>NC_045429.1:172574246-173210138 GCF_902635505.1 Sarcophilus harrisii | reverse complement strand
CACTAGGCACAGTGTCTAGGATAGTAGACGCAATGTTTATTGACTGACTCATTCTAGACAGATAATAGAAATAAATGGATCTTAATAACTAGATAAGTATCTAGCTATCCAAGGTGAATAACCTATAATTTTAGAATTGGTAGAGGATGAAAATTAATAGATTTCTTTCAATTTGCATATTTAAGACCACAGGTTTAGAAATGATAGGGACTTTAGATGTCATCTAATAAAATCCCCTTATTTTATAGGTGAGGAAACTCTGACCAAGGATAGTAAATGACTTTTTGAAGCTCACATAGTTAATGTGTTTGAAATCAAGTCTTCCTACTTGAAGGCTTAGTATTCTATACAATCCATCATGCCATTTCACCAATTCAAAAAGACTGCTCTTATCATAAGAACAGTCCTTTCACTGATACTGATTGCAATGCTTGCTGCAACTTATTAGTCTTCAAGAATTGCTGTAGCCACAAGACATATACCACATTTGCCACCATTCTGATGGTTAACCTCTCTAAAGCTGCCTAAGATAATCTTTAGATGACAAAATATAATGTGTAGTTAGACCCATACTCATAGCCTTTCTAGATTTCTAGGAGCCGCTAGAATTATTTTTACAATGTCAGAGTCTTGAACAAAGGCAACTTCCATTTCAAAATAAAGAACTAACTTAAGCATCAAAAGAACACAACCAGAGGAGCTGGGCTGTTCTAACTTAGGATAACCAAGCACAGGGGAGAAACTAAGCAGATCACAACTCCCATTTCATTCAGTGGTGGTATCATTCCTTGGAAGAGTAATTGTACTGTAGTCTGAGCAAGATAGCAAAATACAGAGGCAGCTAGATGGCACAGTGGAGAGAGCATTGGGCCTGGACCCAGGTCAGGAGGACCTAGTTCAAACCTAATCTCAGACACTTAATGCTTACTAGACAAATCACTTGATCCTAATTACCTTACAAAATAAAAAAGAGAAAAGGAAAAAAAAGCAAAATATAGTCTCTTTTAGTCTAGTTGGCTTATATTCTTAATGTACCCTGTTTCTTCTCTCCATAAACAATCTGTATGATGATTTTAAGAAACCCATCAAGAGATTTTATTTTATTAGGATTTTTGTTTATATAATATTTCATTATTTGTAATATATTGTAAAAAGTCTTATTCCCATAAGACAAAACACTAACTAGACAATATTTTAATGAGTATTGATTTTGGATTTGTGTGATGGAGCAAATTGATTAACTTGGTAACTTCAACAGTAAATGCAAATTGAACTATGAAAAAAAGTAAATAGATGCACAAACAAGAGAGCTTTGAAAGTTACATGTTGAACTTAATAATATACTTAAAGAAAAAGCAAGCTGTACATAATAGATTCACAGTTTCATGGATAATCCTTTCTTTTTGTTTGGCTTTGTATATGTAATTTCTCACTTAAATTCATATGTTAAATTTAGAATTCTTTAAAAGATTTTTTTGTTTGACACTTCCCTTTTTTTGCAGAAGCAAGGGTCTATGGATGTGGAACACTGTACATGTTAGACTTTTTCAACATATTGGTTATATTTACTAAATAATTTGTGCTTCTTCCCTCTTTTTGTCATAAGAAATAAATCTCTAGGATAATTGGAAAAATATTATAGGAAATTTAAGTGATGTAAAAAGAACATATTTCAATAAAAATGTATTTTTAAAAAATATTTCATTGTAGCTATGGGTTAAAAAACCAATTTTAAGAAGCTGTAGTTGATAACTTACATCTAAATTCCTAAGCCCATGTTCTCTCATCTTCTTGGTATCAGTCCATTAATTTCTTTCAAGATATGATTCAGGATTCATCTACTCCAAAAGAGCATTCTTCACCTAATTTTGTTGCTTGACTGCTCCTTTTATTGTACTCTAATTCTCCATCAGTTTTTAACTGATGCAGCTAGATTTTTCCGCCTGATTGTCTCTTTTTAAAATATGAATTGATATCTTTTGTTTCTGTGTCATCTTTTTCTGAATACTCTCCCAAAATCCAGTGCTGAGCTATCCTTTATAAGAAGAGGAGGGGGAAGAAAAAGAGACAATGTGTATGTGTGTGTGTGTGTGTGTGTGTGTGTTCAACACAATAGATCACAATATCAGCAGTATAGCAATGTATGCAAAGTTTCATTCTCATAGATATATACTTCTGCAAAAATTCTTCTTCAGGCCCCAGTTTATTCAATATATTTATTCAGCATTCAATTTTATTGGCCCTTTTGTTGTTGTTACACTTGCTACTTAAAACTACATTCATTCTTATACATGTTTCAAAACTTTTAGTGTGGTTTTAAGATATTAGTACTTAAAAACACACTAAGATTTGGAGGATATCCTGTATTGTTTCCCTGGTTCTGCTTACTTCACTCTGTATCAATTCATAGAATTTTTCTTCATGTGTTTGGATTCTTATTCATTATTTCTTATGGCAGAATAATACTCCATTAAATTCATGTTTCATGTTATTTAGCAATGCCTCAGTTGTCGCTTGTATTACATGCATATGTAATATGTAGTAATGCATGTTCAATTCCAAAAGCATAAATAATATAGCTTTGGAAAAATTCATTTCACCTGGGTAATTTTGTTGTGATTTTGTTTTGTTTGGGGCTTTTTGAGGGGAGGTTGTTTGCTTGTTTTTTGAAACATCTTGCATTTAGACAGATATTTGAATTGGGGGGGAGGGAACTGCAAAAATAATTACTGATATATTTTAGTGTATATGAAATCTTTCTGTCTTTGACATTTGAGGGATAGATGACAGTGTTATCTCTGATTCATAGGGCATGATTTTTTTTATTTTATGGTATAATTCCAAATTACTGTCCAGATTGATGGAAATAATTCATAGCTCTACCAACATTGTAATAATGTCTTTTCCAATAGTCTCTCCAACACAACTAATTCTAAAAATGTCCTCTTTGCCAATTTCATAAGTGGTAGATGAAACATTGTTTTTTTTTTAATTTAATTCTTCTTATCATTAATGATTCAAAGAAGATGTTCATCGGGATAATAGCTTATAATTATTTTGAGAATGGTTCATTCATATTCTCCCTTGTGGAATGGCTCTGGTCTCATAAACATATTAATTCCCAATATGTCTTAAATATATATCTCCCCTAAAGAGAGATGTTTAAAACAATTTCCTAATCAACAGGATCCTTTCTTATCTTAGTTTTATTAATTTTGATCTTATAATTTTTAATTTAATTAATCAAAATTATCTTATTTTACCTTTTGTGATTGCCTGTATCCCTTCTTTGATAAATAATTCTTTCTCTAACCATAGCTCTGAAAGGTAATTTAAAGTTTCAGATGATTACACTACATAGTTTAAGATGTTGATCTAAATCTAAGTTTTCTGAATTGCTTCTCTATTTTCCTAGAAATTCTAGTAAACTAGAATTCCTTTTTGCCTAAGTATGCTCTTGGATTTGTTCAACCATAATTAATTTAAATTTTTTCTGAATCTTCTTTATTCAGTTCTCTGATTTATCGTTTGATTATTTTTATAATAATATCATTATATTTAAAATATAATTAAGACATGGAAAATCTAATACTATTTCATCCAATTTTATTTCATTATTTTCTTTATGATTCTAAATCATTTGCTCTTCCCAGTGAATTCAATTATTATTTTGATACCCAATGGTAGATTGGTTGATATAAACCTAAATCTATAAATTAATTTAGGTGTCAATTTGCATATTATTGCCATAATCCAATCATGAGTAATAAATGTTGCTTCTGTATTTTATTTATATATCTCAAACATATCTTTTAAAATTGACACCCAGGTATGAATGAATCACTTTCTATTATTTCCTCTCCGATCTTGTTATTGCCATATGTCATTTTGTTGATTTTGGTGATTTTTTGTTTGTTTCTGCTATTTTACTAAAGTTATTGTCTCAAAAAAACTGATTTAGTATCTGTGAATTTCTAAGCAAAACACATATCACTAGCAAATTGATATGATTTTGTCTCCTCCTTACTTATGTTTATTTTGATTTCTTCTTCCTTTTATTACTGTCAGAACATTTCTAAAAGTATATGAAATATCACGGAAGTCCAAAAGCATCCTTGTCTGTTCCTATATCTATTGGGGTACTTCTAGTTTTTACCTATTGCAAATAAGTCTACCTTTGAATTTGAAATATATACTGTCATCATATCAAAAAATGACTGTTCTGTGCTTGAACTTAAATTTTTTTAACACAAAGGTTTTTTGTTAAAAAAAATTTCTGCAGATATTGATATAATCATAGAATTTGGATGTTATGTTAACGATGTTATATTCATTTTGTCTAATGCTGAAACATTCTTGTATTCCTGGCATAAATCCAACTTATCCTGGTGATTAATAAAAGTTTTTCCAATCTATCTTGGTGTGGCAAGGTAGCTTCAATGTTCTAAGATTTTGGAACTGGTTAAAATTGCTGGACATGATCCAAATGATTGAGAATGTAAAATCAGTGGCAAGAAGTCTTGGTCACAAAAAAAAAGAAAGAAAAAAACCTCTAATCTCATTGAAGGTGCTAAGTGATAAAGTCAGTGAGAGCTCTGGGCTTAGAGTTAGAAAGACCTGGAGTTCAGATGAAGTCTCTAGTACACTTAGTAGATGTGTAAGCCTGGGAGAGTCATTTGTTTTCTCAAGTTCAAATTCCCCATCTATAAAATGGTAGTAATGAAAGAATCTACTTCATAGAGTTGTTGTGAAGATCAAATGAGGTAAGATATGTAAAGGCCTTTGCATTATCTTATAAATCACCTTATAAATGGTAGGTGGTAGTAATTAGTATCATTTGTTGTGGTAGTTATCATAAAGGTTCACTAATACAGATCAATCTGAACTTACAAATTTTTCTTCACAAAAGAAATCCTGTGTAGGTGATCTAAATAGTGGTAGAAAGCCAGATGAACTGTTTCCTGTGTTTCACCAAATGAACGTCTCCTAGGAATTTGTGACTAGAAATTTCTCACTGTCCTGGGTCTCCATACCAATCAATAAATAATAAACCACATGTATATAACATCTTAATATTATATAACATTATATATGTTATATATAAAATGATTTACTTCCATGTTATCAGGATTAGAACATATAGTAAAACACTGATGGTACATTCATAATTTCATTGAAGGAAATGGTTCAATTTACTAGGTACTGAATATATTGGCAAAATCCTCATTGAAAACAAAGAGAGCTAATCAGTGGGAAGATATTGATTAGCAATATGTAAATTGTACTCCTAGTTTATTAAATGAATCATTTGAATGATTAGTGATCCACTGATCCCTCTAGTTGTTTTAACAGCCAAAGAATAAACTATCAAAAAACTAGTACCATTATAAGCTAACAGGAGTAGATGGGTCCAAGGACCTATTGACTGCCTACCTGGACCTATAATGCTTAGGGCAATGGTCCTCAAACTTTTGTTCTCAATATCTTTATCCCATTAAAAATGATTGAGGATCTGTCCAAAGAGTTTTTATTTATGTGGTTTATAGTTACAGATATTGATCAAATTAAAAATAAAAACTAATTATGAATTTGTAGAATCTCTGAAAGGATTTCAGAGATGCCCAGGATGCTCTGGACCAGACTTTGAGAACCAATGGCTTAGGGGGTTCTATAACCACTTATATTGCATATATTTTGTATATAATTTTGTTTATGTCACATCTTCCATTCAAATGTAAATTCCTTGAGAGAAGGAACAATTTTACTTTTTTGTGTGCATTTCTAAGACTTACCACATTATATAGTACATACTAAATGCTTAAGAAATTACTTGATTAATTTATAGATTTATAAAACCCCTTTAAATTTTGAAGAAGTGATTTACATACATTATCTCATTTCATTCCCATGATAACCCTATGAAGTGGAAACAAGTAATTATTACCATTTTGCAAATAAGAAAATTGTGACTTGGTGATATTAATTATATTTGCAAGGTCATATAGCTAATATGTTTCTGAAGTAGAGTCTGAACTTATTTTCCTGACTCCAAATGCAGAGCTCTATATCCTACAACAGTGGTTCACATTTATTGATTAGCTTATATCCAAAGGGTTCAAACATTGATGGTCCGAGAACTTTGCCCAAAAATTCTTTAATGGTGCTTTAATGGTAAATAATTATCCAATTATATTTTAAAATGTGTATTTTGCTCTATGACAACAAGCATAGAAATTTTTCTAGCAACTTGAAATGTTCATGTTTGTGCATATAATGTTTTAGGTGTTAATGCACCAAGCTGACCATTCATAACTAAGCTCAAATGATCCTGGAAGTTTCTCATGCTGTCATCAAATTCTTTCCAAACTGCTACAAAGATTTGCCATTCAGGTGCAAACTGATTTCCAATATATAGTCAGATGGAGGCTAATATCCTCATTTGTGCTCTGTATATTATACCAGACTATCTCCCTTGTTCCTCTCTATTATTCTATATGTACTTCACTAACTGTGTAATTACATGATCAAGACATTAAAAATGTTTTTATTCTTGTGACATAAATATCAGGTGGTTATAAATAGTAATTTCTGAGTATGCCCAATCCAAGCCATCTTGAAATCATCATGGGCCATCATAACTGTTCTGTAGAAACAAAATCTAATCTCTTGTAATGTTAAGTCTTTTTCTTAAACTTATCCTGAATTTGTGCTATTATCTGATATATTTTCATATGACCTGTTTGGTAGCACCAATTGAACAATTGAGTTTCTCTAAGAATGTGCCAATGGTAAAAAGAAAAAAGTCACATCTATAGTCTTTTTTTTTTTACAAAGGTCAGTTCATATATAAATATATTTTAAAGCATTATGTATAACTAAACTTTAAATATATTTCCCAACAAAAAAGTTAACTATTTTATAACATTACTAATTATTTTTATAAATTGGGCAGATGACTAAAATTTTCTTAACTTTTTAAAAAAATTCCATCTCTCTACAAGAGAACTTATAAAATTGTCCTATCATTTTTCACCATTTAATTGGAAATAAAAAATTTTCCTTTTAGATTTGTTTTTTAATCAAAACAAAGAAACTCCCTGCAAAACCATTTTTAAAACCATGTTTCATTGTGAGTCAAATATTGCAACCCCTTGGTCAAATAAAAAAAAAAAGTGTAGCATTACATTTTTTAAAAATGTATATATCTCACATATATTTAAAAATATTTTACAATTAGCTTTATGATTTTGCATTGAGTTGTCATAATTAAAGCCAGAATAAAATTATATGTTATAATAATTATTCTATAATATGAATTTTAATTTGGAACTTTGGAGGGAAATGTGTTCTTTATAGTTATTATAAGCTTTAATGACTAAATTGAAAGGAATATTATGAATAATATATTGAAACCTCCAAGGGGTGGTGGTGTTGTCATAAAAGGTTCAAGGAACAAAAAATTTGAGAACCACTGCACAACATGTTAGCATCCCTAGAAAACTAGGAATAGATACTAAGAGAGTACCCATCCATTATTCTCATAAAAGGTACACATTAAATTGAAGAATTCCTCCAGTTAGACTACTCCCATTCAAATAATTGCTCCAACCGAACATACGACAGAGAATAGGATAGTTGGAGAGCTCAGACTCTGTTGGGAAGCATAATAAATGTTCTTCAATCCCATGTGGTGATGGGTCAGGAGAGATGAAGGGAGGTAATTCAATTACTATGGGCTTCATCTGTCTTTCCTTTGTGTCTATCACCCAAATGGGATATTTGGTCCAAAATGGTCTACCTTCCTACAGTATATCCTACTGATATAAAATCAGTATAGAATGGAAAATGTAATCTTGTAAGCCTGGAGGAGAAGAAACAAGTCAGTGTTTTGTTTTTTGTTTTTTTTCCCCTAGGATCATTTCAACACACCAGTGGTATATGAATATGTGTGTATACATACATATGCATGTATGTGTGTGTCTCTGTCTATATATAAATGTCTATAATATACTCCTTTTTTACCTCTGCCATTTAGAATCCTCAGTTTCCTTTAAAATTTAGCTCAGATTACCTCCTATTTACTTTTCCAGATCCTACTAGTAACTAATGACTTCTTCCCAAATTACCATGTTTTCATTTTGTAAAACAACTTATATGAATAAATATCATCTCCCTGACAAGCTTTCTATAAACAGGAACTCTCTCACACACTGTTACTTTGTTTCACCAGAATAGTACACTTATTAAATATTAGGTGATCAATTAATTTGATTGCTTGAAGAGAGAAGCTACCAGTTTGTATTGTCACTTTCACCAGAGTACTTAAGAGATAAAATAAAGCAAGATGAGAATATTTTTATAAAATAAACTAATATACAGGGTGAGAAGAAAGAACAGTGGGCGAGATGGGGATTAGAAGCTGCAAGAACAGTGCATCTATAGTTGTTCTCCCTTTGCATTGTTACTATAATTGGTCTGTATTCACAAAAATCTGTTAATCTAAAGTGTTGGTTTATATCATATCAGCATTCCCATATTGGATATGCTAGAGAGGGGAAATGGAGTAAAGTATCTAGTTCCAATCTAGAGTTTCTTAATCATTTCAGATTAACAGATATTTATTGAGCCATCTTTCAACTCCAGACATTTTTCACTGGCTGTCCTTTATGCATTGAATACTCTTCTCCTGATCTCTACCTCTTGGCTTCCCTTTTATAATTCCATTTTATATGGGAAGGTTTTCCTGATCCCTTTTAATTCTAGTGTCTTCTCTAATTTGGTTATTTCCAGTTGTTTATAGATGTTATTTATATGTTGTCTCTCCCCGTTCGATATGAACTTACTAAAAGTAAGAACTCTTTTATCTTACTTTGTAATCCCAGCACTTAGCATGGTACCAGGTACATAGTAGGCACTTAAAAAGATTGAATATGCACTGTGTCTAGTCTTTATGTTGGGTTTATCTAAATAAACATAATTGAGCTCATTTCATATTTCAAATCCCTGGAGACAAGAAACCAGGAGCAAAATTTGGCCATGTAATATAAGGCATTGGTTTTCTCCTAGTTAACTGGCCCACTTTGGTCAGATCAAGCTTGACAAGAATTTGTTCAATTGCATGATCCCAAGTTAAGTCTTTAGGGATTTTAGGCTTTCAGCAAGTATGTGCTAATCAATGAATAATAATCATCTCTCAAAAAGAAGAAAAAAGTACATAACACACTTTTTAAAACTGGTCTGCACTACTAACATAGTCTTGTTGACTTTGACAAATTTAGACAACCAACAAAATTAAATATGTTCTGATTTGTAGCGTTTGCCAATTTCTGAGGAGCAAATGCTCACATTGAAAATGTTAACAATTGATTATCACAATCTGATTCTAACTGGTTCCAGCACACCCTAGCTATCAGTTTTGGTCTCTGTGGACTGGGTTCATAAGTCAGTTCTCAGTATGGACACTGGTTTATCAGGGCAGATGGAGCAGTTGCTGGTTCCCCTTCTCATATATTGATGTCTGAATGCATCAACATTTTAAATGTGTGTAAGCCCCTTGACAAATTGATCCATTAGAGCTATCTTGCCAGAGGTATAAAAACATTCAGTAATTCCTGTGAAAACAATCTTGGGGATTTTAATGAACTGAAAACTCAATATGAATTCACATTGTAACATGACAACTAAGACCAATGAAGTTTTAGGTTTCATTAAGAGTAGGGTTCAAAATACAGTAACTGTATTCTGCCCTGGCCAGACTATGTTTGAATTTTTGTATTCAATCTGATCACTTCATCTTCAGAAGGACATGAACCAATTGGACATTGTGCAGGGAAAGGCAACCAGGATGATAAGAAAACTGGGGACCATGCCATGTAATGATTGCCTGGAGATGAGACAACTTAAAGGGAACAGATGTCTTCAATTAATTAAAAGACAATCATGTGGAAGACAGAGGAGAAATGAGACTTATTCTGCTTGGCCATTGAAGGCAGGACTAGAAGCAATGAGTGGAACATCAGTGAGGCAGATTTCAATTGAAATAAGGAAAAAATTCTTAATGAACAAAGTTGTGCAAAAGAAGGGATCATCTTGGAAAGTCATAGAATCATCCTTAATAAAAGTTCTTTAAGAAAAGACTCAATGAGTATTTGGGGAGAGAATGGTGTGGAGATTTTTCACCAATGGATCAGATTAGGGACTCTAAGACCTTTCTAACTTTATAAATCTTTATAAAAATTGGCAATCACGATCTAGATAATGTTTCCAAAGGTGTCCATAAATTTAGGTTTTAAATTGCTAGCTAGCTCTTTACAATATAAGTACTTATTAGGTTCATCCCATTCTTATATAATGAAAGAGAGCCCCAGATTCCCTTCCCATTGAAGCTTCATGCTTTTCAATTTGATTCTTAAATGATCAATTTCAAAAATTAAAAAGGCATATGTTCCTATCCTTTTCTTTCAACTTTTTATAAGCTGAGACTTTTTCTCCTTGGGAATATTATTTGCCTTATTACACATTTAATTCATTGTTAGTTTTTCTTGAATGTGAAATATATGGGGTGGGAAGAGAAAAGAATAAAACAAACATAAAATCTCAGTCTTGTCTTCATTTTGTATCCTGTCTCAGCACTACATACCTAGTAACATTAAAAGCCAGCAGTCTCGCCCAACTCTTTGTGACTTTATTTGGAATTTCCTTGGGAAACATTTGGAGTATTTTGCTACTTCCTTCTCTAGTTCCTTTTACAGATGAGAAAATTGAGACAAAGTTAACTGACTTCTCCAAGTAAATAGGTATCTGAGACCAGATTTGAACTCAGAAGACAAAGCTTTATAATTCCAGGCCCAGCACTGTATCCACTATACCATCACCAAATGATGTACATCCATATTGTCCTTAAATACTAAGACTATTTCTTCAGGGTAAAGATTTTTTCCCACTCTATGTAATTCTATGACCTGTTCCTTGTCCTATCCTATCCACCACTGAAAAAAAAATTAACCTAATCATCCATGAAGAATTTTTTCTTCCATTCCCAAAGATTCATCTTTGAAGGGCAGATTCTGATAAATGGGAGATAATCAGGAGAAATTTGGCTTAGTCATTGGGGAATTCATGAGGGGTTAGATTTGGAGTAGTGTGATCTGGACTGGGAACATTCATATCTATTCCAATTGACCAGATTTTTTTTCTGGCAGACAATACCAACTGGCAGGAGGCTGGATAGAATGTTCCAGTTACAGCTGAAACAAATTTCCTTTCCCTGGGAAATAGCCAGCTGTAACCAGAGGTTGGTGACTTCCATGAAGAGATACTTAGTTAAGCTTGGACTTCCGTACTTCATGGCTATAGCCCCTTGAGTTAAGATTCTGTGCGTCTTCCAAAAACCTTTCTCTCAAGGGGTTATCCTTTAGAAATATGGTAAATGCTGTCAAATAGTGGCAGAAAACTGGCAGCCAGCAAAAAATAGTTTATGCTCAAGCAAAAGATCTCTAGAAGGAAATGGACCATATGCTGAGTTATCTAACCAAGAAAATCAAGGAAATAAAATGGAGAAACTAGAAGCAAAGTGTTAAAACAGGGGAATCAAGGCAAATAGGATGAGGGAAAAGAAAAGAGCATGTAAGAATTAGATTTGTCAGACTGGCCTTTTCTGGTCAGCACTATGGGCAGCAGGCACTCCTTATGAGCTTGCACTGTTCCCATTCCATGAATATAACCAGGAATCGTTTGCTCCTAGGTTTGTGGCAGAGATCAGATGCCATTTAGCTGCAAAATTCTGAGTCTAATTAAAAAACATTTAGTAAATATGTATTAGGTTTAAAAAGTATAAGTTTAAAAGCTTAAGTTAAAAAAATTGTTGCATTTTTTCTGCAACTGGTCTGATCAAGGCTCAAACAGCAGAACTATCATCTCCTGTTTTCTGTACCCTGTGCTTTTGACATCACCTTGACTTTTTTGGTTACTTTGTCAGATGATGGACTTATTGAACTTTCAATTAATTCATTTTAATGAAAATAGTATTATTTTTTGTTTGGGGAGTTTTTTACACCAACTGTTGTCTATTCCTATAGATTCTGTATACTTACAGCACAATTCTAAGGGATGAATTTGTGCAGGAATTTATAGATAAAATTAAATATGAGCACATTAGAAGGGAAACCAAGCACTTCTCTGTCTGCTATGATATCAATGACAAGTATCATTTATATAGAGCTCTTATAAGGTTTGTAAAGTGCTTTTCATATATTACAGACATTCCTCATTTTATTGTGCTTCACATATAAAGCTTTTTTTCACAAATTGAAGTTTTATGGCAACTGCACTCTTTATCCCTCCCCCAAATTCCTCCCCTCTTTCTGACTTCCCAATTACTGTCAAGCAAACCACCATCCTGTAGATGAAGAGCCACTTATTCCCACCAATTGTAAACCACAAGATAATCAAGCCAGTACATCTGAAGAAGCAAGGCATCCTGAGGGAGTAATAAGAAGCAAAATATGCCAGGCAAGTCAAACAATCACGACCACCCTAACCTTCATCTCTCTACAGACCACAATGAATAAAACCCAGTACCCTAAACCAAAGAGCCTTGGGAATAACAATATAACCTAAACCACCAGAATGGCTTTATCTAGCCTCTGAAGCCATCATGGAAGGAGAAAATAATTGTTGCCGACCAATTGTTTCCAAGGCATATGAGCAGAAAAATCTGGGAGTACCAGTGCTCCCTAGACAAGAAGTCTGCTTCCATTCTAACCCCCAAAGATATCATCTGAGGAAGCAACTCCCCTGGAGCAGGGACTGGTCATTCCCACCAATTGACATCAAGCAAGACCTCCCAAGGTAGAGACATAATTTAGGATGTATCAGGAAAATCAAACCAATTCCATTTTGACCAGACTCCAACCACTCAGGATAGCTCAGGACCTTGGACCCAGAGCTTTTGCACAGTAATACCTAGAACCACTGTCCTGGGAACCAACTCCTTTGGAAGTATAGCCTGGCAACTGCTTCTCTGATGATCCTAAAAGAAGAGTTCTTTCACCCAAAATCTTTGGCATTATCAAATAATTCACATAACAATTTGATATGATTTTGTCACTAGAAATGGCATTAGAAGCATTAATATCTGCTTTGCCACTGAATTCCAAGAACATAGAACTTTTCCCTCTGATTTTCAGCTAAAAACTACTATTTGTGTATTGGGTTTTTCCATTAGAATATGAATCCTTTTTTTTCACTTTTCAAAATTAATTAATTTATTTTTTAAATAACTTTTTATTGCCAGAACCCATGCCAGGGTAATTTTTTACATTATCCCTTGCACTCACTTCTGTTCCGATTTTTCCCCTCCCTCCCTCCACCCCCTTCCCCAGATGGCAAGCAGTCCTATACATGTTAAAGAGGTTACAGTATATCTTCAAAACCCTTTATAACTGGCCCTTTCTTACTTTTCTAATCTTCTTATGCCTGATTTGCCTCTAAGAACAATCAACACCATCTGCCTTGCTATTCCTTGTACTGTATTTTCTGACTTCATTTTCACTCACTGTCCCATGTGCCTAAAATGCTCTCCCATCTCATCTCCATCTCCTTAATTCTTTCAAGTTTCAGCTAAAATCTTGACCCTGAATCTTTCCCAATCCCATTTAATGCTATTGCCATCTCTCTGAGATTATCTCTAATTTATCCTTTACGTGTATATTATAGATAGGTGCTTAGTTTTTAGATTAGTATTAGATAGTAAGCTTCCTTAAAAGCAGGGACTGTTTCTGACTTTCTTTATATCACTAAAGCTCATTACAATGCCTGGTACAGAGCACATGCTTAAAAAATGCTTGTTGATTTGACTTAACTTGAAATAGATTTGGTGACTTGCCCAAGTTACACAGTTGAACGTGAGAAATGTGAGGCTGAATTTGAACTCAAGTCTTCCTGACACCAAGTCCATCATTTTATCTATTGTGCTACCTAGCTGTTTCTGTGTCTCTAAATAGGCCAGAATGGAGAGGGATTTTTTGGCAGGTGGGAGTGAAGAGAACATGTTCTAAGGTCTGATATTGAAAAGAACTCTTAAGGTCATTCAGTAAATAAATTAAGAGCCTTTCATATAGATGCTTACCCAGGGAAAGGGAGAAGTTTTTATAATGATGCATCAGAAAAGCACTTTGAAGCAGAGCTAAGGACATGCTTTTTCCAACACTGGCATATTCCCCTGGCAATTCACTGCCTCAGTCTTAGCCTCTGTAGTCCAGAACACATAAGATCAGGCATATCCACCACATGCCTGATTTTCAAGGAAATATTGACCTTAGAGGCAAATTCAAGCTGTCTGATCAGGCAATTTGAAATCCTCAGAAAGTCAAACAGTACGTCTGAATGGTTTCGAGGAGTTATGGAGACAGAGAAAAATGAACATTCCCTAGATATTGGTGTTTGAGAAGAAATAGGGGATTGCCAAAATCAAGTCTATTCAATAGTCATTTTCAACTAGATGTTATAGTGGAGAAAGAGCTGGACTTGTAGTCAGGAAAACACAAATTCAAATAAAACTTCCAACACTCATTATCTGTGTCAGCTTAGGCAATGTATTTAACCATTCCTATCCTTGGTTTCTTCATCTGTAAAATAGGGATAACATTATTTTTATAACTGAGATAATATATATATATATATATTATATATATATATATATAAAGTATGTTACAAACAAAATGTTTAAAAAATCAACTCATATTATTAAGTGGATGGACAAATAGGATATGGTTTGAAGATAAAGAAAGGCTAAAATGTATACCATGCCTAGGATGCATTCCTTCCTTATCTCTGCCTGTTCAAAGAACTTAGGAGAAGCTCAGTTACAACACATCCAAGGAAGTCTTCCCTAATTCCCCAATAACCTCACTTTCAACTGAAAATATTCCTCTTCTCAAATTTTTCTAAAGCAATTTATGTCTATTTCCTACAACATTCTACCTCATAATATCTATTTTTGTATATGTCACATCCCCCAGATTACAAATTCCCCTTTTAAAACTGCAAAGAATGTTAATTTTTCAACTTTGTGATTCTAAGATCCAATCTACTACTTTATACATATATTTGTGGTGTTCTTCTCAAAAAATATGATCGTTCTCTGGGAACAGGTTTCTTGGTGAGGTTCTGGAGGGAGCCATAGTTTCAATTCTGAGTAATAATCACCTCAAATGCAGCCTGGTGTTAAAAGTTTAAATCCTTTATTGTCTTCTTCAAAATAGCCCGGTTAGTTTTCTTAGAGGCCTGTCTCCCTCCTTGGTTCTAAGAGCTCTTGCAGCTTGTCCGCCAGCTTCAGCTTCCAGATCTCTTTGAATCTTGGTTCTACTCTTCTTAACTGACTCCAGGAGCTCCTTATATATGATCTCTTAAAGGTGTGAACCCAAAAGTTGACTCCTCCTCTGAGAGAGTGGGATTGTAGAAAGTATTAACTTGTGAATCTCATACTGAATTCTGAAATCCCCCAAACTTGTGAACTAATGTGTGAGCTAATGTGTGAACTCTCAAAGGTGTTAATTTAAGCATTGTTTCTATCAATTCCATTGAGTTAACACCTTATTTCAAGTTCTGACTCATAACATATATCTGTTGAATACATTTGTGAATGAACTAAGAAACAAAGAAGTGCCAGGTCAACAGGACTGATCATCATTATTAAAGTCCAAGGCTTTTCACAGCACAGAGATAAATGTTTTAAAGGGGCTAAGTAAGCATGAACAGAGTTCACAAGCTGAGAGAACCTAAAACCAACTAGGATTAGGGACTAACAAAGAAAGTGGTTGACTACAGGAACTGACATATGACAATTATGATTTTGGTCTCTAGCCAGAGCCAAAAGGAAACAAGGACCAAGATGGGAGGATAGGGAAGAGGAGAGGAAAAAGGGAAGGAAGAAAAGAGAGAAAGGAAGAATGAGGAAGAAATGGGGGGAAGAGGAATTCAGAAGGACTCCTAGGTTGTATGCCAGAGAGACTAGGAAGAGGAAGTTGCCTTCCACAGTAATAGGGAAGGGAGGAGAAGAGTTATCAGGAAATATGTTCTGCTTTGAACATATTGAATTTAAGATGTTTACTAGACATCCAGTTCAAGATATCTGAAAGGCAGTTGGAGAAAGGAAATTGGACATCAGCAAATATAAGGCAGAAAAGATTTGAGAATCATCAGCATAAAAATGGTAGTTAAATCCATGGAATCCAATAGTAGCTGTTGTTATTATTAAAATCATTGTTATTTATATAAATATATTTTAGACTAATAATATCAGCAATTTTGCTATGCCTTCTCACTGGAGTTTGTTTCATAGGATAGTATTTTCTGATATCTCTGCCTTAGCTAATTTGGGAAAGTAATTGCAAGCATATTCTATTTACCTATTTCTCTTATGTCCTCATTTTCTTTTAGACTTGCACTTTCAATTTTCTCTAACTTTATTATAATTAGGTCAAACTTCTTCCATGTCATCTTGATCCCCAAAGAGGTTAGCTTATGTATTTAAAAAGTACCATTTATCTTGGTTAAGATAAATGCATAATGCTGTGTTCTTTCTAAAGTTCTCAGTGCCATCACATAATTTCTCCTGGAAAAAGGGTGTACTTTTTTGGTTTATAAGAAACCAAATAACATAAACTATATAGGGATTTGAATAGCACCTGCATAGACTATTTCTCAGAACATCTGTTAATCTTCCATAAGTCATATAAAAATAAAGCTCTCCAGGACAACCTGGGAGGTTTTATTCATGGATATTTCGAAGATACTTTGTCATCAAAAGTGGTACTTTTTCTTGTTGTATGAATTGGTAATAGAACAAGGGCCAATGGAAAAGGAATAGCCATTTGGACACTCCACATTCATTTCTTATTTCTCTTCTCTCCAGTCTTATCCAAGCCTACCTATTTATGGTTGCTAATCTCTCTTTTTCTATTTGTAAGCAAATGAATGGTTAACCAATGTGCTAACCAATGGTAGAAAATAAATCCTGTCAATGTTGAGTTTACTGGAGGAAAACTTGAAACCCTAGAAAAAAATTAAATCCTTCTCTGAAACTGTGAAAGTTGTCTTAGTGATACTTAAAAGAAAATGGGATTCTAAGGTGGAGGAAAAAGAGAAAAGGATGCCAACTACATTAAAATATTATAATTATATCAGAAAACATTTATACTTTTAAAATATGGTGACAGTGAGTAGAAAATTCTACTCACTAGAGGAGGAGAGGGAGAGGGAGGATAGAAGGAAAAGAAGGGAGGGAAGAAGAAAGGAAGGGAAGAAGGGAGCAAATGAGGAAGGGAGAGAGGGAAAAAATAAGGGAAGGAGGGAATGAGGAAGGAAGGAAGGGAGGGAAGAAGGGAGAGATGGGAGAAGGAAGGAAGGAAGGAAGAAAGGAAGGAAGGAAGGAAGGAAGGAAGGAAGGAAGGAAGGAAGGAAAGAAGGAAGGAAAACCAATTTAATCAGTTATCATCTTGAAAAAATAAACTGATTTCAGAATTTTCTTTCTTTAGTTATATGTTTGATCTATTTTTTTTTAAATTCCTATACTTTCCTGACATTAGCAGGGGTATACTTTTTGATCAAAATAATTTAATTTAATTTTTAATTTTTTTTATTTTTGAAGCACATTGATTTTTGAATCATATGGGGAGAGAAAAATCAGAACAAAAAGGAAAAAACACAGTACAAGAAAAAAAACAGATAAAAAAAGTGAACATAGCATATGTTGATTTATGTTCAATCTCCATAGTTCTTTTTCTGGATGCAAATGGCATTTTCTATCCAAAGTCTATTTGGGATCACTTTGGATCACGGAACCACTAGAAGAACCAAACCTCTCATAGTTAATCATTGCAAATTCTTGCTGTTGTTGTGTACAATATTCCTTGTTCTGCTTGTTTCACTTAGCCTTTGTTCATGTAATCTTTCCAAGTCTTTCTAAAGTCAGCTTGTTCATCACTGGCTATAAAGATTTTCCCCCAGGTTTGTACTTCCATTCTAATCTTGGCTGAATTGGTTTCATTTGTGCAAAAACAATTTTTAAAAATGTTTAATGTAATCAATTTTTAAAAAAAAAATTAATATAAATTTTAATTTAATTTTTGAAATTTAATTCAATGTAATCAAAGTTGTTCATTTTGCCTTTAACAATGTTCTCTAGTTATAAATCCCTCCCTTCTTTAAAGATCTATGAGGTAAATTATCCCTTGCTCTCCTAGTTTGCTTATGGTATCATCCTTTTATGTTCAAATTATACACCCATATTACCATATTTTGATATGAAGTGGGAAATGTAGGTTTATGCTGAGTTTCTGACATGTTATTTTCCACGTTTCCCAGCAATTTTTGTGAAATAGTAAGTTCTTATCCCAGAAGCTAGAGTTTAGGGGATTATCAAATACTAAAATAATATAGACCTTGATTACTGTGTTATGTATATCCAATCTATTTCAATGAATTCCATCACTCTATTTTTTAGCCAGTTCCTAATGATTTTGGTAACAGGACTGGTACTACTAAGCTACCATCCTTTGTTTTGTGTTTTGTTTTGTTTTAATCAATAATTCCCTTGATATTCTTGATCTTTGGTTCTTCCAGATACATTTTGTTATTATTTTTTCTAGTTCTTTAAAATAATTTTTTCCATAACTAATAATAAAACTAAAATTTATTTAGTTCCATATCAATAAAAACAAGTAGAGTGGTTTAGGCAGAATTGTCATTTTTATTATATTATTTCAGCCTATCCATGTGCAATTGATATTTTCCAGGTGTTGAAATCTCAATTTATTTTGTAATTGTGTTCATATAATTCTTGGGTTTGTCTTGACAGATAGACACCCAAATATTTTATTTTGTCTACAGTTATTTTAAATGGAATTTCTCTTTCTATCTCTTGCTGCTGGGCTTTGTCAGTGATATATGGAAATGCTAAAGATTTATGTGGATTTATTTTATATCCTGCAACTTTGCTAAAGCTATTAATTGTTTTGAGTTAATTTTTGGTTGATTTTTTAGGATTTTCTAGGTATATCATCATATCTTCTGCAAAGAGTGATAGTCTTATTTCTTCATTGCCTATGCTTAATTCCTTTAATTTCTTTTTCTTTTCTTATTGCTGAAGCCAACATTTCTAGTACAACGTTGAATAATAGTGATAATAATGGGCTTCCTTAGCAACAAGCTGGGAAAACATTTTCACAGTTAAAGGTTCTGATAAAGGCCTCATTTCCAAAATATATAGAGAACTCACTCTAATTTATAAGAAATCAAGCCATTCTCCAATTGATAAATGGTCAAAGGATATAAACAGAAAATTTTCAGATGATGAAATGGAAACTATTTCCACTCATATGAAAGAGTGTTTCAAATCACTATTGGTCAGAGAAATGCAAATTAAGACAACTCTAAGATACCACTACACACCTGTCAGAATAGCTAAGATGACAGGAAAAAATAATGATGAATGTTGGAGGGGATGCAGGAAAACTGGGACACTGATGCATTGTTGGTGGAGTTGTGAACGAATCCAACCATTCTGGAGAGCAATCTGGAATTACACCCCAAAAGTTATCAAACTGTGCCTACCCTTTGATCCAGCAGTGCTACTACTGAGCTCATATCCCAAAGAAATACTAAAGAAGGGAAATGGAGTTGTATGTGCCAAAATGTTTGTGGCAGCCCTTTTTGTGGTGGCTAGAAACTGGAAAATGAATGGATGCCCATCAATTGGAGAATGATTGGGTAAATTGTGGTATATGAATGTTATGGAATATTATTGTTCTATAAGAAATGACCAGCAGGATGAATACAGAGAGGCTTGCAGAGACTGACATGAACTGATGCTAAGTGAAATGAGCAGAACCAGGAGATCATTATACACTTCAACATCAATACTGTATGAAGCTGTATTCTGATGGATTTCTTTGACAAAGAGATCTAACACAATTTCAATTGATCAATGATGGACAAAAGCAGCTACCCCCAAAGAAAGAACATTGGGAAATGAATGTAAACTGTTTGCATTTTTGTTTTTCTTCCTGGGTTATTTTTACCTTCTGAATCCAATTCTTCCTGTGCAACAAGAGAACTGTTCGGTTCTGCACACATATATTGTATATAGGATATACTGTGACATATTTAACATGTATAGGACTGCTTGCCATCTGGGGGAGGGGGATGGAAGGAGGGAAGGCAAAAGTCAAAACAGAAGTGTGTGCAAGGGATAAGGTTGTAAAAAATTACCCAGGCATGGGTTCTGTCAATAAAAAGTTATAATTATTAAAAAAATAAAAAATAAATAAATAATAAAATAATAATCATAATACTGGGCTTCCTTGTTTCACCTCTGGTCTTATTGGGAATGCATCCGGCTATTCTCCATTGCAAATAATGTTTGCTGTAGGTTTTAAGATAGATATTGCTTATTATTTTAAGGAAAGTTCCCTTTATCCCTACGTTCTCTAATATTTTTAATAGAAATGGGTACTATATTTTGTCAAATGCTTTTTCTATATCTATTGAAATTATTGTATGATTTTGATTGGTTTTGTTGTTGCTGTGATCAATTATGGTAATTTTTTTTTAATATTGAACCTGCCCTGCATTGCTGTTCCAAATCTCACTTGGCTGTAATGTATTATCCTGCTGATAAATTGCTGTAATCTCTGCTAATATTTTATGTAAAATTTTTGCATCAATATCCATTAGAGAAATTGTTCTATAATTTTCTTTCACTGTTTTGACTTTACCTGGGTTAGGTATCTGTTTCATAAAAGGAATTTCATAGAAATGTGGTATTTTCCAGATCGTTTTCATAGTGTTAAAATTAATTGTTCTTTAAATGTTTGGTAGAATTCCCTTGTGAATCCATCTGGCTCTGGAGATTTTTTCTTAGGAAGTTCATTAATGACTTCTTCAATTTCTTTTTTTCTAAAATGTATCTATTTAAGTAATTTATTTCCTCTTCTGTTAATCTGGGCAATTTGTATTTTCTTAAATATTCATTCTTTTCAGTTAGATTGTCAGATTTCCTCTATACAGATGAGCAAAACAGTTCCTAATTATTGCTTTAGTTTTTTTTTCATTGGTGGTAATTTCACCCTTTTCATTTTTGATGTTGGTAATTTATTTTTTTCTTTCCTTTTTCTAATCAAATTGACCAAAGGTTTATCTATTTTTTGTTTTTGTTTTTGTTTTTGTTTTTGTTTTTCATAAAACCAACTCTTACTTTTATTAATTAGTTTAATAGTTTTCTTAATTTGTTTTATTAATCTCTCTTTGAGTTTCAGAATTTCTAATTTAGTATTTAATTAGGGATTTTTAATGTAGTTGCATGGCCAATTCATTGATCTCCTCTTTCTCTATTTTATTCATATAGCTATTCATAAATATAAAATTTTCCCTAAGAACTGCTTTGGCTATGTCCCATAGGTTTTGGTATGTTGTCTCATTATTGCCATACTCTTGGGTGAAATTTTGGATTTTGTGATTTGCTATTTGATGCACTCATTTTTTTTAGAATTAGATTATGTAATTTCCATTTGCTTTTAGTCTATCTTTCCCTGGCCCTTTATTGAATATAATTTTATTATATTGCAGTCTAAAAGGGAAGCATTTATTATTTATGCTTTTCTGCATTTGATTGTAATACATGTCAATTTGTGTGTAGGTTCCATGTACTGCTGAGAAAAAGCTGTATTCCTTTCTATCCCTATTCTATTTTTTCCAGAGGTCTATTATATCTGGATTTTCTAGAATTCTATCAAGCTCCCTAGTTTCTTACTTGTTGATTTTGTGGCTAGATTTGTCTAACGCTGAGAAGATAAGGTTAAGGCCCCCCACTAGAATAGTTTGCTATCTATTTTAACTAGTTTAAAATCTTCTCTTGGAATTTGGCTATTCTACCACTTGATGCATATCATTTACAGTACCCTTTATCAAAATGTACTTTTCCTTCTTTATCTCTCTTAATAAGATCTTTTTTTTTTGTATTATCTGAGCTCAGAGTTGCTACCCCTGCTTTTGTACTTCAGGTGAAGTACAATAAATTCTGTTCTAGTCTTTCATCTTTACTCTGTATGTGTCTCTCTGTATCAAATGTATTTCTTGTAAACAGCATATTGTAGAATTCTGTTTTTTAATCCACTCTGTTATTCCTTTCCATTTTATAGGTGAGTTCATCCCATTCACATTTACAGTTATAATAACCAGCTCTGTATTTCCCTCTATTCTATTTTCTCCTCCAGCTATCCTTTGTTTCCTCTTTCCACCTTGTCTTTAGTAGTGTTTTGTTTTGTTTTGTTTTAACCCACCCTATCCATTACCTTATCTTCTATCACCCTTTCCCCTTTTCTTACCTTTTTTTTTTTTTCCCTAGTGTTTTTGTCCTCCCTGACTGAACTATCTGGGTAGTTAATCCCTCCCTTTTCTTTTCTCTTTCTCCTCCTACTTCTTTGTTGGGTAAAATTAATTTCTATACCCAACTGAATGATTAAGTTATTCCCTCTTTGAGACAAAAGTGATGAGATTAAGCTTCAGACAATGCTCATCTCTCTTCTTTCTTTCATTCAATTGTAATAGATATTTTGTGCCTCTTCATATGACCTAATTTTTCATTTTACTTTCCCTTTCTCTTCTTCCAGTATAATCCTTTTTCCACCCTTAATGTGTTTTTCTTTGATATCATCACATCAGAGTCCATTTACAACTACATTCTTTATCCATGTGACACCTCCCTTTGTTTGTCCCAGTAATAGATATAGTTCTCAAGAGTTACAAATATCATTTTCCCAACGAGTAATTTAAGCAGTTTGACCTTTAAATAATATATATCTTCCCCTTTTTTACCTTTCTATATACTTCTCTTGAGTCCTGTGTTTGAAGATTAAATTTTCTTTTAGTTCTGTTTATTTCAATAGAGATGATTGAAAGTTTCTTACTTTATTGAAGATCCATTCCTTCCCTGAAAGATAATTCTGAGTCTAGGAGTATAGTTAATTCTTGGCTTTGCCTCCCAGAATATGTTCCAGATCCTCCATTCCTTTATTGTAGAAGCTGCCAGATCCTGGTTGTTCCTTGATATTTTAATTGTTTTTGTCTGGCAGTTTACAATGATTTTTCCTTGAGATTATAGTCCCAGAGTTTTGCAACAATGTTTCTCTTGTGGGGTCTCTTTCTGAAGGTGATTGATGAATTCTTTCAATGACCCCCTCTGTTTCTAGATTTTCCTTGATGATCTCTTAAAATGTTATCCAGGCTCTTTTTTTTTTGACCAAGGCCTTCAGGTAGACCAATAATTTTTAAATTGTCTCTTCTGAATCTGTTTTCAAGATCTGCTATTTTTCCAATGATGTATTTACATTTTCTTCCATTTTTTCATTCTATTTAGTTTGAGTGAGTCTTGATTTCTCACAGAGTTATTAGCTTCCATTTGTCCTATTCTAATTTTAAAGTGTGGTTTTCTTCAGTTAGCTTTTGTATCTTTTTTTCCATTTGGTTAATTCTACTTTTGAAGGTATTGTTATTTTCAGTTGATTTTTTTTTTTTGCATTTGACAAATTTTATTTTTTTAAGAACTCCCCTTCCTTTTCCAAGTTATTGACTCTCTCTTACACATCTCTCATTTCTTTTCTCATTTATTCTTCTACCTCTCTTATTTGCCATTTAAATGTTTTTCATGAGCACTTCCAAGAAGCCTCTTTGGGCTTGAGATTCATATCACTCTTTGAGATTTCCTCTGTGGACATTTTTCATCATCTGAATGGTGTTTTAGACTTCCCTGTCACCATAGTAGCATTCTATAGTCAGGGTTCTTTTCTGTTTCTTGCTCGTTTTCTTTCCTTTTCCTTTGCTATTTTTTTTTATTTTATTTTATGTTTGAGCTCTGCTTCTCCATTAAGGGGAGTGCTGTCCAAAGCTTCCTGTTCAGCTCTGAGCCTTGGCTATGAGCTCAGGAGACCTTTGTATTTGCAGAGAGGAGTTTTATCTGCTCTTCCAGAAAGTCTGATTTCCCAGAATTTGCCTTCTGAGCTGGGACTAGGGACTGCCCTAATGCTTTCCTCTGCCACTGAATCAGGAGTAAGGGTTTCAGTTGCTGATCTTCTATGATTAAGACCCTCTTGCTGGCTTTCCCAAACTCTGTCTGAATGGGAGTGAGCACCCCCTTTACCCTAGTGAGACTGACCTTTCTTGAAATTTTTCCAATCTATCTTGAGTTTAGAGTAGTTTTATTCCATCAGACTTTGTTCAGAAGCTTGGTTTCATGTGGTTTTCTAGGGAAACTAGAAGAGTTAGAGCAGCTTTCTGGCTTCACTCCACCATCTTGATCCCACCCCCAGAAGTCTGACCAAAATAATTTTTAAAATTGTAAGATGGTAACCTTTCCTTATCCTGGTGCCAGATACCACCTTGGGTTTTGAGAATTATGCTTAAAGCTAAAACAGAAGAAAATGTGGACAAATATAAAGGCTTTTTTTTTGCTTTTTTTTGAGTGGCAGAATGACAAAATGAATTGAGAGAGGCCTCAGAATCAGGAAGGCCTGTGTTTCAATGTCAGCTCTGATCCATGCTGATTATGTGGTCCTGAGCAAGTCACTTAATTTCTCAATATCCCCAAACAAGGCTTTTAAACTATAAATTGAAAAACAGGTGCCACAATCTACAATGGTAAAAGAATTTTATTACCAGGAACTCTCTTCACCTTCACTGACAAAATCAATTCAGTGAGGGTTGAGGGGAATTAATTATTTACATATCACCAAAGCAATCATAAAGACATTTCCAATTATCACTTCAAGGCCTTACATGTCCAAACTAGAAGGGAACCTAGAGAGCATTTATCTATTTCAAATCCTTTATATTACAAATGAGGAACTTCAATGTAGGACAGTTAAATAACTTGTAGGACAGTTAAGTGACTTGCCTAGGTCAGAAAAATAGCCATTTGTGATACTGGTTTTGACGCTAGATCTTTCAACTCCAAATTCAATGCTTTTTCCAAAACATCACTATACTCAATGGTATTCGCACATGTGAGATATTTTGAAGGGATAGAAATTCTTCATCCCCAAAGTTGGGACAGCATAGGAGTTTAATAGCAGAAGAAAATATCATAAAAATTATGCTGACTGCATGTAGTGGACTATATACAATTTACAATTTTTTCACCAAAGGTTAGCGCTAGAGTTATGGAAAGAAAATTGGAATAGCAATCTGGATGGTTGAATCTACTTATAACAGTGCCACTATGGGATCTTGGGCATGTTACTCCCTCAATGTGGCCTGAATATTTTCATTTGTGATCATAATAGTTCACATTTAGGTAGAACAAAAAGGGTTTACATATTCTTTATGTTTATTACTTAATAAGATCATCAAAATTGCCCTGTGAAGTATATGCTATTATCACTCCCATTTTATAGACACAGAAACTAGAACTCAGGGAAATTAAATTGTTTAATATCACATAACAAGTATTTAAAATACCAGTCTTTCTGTTTCTGGATATGGCATTCCATACTCTGAACAATAGTTTCTTGTAATAATCATTACTGTTCATTCTTTGTCTTCAAAAAGGGCTAATGACATCATAGGATGATGGTTTGATTTGTGTGTGAAGGATTTAAGTGATGATTTAAGTTGGAACAAATGAGCTTCAAGTTCCCTCTCAGATATAAGCATCTATGATTCTATGCATTTTGGAATTTCAAAGTCTTATGTATTTCTGAGATTATGTCTATATAAGATAAAAAGAGAAACCCTAAGGAAGTTATATTCATAGTAAATTATTCAGAGACATGAAGAATATTCTTTAAATGCCTTGTAAAGCATAACTAGTCAATATATTTCTGCCAAGAGTTCTAGAAAAATCAGTACATGATTTCCTTAGGGACAAATGGCCCACATAAGTAAGACTGTGCTCAAAGTTAGCTAAGAACTAAATGCAAAACTAATTATACTCAAAGGCTCCCAGGAAATATATAAGTAAAAACCATAACACCTCAGGTTGTCATAATTAGGGCTTTCAGTGTTCAGAATACAATTTCATTGACAGGAATGTTTTGTTTCCACTAAGGATACTGGCACTGTAGAATGAGCTTTTCATTATAGAAAAGAGATAATGTTCACTATAATACGAGGCACATGAATAACTGGGATTTGTTTTTCTTTATAAGAAAAAGCTTTATAAGAAAAGCTGTTGGATTTTGCCTAATTCCTTGGCAAACTAAAGGAGAAATTGTATCAAATTGAAAACAAACAAAGATGAGCCAAAATGCCATGATGTATGCAGAAGTTTTCTGGGTAACAGAACTATTATACCATGATTTAACAAACAAAGTCAATAGAAAAGAACCCCCTGAAAGACACATGACAGAACTGTCATTTTCCATTTAAAACTAGCCATGAGAAAAATACAGTGAATTATTTATGTCTTACTTAATGTCAAGAAACACCTCTGCCATCTAGAAATCCTATTAAAACTTCAAATAAATGGAAAAATCAATGATTTCCTAAGATTCCTCAAAGATAGAGGGACTCTCTTGCCTAAAGTTAACTGAAAGTATTCATTACTAAGTGAGCATATGGTACAATAGGCTTTCATAGAGCACCACATCTTTGAGACAGACAGCAACTGCTGAATTTGGTGTCAGGAAAACCTAAATTCCAATATTGCCTTACTATGTGACCTTGGGCAATTTACTAAATCCCTCCAAAGTTCATCTTTATTTATAAAGTGTAAAACATTCTTTTCACCTACTATCACTTGTTGTTTTGAAGATCAAAAAAGATGACTTATGGAAAGTACTTTGGAAAATTTAAAGCATTACATAAATGTTTGTTATTATCAATTTTTATATAACTATCATATGATAATATTAATAAATGTCAACAAAAAAGTTTCTCTCACTTTGCAAACTTGTATGCCTAGATTATCATTAAATACTAAATATAAATGATAGATTTATCATTAATTTTTTAAAGTATTAGTTATTAGCTTATGTAGTCTACCTAAAAAATCAAACTATTCAAATAAGGGAATAATAATAATTAGACACAATTACATCAATACTATGACTTTTAAAAGCAGGGTAACAAAAAATGCTAAAACTTATCGAAAATGTGTTGTTATACAACTGTTTATCATGAGATGCTAAAAAATAAAACTAAAACAACAAGGACAGAAAAGAAAAAAATGATATCCTGAAATGCCAATGGACAGAAATAGAAGGAATTTTATCATCTTTGAGCATCATTACCTTGCTTCAATAGAATGCTTTGAAATATATGGACATTTTCTTTATATCACATCTCATATGGAGGATATAGTAAAAACTTAAAGGAAATAACAAATATAAACAAAGAGAAGGACTCAAGACTACAGATAGGTATACCCCCTAGAACTCAGATCAGGACTCCAAAATTCAGATCTGATTCTCTTTATAAATTACTGCATTGTATTATGAGAATAAGTTTTGGATATCTTTGCATCTAAAATGGGTATCATATTGCCTGCTTTGTCAGTGAGTAAAGGAAGAGCTAGAGAAAGGGAGAGAATTTGGAATTCAAAGTTTTTTAATGAATTTTGTTTTAAAAAGGACTATATTGCACAGATTGCTAATTGTAACTTTGCCAGAACCTTAAATAATCATCAAAGAATCCTTGGGACAAAGACAAAGCAAAAGAAATAATAAAATTAACTTTTTAAAGAAAAATTCAGTTGAAGAAGGTAATACCTTAAATGTTAGGACAAATAACCTGATAGGAGATATAGAAAGGGAAGGAAATAGATACTGAGGATCATGTGAAGCCAATGATAAAGAGACTTTGGATAGGAAGTGAGATGGGATCATGCTAGAAGGAATTCACTTTGAGTGTGATCAAGAGAGGAGAAAGAATTCTATTTAGTAGCTTCCCTATTTTAACTAATTATTCTTACTAACAAGTCTCTAAGCTTATGTGTTTCTACCTATTAATCTAAAATTACTGTTGCTGAAAGTACTACTACTACTACTACTACCACCACCATTATTAGTACTACTATTACTGCCACCACCATTACCACTACTCTAATTTTGGTTTTCAAGGACAATGTCAATCTTACTTTCTATCCAAGGCCTCTACCAATTTTACTAACCTGCTTAAAGAATATGGTATTGTTTCTAATACTTGACTCATCCTATATTTTCTAAATTTGGATCTCAAGAAACTGACCATCCTTCTGAGACAAATACATACTAATTCTTCTGGTTTTTACTGGCATTTGATTCTAACAAACTAATGTCCCAGTGATACTTAATCCATTCCATTTCATATCTCTCTCTGACTCTTCATATCTGTCATTTACTCCTTTCTAGTTTAACTTACTCCCCATCCACTGGTTAAGTGGATTCTAGCATATGTATTCCAAATATAGTTAACAATAGTCAAACAAGAAGCATTTATTAATCACTTCCAGCATGCCAGGCACTGTGCTAAGTGTTGACCATATGAAAAAAGGAAGAAATAACTCTTCCTTGTTCTCAAGGAGTTAATATTGTAACAGGTAAGAAGATGAGAAACCTTGTAAATATTGAGATATATACAAAATATATTTATAGTATATAAAGATAATCTCAGAGATCAATAACTGGGAGTAAGGAAAGACTTCATGCAGAATGTAAGATCTGAATAAAATAATGAAGGAAGACAGAAATTAAGAGACAACAGTAAGGGAACAGAACATTCTAGGTGTTTGGCATATCCAGTTCAAATGCACAGTAATATAAGATTTATTTTCCAAGAATGGAAAGTAGGCCTTGTGTCCTGAAGTCAGTGATTTCCCCAATTCCCAATTGGATTTATTTTTAAAAGTTGGAAATTAATCAACTTGGATTTTCATACTTAGAATATCAGAGTTATAAAGCACCCAAGAATTCATCTATTCCACTTCCTACCTTAATCAATAAGAGTTTAGATATGATAATCAGTCAGTCAGTCAGTCAATAAGCATTTACTATTATAACAGGAACTATGTTCAGGACTGGAAATACAAAGATAGGTAAAGGTGGTCAGTATTCTGAAGCAGCTGTCATCCTAAGTAAGGTAGGAGACAACATGTAAAGAATTAGGTAGATGCAAATAATGTTGGATATCAACTCAGAGAAGAAGACATAGTAATACCTGGGAAAAGAGGGGGGAATCAGGAGAAGTCTTCTGCAGAAGTTGGGGTCTGAATTCAAGATTGAAGGGAGTCAAGAAGACTAAATGGGAAAGGTGAAGCAAGGAATACAATCCCTGCATTGTCAAGGGGTAGGGCAGGATGAAGATAGCCATTGCAAATGAAGAGGAATTAGAGACGAAATGAGAATAAGAGATGGTGTGAGAAGAGCTCCAAATTGCCTGTCATAGAAGGAATGTAGCATAGGTAGAATACATGAAGTAGAATGTAAGAAACCTGGAAAAGCAGAAGAGGGACAAGTCATAAAGAGCTTTAAAATGCCAAATTTTTTATCATTGGTACTGGAGCTAAGAGAGAACCAAGGTCACTTCTTCATCTGGGACTGGAATGACAGATTAAGCATTATCTACATATTCACTCTGTGACCCTGGTGTGGTTTCTCTTAGCCACAATTTGTTCATATCTAAAATGGGGATGACAGTACCTACTACATATACTTATTGTAAAAATCAAATGAGATAACATAGGTAAAATACTCTGCAAACCTTAATAATGTCATACAAATGCTAACTGTTGGAGGCAGACAGAAATTAGAATGAAAAGATGAATCCCATCTCTACTGAAACTCCCAGAAGTGATATGGCTACCTTTAATATTGTCTGTGTTTACCTGGACAAGCCACTTCAGGCTTCAGTTGAGCATCTGTGTAAAATAAGGGAGACTAGGTAGCCCCGGAACTTCCCTCTGCCTCTGAACCTGTGGTCTTTGAGGAAAATAACTAAACTTCTGAAGCTATGTCCACTCTTTAAAAAGTTTGAGAAAGATCGAACAAAGTATAAGGAAAGGGTAGATTGATGGGGCATCTAGGTTGCTCAGTGGTTACAATGCTGGGCTTAAAGTCAGAAAGATCTGAAATCATATCCAGCCTCAGACACCTACTAACTGTGTGACCAACTTGAATCTACTTGCCTCAATTCCCTCAACTGTCAGAGGAGCTGCAGAAAGAAATGGCAAACCACTATAGTACCTTTGCCAAGAAAAGCCCCAAATAGAGTCACAAACAGTAGAGATGAAAGCAGAAAGGAGGAAAGAGGTAAGTGTCTATTTGCATTTGAAATGAAAGATTAGGAATGATCCAAGGCTAAGGATGGCTGGTTTTATTTTGTCTTTTTTATTATTTTTTTTTGAAAATATAGTCATGCTTGGTGTTGCAGCACAGCACTTCAAGGCTGGTATTAATATGTTTCTGATCTGATGAAAAGCTTTTCTGAGTCAGTAGACTATGAACTTTCAAAATAGCCCTAGAGACAATCACTCAGGATTTCTGCAGGCAGGTGACTGCCCCTGGAATGGGTATACTTAGTAAGGCTTGCAGCCTGCTACTTAATGTTTCAATCTGTGGCTAAGAATCATCTAGAGAACAAGTGAGATCGTGCCCCAATCCACAAATGACAAGTCTTACTATCAAAAGATCCTCATTAACTGCACTAAAGGCATCTAGTTATGTTCCCTTGCTGGGGGAAAAAATCAAATGTTGAACTATTATGTTAAAAAAAAAAGCCAAGAAACTATACTGAGTATGCATGTGATATACAGATGTATTCAAATATATTGTGGAAAGAAATAACCTGAGCATGTTGTTACTAAATTTAAAAATTAAAGGCAAAGAAAGATAAATAGGAATTTTTAAAAAAGATATCATGGGTAGTTAGAAAAACTATAATCTCAGAAAGAGGTGAAAAAGGTAAAACTGATCATTTCTTTATATGATACATACAGCACCAAAATCATAGGGTATTCTAGATATTAAGGGTGAGATAATTATTCTAAGAATATTCTATATTAAAATATGTTTTTGTACTTGATTCAAAAATATATTCAACCCACTTATCAGTGCTTAGAAATCTGAGGATTATAATAAAATAGATTTTTCTATGTAAACCATAGCATGGTAGATTGTGGCCCTGGAAATAGTATAAATAAACATTACTCATTTTTTTTTCTTAATTCATAATTGTGTTATAACTGAATCTCTTAAGAAAAAATTACCTAAAGCTATCATTTGTTTTCTTTTCCTTAATCTATTAGCTTCTAGCTAAATTTCTGGAACATTTACTCATAACATCTGATTTAGTTATAGAGAGAAAAGATAATTTTCTTTCTCTTGAAAATGGATATCAAGATGATATGCAATTCTATATCAGCTGAATTGGAACTGAACAATCTATCTTATGTAAAGGTATACGCAAAGATGAATCAAACCAAAAGGCTTTGGTTTATCTCTCTACTTTGAACACAAAAGATGAAGGTAGGTTAAATGTCCTATTGCACCATTTATATATAATTGTGTAGTCAGAATGTAAGGTCATCAATACCTATCACATTATGCCACCCTCCTTTAAAGAAGAACAAAACTAAATCATTTCATTCAATTTCAGGTGTTCATATCTATGCGTACCCTCTGCTTCCTTTTGTTTCACTGATGAAGGCATGGAATCAATGCTTTTACTTTCCATGTATATACTTTATCTTTTCCCCTCTTTGAAATGAATATTTAAATGACTATTATTCTTTTGAAATTTATAATGTGATTTAAAAACAGAAATAATATTGTACAAAGAAAAAGCAAACCCTGCTTTTCTCTCTACAGCTAGTAATTTTTCAAAATGGAATGTTTTTTAAAGCAGAAAATAATTGAATGAAAAAAGAGTAAAATGGAATGACAAAAAGGTTCATTTATGTGTGGATCTCTATCATTTTGGGGGAGGAAAACTTCCATTCTTGTTTAGAGGTGATGAGTTTTGAGCTTAAAGGTCTCTTTTAGTCAGTAAGCTCTCATAATGAACTACAAAGGGATTTGTTAATATGTCAAAAAAAAATTCCCAGATACTCAAGGAATTTTATTCTAAAATTAAAAGATCCTTGTTAAGCACAATCAGTCATATAGTACTTTGGTTGCATATTATGAATTAAGATTTATTAATAATCTAAGACCCAATGACAATTTAACCAAAAAAAATGAAATTTCAAACTCAGCCCTGAATTTTGCTGTTCATAAATTGGCTGTTGTTGTGGTTGATACTGTGAAGTTATTGCTTGAGGAATAAGGTTGAGAGGAACTACTAGAAACTTACTTAGATATAATGAACTGTTTACTATGAAAATATAGAAAACTCTCAATTTGAAGTTTATGTTCAGATACAATTGTTTCTTTAAAAGAATTTTAAGACTACAGAGATAGAATTGGAAGAGACCACAGAAATTATCTAAAGCATCTCATTTTTCAAGTATAAAAACTGAGGGCCAGAAAGTGCTTTGTTCAAGTTGGCAAAAGCAATGTGTCAAAAACAAGATTTGAATAACATCTACCAAAACTAAAAACTGATGAAAATAATGTATGATTAATTCATAATTATTTCAATTGGACACAACTTGTCAAGTATAGATTGTCCCAAAAATCTTAGTGAATTTTTAAAATTTAATAACTTCATAAATGAAAAGGCTACATCTCCCCCTCAAAAATAAATCATCTGAGTGTTTAATCATTTAAATTTCTTGTAAACTATTTACTTTGGAGGATTTTCAACCCTAGTTATTTTTTTTTATTTTAACAAGTCAGAGTAACTTTCCATGCTTTGTGAGTACAGCAATTTCTGAAAGATACATTCTTAAACTGAGAAATCAGTCAGTAGAGGAGGTAATTTGCTTGGCTGCTTCTATCATCTGGTCTGCCTCCATTTGACTTTTTCTTATGGAATCACTTGAAAACTGTCATGTGTGCATGAAAGTATGATTCTTTTGATGATCCAAAGACTAGGATTACAATTGCAATCCTTTCAGTCATTGAGCAACAAATGCTGAAAATTTTTACAAAGTTAAAAATTGACTAACGTTTGATGCAAGACAATGGATATGTTGAATTTCATTAAAAACAAATATTTTTAAATGTATGTAATTATCCTTTCAAGTGCCATCTTTGTAGTTATACAGGATTTATACTTTTGAAGTTATTAAATCTTAAAATTGAACTAAGAATTTTGGGACACACTTGATAATGAATTCATTGATTCAGCAATAAATTCGTAAATATAAATGATCCTTGTGGCAAGCAATTGAGGTAAGGCTTGGGCAAAGTCAGTAGCCAAAGGAATTATTTCCCCAGGTTCCATGTTAAAAGAGAAAGTTTCAACCAATACTACAACACATTTTCATTAGCATTAATACTTCTGGGTGGAGAGGGGTGGGGTGGAGAGGGAATGTGAAAGATGTCTTTGATCCCATTGCACCATTAGTATGAACTCTTCAATGGTTCCATGATCTTACTAATGTCTGGGTTTCTTCCAATGGTCTATATTCCAAATGATGCATGTGTTCTTATATTGGTCTCTTCTTGTTTATATATGCTCATAAATCTTCCAAATGAGAATCACTGAATATGCTCTGGAGAGCATAAAGTCCTAAGTCTTTTCAATTTTGCAGGTATCAACATAATAACTGTGCTGCTCATCTAAATTCCTGTTCTTGCTATAGGACCAGTCTATCTTATTTTTCTTATCCTATATTTTCATACCTTCCATTCTAGAATTCTTTCCACAAATTCTCCATAGATCTAAACAGTTCACTGGAGACCTCCTACTTCTTTTATTATTTCAGAAAATCAAAGTATCAATTGGTCTGTCTAGCTGGTATCCCTCATTTTCATTTCCTGACTAGCCTGCCTCTTTGTCTAGTTAAATATGTCTAAGTCATTCATCAGGGCAATGAGGTGCAGTGACTGCTTAATTATATCTCCAAATCATTATCAAAATGGTGGTCTAGTCTTTGGCTCTCAGATACTGTGCCAATATCTCAGTTCTCCTGGATTCAATTTTATCTATGTAAATCTATAGCAGTAGAGTCCTAATTTCTCTCCTGAGCTAGTTATGAATATCTTTTGGATATTGGATGTCACATAGCCATCCAGACTAACAATTCTGATGTTACTTTTAACTTCTCATTCCCACTTACCCCATACATCAGTGCTATTGACAGACTATCATTTCCTACGTTCATGACATCTTTCTGTTATGCATTTCCTTCTTTGCACCGCCACAACCATCATCACTGATCAGATACTAATTATCTTTCACCTATGCTATTGAATTGGCTTTCTAAATGGTCTTCTTATATAGTCTTTCTCCATTCCAATCCAATCTGCACTCAGCTGCCAACATGATTGTCTAAAGCACAGGTTTGATCCTGTCACTTACCTATTTAATGAGTTTGCAAATACTATTAACTCCAGAATCAAATATAAAGTCCTTTGTTATTTAAAAATGCTTCATGATCTAGTCTCTTTCGACCTTTCTGGTTTTCTTATATTTCCCTCTTCTCTACTTCTCTACACATTTTATTTCTTGCTTATCTTTAGATGGGGGAAGTTAGAGAAGGAGGGAGAAAAAATTGAAACTCAAAATCTTAGTAAAATGAATGTTGAAAATTATGTTTATGTGTAATTAAAAAAAAAACAATTAAGTGAAAAAACAAACCTCTAACTGTGAGGTTGACTTTCTTGAACATAACACCATATCTCTCATATCTGAATATTGGCAGCCCCCCTACACCTAAGAGGTACTCAGATCCTTTGCTCCTCAAATCTACCTTTTATTATATCTGCCTTTCTTTAAGATTCAGCTCAAATCCTAAATTCTTTTTTTTTTTTTGGCTGGGGCAATTGGAGTTAAGTGACTTGCCCAGGATCACACAGTTAGAAACTGTTACGTATCGGAGGCCAGATTTTAATTCAGATCCTCCTGACTTCAGGGTTCATGCTCTATCCATTGCATCAACTAGCTGCCCCTCAAATCCCACTTTCTATAAGAGTTTTTTTTAATCCCCCAGCTTCTAAGGCCATCCCCTCTCAGATTTTCTTACTTTTACTTGGTATATATTGTCTCTCCCTTCTTGAGAGCAGAAGTTCCTTTGTTTATTTCCCTAGAAACTAGGAACTATACCTACTATTTAGTAAATGATTCAAAAATGCTGCTTCTTGTCCTTGTTTCCACCAAATCATAGAAGCTCTGGATGTGATCCAGTGATAATACTATATGTCTATTAATTGAGGTTCAACCCACTTTGGTTAGAGAAGCTCACTTCTAAGTTTTTCACAGGGTGATAAGTTATTTGGTTAGGAAAACTCTCAAAGATCAATTACAAAGTTCTCTGCTTCTAGGTCTCAATTAGTGAAAATGACAAATTTCCTGAAGTAAGTACTATATGTATTCAAATTCACACTATATTAAGTTATAGTTATGAAAAGTATAGCAATGAGCTCCAGCTCAATTAGAATATACAATGTGAATTCAAATAATTCAGCAACTTCAGGGAATTCCTAATTCACAGTAATTGGATCTTAAGAGGTTAAATCATGTATATGGATACATTTTGATGACATCAGGAATCTTGAAGCATTAGATTATTCACTTGAACAGCAATATGAAAGATGAGTTAGAGAGAGGAAAGAATAGTTACTAGATTATTATAGGAGCCTGAGTTAAAAACAAATCAACGACCAACAAGCCTTTATTAAGTAGTTACTATATGTTAAAAGCAAAAAGGCTTTTCAACAAAAATCGAAGAGTTCTTACCCTCAAGGAGTTTACATTATAATAGAGAGGACACTATGTATATAAATTGAGTAATTTCAGGAGAGAGATACTAGATGCTGGAAGAATCAGGGGAACCCTCATATAGGAGGTGATGCTTAATCTGAGTGTCTGAAGAAATAGCAAGTCCTAAGAAGTGTGTCTTTCACCACTGAAGCTTTCCAAACATGGAAAACAGCAACTGCATCTATGGAGACAGAAAAGAAAGCATCCTATGTGAAAGACATCAAGGAAGCCAGTTTGATGTGACCTTGGAATGAGAGAGTAATGAATATATTTTAAAAGACTGGAAAAGTAGGAAGGGGACAAGTTGTAAAGAGCTTTAAATGATCTTAAAAATTTATTCCTTGATCCTGTTCACAAGAGGGATTCATTAGATTTTAGTCACTGTCAGGTGGGGAGTAAGGGTGGGGATGGAGTTGGAGAATGGATTTTTAGCCCTGCTATTTAAGAAAAACCAGTTGGGTACTATGTGGACGATAGATTAGAGTATGAAAAACTTGAGAAAGGGAAGCCAGTCAAGAATCTTCCCTTCTCAAAAAGTACTCACTAACTGAGTTTACATCATGGGAATAGTTTACCGTTAATTTTGTATATATCCAAGGAAACACATACATTTGACAATTGTGTAAATTGTTTGAGGTCTTGACATAGAAAACACCAAAAGGTTAGACATGCTCATGATTCATTCCAAAGTCATTAAAGATGCACATCAAGCACATCTTCTAATATCTTCTTTCAAGTCTATCTTTGACAGAAATCATAGAGTCTTTGTAGTCAGCATATATTAGATAGTTCTTTTGATAATTATCTTAATTTGGGACAATTTATTATGTTCATCTTAAACATTATAAGTCAAGGTGAAAAATCTATCTTATAGAGTGCTGTCTCCTGTTGCATGAAACAATGAAATCATTTCTGCCACACTTTATTTTGTCTCCAAAGAGAAGTGTGTCATTCAATGACTTAGCTTAAACCTTTTTGTCTCCTAGTTTCCTTTAACCACAATGGCAACACACGTCTTCAGTTTTATGTTCAATGTGTCACTACCAATGGTTATTGGACAAGGATCACATATTAATGGTATCAGTGGTTAAATTAATGTTGGACCCAGTTAATGTAATTGGAAATTTTCTCTAGAAATGCAAGAACACCAGAAGAAGAAAGAAGAGAAAGCAGAGATTTTCCAGGGCCAAAGATTAGCAAAGTAGAAAAGGAAAAACAAGAGTGATATGTATTATAGATGATGGCTTGCATATCATTGAAATGTTTGGCCATGGGATCCAGACTAGATGGGAAAGTAGTTAAGATTAGAATAAAAAAGAATTGGAAGAAATCAAGAGATTAAATGGAAAGGTACTTTCACATTGCTTCTAATCTAGATGATGACTTAAACTTATCAGTCAGGATATGTTGAACAAGTAGCATCTAGCAGAATCTATAGACAAATTTTTGTCATCTTGATCACATGAGTCCTAAGATCAACATAGACTACCTCTATACCTCTATTACCAAAAGAATATCTTTGTTCCCCAAGACTGAAGCACATCTTAGGGTATATCTGTCTAAGATTTCTGAGCAATTGATCTGTGAGGAATACAGAAATCAACTTTTACCAGTAGCTCTAACACAGAATGACATCTCTTCCACTCTGATATAGAACTATTCCTGGGCAGGTTGGTTTATTTGTGTGTATCTGTGCTCTTCTATAGGTATCTTGCTTGGGAATTTGTTTGTGTCATGCTGCACTGGAAACTTCCTGAGATCTTCAGAACACAAAATACCTGAAGGACAAGCAATAATGAATCTACTTCAGAGAGCTTTGTAATGAAATTGTAGGATCTTGACTCCCAGTTGAATGTGATTCATTTCCCTTGGGAGTGTGACATCTGGGAGAGAATTATAAGCATACTCTCATAGTCCCATTGATCCAACTAAATTCCTCAGAGAACAATAGAAAACATTCCCAAGAGTGAGAAATAAAGACTCCTAAGACTCCTTGGCCATGCTGGTTTATTTATTTGTCCAAGAGAACCCACTCTTTTGTCTTTATAATGCTCAGCAAACAAATCTACTATACTGTTGCAGAAAGACAATGAAATTTGCTTATAGTCTCCCTTTTAGGTTAGAATTGCATACTATTTTTCAAAGCTCCATTGTGCTAATCCTTTGACTGTACCAATACCTAAGCTCATGCTTTCTAAATTACTGATAAAGTTTCCTGAACAGTGAGATGGTTGAAATGATGAAACAGGAGCTAGAAGTTGAAGATGGGAATTTCAGAAGTCAAGATAATTGAAGGTGGAATAATTTCAAGAAGGAATAACTTCAAGTATAAATTGTTATATACGTTTCTAACAATGAATGGCTAAAGCAACTGGGTAGAGAAGGGCATCACTGGAGTTGAGGGATTCAAAGATCTATAAGAGAATGGTAATATTAATGTTATCAACATGGATATGAAACTCATTAGGGGATGCAGTAGAAAGTTACTCTTTAACTGTATGCTGAATCGTTGAATTAGATTGAAGAATTCAAAAGCACACTGTGAGAAGAATTGGGAAAGAATCATATAATCTTTTGCATGAACTTCAAGAATAAAAACTTTTTTAAAAGCTTTTTTTTATTTTCAAATTATATACATGGATAGTTTTCAACATTCACCCTTGCAAAATCTTGTTTTAAATTTTTCTCCCTTCCTTCCCCCATCCCCTCTCCTAGATAGCAAGTAATTCAATATATGTTGAACATGCAATTCTTGTATACATATTTCCATAATTATCATACTGTACAAGAAAAATCAGATCAAAAGGGCGAAAATAAAAAAGAAAACAAAAAAAAAGCAAGCAACAACAAAAAAGTAAAAATACTATGTTGTGATCCACACTCAGTTGCCACAGTCCTTTCTCTGGGTGCAGATGGCTTTCTCTCACCAGTTCATTGGAACTAGCCTGAATCACCTCACTGTCGAAAAGAGCCATATCCCCAGTATTTATCATCACATAATCTTATTGTTGCTGTGTACAATGTTCTCTTGATTCTATTCACTTCACTTAACATCAGTTCATGTAAATCTCTCCAGGTTTTTCTGGAATCATCCTGCTAATCATTTCTTATGGAACAATACTATTCCATAACATTCATATACCATAATTTATTGAGCCATTCTCCAATGGATGAGCATCCACTCAACTGCCAGTTCCTCACCAGCTACAAACACATATGGGTCCTTTTCCCTTTTTTATGATTACTTTGAGGTACAAGCCCAGTACAGACATTGCTGGATCAAGACAGCTTGATAGCCCTTTGGACATAGTTCTATATTGCTCTCCAGAATAGTTAGAGGGGTTCACAACTCCACCAAAAATGTATCAGTGTCCCAGTTTTCCCACATCCCCTCCAATATTCATCATTATCTTTTCCTGTCATCTTAGCCAATCTGAGAGATGTGTAGTAGTATCTCAGAGTTGTTTTAATTTGCATTTCTCTGATCAATAGTGATTTAGATTATTTTTTCATATGACTAGAAATGGTTTTAATTTCTTCTCTGAAAATTGCCTGTTCATATGCTTTTATCATTTATGAATTTATGAATTGGAGAATGGTTTTTATTCTTATGAATTTGAATCAATGAATCGAAGCAGAGGATGGTATACTATAGATTTATAAATGTGTTATAAACATACACTTTTAACAAATTTAAATTTAAAAATATTTATTGATCACTTATTATTTGCAAGTCCTGGTGCCAGGTAAAACAAAATATGGAAAGATGAGAAAAACAGTCTTTGTCCTCAAGAGCTTTATATCTAGTTCAAAGATATACCAAGCATACAAATAATAGTGCAGGTTATATGACAGTAAAAATACTATCTATCCCAAGTACTATGGGGTTTGGGAGGAGAAAATAAGCACACATAGCTACTGTGCAAATATGACTAATATATGTTATAAATATATATTAATATAGCACAATCTTCCCTCTTTAAAGAAATAATTTACTAACTAAAACAGAGTTTTAGAACATAGAATATGAATAGTGTAATATGACATCCAATTTAGAGTCAGAAACCCACAGGTACTGATTCTGACCATACATTAATTAGTTGTATAACTTTTGGCCTTGCTGGGACTTAGCTTCTTCACTTATATAATATGGGAGTTGGATTGGATAATTTCTAAGGTCCCTTCCTGATATACAATCCTGTGATCCAATGAACCTATTTAAATTATCTACTTGATGACTCAAATGGCTTTGTTTATTAGTAATTTTAATAAGATTACAAGGATGGAAGAGACCTTGAGAGGCAATCTACATGCCTTTGCCTTTAGGCAAGATCATATCCAAACCAACCCAGAAAGATGAATAACTACCCTATTCATCTTCAGATAAATGACTTTCACATCTCCCTTGGTAATATATATTTAATATGTTTCACAGTCAGAAAAAAACATTCTCTTTCATCTAATCTGAAGCCTTCATGCTACAAAAGCCTATGTCCTTTTTTCTGTCTTCTGTAAAGAATAGCCTGCTACAGTTCTCCATTTAAGAGTTCTTCATATACTTAAAAACTAACCCTAGACTTCTGACACTTCTCTTCACCATAGTTAATAATCTCAGTTCTATCCAAAAATTCCACATACATTTCTCCATGAACAACTTACCTAAGCTCTCTCTAATTTTAATAACGTCCTCCAAGTTTGCAAATAACTATTATCACATTTTAATGCCCCTTATTGTTATGATGAACTTGTCCCGCATTCTAATCAATATTTATTAAAAACTTACTCTGTTTCAGGCATTGAGTGAAGCTGTGGAATTATAAAGATAATGAATGAAAAAATCATCCTCACATGTTCCTGAGGAAGATAACAATAATATGTATTAATATATACTGAATAAGTCCCTGGGCAACTCAGTTAGCCCCTCTTTGTCCTACTTTCCTCTTGTGTAAAATGGGGATAATAAGAGTGTGTACCTCACAAGGTTATTGTGAGAATCAAATAATATAATTGTAATGTGCTTAGAATAATCCAATACAAAGTAGATGCTATATTTTATTATTATCAATTCAGATTTGAGTTGTATAATAAAGGAAGAAAGGAATTCTATGAAGCAGATAAAAAAGGAAGCTAATTTTAGGCATAAGAAATAATGAGCAGAAAAATACAGTAAAAGAAAGGAAATGTAATGTTATGAGTAACAGAGAGGAGACAAATTTGGTTGGATCACAGAATGGATATGAGGAAGTTACTTTGCAGCTAGAAACATGGGTTAGGACAAGTTCAGAGACAACAAAAAGTCATTGGATTTTGCTTAATAGGGAAACTACCTGGTGAGATCCATGCTTTAAAAAACCCACCTTACCAGCAATGTGTAGAATGAAGGAGAAAATATGAAGCAAATTCAGAGCCTATGGCAATGAGAAACTCAAGAAAAGAAAGTCTGAATTAAAGTGACACTTCTGTGAACATAGAGTTTTGAATACTCTCAATGCTATAAATGTAAAAAAAAATCAAGATTTTACCCCGATAAGATATATAGGATGAGAGTAGGGTCAAGGATTGGTCATAGAGTTGATAAAACAGGGAGAAGAGAACATTGCCTTTGCAAACAAGTGTCAACATGGGTGATAGAGGTCATAAGTACTAGAGTAATTCAGATCAATAGGAATCAGAGCAATTGAAAATAAACTTTCTGGAAGAGGTAAAATTTGAACTGAACATTAAAGGATGAGCTGTTTTTGTAGAAGGTAGACATCCTAAATGGTCATCGGTCACTCCCAGTTACTGGTAACTGTTCAACATTGAAACCAAGTTTTACTCTCTGGGGAACACAACTCTGAATATACTACCTGATTGGCAACAACTACTTATTCTGGACCTGACCCTCCAATCAGCTCTTGCTTTCCTATATAGTTGTGTAATTTACACATTTTTAGGTGACAGGTGATTATATTACACAGAAACAAATCAAAATCTTGATAAAATGTTACAGAAATTATCTCTCATTCTTCCACAATCTGTCAGTCTGACATAGAAAGAAGCTAGCTTAGGCTAATAATTTTTTTAAATCAATTTCATTCTATACAACAAGTATTTATAAAGTATTTATTATATGCCACATACTGCACAACTGAGCTAAGGAAATAAGGGGAAATATATGAAGCAGCCCATAAAACTTTTTAAACAAGTTGTCCTGATAATAGTCTTATTATTTCTGAGAGGTTTGCGCTTCAAATTCATAAAATATACTGAGTGAAATGTAGAAGTCTTTAAAAAAAGGTTCTGATTCAAAGTAATATGATCAAATCTGAGAAAACAGCATACAAAATGAGTATAACAATGTAAATGCAAACAACAAACACAAATCAAACAAAAATGAATTTTTTGAATTATAAAGAGTAAGCTTTGCCTCAAATAGAAGATATGAAAAGACATTTCCCTTTATGCCTTTGAAGAGATGTGTAGGAGAGTGTGAAACTCATTCATGGATATAAAACATTGCATGTAACATTTTTTCAATATTTTTCAATGAGTAGGTTTGATAACTTTTTTACTTCCTCTCTTTCTCTTCTCTTTTAAAAAAATCTGTTGATGTAAGGAATGGTTCTATGGGAGGGAAAGAGAAGGTAATATAAGAGGAAATCTAGGTAATTTGAAAACAAATTATCTCAATAAATATTGATGATTTTCAAAGAAAAAAGTTATTAGGTATCCTTTTTATTAATCTATTTTGTCTCCTAAATTTTAGACAAGTCTAAAACCTTTACATTTCTAGATTAAGGTCCTTAAGAATCAGGTTTTTCTTGGTATTCCTAACACTTAGTATTCTGCTTGACATAGATGAGGTGCTTAAAATAAATGCTTTTTAAATGATATTTTCATTATGTCACTGATTATTCTAAGAAGATATTAATTTTACATGTGTCTGTTATGATAGATATACCATAAAACAGCTAACTTTAAGAACAGCCTGTTACTTTCTTATCTATAATTCTTAATAAAGTTAAATGGAAAATGTTTCTCACTTTCCTATGTGCATGTTTAGGAAGCATGTCTATCCCTAATTTCCTTTCCAGAGATACTACAAACTATTAATTCAAAATGTCATAAACATACTGTTTTTGCTGTTACCCTGTGAGTCAGCATGGCTCTAGGACCCATGTAAAGATGGGCATTTTTGAAATCATCCCTATTCTCTCATCTATACAATAATATCTAACCTTTTTCCTAACCAGAGCAGTTATTTTCCCCAAAACTTTGAATGTCTTTTCAATTTTCCTTTGCCAATGGATTCCTATTTATCTCTCTCTAAGCTCTGCTGCAACTGTAAATACTCATTGTGGTAATTCCTGACTCAAGGTATTCTACCCTTAGCTAACTTCTTGATAGGCTATAGCCTGTCAGATAATGGAAAATAGCTTCCATATGTCTAACACTTCCTTTCATTTCAGGCTTGTACTATTTCTGATGAGCAGATAGTTCTTATATATACTGATGGAAGAACAGCACCTTCGCCTGTTCTCTATTTGGCCCCTCACCCCACCACGAAATATTCTCATGTCAGACACATCAATCCTTTGAAATGAAGATAAGCAATTGTGGATGTCTCATGATTGTAGCTTCTTTCCAAAGGGCATGCTTTTTAATATTCCATAAAAATGGAAAGGAATTTATAAAATGTAAAAGTTTCCCCATCTCTCAGAGTAGGGGATAGGAGGATACACTATTAATTTCATTATTTTTGTCTCCTAGACTATTATTCAAAAATTGACTTTACAACATTATTGAAATTGAGAAGTTAAAGGCCTTCTGTTTAGATAGGCAGATGTCCTTTATAATTACAAATACCAATGAATTTCTACATTCAGCATCACTACTGCTCTGTTTATCAGTGAGCATCAAATAATGAGAGCAAAATAAAAATTACAATGTATTTACCATACGAATATTCTCTTCCATGATGGAAAATGGAAAATATATGTCACCAAAGTAAATGTATTCTAACAATCCTTGTTTAACAGTGTCCATTTAATCTATTACTTTATTAATTCAATTCTATAAATATTTAAATGTCAATTCTATTATTATTAGCTATATGAGATATAGTACAAAAATCTTGTGGTATAGGAGAACATAATATATACAGAATTTGTTTTTTTAATAAACAACAACATTGGGGGAACAAAGGAGGAAATTTCCAAAAAGAAAAGAAAATTTGATGATAGAGAGGTGGCTTTAATTTGAGGGCATGGAGAATAGTCTGGGAAAGGTTTATAAGAAGGTAACATTTAAGGTGAATCTTAAAGGAAGAAAATAATTTCAACAGGCATAGTTAAGGAAGAAATACATTCCAGTCTTGATGAATATGCTAGATATAAGGTGGGAGGAGGCAGGAATAGTTTACAGACTAACTAACTGGTAAGTCAGTTTGGCCAAAACTAGATTATCTACAGTGGACTAGAATAAAATAAATCTGAAAAAGTAGGTTGGAAATGGATTGTTGATAGCCTTAAAAACCATGATAAGGACTCTATGTTTTTATTTTATGTTGGTTTTAAGTGTTTATATTTCTTTAAATAATGGGGAGTCATTGAAGGTATTTCAGTAGGGGAATAATACAATGAAATCTATATTAGAAATCCAGTGGGCCTTTCTGTAATTATGCAATCCATTTAAGAACTGTTTTTCTATTTACAATATCAGCATATAAAAGTGGACATGATATATTGGAAAGAACACTGGATTTGGGGTTCAGAATAATTGAGCTCAAGCACTATTTACTATCTGTGTAACTTTGGAATATCCTTTGCTCTGAAACTTGATTTTTTTTCTCAGATCTAAAAATGAGACCAAGAATATTTCTATTACCCACCTCACAGGGTTGTTACAAAAATCAAGTGCTATTATGCACTGAAAAGTGCTATATTATATCAGTTATTACTATTACAAAATGCTGGTGTTTATTATAACCACAAATACTCAAGTTCTGAATTTTTCCCTTATGACCTCTTTCAGTTGATCAGATATTGCAAGCCCAATTTTTATGTTAGGAATCATAGTGTAATTCTAACTTATAAATTGATTGGTGTTGTATCTCATGGAACACTCACTGTTGATTCATCACTGCCATTCTGTATTTCCACACCTCCAATCACCTGCTTTAGATTATCTGTCTCAAACTGATTGCACACACAAGCACAGGTCAGAGAAAAAACAGCAAAATATTTGTTTGTCAAAATGATCAACACCACTCAAATCAAATGAAAACACACGAAAAAATCAAGGGCCAGGATTGCAGATTCACATCTGAGCAATGAACAGTGGGGAAAATTGCCTGCCTTTGAACTACTTTCCCAGCCAAAGGCTGTTCCATTGCCTTGTGCCTCCTCTCTAAAGCTCTTCTGTTTTGTTTCAGTTGGCAGGGTTCATCTACGCCTGTTATGTTGTGAAATGTATTACTGAAGAAGAGGACAGCTGTAAGTATTAAAGCTCTATTGCATTTCTTTCAAGTTGAAAGCAGCTTTTTCAGTGCCTCCTACCTCGCCTTCTTACTTCTTAGACATTAGCCCAAATATATCATTAGAACAAGAGAAGAGCTTTTTGTCCCCAGCAGAGCTTGAAGAGTTTCTCATAAAGGAGCTAGTTCAGCTTATTACTAAAGTGAGCTTTTACCTATTCGGGAAGCCATAATATGAGTCTTAAACTTCTTACTGTCCTAAAACAATTATGAGGGGCCAAAACCCAGATGAGAATGCTATGAAAAAGCATGTGTCTGTGTGAAAAGGGTTTGGAAAAGAAGGGGGAAGAAGGTGAAAAAAAAACTGTCCCCTATAATGATTTTTTCAGGGTTTTTTTTACTGATCATTAACTCTTCTTGAATAATTTATCTGCATCTAGAGCTAAAATTTTTAACAATAATATCCATTCTGCAATATTCTCTCTTCAATGGCTTCTCTGCAATGCTTGCAAGCATTATCAACTATTGCCAATCTAAAAACAAAACAAAACAAAACTTCCTCCTGACTTTTCTACCCCCATCCAACTATTATCCCATCTCTCTTCATGCCATTCATTTCTAAATTAAATGAAAAAGTTTTCTGCATGCCTCCATCACTTCCTCACCAACTGCTCTCTAAGAAAGCAAACTCTTTGAGATTTAAGATTATTTCTATTTCATGAATTGTGTTTGTATCCCTTCTAACTACCATGATTCCTGGCACATAGTAGGTGCTTGATAAAATTTATTGATTAAACCTTTGCAAACTGGATTCCATTCCCACCCCTCTACTGAAATTTTTCCCATTGATCTCCTAAAATAATAAGCTTTTCTCAGTTCTTACTCTCCTTGGCTATTAATAGCCTTGGACATTGTTAATCAACTCTGCATTTGGATACTTCTATCTCTCTTGGTTTCAGAGACATTATATGCTTTTGAATTTTCTTCAAAGTACTCTCTAAACACTCCATTGGATGATGTTCACCAAGACTCGGCTTATTGCCTTTTTTTGTTCTCTCCCATTAGCAATTTTCATTCATAACTATACCTTTAAATAATACCTCTACACAAATGATTGCCACATCTATATTTCTTGTTCTGACATCTTTTGGGCTCCAAGATTTCAAAATTTCAGAATGAAAAGAGACTTCAGAAGTGACAATAATCCATGCAGGACAATCCTAATCAGTGGCCATCCACTTTTCCTTAGCAATAGGGAACCCAATTGCTTAGTGATTTAATTGTCATGATTTTCTTGTATCAAGTTTAAACCTCCTCCTCTGCAACTTCCATGTTTTGTTTCATAATTTTAGCCTCTTCTAAGATAAAACATCTCTAGTCCCCTCAATTAGTCTTCACATGCATTTCCATGTGTCTTTAATCATATGTCCCATATTTCCCAAGGACACTTTCTTGCTTGACAATGTTGTTCTAATAATGTGACATTCAGAGTGAACATAATTTTCCATATGTTGTTTGACAAAGGTAGAATATACAACAGGAATACAACCTCTCTTTCTTATACAATAAGGACTTCTCATATTGAGCTTAATGTCCAAAAAAATACCCAATTTTTTTTTCAGAAAAGCTGCTGTAAAGACACAAGAACTTGTGACATTGACTCTAAGTATAGGACTTAACATTTAACTCTACTCAATATTACTACTATTCCTAAAGCATTATTTTACTACTAATAATAACATTACTAAAGTATTACATCATTAAATATTAATACTACTAAATTTCATCTTCTTAGATTTAGTTCATTCTTTTAGCCTGTCAACTTTTTAGATCCTGACAATTTGACAAGGTAGTTTTCCCTCCTAGCTTTATGTGCTTTAGAAATATGAAAGATGTGACAGCTTATGTTTTTCATCCAACTCACTGAAAAAATGTTGAACAGTGTAGGACCAAGTACAAATCCCTTTGATATTACATTAGGACCTGTCTTTTTTCATTTCATTTCATTAATCCTTGATTTTGTGAATTCAATGAATTCTGGATCCATCTAACTATACTGTCATGTAATATCTCTCCATCTTCCAAAAAAAACTAGTATGAAGAATTTTAGCAAATATTTTACTTAATAATAATATTTATATTGTATTCAAAGCACTTTAAAATATCTCATGTTGTCCTTACCCTGAAAAGTGAGTGCTATTATTATGCCCATTTTATAGACAAGGAAATTGAGGTAGAGGTTACATTAAAAGTGTCTTAATCAGGATTTGAATTTTTCCCAACTCCAGTGTCTACTCGGATACCTTGCTGCCTAGATATATTATGTCCAGAGCATATGCTTGACCTAGTACCACCATCATAAAGTAAAATGAAATTAGTTTGACATAACTTATTTTTGATGAATAAGTTAGCTTTTCCATGATTCCTGCTTCCTTTCCTAGATGTTTAATGTTCCTTTAGTGATATGTTCTAGGACCTTGTTGTGAATCAAAGTCAAGCTTATTTCCTGCAATACTCAGTTTCTATTCCTTTAAAAAAAATCATGATGATATTTTCACTTCTCTAGACCTATAGCCCTTCTCATATTGTTTATTATCTTCCTAAGATCTATAACACTATCACAATCTGGTAGTACTTCTAGTATCCTGTGATACAGTTTGTTTGGACTGGGTGTTTTGAGATTATTAAGTATACCATCTCTTATTTTCTCTTTGTGTATAACCATTTTTGTTTGTCCTTTCTAGTGTTAGGATCCTTCTTTTGTTCTCAATATAACTAAAAGATCTCTTTTTTTACTGCTTGTTTTTCATAGCATTTATCACCAGTCTAAATTCATTCTGATCTTGAATCCTAATGCTATTCGTAGAAATCCTTGCACTGCTTTTGTATTTACTTCAGATTTGTCCATAGGATTATCTTACCTGTATCTCCCATCTCAAACTCGACATATCCAAAACTAGAATCCTTCAATTCTGCTTCCTTCTTCTGACAACTATTTTAATGATTAGTGTTTTCATATATTCATTATCTCCAATATTTGAACCTTAGTGTTATTTTTAACTTCTTCCCTATCTCATTTTTCATAGTCAATTTTTCAGATTCTAGAATCAAGACCTACAGATTTTATCTTTATATAGCTCTTATCTCTGTCCCCTTTTCCCCTAATCACCATTGATGACACCCAAGCATGGTCCTACTTTTTGCCAGAATGAACCTTGTAAAAGCCTATTAACATATCTCCTTGCCTCCACTCTCTCCTTCCATCCTCACTGATCCACCTTCCTACTACAAATAGACTCATGTTTCTCATGCTTAGATTTATTGTACCATGCCTCCCATTAAAATCTTCCTATTGTTATCTGAATATACTTTAATTCTCTGCTTATCATTCAAGAACCTTTAAATCCTGGTGCCACCTTACCTTTCTAATTTAAATTCATACTGCTCTCCAAGTTTCTGTCCTTCGGCCAAACTACACCACTCACCAGCCCCTGAGCATGACTTGTATTTTTATTCACAATGCTCCCAGTCTTTTTCTTGTTTTTTTTTTTTAATTCTCATTCTTTCTTTAAAGTGCTCCAGCTAATTTAGCCCCAGTCACTTCATCAAAAAATTTTTTTAAAAAGTGCTTCAAGAATAGCATCTCTTCTAGGAAAGCCTTATCTCTTGTAAATCTCTTGATTTACATATTAATTTGTCCTAAATACATATACATTGTATATGTATGTGTGTTTATGTGTAGCTCCTTTCCATACTGTAGGCTATGAGGAAAGAGGGTATGAATTTTCAAAATATGGTATGATTCCCAGCACCTAATCTTTTACTTAATAGTATTAAGAAATTACTTTATAGAAAGTACTTTTAAAATATTTGTTAGACTGAAAACTATGAAAAGGTATCAAAAAATTACCTTAAGATCTGGCTGCAAGTCATTGCAGAAACTATTTTTTGAGATTCATATCTTCTGTTTCTTTCAATTTCAAGTTCTTCACATTCAAATTATAACAATAGCTATTCCACATCAAGATCCATTCTCAGGCCCATACATTGGAGGTAAAGGTTTAATAACATTTAGAAATAGAAATGACCTTACAGATGAAGATGGTTAAAACTCACTTAGAGAAACCTTATCAAGAGTTTCTACTGAAATGGAAAAGTCATTGCCTAACCTCTCAACTCATATGAGCTGAAAAGTTTGTTGTATCTTATTGATTAGAAATGAAAGAACAGAGTATAATATTTGGTTTTCTTCCTCCTTATTCTTCTTAGTAATAATCTACTAGAGTGGGATTTACTCTAAGGAGATTTCAAAATGAGGAATTATTTTGCTTAATAATTACCATGATTTGAAAGTAAGGAGACAGAAGGAAAACAATTCATTTTTCACACTAAAAGTCTCATAGAGTAGGAGTGATGCATGGAATAGTAGATTTGGAGGCAGGATGACCTCAGTTCAAATATAATATTTGATAGTTACTAACTGTGTAAACATGGTACAATCTCTCTGAACTTCAGATTCCTCATTTGTAAAATTAGGGAGGGACAAAATCCTCTAAAGTCCCTCCAGCTGTAAATATATGATATATGAGCTCTTTTAAAACCATGAGAGATGAATGGGGGAAGTAAAGGGAACAAAAAAATTGACATATTTCTCCATCTCTTTTTGTCAGTTCATTTTATATATATATATATATATATATATATATATATATATTATACATATTTTAAATATGTATATATGTGTGAATATACATATAAACATGAATGTTTATATTGGGGCATGAGGTGTACATTTTCAGTCACTTTTAGCCATGTCTGACTCTGTGACCCCATTTGGTATTTTCTTAGCAGAGATACTGGAGTGGTTTGCATTTCCTTCTCCAGCTGATTTTACTGATAAGGAAACTAAAACATAAAAGTTAAATGGCTTGCCCAAGATCACAGAGCTAGTAAGTATCTGAAGCCAGTATTGAACTCAGGAACATCAGTCTTCCTGAGTCCAAGTACAGTACTCTATTCACTGCACCACTCAGCTACTGCAGATATATACATACGAACATCATGCCTCAACAAAAATGATGTGTGCTAGGATTTTCACTTGTTTAGAAGAACTGATTTTTTAAAATTATGTTGCTTTATTCTTGGGGTGTGTTTTAAATTCCCTCCAGTCTCTCAGCTGGAAAGAATTTCTAGGAATATATTCAAAGCCAAGATTTATAACCTATTTGCTTTAAAACTTGGCTGCATTAATTTAATTGATGATACTATTTTCTTTGCTTTTTAAGTAGCATACATGTATCAAAGGTTGTAAAAGAAAAAGTGTTCAAAGAAGTTTGATATTTGCTAAACTTAAAGCCATCTCATCAATAGAAAGTACCTTCCAACCAAGTTATACAATCATTCATTTAACTCATTATAAAGGTAGATGTGAGCAGGCTCCACAAAAGCCCTGCCTCTGTCCTAGAATAAATTCCCTCTTAACCTATTTGTCTTTCCAACCTGATCAAATAGTTCTTACCATATATCAACAGAAATATATTCTTTTTTCAACACTCTGGATGTTTATAATGGAAGTTTAAAAGATTACAAATGCAAATTTTATCTATTTTTCACTAATGGAGGGAAATTGGTCAAGGAACATACTAGGAAAGAAGAAAAAGCAAAAGCTAACCACTCTAAGTAAGAGGGAAAGCTTAAAATCAAACAAATTGCATGTAAATAATGAGAATGCACCTATTTTCAAATTTTGCTTAGTACATAGCACACAAGTGAAAACTTAGATCCTACATTTTAAAAATTCAACTCCATTCAAGTCAACAAGAATTCATTCATTTTTTTTAAGTATCTGCTATGTGTCAGTCACTTATGCTGGGTGCTTGGGATATAGGGACAAAAATAAATCAGCCTCTACCCCCAAGGGACTTTTTTTTATATCAAGGCTAAAAGCTAGCTTTTATAGATATGAAATTAACTAATCAAATAAATACTTAAAAGAACAGACTGCTTTAGCTTTAACATATTATTTTTTCCAGAGGGAGCAAGTGGAGGAAGGGAAGGCATTGAAACTCTAGCATCATTCCTCATGCAAAGAAAAGTCTAGTAACAACCAGAGATTCCTCTATAGGACACCTCAAGATGTTCCATTACCTATGACAGGCAAAAGCTCTCAAAGAATTCCAAGGGTCTTGTTTCCTTTCCATTTACCATTTCATCTCTTTACTCAAAATGAGAGATCACAGCCTCTTCTCTACAAAAATTTTTCATCAGAGGAAGGAAATTCCATCCCAGAGAGGTGCCCAAACTTAGGAAATTACAGGTATACATTCTCCAACTCTCCCAAATCATGTTATCAAATCTTTTAAAAATATCTTGCTGTACTTGATACTTGTAATCCTAAAATAATGTTCTTCTGTCTCAAAGTGAGCTCCTTTTTCTATGTAATTACTACCTTTCCTAAAAACAACCACAAAGATTCAATATATTTTTTAAGATTATTAAATACTCAATGTGGTTTGAAAAACTCTGGAATGTCATTAATAAAACCAACACTTTCAGGAACTTCTAAAATGAAAGTAATATTGAAAATGGATTTTAGATACTTAACTGGCAACTGCACATACTCTTACATACACCTATTCATCTATTTTACCTTCTTTAAGACCAATTGGTCTTCGGATGAATAGTGCAATCAATGTATAAAATAGCAGATCTAATCTTACTGAGTTGAAAAGAATCACAGGAAATAGTTTAATTCTCTGTAGCTAATCATTCCCTATCAGTTTTATTTCCCTTTTCTTTTGAAGACTTACTGGCAAGAATGTAAATTTATTAAATACTTTGTCTTTCTCCAATTTACTAGGATTGTTGGAGGGTTAGTTACTGTTGTCTGGGTGCTGGTCACTTACTTTCCCTTTTGCTATTTGACATTTATATAATAATAAGCATTCCTTCCTTCCAAACCTGACTACAATTGCATTGACTCCAAAGTGCTTTTTGTACAAAACAAGCTGAACCATCTTACTTGGTAAGCTGTGAGGGAGAATTGTGAAGTTTCAAGGAATAGTTAGTGCTATTAAAAACTTGCTTTTTTTCTTTAAGGGATCAAGCTATTTTGTGGATGTCATACTTTAATGGTGATCTTCTAAGGACCATACTAAAATAATTATTTACTTTGTTTAGCTGAAATCCCCTACATTTTTTGTCTCCCTTAATGACAATCTGAGATCCTTGAGAGCAAAAATTGACTAGTTTTGATTACAATTTAGTGCATAGCTTTTGTATGGAGCAAGTGCTTAATACATATTTTTTCATTTATTTATTCATTTAGTGTCCATATTTCTCCTCCAAATTAAACCAAACCATTTTTTTTAAATTTTCATGCTCATCAACTCAAAATTTGGCACACTAGTGAATGATATATTATGAGACAATGTCCTCTCCAAATCATATGGACATTATTTGATAAAATTCCTTTCCCTTCAATCAGAGCTTATAACTGAAATTAAATAAATCAAACCTCATACAGATCTATTGTTCTTTACCATCCTCTAGATATAAAGGGGGGGGGGGAGAGGAGGAGACACACAACCTCTTGATAAGGTCTAAAAATACTTGTCTGCATAGATAGCCAGATTCAGCAGCACATGCCAATATAGAGTTTCATATTACTGTTGTGCAAGTTTTTATGAGGTGATGTTGTTTCCTTATCTGTAAGACACACAAAATTCTTAACCCAAAAGGTTCTATCGTCATTTATTTTCTAGACTGCAATTAACTGATGCCCTCTAGTGGTCTTTAGGAAGAAAACTCACTAAACTCACTACCATTCAAAAATTTATACTAAGTGGGGACTGTGAAAGCAAATAGCCAAAGTGATTCCTTCCATCAAAGGGCTTACATTCTAATAGGGAATGGGAAATGTATACATACAAGTATAAACAAATTTTATGAAACATAAATACAAAGTAATTTTAATGGGGAAGACTATAAGGAGAAAAGGAGTGTAACTGGGAAAGGTCCCCTATAATTTTTTTTTTCAGTTAAATGTTGAAGGAAGCTAAGGGATTTTAAGAGACAGAGATAAAGAAGAAGAACATCCCAGACATAAGATTTAGCCAAGGCAAAAGTATAGAAATGAAACATAGGGCACTGTTTATGAGAAACAGCAAATAAACCAGTATTACAACAAAGAATATGTATAAGAAGACTGGAACAATAAGAAAGTATTTATGAAAAAATCATTTAATTTCCAAAAGAGATTATATTTAATCTAGAGGTAATAGAGAGTTTTAGAGTTTTTAGCAGAGGGTTGTTGTTTGTTATTGCTGTTTATTTTCTTGTAGATGATGTTTTCCCATCTTTTGGGGAAAGACACAACACGGTGAAATTTGTTGATGTTTTACAATAACTCAAATCCAATTCATTGAAGTCCCATTTGGGAGGGTTTTGGGCAATGATAAGAAGTGGCTTGCCATCTCCTTTTCCAGCTCATTTTATAGATAAGGAACTGATACAAACAAGTTTAAATGACTTTCCCAGGATCATACAGATTTGTGCCATATGAGAAAAACATCCTTTTGGCAGCTGGATGGGAGATGGATTAAAATGAGACAGAGAGCATTTACAAGGATGGGTATCATTCACACAAATGATGAGTAAAAAAGGCAGATGTCTATAAGATATAGCATGAAGACAGTAATGAAAAAATTTGGTAACTGACTGAATATGTGGGTTAAGTAAAAGTGAAGAGTCAAGCTTGGCACTGAGTTTCGGAATCTGGATAACTAGAAGTATGGTGGTATCCTCAACAGTGATAAATGACTTCAGAAAAGGAATAAGTTTGATGGAAAGCAGGGTGAAGATGCCAATAGAACACTGATTTGGTGGTATGTAATTGAAGCTCAGGAGAGACAGTAGGGCTAATATTGAGATCTGTTCATTATCTGCATAGAGGTGATAATGATATGTGAGAACATATAAAGATAGAAGATATGAAGACCTAGGAAAGAGCCTTGGAGTGCCTCTACAGGAAATGGTTGTTACATGACATGGACAAAAATCTTATAAGGGAGACTGAGGAGCAGTCAAACAGGTAATACAAGAAGCAAAAGAGAAATGTCAGACTTTACTATGAATCTAAAAGTTATCATGTCACTTAAAAATATTTATTGATGGGTTTTGTTTTCTCATCAAATGCATTTCTAAATATGCCTTCCCTCCCAAATCACCAAACTTTTCCTTGTAGAGAAGATGTTTTTTTTTTTAAGTTCCAGAATATCAACATTCAGTTCCAATCCATCAACACATGCATAACCACATGTTCCCTATTCCACACATATAATGTGTTGCTCTCTTATTTCTTCAACAACAGAATCAAAGTATATTTCTCATATCTTCCTAGAGGTTATTGTTTAGTCCTATTCCATTTTCCTTTCTATTTACATTGTTATCATTTTGTATATTTTTCCTAGTTTGACTTGCTTCACTTCCTATCCTGTGTTTCTCTGAATTCCACATATTCGTGATTTCGTCCAGTGTGATAATGTCACTTCTTTTCACCTTTTTTTTATAAGAATATTTTCTCCATCTTATGGTCTTAATCATGTCTTCGTGTCTTTAAAACAATCTGATCTTCTTAAGGCAAAGAAAAAACATTTTTTTTTTAATGGAGTCACTTTTTCTTTCCATTTTGCTAATTCTTTTCTGAGGATGTCATATGATCGATTTGGTCTTGCTCTTAGATGAAAGAATAAATGTGACAATATGCAGAATAGGAAGCCTAACATAGAAAAAAAAAGCTCTTCTAATACCATCTGGAATATACTGGCATAACCAATTTGATGTCATCAATTATTTCCAAGCAATCACAATTTTAGGTAAAGTAATGTTAGAAGGGACAAGTAGTACCATAAGGATAATACTAGAATGCAATTAGACTAAATGACCTTTTAGCTCTAGGTCTTGATGTCACATGACTAATTCTAGAAGTCTGCCAAATGACATCATAACATTTCATTACAATTTGGAACTGTTATGATCTATAAAGATTTTTTATTAGAAAAGGAGATGTTGGTTGAAGTAAAGTAATATTGGATGGCTGGATAGATAGATAAGTAAGTAGGTAGATAGATGATAGATAGATGGATGGATAGATAGATAGATCAAAAAGGGATATATATATATATATTTCAGTGGTTAAAATGATTAGTGGAAACGTTCCCCTTTGGAGGGGCAGTATTCATAGGTATCTAGTCTGAACACAAAAATTTTAGTGTGTTTCCTTACTGCCTAAAACTGTATTATGAATTAAAGATGGCAAGACAAAGGGGAAAACTGGAAGCTTGAGGATGATACATGTTTCAGTGTTAGAATGTTGATATGAACACAGAGAGATTAAGTTTGCCAAAATTCCATAGTACCATCTGATTTGTGGCATGCAAAAGGAGAGAATAAGTACATAAACAAACAAAAAGCAAGAAGCTTATCTTGGGAAACAAGGTTGTTTCCAAAAATCCTGAGAACCATTGGGATGCTTATGTCTTTAAAATCATTCTTTTGACAATTATGTTTCCTAGTTCTCACTTAATTTCTCTCTTTATTCTTAAAGATTTACTGATGCCTTTGTTTCCATATCACAGTAATTTCCAGATACACACATTTCCTACCATTCACACACCAAAAGCACCTTCTCTTGTCATAAAGTAAAATGTTAAGAAAAACTAATTAACAAAACTATGTTTGTCAGTACAATATGTGCAACATTCTATCCTCATATACCCTCAAAAAAAAAAAAAAAAGCAAGTAATGATGTTTCTTCATCTCTTATCTAGGACCAAGTTTGGTTATGACAATTATCCAGGGTTCAGCTTCAAGTGTTCTTTTCATTTACATTATTGCAGTCATTGTTCTCACTCCATTTCTTCCAAGTGTTTTTGTAGTGACCTCTAATAGTGATTCATTTAGCAAAGTGATCTTAACTCTCCTCTTAACAGCAGGTAGGCTGAGAAATACTGAATCTTAGAAAAGTAGGACACTACATCTAAGTATTTTGTTGTTCAGTCGTTTTTCAGACAAGTGTGATTCTTCATGATCCCAGTAGAGTTTTTTTTAGCAAAGTTACTAAAATGGTTTTCCATTTCCATCTCCAGCACATTTTATAGATAAGGAAACTGAGTCAAACAGAGTTAAGTGACTTACTCAGAGTCACATAGGCCAGTTCTGAACTCCTGGAGAATGTGTTTTCCTGCTTCTAGTCCCTTCACTCTCTCCACTGTGCCCCCTAACTGCCCCAGATTGAATATCTGAGTAGAAGACACATAATTTTGTCCTGAATAATGATCACCTCACTGGCCTCTGAGATCAAGCCATTCAGATTTTAGATGGAGATGAATATCTGTAGAGAAATATATAAGCATATTTACAGATATCTCAGAGATTCTTCCTCATAGAGAACAACTAGAGTAGTGCTATTTCAATAAAAGAAAGTAAGAAAAGAAAAAAAAAGCATAGTTGACATTTAAGTGGAACTGCTCTATCCAAGCTTATAGGACCAACACAGAGTCAATGAAGCTATAGCTATGATTGGTTGGCATTGTGTAGCAGAGAGTGAAACAGAAACAAACTTAAAGCTCAGAGGAGGTGCAGTTTGTTTAAATAATAGTAAGTAATTAGGCTGAAGACAAAATCAGCGATGGCATTTTATAATTACAATTAATTTAAAGGTTAATTTCCTTTGGTGCTAAAATCTTATTTAAAACATTTACCAGGAAAGGAAATTAGGATGTTACTATCAAGATTCATAGAGTACTTCTGGGAATCCATGCCTATTATCACTAGAAAATTGGGTTAGGCTCAAAGTGGGAATTTCAATTCATTTTAGTATATAATAGATGGCAGTAGGGCCCTCAGTCAGTGGGGTTGGTTAGGGTAGGGAGTGTAAGATTTGCATTTTCTTTGTTTGTAGGATTAATTGCAAATGTTTCCAACAAAAGGCCCCAGTTTATACATGAACAACCCTGACATGGAAAGAAAATTGGTTATGGATTGCTGCCTTCGTAACTAATGAAGTTAATGTTAAAGGAATTCCCAAGAGTTGATCTGAGGCATGAAGCACGCCCATTCATGCACATAAACACAACTAAATGACATCAATTGTGGAAGTAGAGAGGGAAAGGTGTGCCAGGTAGCACTGTGTGTGACTCCCTTTGCAGCACCCCCCCCCATTTCTAGTCCTCTTTTTTCCTCATCACTCTGTGTCTCTGTTGGGAACCCTCATGCTTAAAGTTTCCAAAAACCTAAATAACATAACAAAAATGCTTGAAGAAAATAATAATCTGTTTCAGCAGCTCATCTCTATGGGACCTTGTTTAGTAAAATCAATGCATAATAGTAGTAGCCAGGGGAAGAACTTGCTACTTTATATTCATCTGATTTCCATTTATCACCATTACTGAGTTTTCTTAAATGAAACATTTTTAAACAAGTGTCTTTAAATATTTTATTGCTGCCATTGATGTGGAAACTCATGGAAGCATAAAATATAATAAATTTATGGAGGTAAAAGGGGATTTAGTGATCATCTAAGACAAACCCTTTATTTACAGATTAAGAAACTGAGGTCATTTAATTTATCCAAAGTTACAGTAATTTTCAGTGGCCAAACCAGGAATAGAATGCCATTCAGTTCATTATCAGTCCAGTAGTTCACCCAACTCACTCTGTCTCACCCAACAGAATAAAAATAAAAGATACTGGGTCAAGGAGATCTTTATAACAAATGTGTCTCTTTTAAAGAATACCACATTTTTGCGACAACAATACTAGTCATGAATGAACTGTCTCTTTGTCTTAACACCAAACACGAGTACATTCCTGTGCCACTTTCACAAATTGGCTACAAAAATGTTTTAGTAACCACCGGTCATATTGGCTTATACAGCTACTACCCACCCTTAAACAAAGATGTTTAATTCATGCCCAAAATTATAAGTTTTGCATATTTAAAGAGAAATGTATACAGATATAATTCGTCACAAATCACATGGCAAAAAATATTCATGCACTACATAAATGTATATGGTATGCATGTTTCACACTCCGATTTCTCTGAACATTTATATGGGAATGCGATAGCCAATCTTAATTTAGACTGATATATTTAAGTGCACTGTGCACTCTGAATATCTCTTGGGATGTTGGTTGAAAGCACATATTCATGACTAATTTAACTAGCTGGCTAGAGCATGTCACAACAGCTCCCTCACTTTCACCTGAATGGCATTGTCACATCCAATTGAAGGCAATTTCACTTGAGTGAACAGAATACAGCCAAGTGGATTTTTAAACTACTCAGACAGTAGAGCGTGTAGAGTCAACCCAGATGCTTGACCCTTTGAAGGTAGCTTTGCCATTTATGTGTTAATTGTCTTAATAGAGTTTGTGTGATTTTCCACATTCATATCTAAGTATTGAATCTCTTTGAGTATGCCATAATTGAAAGAATAATGGACTTGAATTCAATAAGAATGTAGTCCAAAATCCAGCACTGCCTCTTACTAAGGTGTATGATTGTAGGCAAATCACTTGATCTCTCTAAGCCTCAGTCTCTCTACTTATAACCACTTGGTTATAATAATTTCTATAGGAACTTTCTTAAAGGATGAGGCTCAGTTGAAAGTCTCTGTAAAGAACGGGAAGCTATAGGATAGTATCTCTCACTAATGGGTCCTGACCCCAGACTAATACATGTCTTCATGGAGTGGAGTCCAGATCTTCTCCTGCTTTCTGGTTCATTATGCTCCCACAGTTTGCCTCTCTCTGTCTCAGTCTCTCACACACATATACACACACATACACATACAGGTGTACTGCCATAAAGAATAACAACAGGAGGATGGACGATGGAAGCTCAGCCCAGGCTAGTTACAGAAGATGGATATTGTGTAAGGAGGGAAACATCGAGTATATAAGCCAGTTTTATACTACCTGCAGTGCTGGAATATTCTGGGTAAGACAAGCCCATTCATCCATGTGAAAGAGTCACATGTATACAATCTGCAACAGAGATGGAAGTGAACAAAAGGTGAGGATTTTCAAGTTTATAATAGTTTAAACTAATTATTTTAAATTGAAAACCCTTCCCCCAAAGAGCTTTTGTATATATGGGCTATATCTGTCAGTATATACCAGAGTGGAAATTAAAACATCTTCATATTATTATGAAAGTAGTTTGAATAGTTGGTGATGTTCAATTGTTTTTCAAACATGTTTGACTCTCTATGACCCCATTTGGAGTTTTCATGGTAAAGGATACTGTATCAGCTTGCCATTTCCTTCTCCAGCTCATTTCATAAATGAAGAAACTGAGGCAAATATGGTTTACCTACCTAGATCACACAACTAGTTAAGTGTCTGAGGCTAGGTGTGACCTAGATCTTCTTGACTCCAAGCCTGATGCTCTATCCCCTGCTTCACCTACATGCCCTTGGACCTTACATCCTTCCCAAAAGTCACTTAGGAATTAAGAAGGGACTTGCTATTCTAGAACTAGGGACAGTCTCCTATCTGAAGAAAAGGTTCTCCTATGGTTGGCAATTTTATGACACTAAGCTTTCCTTAGTTAACAAATTCACCTTGTATAAAATTCATCATTTCTGCAGGTCTCTGTGCATGTAAATTACAAGCTAATTGAAGGTATCTCATCATATTTTTGTATTCTCGGGATCTCGCATATAGTAAGTATTTAAAAATGCTGGTTAGATGAATGAATGCATAAACAAGTGCTTGGGGTTCTTGTTTCATCCTTAAACCTGCAATGTAAAAAAAAGTACTTATCATTGCAAGATTATTTCCAGGTGCTTTTCAATAATTTAAGAGTTTAATTTAAGCATAGTATTCAGAATGAGAGAGCATGAAATCCTGCTGTACACTGGTCACATCATATCTTGAGTATTTTGTTCTGTTTTAGGCACCATATTTTAAGAAGAATATTTGCAACCAGAGTGTGACCAAAATGGTAAGGGGACAGGAGATATATATTATGCATCATATAGGAAGATCAGTGGAAAGAATTCTCTATTTATCCTGTTGTAAGAGAAGACTTAAAAGAGGACATGATATGTCTTTAGTTTATTTTGATAACTGTCATTTGAAGAAAAGTTGGGCTTATTTTACTTAGCCCCAAAAGGCTGAACTAGCATTATCAAGCAAATCCTACAGGCATAAGCACAAATGTGTGGGCAACAGAGGGCAGCATACCTATAGGCAGGAGGGAAGGGGGGTGGAGGAACCCTTTCTTACAATTAGAGCTATCCAGCAATGAAGTGGATTGCCTGTGGAGGTAGTGAGTCGTAACCCCCCTCCCCTTTTGAAAGGTTAAATGACTACTTCAAATAGTTGTAGGGGAAATTTCTGGATTGTTAATATGCTGCTGCCTACTCACATCATTCACTATGAGTCTTTCCATTACCCTTCATGTCATCTGAGGTAGGAACTGTTTTGTTCTTGTCTTTGTATTCATAATGCCTTACCAAAAGTTGGCTCTTACTAAATGTTTGTTGAATTAAATAGACTTTAATTTGATTAGATGAGTCAGTCCAGGAATATTTGCTAAACATTTATTATATGCTAGGCATTGTACTATAAAATTGGAATAAAAGAAAGAAAAAAAATACAAGCATAGTGCCTGTTCCCATTGAATAGGAAAACAGCAGGTAAATATCTGGGTACATACAAAATATGTGTGGAGTAGACTGAGATCATCTTGGAGGGCAGGGTATTAGCAGCTGGGGAAAGCAGAAAAAACTTTCTTAAAGAAGATAAGATTTGAGTTATAATTCTTTCAAATGTGAAGGAATCTAGGGAAATTAAGATATTATTATGAAAGTACTTCAGGCATAGGGGACAGTCAGTATCAAAACATTGAGAAAGGGGATGGAATGTTGTGTTTGAGGAATTACAAGAGTGGCCAGCATCCTGGTGAAATAAAATGAAAGAAGACTGGAAAAAATGAAAAATCCAAGTTATAAAGATCATTTAATAACAAAGTAGGTGAAAGAAAGGATAGAAACACATATTCATGACAACTAGCTATCTAGAGCATATTACAACAGCTGAGTTAAAATCTGGCCTCAGATACTTACTGATCCTGGGCAAGTGACTTAACCATGTTTGCCTCAGTTTCCACATCTGTAAAATGAGCTGAAAAAGGAAATGGCAGACCCTCTAGTATTTTTCCCAGAAAATCCCAAATGGAGTCATGAAGAGTTATACATGATTGAAACAACTGAGCAACAAAAATGACAAAGGTGTTTCTATTTGATTCTAGAGATAATAGGAAAGCACTAGCACTACTTGAGCAGAAGGCATAACATGATCACTTTAGAAAAATCACTTTGTTGGGCTGAGTGGAGGCTGGATTGGAGAGGGAGAGATTTAAGTTAACTATTAGAAAGTTAATGCAGTAAGTCCAAACAAGAAATAATAAGTGGTGGCTGTATGAGTATATAAATGGGGTGAATGAAAGTAAGAAAGTACTGAAATCACAAGCCTTATTACTGGGAGGATGGTGTTGCCTTCAACAATATTTAGGAAATATAGAATAACTCTGAAATAACAACTGACAACTATATATGTGTGTGTGTGTGTGTGTGTGTGTGTGTGTGTGTACGTATGTATATGTATATGTATTTATAAAAGACGTAGTCCATGCCTGCCATCTAGGGGAGGGGATGGAGGGAAGGAAGGGGAAAGTTGGAACAGAAGTTTTTGAAAGGATCAATGTTGAAAAACTACCCATGCATAAGTTCTGTCAACAAAAAGCTATAATAATAAAAAATAATAATAATAATAAAGAAAAATAGACATGTGGTTCAAACTTCTCCCGCCCATATTATAATCTCAAGAATATCAATCCTATCACATTTTATTCCCACAATTTGGTTCCAGGAACAAATTACCCAAATAAACTATAGTATGTCATTTATTTTTTGGATGGATTTTTTGAGTTTATCGTTGTATCTCAAAAGAAGAAACTTCCTTTACCAAAGTGAATAAGGAATTATCCTGACATGTTGCATGGATCATTGAAAGGCTAAATGACTATTCTACGCTCGCATAACTGATCACTTCAGATGTGAGACTTGAACAGAGTTCCTACAACTCTTAAGCACTCTCTTTAGCCCCTCCACTATATTTTCTGTCTCAGATTTTTACTGAAATGGAAATTGAGACAAAATTGGAAGATGTCTTTGAAAACCTCAAATTCAACCTCTTGCCCTTATTCACAAGTAACTGAACACCACCAACCAAACTGGAAGGATATAATACTTCATTAAAAATAGAATATAATTAGCCTCGTCAATAGGAGAAATGCAAACAGATGCCTTTACAAATCTGAACTCAGTTATTTATGGGAATCAACCAATCTATGAACATTTCTGAAGTCTCCATGTGTCAAATACAGGATATACAAAGAAAACTAAGTAATTAAGAGAGAAAAATTCCATTTTTTTAATTGAGAATAAAAGTTAGAGGAAATCTTTAAAAGAAATAATCCTAGGAAAATTACTGAAAATGTCTGTTATCAAGGAAATGCTTTGGTTATCAAAAAGACATTGGCATAATAGGTATTATGTTTTTTTCTGCTTTGGTATGACAATGAGCCTAAGGGATTAAATAAGACTTGACTGGGGACAAAGTAAAAGAGAAAGTTTTATAATCCACAAAACAGGACCCTAGGAAGACCCTGAAAAAATATTTTTGATGAATAAGGTTAAAAACTGCAGCATCTGCACTGATTTAGCTAACGAGTCTCATTTCAGTCAAGTCACGTCTCTACTGCCAGGAACATATCTGTAGCAAGGCACTTGGAGTGACCTTTCAGGCACAGCCAGGATAAAGCACCCAGTGAGAAGGGCTACATTTTCTGTGCTTAGAGAAAAATAGCTCCAAGTCCATGGGGAGCTTTTAGCACAGTCCAGATACTTCAAGCTTTGTATAGTCAACTGAATCACTGCCACCATGAAGCTGGTGTAGCAGGGGGCAAGAGAGCACATACAGTTTGCTTCTTTGTGATTTGGCCTAAGGTTGGTTATGCTCTAAATCTCTTTTGTAGAATTGGCAGTAAGGACCCTTGACATCCCCTCCTGTAGGGATAATAAGCATAGGCATTATTTTCATTTATCCACACAAATTCCTTTAATGCCTATAAATCAGGTTCTTCTAAACATGTATGTTCAGCTTTCTGGGGATAGCCATAAAAGTCTCCCCTCGTGGTCTTTTCCACCTCTGTCTTCAAATGAGTGTATCTTGACTGGTGACTTTTTCATTAACAACAGTGGTATAATTTTATGTTACTATTCATCACAGCTAACACATATAAAAATATATAGTTTAGGGTTGGCTGAATTCAGTGTTCATTATTAAAATGTTTAAATGGAAGGGGAAAGCTCACTACAGGACAGAGTTTTTACAAAAGATATTTATTCAGAAAGCATTTTCTACCACTTAGTAAATTCCTAATTCTACAATATTAGTGCTATTAAATGACAATAATTAAAATGGATATAGCATTTTACACATATAAACTAATTAGTCTTCCTATAACCTCTCTTGGAAATCAAATATAATTATGCCCATTTTGTAGATAGGAAAATTAAGTCGGATTATAAATATAATTTGTATCAACTATAAGGTGATAAGATCCTGGCTCTAGTCTTTGCTGTATGATGTGGGTTAAATCATCTGACCTCTCTGTACTTTTATTTCCTCATCTGTAGAGTAAGAATAATACCTATCTTCCTTCCTTCACTAAGTTGTTATAAGGATCAAAGTATAGTATGAATGAAAGTATTTTTAAAACCTTTAAAGCAAGATGCCTGTGAAGGTATTATTGTTCTTGTTAATGAAATGATTTCAGCAAAGCAAGAAAATGTTTGACATAAGTGTTTGTAAAGTAATTGATTATAGGTAGGTCAGTATTTTAAAAATTATACAGATACTGTCATTGACCTTTGATATGTGCAACTTTCTAAAACTAATTCACAGCACTTCAACTCATTTCAATAAATTACCTGTAAGAACATGTACAGGTTATAATATGTAGCTCATGGTAAGAAGCAAGTATGGCTCCCAGTAAAAACTAGATTTATGCTGCCTTTTGTTTGTCCAAATACTCATACACCATATTAAAAAGCAAGGGCAGTCCTTTTTGTCACTAGTAGGGACAGAATCTTGGAAAGATGACATCAATTCCAGCTAAATCCTTAATCTGCTTTCCACTTTCACTGATGAGGCTTTAAGTAATGTAGGGAATATGCCAACATGCTGAAATGAAGACTTCATTTCACCCTTTGGAGAAATTAGCATTGAAATCAGAGCCATAAGGGATGAATCTGAGAAAATCACTGCCAAAATGTGCAATTAAAGAAAAGAATGGTTACTTAAATATTCCTCCTTAAGATATGGGATACAAAAAGAAATGACTTTAAGAATGTAACAATTACAAGCCTCTTCAATAAGGCAAGAAAGATGACTGAGGCAAATAAATGTTGGAGCTATTATCCATCTTAATTAAAAATCCAGGCCAGGGTGATTTTTTCATCAGTCACTACATTATATTGTCACATTATTCTCAGAATACAAAGAAGAAATAGTGGAATGAATAATAAATTTTTATGGGAAGATATTCCATCCCTACTGGCTCTGCTTATGAGCTTTGAGGATGGAGTTGGTGGGAGAGGGGTGGAATGAAGGTCCAGGACAAACCCTGGTACCAGTCTGGATTTTGGCCAAAGAAATGAAAGTTCCTCACCTGGGAGGAACTTGCTCTTATATACCATAAGAGGAACCATAAGATATAAACTAGATTACTGGCAGTTTCTGACCACTTGCCTAGTATTTGTAAGTTAAAGTATCCTCCAGAATATCAGATGTCAAGAGGGAATTTTTGTGATGTGCTAAGAAAGAAGGAAAATCTATAGTCAGGAAGTCAATAAAACAAGCAGACCATCAATAGATATAATTAGAAATAGTCTGAGCAGGGAAAAGGATGGGTCACTCTCAATTGAAAAATGATGTCAGAAATTTGGCCATGGTGGCTTTTGGACACAGAGACTAAAAAACAAGAGTTTGAGAGGTCTCTCCCTGACATCTGGTCAAGAGGATTAGGCTAAACTAAAACTAAATGAGAGCCAATAAGACACTGGTGGAGGGGATTTTCTATGGATTAATGATAAATAACCAAGGAGCTCGGGTGCCTCTATGATAGTTGGGCAACTCTAAGATGAATGGCAATGATCCTAGTAGTGAAACCATTATAGCCATCATGCCATGTGCCTCATAATAAATGGGCCAAATCTGGAGCACGTAGGTATGCAGTGGATAAAGCACCAGCCCTGAAGTCAGGAGGACCTGAGTTCAAATTTGGCCTCAAACACTTAACACGTCCTATCTGTGTGACCCTAGGCAAGTCATTTAACCTCAACTGCCTCAGCAAAAAATAAATAAATAAATAAAATGAACCAAATGTAACTATAAAAGGAGGTTGAGGAGGAGAAGGGATTGTGAGAATCAGGAAACCAAAAAGCTTGTGGAAGCAGTAGCAAAAAAACTGAATTATTTTTAACATAAATGAGTAAATTTCATCTAATGGGAATCGCCAAGTTTGTTAGAAGAGATTTATGACTAGAATATCAGTAGAAAATTACTGTTTTTTTAAAATACTGTATTCAAAAGTAACAATTAATTAAAAGTAATACTTAAAGTGGGTATTAGAATAGTGTTGTAAATCAAGAAATATTCATATGAGAAAAAACATAAGCAGCGTAAAAGAACATGTTGGTAAGAATCTATGAAAGGAGAAACTGTAATGTTTTTGTATTAGAAATGCAAAACTATTAACTATTACTAAATTAACTAAACTATTAACTAAAGCTGTTAACTATTCTCAGGCCTTTAGTATTATTAATATTCTTGGATATTTTCTCCTATAAATTACTGGGTTTTTGCATTAATTTTCTTCTTCCTGTGTTGGACCTAGTACTCTATGTTACACGTGCTGCCTGTGTTATTGTTATGTATGGATTCAGATATATGTGAGCAGTGTCTTCCCTCTCCCTTCAATTTCATAATAAGCTCCTTTCAATTAGGTATATGTATTACAAGGATATGTGTGGATAGATTTGTCTGAATTTTAAGATATACTTTATCCCTGGCTAAGAGCCCATAATTCCTGCATTTAAAGCATGGCCCAGAATACAAATCCTATTCTCCGACTTCTTGACCAGCTGTTCATTTCCCATATCTTCCTTTCTCTTCCGAAATCCCTTCCTTAAATTGGCAGCAGTGACAAAAACACCATCTGTGCCCCTAAAGTCTTTAGTTTCTTTCCTAGAACTTCATAATCCCTAAAAAGATTAAGGATAAAGAGTTATTCCTTCAGACATTTACTTTCTCATAATAATAGCTAGCATTCATAGAGCTCTTTAAAGTTTGTAAAATGTCCTACATATGTTCCTCACAACAACTTTATGAGTTCTATTATCCGCATTTCAGAGATCAATCAATAAAGATTTATTAAGTGCCTACAATTGTCCAGGCATCATGCTAAGGGAATAGGGATACAAAAAGAGGCAAAAGTCAGTCCCTACCCTCAAGGAGCCCACAATCTCATGGAGGACCCAACATGATAATATGCAAACAAATGCATAAAAAACAAGCTACACATAAGATAAATGGGAAATAACAAAGGAAAGGTTCTGGAATTAAGAAAGGTTCAGGAATCTTTTCTTTAAAAGATAAGAGTTTAATTAGAACTTAAAGGAAGCCAAAGAGGTCAGCAGTCAAGACAGTGGAAGAAGAGTATTCCAGGCATGGGAGATAGCTGCAGAGAATTTCCAGAGCCCAGAGATAGAGTGTCTAAACGTGTAGAAGAGCCAGGAGGTATCATAAGATTGAAGAATGTATGTCTGGAAATAAGGTGTACAAAGACTGGAAAAGTAAATGGAGACTAGATTATGAAGGTCTCTGAGTGATATCATGATTGGATCTGAACTTTAGGAAAATATCATTCAGAACCAAATCGAAGATAGACTGGAGTGAGAGAGACTTGAGGAAGGCAGATGCACCAAAAGGCTCTTGCTGTAATCCAGGAATAAGGCGATGATGGCCTGCATCAGAGTGGTGGCAGTTTCAGAGAAGAAAAGGGGGCTTATTTGAAAAATATTGCAAAAAGTTGACAGACTCTGGCAACAGCTTGGATACAGGGAATGAAAGATAGTAAAGAATTCAGAATGACTCCTAGGTGGTGAACCTGAAGGATTAGGAAGATGGTGTTGCCCTCTACAGTAATAGGGAAGGAAGATAGCATTTAGGGGCAAAGATAATGAGCTCAGATTTAAACATGTTGAATTTGAAATGTGTACTAGGCATCCAGTTCAAGATGTCTAAAAGGCAGTTAAAGATGCAAGAGTGAAAGTCAAAAGAAAAATTGGAGCAGATTAGGTAGTTGAGAATCATCACCATAATGATTTTAACTAAGTCCACAAGAACTGATGACATCACCAATAAAGGAAGTATAGAGGGAGAAGAGAAAATGGCCTAGGACTAAGGGACTCCTTTGGTTTTAGGGTACGATCTGGAGGAAGGTCCAGCAAAGGAGACCAAGAAGTAACAGTGGGATAGAAAAAAAAAAAACAGGAAAGAATTGTGTCTCAAAAACCTTGAGAGGAATGAATATGTAAGAGAAGCGAATGATTAACAGTGTTAAAGGAAAATTAGGATTGAGAAAAGGTCATTAGATTTGGCAACAAAGATCATTATTAACTTTGGAAAGGTTAAGAAGAGAGTAAGATAAAAAAAGTGGAGAAATAAATAAAACAAAATTTTCATTTTGAAATATGAAAATAAACTTTTCAAGGAGTTTAGCTACAAAGGGCCAAAGGCATAGGATGATAATGAGGATGGAAAGTTCCATTAAGAATTGTTTTCTTCAGCAAAGGGAGACATAGCCATGTTTTAGGTAGTAGGAAATAAGCCAGCAGAGAGGAAGAGATTGAAAATAAGTGAGAATGGAGATAACAGAATGGGCAATCAGCTGGATGAGACAGGATGGAATGGGATCATTTGAACAGTTAGAGAGGTTAGCCTTGGCAAGGAGTAAGACCATTTCATCATATGAGTCAGAGGTAGAGGAGAAAATGGCAAAAAGCATCCAAGTGATGGGAGGGAAGGAGAGGGAGAGGAACAGGGGAAGAGCTGTGGGGGAGGGGTCATAATATACGGCCTCAATTTTATCTGTAAAATGTGAGGTAAGATTCTCAGTTAAGAAAGCAACTGGAAGGAGAGCCATGGAACATCTGAAGTGAAAAGTTTTGGAACTGCTGGAATAGAGAATGAATGTGAGTTGATAAGGGAAGTAGAGGCGATGAAAAAATTAAGGCTGAAAGAGATTAAGTAGATTCATTATCCAGATTCATTTTAACTAATAAGTACCTGAAGCAAGTTTCAAACTGAGCTCTTCCTGACTTCCTCCACTATGATAACCAACTATCTTTATATATGAGGGAGACCAGCCTGAATTTTTAGAATAAGTGATTAGTATTAGGCATGTACAACAGCTCCAAAAGCACAAACACTGAATGCTGTATGTTGGATATTCCTCTCACTTACTATAATGGCTGACAGTAGGATTCTCAGACCCATATTACAGCAAGCTGCCTTATAGTTGAGTCTCTTTTCATCATGAGTGAATTTGTTTCCAGTGGTTCCTAAGCAAGACTTCTTTTTATAGCAGACTTTCCTTACAAGGTTCTTACATCAGCAGTAATGGAGCTTATAATGACTTTACAAATAGTTATAAGATTATGATCATGAAAGGTAGGTACTATTATTATTCCCATTTTACAGATGAGAAAACAAGTAAACACAGGTTAAGTGACTTGCCCCATGTTCACATAGCTAATGAGGGTATAAAACAGTATTTGAACTCAGGTTTTTCTAACTTCAATTCCAGCTCTTTATTTATTATTCCAATTAACTGTTTTATTCATTTATGTTTAATCAATAATTCCTGACCTCCCAACTATTAATATCTATGAAAATGTCTTCTGAAGAAATTGATTTTCTCACCTCTTTCTCCTCTCACCTCTGACAATATGATGAGATATAGCTACTCATATCTTGCCTTTTCACTTTGCAGTCATTTTCAGTGCATGGAATTTTTTGTAGGAAGAACATGATTCAATCCCTTTTGCTAAATAAATGGAGCATTACAGTTTCCTACAACATATAAGAGATGTTTGCTATGTTTGTTGCAACTGCTGGTTTGTGTTGAATGTCAGATATACTCTATGCAAACCCTTATACTGTCCCCCTCACATGAAATCACAATATCCCATTTCACTTTCATGGAAACTTTTTTCAATACTTTAATTTCTTGTCAACATCAATGGGTGCTTCAGTCTCTTTACACTTTTGTATGTTTCTCCCTTCCATCAGAAGTCAGGGGAGATGAAGGAAACATCAACAATGTAGACTGAGAAAAAAATTCCAATTAGACATTTCTAATTTGAGAACATAATTCTTTCTCACATGTAAGAAAATTCTTGTAAAACTGTAATTGGTTCTCTGAGACCACAAAAAAATCATTACCTTGACGGAACTACCATTTTATTTTTATATCCCCCACTAATAGTTGCTCTCAATTTAATAGATTATTAGATGCTCGGTCCATATTAATTTCTGTGAAATTTTGCACCTGTTTATCTCCCTTAAAAGTTGTTTCTAAAAATGTAATTTTCTCTTTTCAGTTGATTTCATAGGTGGATTCGACTCTTATGGCTATCAAGGCCCACAGAAGACATCTCATTTACAACTACAGCCCATGTACATGTAAGTACTTTGTTTTTGTTTTTACAATGTTTCTTGTATGTGTAGAAATGAGAAGGTAATTCAGAATTCATTTAGTTGACTGCCCCTGTTTTACATTTATCATTGCAGTTATATATTTGAACTCCCAAAGAATATGCATGTGATCAAGATTGATTAATTTAACAATGAGACTAACTATGAGACCTTAGGTCAGTCTATCAACTATTCTGAGCTTGAGAATTCTCATTTTCAAAATGAAGACCTTAGATTAAGATGCTTTCCATTTCTAATATTATATAATTCCACATTGCTGTGTCAGTTGCCCAGAAATTCAGTCAAATACACTTAGCTCCTTGAGGGCACGGATGGATAAACAGATTAAATTTGTTGTACCATTTAAAAAGTCCTGCTTTAATGATAATTATAATAATAACAAACCACTTTGCTTTTCAGTCACCATATTGAATGAGATATTTATTTTTGTAGACTTTCTAATACTTAGACTGATTTCTAAAATATAGGAGCTCTATTAATGTCTATGGAATTGAATAGGATTGAACGTGGAAAGGATGATCAGATTGCAGTCCATTAAATCAAGTGTTCCAGATTACTGATATAGAATTGGAGCTTATTTTCTTTTAAAGGCAAATTTCCTTGGAAAAACTGATCTATATCCATATCTACATATATATATATATATATATATATATATATATATATACACATATATGTGTGTGTATATATATATATATGTATGTATGTATGTATTGGCATCAACCAACTTCCATGGCAGCTTGACCTAGAAAATTATTTTAAACTAAAAGGAAAGGACAAAAGAAAACTACAAATTGACCATAAACTGGAGAAGCCACACTTATCTTTATCTGTTCAGTCTCACAAGTGAAGAGGTCAAATTTATTGCAGTAAACATTTATCGATTCACTCTTATTAGATGACTACAATGTCCAAGGCAATATACCCATTATGCATTCTAATCATTATGCTATGTGTGATGATAACTGAATTTCTGAAGGATTTTCCTCTATTAAATAAGAATTTACCAAAGATCTGTTTCATATAAAGTAATGTGCTATGAATTAAGAGGGATATACCAGTTTGTGCCCTCATGGAATTTGCAATGCATTTTAGGCATAAAGCACAGTTAGATCCAATGGGTAGAAACTTAAGAGAGTCAGATTTAGGATTAATATGGAATAAATTCCCTAATAATTAGGGCTACCCAAAAGTATAATGATCTACTTCAGGAGGAGATAGTGAGTTTTCCCATTAGTACTCTTGGCCATTTGCTGGAGATATAATGAAGGTGATAATTAGACTAATTAGAATAAGTATTGTTTTAGGAAGGCACTAAAGATTTTTAAGCAGGTAAGTGATTTGTCCTGTTCCATGTAGAAGAATAAATAGATAGGCATCAAAGAACAGAAAAGAACAGTACTAAGGAGGCTATTATTGATCAGGAAAACAAATTGAGAAGAGATAATTTTAAAATCATTGGATTTACTGAAACTATGAACAAAAATGAATCTAAACATATTGCAAAAACTTGTAAAAGAAACTGCATACATCTCTTAGAAACATAGGGCAAAAATGAAACAGAAAATGATCTTTCATCTCCTGAAAAATCCCCAAGTGAAAACTCCCAGAAACATTATCGTCAAAATCCAGAATTTCAGGTCAAAGACAAAGATATGGCAATTGGCTAGAAAATATTCATTCAAGTAATGTGAAGCCACAATTAGTATCACACACAATTTAGAAACTACTACTATTAAGGAGTAGAAAGTTTGGAATATGATATTCCAGAAGACAAGGTATATAGGCTTATAGCCAAGAAGAGCTTACCCTGAAAATAGCAGGGGGGAGGAATGAGTTTAATAAAAAGAGGACTTCCAAGTACTTCTGATAAAAAGGAATAGAGCTGCATAGAAACTTTTCAGTTCAAATACAGAAGAGATAGGAGATATAGGAGAGAAACAAAAAGTTAACTACAGATGAACAAATCTAAGGGATTAAATAATGGCTTACATTCTAATACAATGAGGTGATTCATTTTCCCCTCTGAACAGTATCATCATTAGAAGTTCTAGGAGGGATATAATTAGACAAAAAGTAGAGAACAGTTTGGTTATATCTTGATGATGTAAAAATAGAAAAGGAAAACAAAGATTAGAGAAAATTATTTTACATAATTGGGTACACAAAGAAGTCTATAGGAAGAAAGAAAGTAGCTTGCAGTTGAACCATATTCTTATTGAAACTTGCCAAAGGAAGGGAGTACATGCACTCAAAAACACACATACACACTCAGTTAAGTACAGAAATATAATGCAATCAGCTGGCAAATATAAGAGAAAGAAGAAAAGGCAATTCAAGGAGTAGATTAAAAGGGAGTTAAGCCCTAAACAAAACAAACTCTAATAATATATGAAAATATTTCTGGCTCTTTTTGAGGTGTCAAAAATAGAAATCTGAGAGGGTTCCTATCAGCTGGAGAATAGCTTAATAAATTATATTATATAAATGTGATAAAATGCTAAGAGAATGGTTTCAAAACTTACGAATTGATGAAGAATGAAGTGAACAAAACCAAGAGAACAATTTATACAATGAAAAACCTGGATACTCTGATCCAACCTAATGACCAATCATAATTCCAGAAGACTGATGAAAAAATGGTACTCCTCTTCTGATAGAGAGCTGATGGACTCATATTGCAAAACACACATACATGCATACACATAGGTGTATATTCAATTGTATAACTAGACAACAGAATATAATAAGTATATTTAGGAAGATGCTGCCATATATTTGTGTATATATGTATATAATGTTCTATCTATATGTACTTACACATCCATTTTACATGTATCTACTGTGTACATGTGTTTACATATAAATATATATAAATCTGATTTCTTATATTGGACATGTATAAAGTCAAAATGTGTTTATGTATATATGTATATGCATATATACACAATTTTTTTCTTTTAGATATGTCCAACACAAAATAATTTTTTTGCTTGAGTATACATGTTTATAACTGGGCTTTTTTTGTTTGTTTTTTCTGTGTGTATTCTCATGGCCAGTGGAGGGGGAGGGAAGTGAGCAGGAAATGAGAGGGAGAGAAGGCAATATTTTGCTAACTGAAAAAAAAAACAAAATTTAATTTTTGTTTACAAAAAGATAATTTTGGAGCTGATTGGAGAAAGGATTGGAATAAGAGAAGAGACAGAGACAGAAAGACCAACCAGGTTATTACATTAGTCCATTAATGATGTGATAAAAGCCTGTTCTAGAATGGTTACTGTATGTATACAGGAGGCATATAGGATTTGATATCCATGAGGCCCCGTTCATATAGCTTTCCTTCTAGGTCCTAAAATATAAAGTATATTGAGGAAGGTGCTATGTTACTACATACTAGGTCCAATCCTTGGACACAGCTTCTGCCTGGCTAGCGTTTACTATGGTTAGCCCTGACCCAGACCCACTATACTACTATTCCCATGACATCTTTTTACTGTATTATATCACTTGGCATGTGCCCACTACTTTCTAACTCTAGTTCTGAGGACAGTAATAAAATTGACACTTCCAAAACACTCCCCTCCAGCTAAAACTCCTCTGTACGTATGGTTTTCCCCTATTGGTTTCTTGAGGACAGAGACTTGCTTGCAATTGTATAAATATACAAAGTAATTGAAAGTAGTAAGCACTTATGTTTTTTTTTAATGCATTCATTCAAGAAACCAATTACAGTTGGAGAGATTTGAGGTAGTTTAAGATTTTAGATACAAAAATTAAAGGGACATTGGAGGTTATCTATTTCAATCTTTTCATTTCACAAATGAAGAAATTGAGACACAGACAGCTAAAATGATTTGCTCAGGTCCCACAAGTTGTTACAAGAAGAATTTGAATCTATGTCCTCCAATTAATTCCATTTCCACTGTATAGTGATGACTCACATAATATTAGACATGTAGATATGGCTTTGAAGAAAGTAAGGTCCCAAACATCCTTCTCTAATAAAAACTCCCATAAAGTTTTTTACTTGTGTTTTTAATGTCATAGTTTCGAAGTATAGAATCAGTTTCTTTATTCTGATGTGGCTTTTAAATCATAGATAATGAGAAAATTCTGCAACAAACTTACATTTAACACAGAAATAGATAATTTAAATTCAAAGATTTTTGTTTAAAAACTACTTTCTTTAGTCAAACTTTCTACTCAAGCTACTAACAAATCATGCAATATCTGAGCCTTAATTTCCCCTCTAACAAATGAAATATAATATGACATAACATCTAAGTGTTTCTCAAATGTTCTCATTAACATTTCCTTCCTTTTCTCCCTCCCTATATCTTGGTAATGCCTCTGGTGGGACTGTAAAATGAACACAAAGGAGACAGATTTTCAAAGATCTACAGACTAGATAATTATTCCCTAACTAAGCCAAAGTTAATGCTACAAGCATACATTCTACAGGTATTCTAACACCATGAATAGGCAGAAGACATTAGCATTAATCAAGACAATACTATGGGGCATCATTAATTCCACAGGAAAAATGTTCTCCTTTGAGTCTTGAGAAAATGACCAAATAATACTACAATGGGTTTTTACATTATTATGATGTGATTTGGTTAAAATGTTTTGACAATGTTCCTGTGTGATGACATTGGAGTAGGCAGTCACTCCTTTTCTATTTAATCATTATTCTTATAATTCACTCATTCAAGGAAGCCTATAGAAAAGAAATGTCCCAGAGTGTGTTGCTAGCTTATATACCAGGTGGTTGAAAATGAAGAGAGGAAAATATTTATAGCAGTACTTTTATTGTAGCAAAGAAGTGAGTCCTCATCAATTAGTGAACATTTGAACGAATTGTGGTATGTGAATGTAATGGAAACTCTATGAAAAAAAGCTGAATATAAAGAATTCAAAGAAGCATGAAAAGATTTATAGGAAGTAATTCAAAGGGAAGTTAGCAGAATTGAAAAAAAAAAGTAGTAATAAAAATAATATGAACAAAAATATACTTGAACAACCATAAGGTTTGAGTATAATACTAATGATCATTCTCAATCCCTGAGAAGAGATAATGAAAAGTACCTTTTTCTTCAGATGGAAGGGTAGGAAATTGTAGGAATAGAATTTTGCATATACAAGGCAGACTTAATCACTAAAGAGGAAGTTTTACTTCATAGATTTTCTTTGTTATAAGAGGGATATGTTGTTCATTGGGTGGAGAGAAAAGGATAAATCCAAATATGAAAAAAATAGGCATCATAAAACATTTTTAACTTAATGCAAAAAAAGAAATGTAAAGGGGAAAAAGTTGGTTATATTTATAGCTACAATGGAGGAAAAATGAGCATCACAAAGAAATCAAAAGATATATAAGAACATGTGTTTGAGACAAAGAAACCCAGAATGATGATTCTTAGAAATACAAATTTTTAATACTTAAGTGCTGCTTTCTTCCATATGTAAATGATTCTATTGTGTTGCAAGAGGCAAAATGCATATGCACACTTCTGTTTCTTTTATTAAATGCACAGAAGGAAGGCTGTCATAAGGCAGAAGCCAACAAATACATCCACATGTCACTCACAAAAAGCTGTCTGTAATCATGATCTCACATAATTTTAGCCCAAGCAAAAAATGAAAATATGCCCATGCTAAGGAACAGCCCATCAATACCCACCAGACCCGGCCATTCCTCTTACTCTGCTCTAGTGATACCCATTGTCTCTATCAGTCATTCATATGAATTTCCTCTTTGCTGATCAACAGATGCTAGTGAGAAGAAACAAATTAATGGGAAAAATACCAAAGAAAATTGAGATTCACAGAAACAAATGCTAATGATAGATAATAATATTTTAAACTTCTTTACCAACATACTCTTGTATTCTCTATTTTGAAAAATTGAACATATATATATATATATATACATATACATATATATAATCATACCTCAAAGGATAAGTAATCGACAGATACAAAGAGCTCTCAAAAGAAATGCAAACTATAAATCACCAAATAAAAAGTTTCTCTATTTATTAGACTCAATGTGACTCAAAAACACTTATTTAAATTCACACTTAAACTGGCACAAATGATAGGAGGTAGAAATTGAGTTGGACAAGCTACAGAAAGATATACATACCTATTAAATACACTGTTGGAGGAGTTATAAATTCATCTGATCATTTTGGGAAACAATTTAAAATTATGTTGATAAAGCAGTAAAATAACTATGGCTTTTGATCCAGAGATACTACTTATCTCTGGATGGAAGTCAGTTTCAGAAAGAAAGATGCCAATATACAAAATATTCAAAAAAGCACTCTTTCATTACATCAAAGAACTTGAAGCAATGTTCATGTCTATCAGTTAGTGAGTAAAGAGTTGATCATTTAAAAAAATAGATACATCCAGAGAACCATGTATATACATATATTAATTCAGAATATTATCATAATTAATTAATTAAGAATTAATTAATGCAGAATAAAGTAAGTAGAACTACGAAAACTATCTAAACACAAATATGTGTGACTATATAAATAAATGACATAATGTAAATGTAAAGAAAAAAATTTTCAACTCAACACTTTGTAGTTAATATGACCAAGTATTTCCCTGAAGAATAGCTGGGAAAATATAACTTCTTTCTTCACAAAGGTAGGAAAAAATAGGCATGTGTATGTCACTTCTTTTGATCTTTTTATTATTTATTATAGTAGAAGGTTCTCTGAGTAGGATAAGGGGAGGGATATGTGAAAAAGTAAAATTGGTAGAAACAAAAGATATCAACAATTTTAAAGAAAAGTATTTAGTCTAAAGAGAAGCATATTTATCACATAATATTTATTTCTATCATCTCTATCACAATTCATATCAAAATATTGTCATTTACAAAGAACACTTGGGTGCAAAGATGTAGAAATGTAGAAGGCATTATTCAAAGAGGCATTGTGGTACAATGAGAAAGGAATTTGATTTGGAGTCAGAAGTTCAATTCAATGTTGTTGTTTTTCCAGTAATCTTAAGTTTTTTGTAACCCTACAAGGTTTTTTTTTTCTTTTGCAAAAATGTTGGGGTGGTTTGCCATTTCCTTCTGTAGCTAATTTTCTAGTTGAGAAAATGAGGGAAACAGTGTTAGGTTACTTGCCCAGAGTCACACAGCTGAAAAGCATATAAGGCAAGATTTGAACTCTGGAAAATGAGTCTTCCTGATTCCAAGTCCAGTGCTATAGCCTCTGCATCACCTAAATTTAGATTGAAATCCCAGATTTGCCCCTTATTATCTCCTTTATTATTATCTATTATCTCATTATTTGCCCCTGTTTATCTCTTTATAAAAAGTGAGAAAGTTTTATGGTTCCCCCCAGCTTCAAATCTATGACTTGGTAAGTCTGAATTCATTGGATGGAGTAACCTACAAAGCAGCAATCTACCAGAATTTTAGTGTTTGTCTCTACTAGCACTTCTGCTCCCTCTGTCTTAGGAGTGTGAATGTATATGTGTGTGTGTGTGTGGATGAAATGCTGAATCACCTACATTTAAAACATAGTGATAGCTCTTTTAAAATATTCTAATAAAACTTATATATTAGCACAACTCGAAATAAAAAAGTCTAGAGTCACTGAATCTCAGAATAGAAAGAATTGTCAGAGATGATCTATTCTAGCCTCTGACCTACATTTTTACATACTACATATTACAAGACCATGAGCTCATTAAAAGCAAAATACTGTGCACTCTATTTTAAACAAAAGAATTAGAATATGTGTCAAACAAATATAAGAAATTGATTTTGGTTTCCTGGAATGTGGAAGATCAAATGGTAACAGAGTATTTTAACCTCATGTAACCTTAAAATAATTGCATCAGTGGAATAGAGTTAAGAAGGATTAAATCAGTCAACAAACATTTAAGTTAATATAATATGCTAGCATTAAGTGCTGAGGATACAAAGTATGATAAAAACCATTTTATCATACAAAAAGTACCTGCTCTTGAGGACCTTGCAATCTAATGGGGGAGACAACATGAAACCACTACATATAACAAGCTGTATAAAACATGTATTAGACATAATTAAGAAGGAAGGAGTAGCCAGGTGGCACAGTGGACATGTACCAATCTGAAGTCTGCTTCAGTAGGTGTATGACCCTGGACAAGTCACTTAACCCTGTTTGCCTCAGTACCTTATCTATAAAATGAACTGGACAAGGAAATGGCAAACCACTCACCAGTATCTTTGCCAAGAGAACTCAAATGAGAATTGAACAACAAACAGAAAGATGTCACTAGCTTTAAGGGGAATTAGGAAACTTCTTGCAGAAAGTAGGATTTTAACAAAGACTTGAAGACAGTCAGGAAAGCCAGCAAGAAAGATGAGAGAGGCAAGAATTCCAGACATGGTGGACAAAAAGTAAAAAATGTACAGTAAGAAACCATTGGTAACATTTCTTTAAAAATAAAGAGATCATTTGGAGAGAGTCAGATCAGAAGTCAAATTTCTTAACTACATAGTTAAAAAGAAGAGCATAAAGGAAAAAGAATATAGGCAGTGACTAAAAATAGACTATGGACTTCTCAAGAAACTTAGCCAGAAAGGAAAGAAAAGGTATAGGAATGTAGCCAGTAGAAATGGATGAATCAACCCAAGGATGCCTGAAGATGAATGAGACATGATCATATTTGTAGGCAGCTAGGGAAGCAGCCCATAGGAAAAAAATAAAAGATAAGTAAGGATGGTAATAATAAAGGGGACAATCTACTAGAGAAGAAAAGATGAGATCATATACTTGTAACCAACTGATTTTGCCTTAGTGACACCTGAGCATAGTTTAACTATAAGAGTATTCCAACCTCATGTCCCAAAACATAAACTGGCAGCATCCATGAGATGGGAATTCAAGGGGTAGGTGGGGATGCTTATAGAACACAAGATTTTGAAATTTACATAATAAAGAGCACTTTCCATGTTTCCTAAAAACATCCTCCAAATTATAGTCTAAGGAGAATTTAATCTAGAATAACTATTCTTATTATCTTATGCACATAGACTCATAAATTCAATGTTAAAATATACTTTTGAAGTCACTGATTTATCCAGTATGAAAAAGAACTGTCTCATGAAAGATTTGAATACAGGTATATTAGGTCAAATCCAGTATTCAATTGAATACCTTATTCTCTCTATTCTACTAATTCACACTCACCATCTGAATTTCTTTATTTTGATTTCTAACATTTTCCTAGATTTCTTTGGTTCCCTTCTGAAATTAGTTTATTTGTACTTTTTTTGGATGAGTGTCTCTTCCAAGTTTGTAGCACACAAGTATTTATTTATAGGATTATTCATTTAAAGCTGGAAGAATCTTTAGAGAACATTCTAATCCTACCCACTCATTTTAAAAATGAGAAAACTTGAGATTTGCAAAAGTTAGAGGACTGACCCAAAGTCACACTGGTAGCTGGTAATAGTATAAAGATATAAGTCCAATTCCCTAATTCTAGATTCAGTGTTCTTTCTATTCCACCCCACTGCCTCTAATCAGAAAGGCTAGAAAATTGATAGCTATTGTCTGTTCAAGCAAATGAATACTCAGCCCTCAGCCCAATACAAATCTAATTCACAGAAAATGACATAGGATCTCAGAGTTTCCAGTCTGTCATCTTTGTGTCTGTTTGCAACTTTCACATTTCTTTCTATCTACAAACCTTAAGATTTTCAAATCAAAGTAATTTACCAATATGGGCTGTTCACGCAAAGTAAAAACATACGCATATACCAACTGAAAAGAATGTGAGCTTCCTTAGACTAAGAGGAGGATGCTTTGATAGTGTGTGTCATTCTAGCTGCAGGGGTTTCCATTAAACATGACAGGAGTTGTGTGACTAAGACCCTGAACAATATTCTCAAGAAAGTCTTTTTTTTTTCTTCTTTTTCCTTTCTTTTTTTCTTTTTATTGCTCCCACATTCAGTGTTCAGAGATCCTCCTTGGTTAAAGTGGCTCTAACTTTTGTTGATTTGTAATTCTTCAGGTGTTCTTCTAGCTTATATTCAGTTAAGCCTGGAGAGAAAAGGATTTCATGTCTTACAGTTCAGCCATTTTCCCCTGTCATCTGAGATCCTCATTTATGTGGACTGAATACACATAGAAGAAGGATAGGTGCTGTCATCCATGAGACCATTCCATTAGAATATGCTCACATTACATTAGAATATGCAGAATTTGCTTTTACATTCAGTGACTTCCCTTCCTCTACAGATTTTTTTTTTTTTGTTTTTGGAGGGGGATAAGGGGAAGTAATCAGCAGCAAACAGGCTCATATACAGGAAATTCCCACAGAGAACCCCTGGAAGAGTTTGTATTCTGTCTCCTAACCTAAGTGAGCAGCAGCATTAAAAATAGTGGACTACTAAAGCCAAGAGATTTGAGGATGGGAGGAGTGAGGAAGAGGGGAAGAAAAGACCTTTCTTGAAATCTTTTTTGCTATGTCCTTCATTTGTTCTGCCCGTGCTTGGAGAAGAGAGGGAAGGTGATGAATTAAATCTCCTAATCCACCTCTGAGTTGTTCATAAACATCTTTTTTTTTTTTTTTTCCTTATCTCTCCTTTAGGTCCAAGTAAGCAATGTGACTTCAGTGTGTCAGCTCAAGGACCTTTCAAAGAACTTGTTTCACAATGGCCTCCTGTGTTTTACAAAGAGCAAGAAGCAACTTATCTGTGTTTAAAAAAATAAAAAACAACCACCACCAAACATAAGCTGAGACACAAAAATAACTAGTTCTACTTGGCCTCTTCTTCCTAACAAACACAGACAGATGCCCAGGAGACCCTGTCTTGGATTTCCTGCCAGGCCTTTGGAAGGTCCAAAAGGAGAAGTGTTGGTGACCCCTGCTGCCCATTCTTTCCCTTTACCTTCTGCATTCTTACTAATGGGAGAGCCTGAATTATGGTGTCATCCAGTTAAGAATCATCCGACAGCCCTCCACTCACCTGATAGCACCAAGTCTCCTTAGTGTAATTACAAAATAATAACAGTAATAATAATAATAATAAAATAATACCATGATGACCTTGTAACTGAAGTCTATACAGACGGCAGGTTGTTTGCCCTAAAGGCTGTACAGTACATACTTGCCTTAACCCATCTAAGTTGTACACACCAGAGAAACTCAGTGCAGGCTCTCTGAAGTAGCTTCCTTCAGGCTGCTGTTCATTCTGGGGAAAACAAACCAAGTTTTAAGTCAGCGTGTTTCATGTCAGGGAACAAGACTGCCTAGTTTCAGTAGCTCCAGAGCTTCTGTGGGATAAACTGCCAGCTGTCAGTGAAGTGCTTTACTATTGAGCCGACACAGTGGCCAAAAAGTAATGATAACAATAATAATCTTGACAATAACCTTTATAATACTAAATAAGGTCGTGGGGAAGGGACATGATGAGGGGGGAGGGGGTTGGGAAACACAAAGCAAAACTCATTAAACTACTAACCTTCCTGGAAACAGCTTCGTTAACCCCATTATTTTTATTTAGTGCACTCTAGGTGCTTTTCTAAGTAACTTCCAATATGTCTTTTACTAACTCCAGAAACATCTGCAGATTTCTATCAACAGAGGCCAACTGAATATGTATTAGCTATGTTTACTCTTTTATATCTAATTCAAATGGAAGATCTGATGTAAGTGAACCTTTTTTTTCTAACTTCCGCATATGAGATTATTTTTTGTGGGTGGGGGGTAGGGAGGGGAAATAGTTACCTTGGTGAAATATTTGAGATCTCTTTGTGGTATTTGGGGGATCTGTTGTGTGTTAGAGTGTGTATTTTAATCTTCCTGTATTATTGTGGCTGAAAAAAAACTGTGCTGTTATGTAGTTGGCAACAAGATGCCTTTGGGAACTTAATAGTAGGTCAATGTGTTTATGGAATACTCTGAACTCCTAGGAAATATCGTTTTGTTTTGAATTTGAGCTGTATTTTTTAGGCACTATGTGGCTTTCATTAGCGGTAAACATATTTGTTCAGGCTTTTCAGGAACTTGGATTGCCCTTGTTTCTTTTCTTGGAAACACCTTGGAACACTTCAGAAAATGGGGGGGGAAATAATGCCCTCCCAACACCTGTAAGGGACAAGTAAAATCCAAGTTTAGAACAGCTTAAGTTAGCAAAGAATCACTTTTTTTCCTATTTCTTACTCCTTAGTGGAGGTTCTGAGATTACTTGTATGGAACCTGAGCCTGCCCATATCTACAGAAGCAAGTCCTGTTTACTGTGTTTGCATGGATATCTGTATCACACACAAAAATATATATATATATTATATATATTTACTTTAAAAATTGTCTAGAAAACAGAGGAACAAAAGTCCTCCATTGGAAAGTAAGCTACAAAGACAGGTTCCAGGAATTATACTTGCATTTTTTTCTAGTGGCTTATACATGTGTGTCTATATATACATGTATAAAATATAAAATCTCAAATTCCTCAGTGAAACCTCTTCACATGCACATTTCCTGCATGTCTGAATAACAAATTGAGGGGAAAATATTGATCCCAAGCTGATTTTTTGGCATCAAAACATAAACGCAAAATTCAAGACAGGATCAGAATGACAACATTTTTATGAGATTTCCCTGTACATGCTTGTCATAATGAGGTTTTGCTGTAGCGTACATGTGTATGTATGTATGGGTGAGTACATATGCTCACCCAGCACATAATAGGCCCTCATAGTCCTCCTTTAAGTTGAAGCCAAGTCACCATCACCCCCTTCACACATTAAAACAAGAAATGATGTTGACTACTAAACAATGTTCAGTGGACAGAAATGTCATGGGAGCAATTCTGAGCACAGTAGTGTGACTATATCTGGAATAACATCCAAGTTATACAGCAGCTGTATCCTCCTCAAAATCCAGGAAAGAATGCTATTTTTCTAGGCTGGGCTTTTGTTATAAAACCTAATATTCAGAAGGCAAAAGGTATGATCCTGATGTGTCTTTTTCTTTCTTTTACTTGGCATTTGTTAATTCTGAATGTATTTTTAACAGAAGTGATTTTTTTGACTTATTAGTGTAATTTGCATTTTAAAAATAAATGAAAAAAAAAAGAAAACCATTCAGTGTCTGAGTTCTCCCTTGGAGCCCCTGCTGCTTCTCACACAAGTTGTAAGCAGTCTGGCAATATACTAGACTGTAGAATCCTATTACATTTACATGAAGGCAATGGTAAGGTCCTGAACCACACTGAAATGTGTCAGCAGTGAATAGAAATTGCCAGGTCATGGCATCATTTTAGCTCAGTCATAGGTAACACATATTTTCATTATCTCCTGACACTAAAAGGTTTCTTTTGTAAGACTGCCTGTAATAGACTTGCCGTCATTTGGAAAATATCATTTTATTTTACCTGCTCATCTGGAATTTTGAGTCAGTAGCAACCTGACAGTTGTCAAACGTGTGAGGCTAGTATATTAAATAACCTCTACTAAATTGGGCAAGGGATCAGACATTCCCACTGCCATCCAAGAAGATTATTCAAAATGGTCACTTATTTGCTCCTTCAATACAAGAATGCATTTATTATGACTAACAGTAGTAGGACTCATATCTATTTCAACAAATGACAACAATAGTATAATCCTTGGGAAGAGGAAAGCAAATAAAAATTATTAGAATTACATTTTTGGGGAGTTTAAAAGGAAGATAGAAACCCTCTACCTTTAAGTCACTATAGGTCTTTAACTCTTCAATGACAGAGGACAACCCCAAAAGCCTGTTATTCATGCTATCGTAGAGTACAAATTAGAAGGGAACTTACAAAGCCAGAATTCAACCTCCTCATTTAATATCTGAGGAAACTGTGACCCAGAGAAGCTAAGGTCACACAGACAATCATCAGAAACAGGATTTGAACTCAGATCCTCTGGCTTCAATCACTGCTCCATGCTTTCTTGAAATTGAAGAACTTCACGTAACATCCATCAAGGATCTTTCTTGAATTAACACCACTAGTTAGCAGTGAGAGGAGAGCCAGAATGACAGTCCAGATAAGAATAGGAACCGAAGATTCAATTCACATATATTTGTAAGATTAAATTGGGTCAAAAATCCACATTCCTTCGATCCTCACAGGTGTGAGGATTAGAGGTGCATTCTGATGTTCCCAGGTAACCAGACCTTACTGGAGTCATGACACCCTTTAAAAGTACAGATCTATAGATTTTTGCCAAATAAAGACATATAACAGCACTTTCTATTTGCTATTACAAAAGTGCTCTAGATTTTTTCTTGTGGTTCACTTCTGCAGTTTATAGTGTTTCTCCTTCCTTAAGTGAAAGGTACCAAAATGAGTTTTGTGAGGTTTTTTTTTTTGAAAGTTGGGAACATCAGGAAACAGAATGGCTGCCTCTTCTTTTTTCCTACCATTTTTCTGTTTCATGAAGAAACCTCAAATTCAATGAAGCATCACCTTGCAGGCCCATACCACCCAGTACTTTTCAGGAACAAGAGCTGATCCCTTCCTCCTACTTCTTTTTCTCTTTATTCACATAAAAAGATGATTCCTCTTATGAAGATAAAAGGACCCTTTTCAGAGGTTCCGGATACGGAAGACATCCATGGTACTATGCTATCTTTGACACCGGTCTTTACTCTGGCCCAGAGGGATGCTGAGGTTCATAAGTTCACTTGATTGGTGGGCCAACTAGATACTTCGTCGACAGAGGAGTCCAGCATCTTTGTACTTTGCTTATATAGGTTTATAATCCCAGGAAATATCACACTGCAATAAGACCTGTATTTTTTCTCTTTTAAAAGACTACCATCTTCTGTCTCTGGTGAAATGAGGTATGTAGCAAATACTCATATAATATAGCTAATGAAGTGATTCGTTGTGGGCCATTTTATTACAGAAAAAAAGATTTTGTTCTAAATAACTTACATGATGCAATGAAATTTTTTTTGTTTGCTTTTCTAAAATCAGTCTAAGAAAGCTCAGATGACTGGATTTTTATTCTTACACACTCTGAAAAAAGACAAATGATATAAAAGCAGACTAAGTTGGAAGTCTTTTTTTATTTTGTTTTCTTTTGTATTTCCTAAATGGCAGCTTTGGAGATATATTCCAAAACCTGTCTCCTGCATCTTCTCCAAGTCCTGAACTGTGCAAAGCAATGGCAATTAAGGCTTATGATAATGATTCAAAGGCATAATGAAATCTGGAATTGTTACCTGGAACAGGTAATTTGAGATGTCAAAGTCAAATAGAGATGGATCCCTGCTGTTGCATATTGACTTAGAAAACCAGAAATTCACATTACCTCTTTTTTATTGTATTCCTTTTATTAAATAATTCCCTATTATATTTTAATTAGATTCTGTCCCACTAGGCTACAGCAACTTTGATGATTTTGACCTAAAGTATAGAAGACTGTATAAAACATAGTTTTAGTACTAAGTATTTTACTAGATTCAATCATTAAAATAGAAATCAACCTTGGAAAGCTACTTAGAATCTTCTCATTTAACATATGAAGAAACTAAGATCCAGAAAGATTATTAAAAGACTTACCAAAAATCAGGTAGGTGATATGTGACTGAGAAAAGATTTGAATCAATCTCTGGTTTTGCACCCTATTCACTATGCCATGTTGCCCCTTGAATCCAAGCATGATATCTATGGTGACAGCAAAAAAAATTCTGTTTATTAGAAATACTGTGGCTTATTAGACAGATACATTAAATTTAGAAGAAAAAGGGAAGTATCTGTTATTTGTTTTTATAAAAAATTATAATTGCTATATTAAAGAGATTGAATATCTAAAACTTGCCCTCTTAATCACTTAAGCTATTCTTCAGAATTCCTACCTTTCACTTATAAAATAAAAAAATTCAGCATTTGTCCCTAAGATCACAGATTGAGAAGCTTTCTCTTTGAATACAAACTCCCAAATTGCTATCCATTCTTGTGTCTTCCCCTTCTTTAATTCTTTGATATATGCCTACTTTAAAACCTACTTATTCTTGTATGCCAATTGGGTAGTACAGTGGATAGAGTGCTAGGTCTGTAGTCAGGAAGACTTACCTTCCTGACTTCAAACCAGGTCTTGGACACTGATAAACTGGGTGATTTGGGGCAAGTCACTTAACCCTGTTTGCCTCAATTTCCTCTTCTATAAAATGAGGTGCTGAAAGAAATGACAAATTATTTCATTGTCTTTGTCAACAAAAAAAAAAAAAAAAACAAACAAATCCAAACAGGATCACAAAAGTCAGACATCACTAGAAATAACTGAACATGCACAAAAAAATATAGTGATTTAAGGTTTGCGAAGCACTTTACAAATATTATCTCATTTGATTACCATGATAAACTTATAGCAAAGGTGCTATAATTCCTATTTTGAAAAATGTGACAGCAGAGGCTGAAAAAAAATTAAGTTACTCCAATCACACAGCTGCAAATGTCTGAAGCAAAAGTTGAATACCAAGTTCAACACTGCCTACTGCCACCTTGCTGTCCTGTTCCAATCATTTTTGATAGCCATTATTGTGTCAAAATCTTGACAAGACACTTAGAGATGTTCTATTTCTTATTTTAATGAAGGTTACTCTTTAGCAGCTTCAAGACTCTATAGGCAGAATGTTTTCAAAGACTACCCATATTAATTGCTTTCCCATCAATATAACTCACCATCATTAACTAAACACTGAGACCATTTGACTTCATTCTGATGATCTTTTGGTTCATGTTGAACATGAGATAACAAGGCGTCCCAAATTTCCAAGTGGCCTCCAATAAAATTTATGCTTGTATGTGTGTGTGTGTGTGTGTGTGTATGCCCACACACAAAACCTTACCACACATTGTGATCAGAATATCCCCAAAAGATATAACAAATGAAACCAGATGAATAATGAATAAAAATGACAACTCGTGAAAGGGGAATAAATAGTGTATGCCTCTGGTAAATAACTCCCTGAAGAACTCTTAGAAAAGACTTACTGATTAATTGAATCAATCTATCATCCTTTTGTTGACAGCATTTTCAATTTGCAAACTTTTGTTGTTGTTTTATTCCTTTACTATGATAGCTTCAAATTTGAAGCAGAATAAAAAGTAGATTTGTTGGGGAATTGGATTTTGGTGGTATTCTATATCTCTGGATTTAAGAGAAATTCACATCAATTTCAATATCTAGGTGAGAGGAATGAGTTTGTGAATTGTAAGATGAGTCTCCCTTCCTGAATTTTTCCTTTTGAAATGAATTTTCAACATACATCAATATCTGGAACTAATTTGCTGCGTAAGTCTACAATGCTTGAGGCACTGTGGTGTACTAGAAAGACCACTGAACCTCAGAAGACCAAAAGTAAATGAAATCAGTTTTTGAACATAAACTGTGATATGTAAAAATGAATTATTTCTGGATATGTAGATCCCATTCTAATTTCTAATGGTTCTCTTATATCTATTTTAAGGGTTTTTTGTTGTTTTTTTTTACATTATGGCCATTAAGCCTGGACCACTCATGAAGTAGACTAATCACAGAGCCTTGATTTTCCAGAATTAGTATAACTTCAAGAAAAGAAAACACACTTTTAATGAGAATTTGTTTTATTCTTTCATAGTTCCTGTACCCTGTCTTTTGATTTTAGAAAAGATGTTCACCATGATAGAGAGGTACAAATTCTGTTTGTGCTATTTCTTGATATCATACTTTAGTCTCTTTTACAGTTAGATCCTGGTAAATACTTTCACATTTCGAAAGGGTATTTGGACATATTTCTTGTCATATGGAAAATGCATTTCAATAAAGAGGACACTATAATTCAATAATGAAATTTCATCAAAGTGTATGAGCAGGCAACTCTTATAGGATTATGACTCAACTCACCATAATAACATGATAAAAAGTTCGAGAATTATTTTTCCAGACCAAGTACTGACTTTTTTTTCCAATGGTTGCTGGCCCTCATGTTATTTGAAACACAGTCAATAGAACACTTCATATAAGAAATTTATTCATTAAATCAGCTTTCTGTTTCTCAATAAAAACAATATATTATAATGAATACAGGGGTGATCTTTGAATGGATTAGATTGAAAATGGATTGTTCATCTATATTGATAGAGGAAATATCCACATAGAAAGTATATTAGGAGAGTTCTGCACTTCCTAGAGATGATTAGATATTCCTATTCTTTTGGAGCTTTTTTGGCCACCATTTGGCAGCAAATGCTTTCTATTTGAATGCTTTTATGGTATCAGTAGCCATAAAAGACAAAAATAAAATTAAGCCCTACCTAAAACTTACATATTTGAAAACCCCAATTTATTGGATGAAATATAGCATGAAGTTAGCTTTTCCCCATTCTCAACAGTAATATAAAAGAATATAGTTGTTGATTGAATAATTAAATTCCAAATAGAGGCATGTTTTAGTTAGGCCTATGAGGCCATACCTAGAATTCAAGTCCATGAAGAAAGCAAGAAAACAGTAGAGGAATTCATACAATTTGATGAATTTGTGAATTAAATTCTGTCTAAATTCCTTTGGCTGTGCTTGAAATCTAGAAAGCAAGGCTCCTTGAGACGAAAAGAGTTTGAACGAAAAACAGAATGGGCAGACAATTAATTAACTATTCCTTATTAAGTGTGTGTCACCAACTCTACCCATCCCCAAAGACAGGAATCTATACCCTTAGAAAGAGTGACATCTTCCCAGGGGAAAGTTTACTTTGCAAAGGTGGAAACAATTAGAACAGATCCCTAAGGTGTTTCTATCTTCCCAGCTATGTGTAATGGTGTTTCCTCCTCCCCACGCTTGCGAAAGAAACCTCTATTAAAATTAAATGTCTCCCTCAGCTCTCTTTTTCCTTCTTGAATAGTGCATTTCAGAATTAAATGTCAACCAGACTAGCAAAAAGAAAGGTGACCTGACTTCTTAAACAAACTGATTTAAATGCACTGGTTGGGAATTCTTTTTGCATGTTGTTAATAACAATGTATTTTTTTTTAATCTACTGCATAACTAACATGTGAAACTGAATACTAGAAATAATGTCACAGGCTGTCTTCAATAACTTTTTTGGTTTTCATATTGTATTTTCTGTAGGTCTAAGAAATGAGAGTCAACAATTACTGTTACATGAATTATAGATACAAAGATGACTGTTAACTATCTGTTGCCTAAAATCTCATAACCAGCAGCTTGGAAGAGCCGGCAAAGGAACAGGACACAACTGCTTATGTCTTTCAGCATAAGCTATGTTTATTGAAGGTCAGAAATTAGGAACTGGAATTTTCTCAATTAATTCCATTTTATATCTTTTATGACATGAAATACACAAAGGAGTAAAACTTTGAATGAGTTCTATATCAGAGTTACTTCAATAAATAACTCTTTTTCTCCCATTTGGACTTGCAAAAGTCTAGACCTCTAGACATAAAGAATGATATTATAAACAAATTAGAAGAACATAAGATAGTTTACCTCTCAGATCTGAGGAGGAGGAAGGAATTTGTGAGCAAAGAACTTACTGATCACAAAATAGATAATTTTGATTATATTAAGTTAAAAATTTTATGTACAAACAAAACTAATGCAGACAAGATTAGAAGGGAAATAATAAACTGGAAAAACATTTTTACATTCAAAGGTTCTGATAAAGGTCTCATTTTTAAAATATATAGAGAATTGGCTCAAATTTATAAGAATTCAAGCCACTCTCCAGCAGATAAATGGTCAAAGGATATGAACAATTTTCAGATGAAGAATTTGAAACCATCTCTAGTCATATGAAAAGGTTCTCTAAATAAAAAGGTAAAAAGCTGATCCATGACATTACTTTTCTATGGGGTTCTTATAACACCTTTGGGGAAAACTATTATTGCCCATTGTAAGTATGTGAATTTCCCAGGAAACTCAATGAGCTAGGATCAAGGAATAGGACCTATTTCTGTAGTACAACACTAACTTCTCTCAAAGTGTTTCATAAGAACAGCATATCCTAATTTGTAAATAACAAAATAATTCTCTCTCCTGCTCTTCCAGAAAATCTAGGACTCTACCAAGCTACTATCCAGATGTAAATCTTGGGTTTTCAAAAATGTCTTATAATGCCCATCAGTTGGAGAATGGCTAAATAAGTTATAGTATATGAATGTTGTGGAATATTATTGTTCTGTGAGAAATGATCAGCAGGATTATTTCAGAGAGTCTTGGAGTGACTTTCATGAAGTGATGCTAAGTGAAATGAGCAGAACTAGGAGAATGATCAGTTCTAATCTCAGGAAGTGACTGTTCAACAGCAAGGTGATTCAGGACCATTCCAATAGTTTGAGGACTATGGAAACTGAATCTGGATCAAACATAGTATTTTTTACCATTTTATTGTTGTTTGCTTGCATTTTTTTCTTTCTTACTTTTTTCCTTTTTGATCTGATTTTTCTTGTGCAGCATGATAATTGTGCAGCATGAAAATTTGTACAGAAGAATTGCTCATGTTTAACATATGTGGTATTACTTGCCATCTAAGAAAGGGGTGGAGGGAAGCGAGGGAAAAAAATTTGAAACACAAGGTTTTTGCAAGGGTGAATGCTGAAAATTATCTATGCATATGTTTTGAAAATAAAAGCCATTTAAAAGTTAAAAATCGAATTAATTTCACAAAGGGAAAAAAAAAGAAAAGATGCACTATTTATCAGAGAAATGCAAATTAAGATTACTCTGAGATACCATTACATCTCTCCGAATGGCACTACATCTATCAGATGATAGGAAAAGATAATGATGAATGTTGGAGGGGATGTTGGAAAACTGAGACATTAATACATTGTTGGTGGAACTGTGAACAGATCCAACCATTCTGGAGAGTAATTCGGAACTATGCTCAAAAAGTTATCAAACTGTGCATACCCTTTGATCCAGCAGTGTTTCTACTGGGCTTATATCCCAAAGAGATCTTAAAGGAGAGAAAAGGACCCACATGTGCAAAAATGTTTGTGGCAGCCCTTTTTGTAGTGGCAAGAAACTGAATGGATGCCCATCAATTGGAGAATGGCTGAATTAGTTATGGCATATGAATATTATGGAATATCATTTTTCTATGAGAAATAATCAGAAAGACAATTTCAGAGAGATATGGAGAGACTTATATAAACTGATGAAAAGTGAATTGAGCATAAACAGGAGATCATTGTGCATGGCAACAAGAAGATTATATGGTGATCAATTCTGATGGACGTGGTTCTCTTCAACAATGAATTGATTCAAAGAAGTTCCAGTTGTTCAGTGATGCAGAGAGTCATCTACACCCAGAGAGAGGGCTGTGGGAACTGAATGTGGTTCACAACATAGCATTTTCACTCTTTGTTGTTGCTTGCTTGCATTTTATTTTGCTTCTTTTTTTACTGGTTTCATTTCATTTTTCTTGTGCAGCATAATAATTGTATAAATATGTATACATACATTAGATTTAACATATATTTCTACCATGTTTAATATATATTAGACTACTTGCCATCTAGGGGAGGGCATGGGGAAGGGAGGGAAAATTGGAACACAAGGTTTTGCAAGGGCTAATATTGAAGAATTGTCCACACATATATTTTGAAAAATAAAAAGCTTTTAAAAAAAAGATTGAGAAAAGCATATATACAGGTAGTAAGAGAATCAGAAGAGAATAAGATCATGAATTTCCAGAGAGAGAGATTTCATCAGTTTGGGCATTCTCTCCTTAAGATTTTAAAATCCCTTTATGATTCAGTACATAGTGAGAATTATTGTAATGGGGAAAAATAACCACTTTTGGTCATAAATAATAGTCACATCAACAAATAAAAATAATGTCTAGATCCTAAAGATACAGAAGCATACTAAGCTTCTTTCTTTAGGCTGCATGTTAAGAAATTATATCGGGGAAGAGGCAGCTAAATGGTGAAATAGATAAGAGTGCCAATTATAGAGGCAAGAGGATTCTCGGACACATAACACTTCTTAACTGTGTGATCCTAAGCAAGTCGCTTAATCCAAATTGCCTCACAAAAATAATAATAATAATGATAAAATAACACAAAATAAAATTAGAAAAGCACTCTCTCCTCATGTCCTCAAAATGTTATCTCCTTCAGGGCAGAAATTGTCTTGCTTGCTTTTATTTGAATTATTTATGTTTAGTATACCTGAGACAGAGTAAGCTGTTAATAGCTAAATTAATAAGCCATGTGCCCCAAAAATTAAATACACAAAGGGTGACTATTAACCAAAATATGGAAATAATAATCAGGTAGGTATCCATTGGATTCCTTCTTCCTGGTAAAGTGATAATTTTAAAATGTAACTTTTTTTCCCCAAAGAACCCTAATATATATCTTTAACTCAGACTTGGTGAAATCTGGTTCTGAAGAGGTATTGTGGTCTAATGGATAAAGAGCTATCCCCACAAGACTCAGGTCTGTGTCCTGCCATTTCACACATACAAGCTATGGGACCTTCTCAGGGTATTCACATTTGTCTAAGATTATCTAAGTAAGTGGTCTGAGGTGATAGAAATGCTACCCTTACCAGTTGTACCCTATATCAACAAAACCATATTCTCAGTCAAAAAAGAAAGAGGAAGGAAGGAAGGAAGGAAGGAAGGAAGGAAGGAAGGAAGGAAGGAAGGAAGGAAGGAAGAAAGAAAGAAAGAAAGAAAGAAAGAAAGAAAGAAAGAAAGAAAGAGAAAGAAAGAGAGAAAGAGAGAGAGAAAGAAAGAAAGAATGAAAGAAAGAAAGAAAAAGAATAAGAAAGAAATAACTCTAGTCCTTTTGACATTGTGGGTTTGTTCATTCTGAAGAAATTTGGGAATGAATAAAAACATTGGAATTGGAATATGAGTTCTTTTCCAAAGATGTTCACAACTGGGGTCAATTGCCTTTAGTAATAATTCTGATCTAGAGAAAATAACAAAAATTGATAGAAGCATCCAAAAGTGTGCATTCCAGGATTTTAACAGAACAACTAATGCTACCTCCTAGTTGAACCTTTCTACCACCATTCCCTGTATACCATAAAATCATGTTTATTAAATCCCTTTCATACTTCTCAGTAACAGTCTTCTCTATTCCCATAGGTTCAATGAAGCCTTTGCTAGAGATTTAGGTTATCTGAACAGTTCTATGCCAGGGGAGCCTTCTGGAAAGGAGCAGGAAAACAAAGAAAGAATGAAAGAAAGAAAGAGAGAAGAAGGAAAGGAATGGGGAGAGGGGAAAGAGAAAAAGAAAAAAGAGAGAAAGGAAAGAAGAGAGAAAGAGAAGAGAAAGAGCAGAAAGGGAGAAAGACAGCAGAAAGAATAAAGGAGAGAAAGAGGCAGAGAGAGAAAAAAGGGAAGGGGAAAAAAGAAAATTTTTTCTTATATAAAATTATGAAATCTGTGTCAGATTTCATGGATTTTCTATTACAACAAAATGGCAAGTGACTTTTGGAAAAGCCATGGGACCATCCCTAGTCATTCCCTAAATGCAGGATGATATCTAAGCTGGCCTAAACAGATAAGAAGACTATGGTCAGTGACCACCAGATGCCCCTGGTCATCTAATCTACAGTATAACAAACTTCATGTCAAAAATATCTTCTTTGTGTCTCTTTGAAATCTATCAACTAACTGTTCCCTCTCCACCTCTGAGTGAGTGAAGAGACAATTGTCTCTGGAGAACAGTCAAGCAAACAGTTCAACAAAAATTTCTACACTTCAAATAATAATTATTTACTTATGTTACTTTTATTTATTTATATAAACATATTTATAATTAAATATGTTGTCCTCATTTAAAATAAAATGTTTCTTGAAAGATGATTCCTCCACTCTATATTACTGGAAGCAGGGAGGGTACATACATCATTGTGTGCACTAGCTCAAACAAGAAATAAGACACCACATCTTCCTTTCTGGGGATATTTGCAGGCTGCCTCCTACCCCATACTGGAAATGCTCTTTCTCTCCTTCCTCTCTCTCTCTCTCTCTCTCTCTCTCTCTCTCTCTCTCTCTCTCTCTCTCTCTTTCTCTCTCTCTGTTTCATTTTCTCATTTGGTTTCCCTAGCTTCCTTCAAATCTTAGCTAAAATTCCACCTTCTCACCAGAACTTCCTCAGGCTTATGACAACAAATTCCTTTTTCTTGTTCTAATTCCTATGTTTTAGATCTGCTGGTTTTCAGATTTCATATATACAAATGCAAAAACTAACAAAAAGATCCCAAAGGTATTCTGCTATCTTTACTATCTGTCCTCACATTCAGATGTCATTTTAAACTAACTTCATTTCTTTTTTCAGCAGGGTTACTAGATTGGAGAATTTTTTCAATACAATTCACCTAGATTAACAAAGCAAGAACTTGATAAAGCATTTCATGTTATACTTGTCGTCAGAATGGAGACTTGTGGTAAATAACAGTGAAATTAAAAGTTAGTTGAAGTCAAAGGATAAAAATGAATGACTTGATGTCAGTTTGGAAAGGTTTCCAATAAAGTATGCCAGAGATCTATACTTACTCTTTTGTGGTTTATTATTGTCAACAATGCTTTGCATAAAGTCATAGATGGTATGCTTATCACATTTTTCAAAGGTACAAGACTAGGAAATATACTTAAGGACATGTTCAAGACCTCCACAAGCTAGGACATTGGGATTGAATCTAATAAGATTAAATTTAAAGGCTTAGACTTTGGTTTAAAAGAAATAAGTACAAAATAAAAGAGGCATAGCTAAAGAGCAGTACATCTGAAAAAGATAGAACAATCTTAGTACAGTGTAAGTTCAACAGGATTTGACTGTCCGGTGCAGCAGTCAAAAAACCTAATGTGATAATAGACTGCATTAAGAATGGCAAAGTATCCTATTATACTCTGTCTTGGTCTGACCACATCCAGAATATGTGTCACATTTTAGGAAGGACAATAATAAACTGTGAAGTGTGCATTCAAGAGCAATCAGGAAGCAAAAGAATTAAATTAAAATGAACATTTGTGAATATAATTTCTTCTACATATTATATATATACTTTTTTGATCTGGTAATTTGTTGTATATTTTGAATCCTCCCCAGTGTTCCACTGGGTATGTAACAATGTTCTCTTTTGTTTTGCTTTATTGTGTTTTGTTTTTCTTTCCTGTTATTCTTTTTTCTTCCAGTTTTTTCAAATATAATAACTTGCCTTGCTATTATTTAACCTCCCTCCTGCAAAAGAATTTAATTAAAGAGACAGCAGGGATAGGAAAGACATATGTGGGGGGGGGTGCGAGTGTGTGTATGTATGTATATATCTACATATGTATACATGAATATATCTTTTCTTAACTGTAGCTTGCTTGAAGGTAGTGGGGAATGAAAGGAGGGAAAAGAATAATGTATATAAGATGTGCAGAAGGGAATCAAAGAATCAAAGAACAAGGAAGCAAAGAAAAATGGACATAATTTCTTCTACTAATATATATATATATATACTTTTTTGATCTGTAATTTTTTGTTATATATTTTGAATCTTCCCCGATGTTCTGCTCAGTACATGACAATGTTCTCATTTGTTTTGCTTTATTGTGTTTTGTATCTCTTTTCTGTTTTTCTTTTTTTTTTTCTTACTATTTTTTCAAATAAAATAATTTTTTTTAAAAAAAAGAGCAACCAGAAAAGTAAAAGAACCCAGAGATCATATTAGCTAGGGTTCAGTTAAGGAACTGGGAATGTTTACCATAAGGAAGAGGAAATTTGGTTAGCTATCCATGACAATCTTCAACTTAAAGGTTATACTACTGAAATTATTCTGCTCAGCAATAGAAGGCAAGATTAGAAACAAATGATAGAGGTTACTAAAAGGGAAGTTTAAGCTTCATTAAAGCACATAATCACAGAATTTTAAGGCTGGAAAAGACTTAAATGCTCATGCGATCCAACCGTTACTCCAAAACGAATTCCCACTATAATATGCTCTACAAATGGTCATCCAATTTTCCATAAATGAAAACATATCTCAAATTTTTTTACTGAAAATAACATACACATGAAATAATAGTTAATATGTGTCTAAAAGCTAGAGTCACCATAAAGCAAAGTTGAATGAATTCACTCTTTACTCCCCTTTCCAACATGAAAAAAGAGAAATTAAATCTTTCTATGAATTGAAGTACAACATTCTCTAATTACTACCTCTATTCCTTCCCTTACCTTCTTCACAGTTTAAGTCATTCCACTCTACAGGAAATAAAATGATTCTAGCCCACGGGGCAAATGGCTCAGTGGTTTACATATAATATAAAAAGTTAATAGAAATTTTCCTATAGAAAAAGTCCTAACATTCAAATAAAGGTTTAAATTTCTGGCTGATTTAAACAGCCTTCCTTTCTTTCTTTTTCTCCTTTTTTAAAAACTACATCTCCCTATCACGCCCAGGCTGGAAGCACAAGGAACTGTTCACAGGATGGTACTATTCTCATCCACACAGTGTTTTTGGCTTACTTATTCCAAATTCACTCCTTAGACAGCCAAATGCTTCACACCCACCCAAGCTTGGAAAGTCACCGTAGTAATTCTGCAATTAGTGCAGACATCCAATCAGTTTGGCTACAGAGTTCTGAAGTAAGAGGGATTACAGATGCATACCATAATGTCCAGCTGTGTATTTCCATCCAACCCTTAATTTTCTCCATTCCCTCTCAGTCAAAACAAAGTATAAAATGAGCAATATGAGCCTTCATTGTCAACCATGAATTTTTATATAAATCAAAAATTAACAAAAAGAACAGTCTGGATTTAAACATACACACTTGACCCAATTATATAAATGCTTATTATTAGAGGAATGGGGATGAGAATTTGGAGAGTCAATTTTTAGAGTCTTCTTCAGTCTTTGAAATGGTGCTTACAACTGTCAAATTTTTATTGTCTTTAGGCCTTGTCCTCCCTTGCCCTCAGGTAGATATATCCTTCTCCTTTGCAAACAGACTGGTTATCTATATCTTCTGCTGCTCTGCCTGCCTCATCCATATTGCCACAGACTTAATGTCTTTTTCAAAACTCCTAGACTTGACCAAAGTCTATCAGATGGCTAGAAGATCATGGTTGGCTGGAAAGAAATGTTCTCTTTCTGAACTACAAATTCCAATATTCTAGTCACACCTCGAACCAGTGTTATAAATGGGTAGGATTATGGCTGTATGCATGTATCACCTAGATGGTTCATTATGCTCCATTGTGCCTTCTGCTTTTATAATCTCTAAAAGAGTTTATCTTGTTATAAGAATAATGTTTGAAGTTGGTTTTTACAATTCTGTAATATTTTCATTACATAAATGTATGCCTAATTTAAAGAAAGGAATAAAATTTAGCAGACATTGTCTCATATTTCACTCCATTTTCCCTTCCCTGGGCTGTAGAGCACCATCACCAAACTTCCTCTGTATAATATGTATCTATAATAATTCTCAGAGTAGTGTTAACCAAAAATTATTTATTAAGCATGTGCTATATGTAAAGTATTATGGGGAATACAATATTATAAAACATGATCCCTTTGTCCAAGATAACTTAAATATTGTTAGGGAAGAAAAATATAGGGAAATATTAAAGAATTTGTAATTTTATCAGCATGGGGGACTCAAAATGTGAAAACTCTGTCTTCTGGAATAGATTCCCACCTACTGACTACAACTATGTTGGAAGGGGAAGGGTAAAACATAGGAAATTTGATGATGTAAAACTGAGATTTAGTGGATAATCCTTAGGGAGTTTTCTGAGATACAGATTTTAAATTACTTGCCCAAATGCACAAAGCTAGTTAAGTTTCAGAGGCAAGTTTTAAATCTCTCTTTTTTTCAAATTACTTTGTGTTATACTTATTTGTGTGTATCCTTCCCACCAACCTGAAAGAATTTAAGCTCCTAAAGAGAAGGGACTGTTTTGTTTTTGTCCTTTTATTTATAATGCCTTTCCTATGATAGAAGCTTAATAAATGCTTGCTAATCCACAAAATCATAAATAGAGATTTAGCAAAAAAATAAGTTGAAATAATTAAGTTCAATAAACATTTATTACATTAAGTAAAAAAGATATATACTACACACTCTGGTGTTATTCTCCCAATTCCCCATTCAAACTGCCAATTTGGTACCCAGAATATATCCATTACATCCCTTCTTAGGATTCTAGTGGTAGTCTTGACTGGAAATAAGAAGGGTTGGGAAGTAGGGAGATATGTCTTGTCAGTTCAGTTCTTTATTTGTGTCCACTAGTGTGATTCCTCCAGTGATTACAGATTATCAGGCTGACTTAATTAGCCTTAGAAAGGGGGTATTTACTAGCTGTGCATGTGACTCTGGGCAAATCATAATATTCTTTGCTTTGGTTTCATCTCTAAAATGAGCTAGAGAAGGAAAAGGCCAAAATACTCCAGTATCTTCGTAAAGAAAACCCAAAATGGGGTCAAGAATAATGGGAGTGACTAGGTCGTACTTTACTTTCAACAGTTTGAAGACAATATTGGAACAACTTTTTCCTGATAATTCTGTAAGTCAGTGTAGTTTAATACAGCAAACTTATTAAGCATTTTTCTTTTTTATTATTTTCCTTCTTCCTTTCTTTCTGTCTTCCTTTCTTTTTTTTTTTCTGAGGCGACTAGGGTTAAGTAACTTGCCCAGGGTCACACAGCTAGGAAGTGTTAAATGTCAGAAGTCATATTTGAACTCATGTTCTCCTGACTTCAGGGCTGGTGCTCTATACACTGCGCCACCTAGCTGCCCTTTATTTTTTCTTTTTTTGAAACGTTTTATTTTCAAAATATATGCATAGGTAGTTTTCAACATTCACCCCTACAAAATCCTGTGTTCCCATTTTTCTCCCTCTCTTCCCCCCTTCCCCTAGATAGCAAGCAATCTAATATATGTTAAATGAGAAATTCTTCTATACATATTTCTACAATTATCATGCTATACAAGAAAAATCAGATCAAAAAGGAGAAAAAATGAGAAAGAAAACAAAAATCTAGCAAACAACAAAAAAATGAAAATATTATGTCGTGATCCACACTGAATTGCCACAGTCCTCTCTCTGGGTACAGATAGCTCTCTCCATCTCAGTCCATTGTGCAAAAATCTCACCTCATTGTGCAAAAGAGCCATGTCCATCAGAATTGATCATCATTTAATATTGCTGTTGCTATGTACAATGTTCTACTTTCTTCATTCAGCATCAGTTCATGTATATCTCTCCTGATTTATCTGAAATCATCTTGCTGATCATTTCTTATGGAACAATAATGTTTCAAAAAATTCATAGACCATAACTTATTCAGCCATTCTCCAACTGATGGGCATCCACTAAGTTCCAGTTCCTTGACACTACAAAAAAAGGCTACTACAAACATTTTTGTACATATGGGCCCCTTTCCCTTTTTTATGATCTCTTTGGAATATAAATCCAGTAGAGACACTCCTGGATCAAAGGGTGTGCACGGCTCTTTGAGTATAATTCCATATTGCTCTCTAGGATGGCTTATTAAGCATTTTTAAAGAAACATTTAATCAGGAAGACTGAGCTAGATGCTAGGGATACTAAGGTCAAAAGAAACAAGCTTCTTGTTTTTCAGAAACTTACAATCTAAGCAGAGATGGAAAAGAAGGGCAAGAATATAACAATTGAGATATCTAGGATACTGAGGAAATTTTGAAGGTCAGATCCAGATAGTATGACACAAGAAATTTGAGTTAAAAAAAAAAAAAACTACTACAAGAAATTCTTCATGGATTAGATGTCATTTTATTGGGAAGCTGAAGGAAAAGTGTATTTAACTGGTAAAAAAAAATAGGAGGGTGTCCATGTACAAGAGATTGCATGAGCAATGGCTAACACAGAAATGGAAAGATAGGATGTTATTGTGGGATAGAGAACAGATAAGTTTGTCTAGAATGTAATTCACTAAGAAGAACAGCATGAAACTAAAGCTGAACAGAAAGATTAGAGGTAGTTTGTGAAGTAATTTGAGTACCAGAATTGGATCAAGAGTTTGTAATTTATTTGAAAGGCAGTAGAACCAACCTATACTTTTAAACCGAGAATTTACAGGACCAAAACAGAGATTTAAGAAGGATTCTCAAGTAACCATTTAGACAATGGATTAGAGAGGGGAAAACCTGAAGGTTAGTAAAATGTTTTAGACAGACAGAATAAAGACTTGAACTAGGAAATTTGCAGTAAGAGAAGAGAAAATGGGTTTTCTCCACAAAAAATTGTGGAAGTAGAAACAAAATCTTGGCAAGAGATTTTATATGAAGGATTAGGAAGTGGGAAGAATTTAAATATTAATCAATGGCTATATGCTCGGGCAACTGAGAAGATAATGACATTAATAAAAAAAATTGTTAATGAGATAGGAATGTTAGTAGTCGAGTGTGGTGGGGGAAAGGGGATGGTAAATCAGACATGCTGATTTTGAGGTGAAGACACCCAGGAAGCTGTTGGAAATACAGAAGATGAACTCTGAAGAGAGGTTGAGGATGAGGAAGCAGGCTTGGGAATCTGCTGCTTGAAGTGATAAATGAAACCATGGGGCCAAATGAAATCACCAAGTGGGAGTATTTAGAAAGAAAATATATAAGGGCCTATAATGGAGTTTAGGACAGTCAAAATAAGAGAAATGGATTCCTGAGGCTACATAATGACTGTGACAACCATAAAATGTATTATCTACATTGTGTTCTATGTTTATTTCTTTTGTAAACATTCCTCAATTATGTTTTAATCCACCTACACCACAGAGTGTCTCTGCTTTAGGATATATTCTCTGTGGGTCACAACATAGTTTTCATTTTTTGTTGTTGTTTGCTTGCATTTTGTTTTCCTTCTCATTTTTTTCCCTTTTTGATCTGATTTTTCTTGTGCAGCATGATAATTGTGAAAATATGTATAGAAGAATTGCACATGTTTAACATATATTGGATTACTTGCCATCTCTAGAAGAAGGTAGTGGGAAAGGAGAGAGAAAAAAATGGAACATAAGGTTTTGCAAAGATTAATGTTGAAAACTATGCATATGTTTTGAAAATAAAAAGCTTTATAAAAATAAATAGAACAAATGAGTGGGAGGAGGATATACTCTCAAATTTAAAGGAAAGGAAGAAGAACTAGCTAAAGAATTTCTGAAAAACCAAAAAATAGACAATTGGATCCATGATGATTCATTTGCTGTAATGCAGACTATTAAACAGATTATGGTGCTAGGTTGTCATTTTAATTAAAGTGAAAATAAACTAACAACTTAGTAGTGTTCTCTTTTCACAAATGTTATTGTAACAGATTACAGTTGAATTGTAAATTCCTGAAAAGAAGAAAGTGATTAAGGGTGAAAGATAAAAAATAAAAACCTGAAAATAAACTCAACCATCGGAGAAAATTTGAGGGAAAAGAAATAACTCAGTCTTCTTCATTACTATATGTATCATTTAACACTACAAAGGGAGAAAAACAACTCAATACCATCTTCTTTGTAACCTTTCATGTGCCAATTTGTAAATTGTCTAATTTGATCCCAGTAGGGAAAAAAAAGTAGAAGAATAAAAGCTGTTAAGTGTGAAATGCTTCCAAACAAGTGAGTAGTCTAAGATTAAGACAGCTTCATTCACAGCTTTTCCAAGCTGAATTTTTCATGAGTACTATTGCATGCCTCATTTTAAAGATAACTAAACTTCTAGCCCTTCAATTCCACTTGACAGGGGGGTGTAATGTGTTTACATGACAATGAGTAGAGACTAAGCATTCTCTGAAAAGAGACAAGATCATCGGCTGTGGTTTGCCATTAAAGATCATTTAAAATTTAAACCTAACATAATTAAACACAGTTGGGATCCTATGAAGCCTTTTCAATCATAACTCGTAATTTAAAGAAGTTGAGTGGTACAATGCCGGTTTACTATGATATTTACTAAACTTTTTAAAAGACAGCTTGGTGGCATTAAAAAAAAACCCACCTAATTAAATACTTACTTGCCTTGATTAAAATTCTATGCTGATATGATAAACTTCAGAAATGTCTACCCACACATGTTGCATAACTCCCTTTGAGCTCCACAGAGATTCTTCTGACATAAAAAGATTCTAAGATAAGGGCAATTACCATGGGCAGATTTTCAAAAGGCAGTTTACTGAAGTGTGCTGTTGAATTGGGATTGGGGTGGGAACTTCAAGCATGGTTAAATTGCCCCTCAACATTCCCAGTGCATGAACCAGTTACATTGAAATTCACACATGGGCCAGAGGTGGCTGGTTGAAAATATGACCCTATTCATTTTCATTCATGGTATTTTCCTTTCATTTACCTGCCAAGTCCCAGGTCTCAGAGCCAGCATTTGCTCTACAACATGGGATGCATTTGTAAACACTAAAAGCCATTCAGTGATGCCAGTGTATTAACATATGCAAGGTTACCAGTGGTTTTCAGCATTTCAAAAATAGTCATTGCTTCTCTCCCGAGTTGGGCAAGCACTTCACCTTCCCCCCACACCTTTCTAATTAACTCTTTTCTTAACTGCAAAATAGAAACCCATCAGTAATTTGCTCCCTCTTATTATATTTCCTATCTTTTGATGAAAAAAAATTCCATCTTTTTTTTCTTAGATCTTCATTTCTCCCCTATTCCACTTCTATTCCACTCCCACTATTGTCAAGATTTGAATTGAAAAGGATAAAACAAAATGGCTAATGGAGAAAAGAAATGTAGAGAGGTAGCAAGAGACTGGACAACTAAATGGCACAATAGATAAGGCACCAGAGCTTGAAATCAGATTTCTCTTCCTGAGTTTAAATCTGGCATCAAACACTTACTAGTCTAGTGACTGGATAAATCTGTTAATCTTAGTTTCCTCATCTATAAAATGAGCTGAAGAAGGAAATGGCAAACCACTCCTGTATCTTTGCCAAGAAAACCCCAAATGCAGTCACAAAGAGTCAGACATGACTGAACAACATGACTGAACAACCTACTGGTCTTTTGTGAGTTTAAGTAATCAGACCCTGATGAGATGCATGCCAGAATAATGAGATTGGTGAATTGCTGTCAGTGATCTTTGAAATACTAGAAAAATGAGAGAGGTTTCACAGTATGGAGAAGAGTAAAGTTTTTTTTCATTATTTACACAAAAAAGACATTATAAAGATTGCTCAACATACAATTCTGGGAAAATTCTAAAATATATTGTGAAAGGGATGGTTAGTGATCATCTAGAAAAGGAAACAGATCACAAGTAGTCAATGTATCTTCTGCCATCCTAACCTTATTCCTTTTTTTGATCATTTCTAGACCATTAGGTCAAGGAAATGCTATGAATAATCTTTTTTAGCAAAGAATTTGAAAACATCATTCATATTCTTCTTAAGGACAATATGGACAGACATGGCCTAAATGGAGTCAGAATTGTTTGAAGGATCAAATTATAAAGATAGTCACTAGTTAAGGTCTGATACTAGAAAAAAGAGAACTCAAGAGTCATTCAAAGGTTAAGGAAGATTTATGTAAGCCATAGCATAGAAAGAAAACTCAATAAAGATATGGCATTTAACCTTTGATAGAAATGACAGCCTTCATCTTCATGTGGAAATGAATCATCTGGGAAAGATTTGGTAACTTGCTTGGCCATGGGATGTCTGCCAAGTCTAAAGTGTCTACTGCAAGAGAGCAGGACTTTTTATATCTTCAGGAGCCACCAGAAAATAGCTCCAGAGACTGACCCTTAGATCCCTTCAGGCCCCATCTTGAGATCTTGAGAACCCTTCCTTATACTGAGTCTTGAGAACAGCTTCCTTGCCTTTGATGGGAAAAAAAAAAGAACCTAAATAATATGGGGGAAGAAAAGGGATGGAAGATTATCCTATCACAGATTGTATGCAAATTTTCAGATGACACAAAGATAGGAATTATAGTCAAATTAGAGGTCAGAGTCAGTATTGAAACAGATTTTTGAGACCTGAAATATCAGGTTAAATAATAAGAATATTTTTTCCTTCTTATAGAGATAAGGGGACAGCTAAATAGTGCAGTGGATAGGACACTGGCCCTGGATTCAGGAGAACCCGAGTTCAAATCCAAACTCAAAGACACTTAAAACTACCTATGTGACCCTGAGCAAGTCACTTAATAACAATTATGGAAGAAAAGGAGGAAGGAATTATGCAAGAATAAATACCACAAGACACATGAAAGAGATTTGATCCTAGGAAGTATGTTATGAACCAGGCAATATGCTACAGTAGAAAGAACATTAGATTTGCAAAGAATCTCAGTTCCAGTTCTATCTCTTATTTATTCCTCATGTGTCTCCAATCAAATATCTTATCAACTCTCAATTTTTAAATCTATAAAATTAGGGATCTAGATGAAATACTATCTAAGATTCATTATAACTCTAAATTTTTGGATCATGTAACATCTTATGTCTTAATTTTCACAAGCCTTGGATTTAAGGCTAGTTGCCATTCCACTGATGAAAACTTGAACTTTTCTCTACCTCCCACAAGGCTTTGGACTACAGAATATCCTGGAGAATTTCCCAGGAGCAAGTGCATATGAATGAACAGAAGTCATAGGTACAAGACATTAAAATGTAAAAATTGGAAAGATAAAAAAGAAAAAAAATTATATGCCTTGGCCTGCCTCCACAACCTGGCAGGAAAACTTCCCATTCCAGTAGTATCAAAACCAGGTGCAATAACAAAAAATGAAATGAAGAAGAGGAAAAAGAAAATATAATATTTAGTACATGCTAAGGAGTGTTCTAAAATACTTTATAATTATTATCTTATTTGATTCTCACAATAATCATGGCGGGTAGGTTCTATTATTATCCTCATTTGAATAAGGAACCTGAGACAGAGGTTAAGCGAATTGTCCAGGGACAGCAATAGTATGTATCTCAGTCTAAATCTGAACTCAGGTCTTCTTGACTCCAAGTCCAGTGCTACCCATTGTTTCTCATGATTCCTAAAGCTTTAAAAACAATGAATGGAGAAGTACAGTTTCCAATCTAGACATTAGTGTGGAAGTCTATAGCCAGAAAGCGGCAAAATAGATTTCAATCCAAATGACCTTTTTGTAGTGCTTTAGGGGAGTTGAGTGGAAATTGCATAAAACTTGAAGTTTATGATATGAATGGGAGAGTCAGGTAATTTAATTTTGATTAATTAATACCAAACATTTCCCATCATCTTTCTTGCAACCTCCACGCTGACAGCTGAATTTGAGACTATCCATACTGGGAGTAAAGCTAAGATTTAATTACTAACCAGCTGCCTAGTTGACTTTGTTAGATAGGAAAAGATATTTTGGTTTAGCTGATAATTACAACATCTTCTGATGTTGAAAGGTAGATAAAGCATATACAATTTGCAGATGGCACAAATCTAAAAGGGACAGCAAATATATGGCTGACACAATCAACACTCGAAAGAATTTGAAGAACCAAAACATTGGGTAAAAACTAAGATATTTCAAAGAGATAAACTTAAAAGTCTTCCTTTAAGTTCCAAAGGTTAGATATAAAATTATAAGATAGAATAACAGAAAATTGTGTGAAAAAGAAGATTGTAGTTTACTACAAGTAAATTGACCCTCCTGTGTGATAGAACTTCTGATTAAGTTAGTGCTACATTATTAATAGAAGTATTGTATCCAGGCAACAGAAATGAGTCACACTTTGCTCATCATCGTGGTCAGAAGAGATTTTGAGGATTTGTTTTATTAGACTTAACTGTTACAGTAGAATGGAAGCCCCTAGAGAATAGAATCTGATTCACGTCTACCTTTGTCTCTCTAATATCTAGCATAGAACCTTGAACATTGTATAACTTAATACATATTTTAATGAATTAAATTATTGTCATATGTAAGAGAAGAATTTATTTTATGTAAGTCCAGAAACAAAATTAATCTGAAAGAGTATATCAAAAAAAGAAACATTGCTCAGTATAAGGAAGACCTTTCCAACAATTAAAGCCATTTTTAAATACAGTGGGATATATTATTATATAGGAAATTCACTGTTGCCAAGGGTACTCAAACAATTTAATGACCGGGAATGTTATAGAGAGAATTCCTATGTTGAGCAAAAAACTGGACTTGATCTCTAAAATTCCTTTGAATTTTAAGATTCTATGAGAGTGAAACCATTGGTAATATAAAGAAAGAGACAATACAGGAAAAGCCGGTAATAACTATAGGTTTTTCAATTGTGCAATTATATCTACAATTGATATCTTTTCTGAAGGAGAAAACTTTTTGTAAGTTAAGGAATTTTAGGAAAATGTATTTTACAGCACTCTAATGCATTGTTTGGCACAAAGTAATTGTTTAGTAGGAAAGTCAGGTAGCACAATGGATAGAGCACTGATCCTGGAGTCAGAAATCCAAACAAAGATATTTACTAGCTATGTAATCCCACTCAAGTCATTTAACCATTTTGCCTCTATTTCTTATCTATAAAATGAACTAGAGAAGGAAATGGCAAACCACTACAGTATCTTTGCCAAGAAAATCTCAAAAGAGGGTCACAAAGAGTTGGACATAACTGAAAACAATGAAATAAATACAAAATAAAAATTGCTTAATAACAGTTTGACGACTATTAAGACATCCAGGTAGTAATATCTAACAAGCAGCTAGAGATATCAAACTGTACCCCAAGAGAACTGATAATTGAAGTTATGATACTAGATCACATCACTAAAAAAGATTAAAAAGCAAAGGAAATGAACTCTGTCATATACCTACATTTTAGGGGGAAAGGATATGGAACTAGTAAAAGATACACAAATGAAATAACTAAAGAAAGAAGGAATCAAATGGTATAGGGAGATCAAAGTCAGTGAAATTAGAAAAAGAAAAAGAACGACTAAAAGTCATTGGATTAAGTAACAAAGGTCATTTGATAAATTAACCAATATTCAAGCTAAAGTTAATAAGAGAATAATGAGTAGCTTGAAATTTCTATAGTACACTCTCTTTATTCAAGTGTCAGCTTTTTTTGAATTGTTTTTAGAAATACATATAAGCTTTTAACACACTATCAGTAACAGTTTATGGAAAACAATGCATTTATGTTACTGTATTAGCAGCTTGACAATTAATACAACATCCATTTAGCACATGCTATTGCTTTATTGTTCTGACTTTGTGGTTCATTACACACAGAACTAGATTTAATCTACTGAGCTTTTCCCTAGTTTTCATCTCTTTTTTTTTAACTACTCCTCAATTTCCCCAAGTTTTTTTAGTTTAATTTTATTTTTTAGATGAAGAAAAGATCTCTTTCTTTTATCCACCACTCTACTTCTTAGTTTTCATCTTTATCCCATTAATAACAAAAATAGACCATGATCTAAAGTGTGACATACAAAATGGAGAAAAATTAAAAGCATGTTTTCTTTTTCAGTTTTTGGTATCTCTCTTAAAAGTGGCATGTGCTATAGGAGAAATAATTGTTGATCACATAAAATCTATTGAGTTAAATAGGACAGAACTTTTTATATCTATCTCATTCCCTCATAACTTCCTCCTAGTTACCATAACCTATGAGAACATTAGAAACAATTATTTAACGGAGGCTCACATGTTTTCATCATTTGTTAAATTTAAATTTTATTTTTTTCTAATTAATGAAAATCCAACTTCTTTTCCTTGTATCTCCCCTGACCCAACTAAAAAAAGAAAATAAAAAGTTCTTGCAATAGGTATAATAGCTAGATGAGAAACAGGCAGACAAACAGGCAGACAGGAAGACAAATGCAGGGACAGACTGATGAATTAATGGATGAGGAAGATTTACTCCTCAAGTGTAATAGGTATCCATATTGAAACCTATAGTAGCTTTACTTGGTATGGTAACCCCACATGTGGCAATTAATTAAGAAAAAGTATAGGAAAATTGAGAACAAACCAAACAAGACCTTATCTTCTTCCTCTTTGTCCTGGGCTTCTGGCTTACCAATAACAATAGTCTATACAAGAGATTTCAAACTCAAATTGAAACAATCCTTGTAGCTGCATACTGACTTAGAAAAACACAAATTACTATTATCTCACTTGTATTTTTTATTTATTTTGTTTAATATTTCCCAATTACATTTTAATCTAGTTCCTCTGACTTATAGAGGATTATAGGCATGCCAGCTATGAGCCAGAGTTTGACACCTCTGGTCTACAGGAAATTAATGTGTTCAGAATATATTTTCTTTATCAACTTGTGCTAGCTTAGGAAACTGTCATAGATAACAATTCTACGAGATCTGAGAGTTCCATAAGAACCCATTGTTCAACTACTTTCTCAGCTAGTGCCTGCCTCTGTAATAGTTGCTGCATAAATCTACTACATTTTTACAGAGTACATTGGCTCCCACTACTATTACCCCCCCCAAAAAAAAAACACTCAAATCAAAGTTACTGGGGCTTTGTTTTGTTTTGTTTTTGTAATCTTGCCATGGTATGAACCATAACACAAAGGGCATACAGAAAACTCAGAAGAAAAGCCATATAGCACTAGTGAGGGCAGTCCACTGGAAATCAGCAGTTGGTGATAAGAGTTTTACTACAAGGAAATAATTTTTCTACTTAGCAATAGAAAAAGGGGCAGTTAATTCAATGCCCTCCTACGTGATTCAGTCTTTGGAGGAGGAAAATGTCACTGCTGAGCTAATCTCTCCAAATCAGCTCTGTTCAGCACTGAGAAACTCAATAGCAATGACATCACAGAGGCCAGAGGCCATCAGCAAGTAATCAAAGTCACTGGGGAAGTAAATGACCAATGCTGGACAACACTGTGTCCCCATATGTCACCAAGATAAAGGATGAACTCCAAAGACTTGAACTTTGCTTCATCCTGTTCCTTTTGGTCTAACACCTCCCTTTCTTTATTTCTCCCCCTTTTTCTCCTCTGCAAACAATTTCAGAAGGCTTTATTCACATCTCCCATGCCTCTAGTGACCACCCAACAGAATCCTGAGGAAAACTTTCTATCTCAATGATTACTCTGACACAGGGCCTGATTCCAACACAGGAATATATGGAATATATTACATTGTGAAATATTTTCATTTTAGTGCCACCTCTTAATTAAAAAGGATTGTTTCATTGTTATCATTTCCATCTTATATTTTTAAAATATAGTGCACACCCCAAAATTTTCAATGACAACAGATGGGAACAATGACAGAAGAGCTATAGAAAAAAAAGAGCCACTAACATACCATTAATGCTTCATTTTTTAATGTGAAGGGTTTAATCTGTAATTGCACATACTATGGGTCATGGTAAATATTTATGAAATAGTAGTCATGGAAGGGAGTAGGATAAGGAATGGAAAGATGTTTTCAGCTTCTTTCAAGGATAAAAGCAAATGAAAGCATGTGGCATTTTTAAAATGTTACCAGAGTGACTTTTCTGGGGGTAAAGAAGGCTCCAAAAAAACCTAATTATATTTTCTAACTGTATTAATCTAAACTGTAACTAAACTAACTGTATTCTTGGAATTGTAGTCCAAGAAAGGAAGTGTTTTGTCCCCATTTTGGGAAAGATATGAAAAATTCTGGAGTATGTACAGAGTTACTACAAAAAGTAGGAAGAGTGAAGTGAAGAGGTTACTGAGCAGAGGCAGCTGAGCAGAACAGTTGATTTCACTTGGGGGGAAGGAAGTGTGGAGATAGCAGCACCATATAAGTTTAGAGAATGAGCCTATTCATTTATTAAAAAAAAAAAATCCTGAATTGCTGTAGCTGAGATTGACAGAAGTTTGTTGAGTCTTGGTTGTTCCTTAAAATCTTTCCTCTTTTCCTTTCTTCAAATGCTAGTAGATAGTAGAAATTTATTTCTGAAATTCTCTATTTCTTTAAATTGCTCCTAATTCCTGATTTTTTAAAAATTCCATACATAACTATGATCATGATTATAACTATTCTATGATTCATATCAGGCATTAATTACCTAAAGAGGGATGATTTCAGAGAAGGAAAGTAGTAAATGTCAGTCAATTAGTCAATAAAAATTTATTTCATTTAATGGCTTATGAGGTTTGAACCTCAGCTGAAAATTGCTAGAGAAATTCTGAGCTAGGGAATATAATGATTTTTTTTAATTATTCTTATAAACACTTAACTAGCAGAGGATATTAATCAGGAGACTTGATTCCTTTTACCATTGGCCATTGAGTCACAGATAACCTCAATAGGTAGAGTTAGGAGGTCATGATCAAGCAGGGAGAAGCTTTATTCTGATAAATATTATTATTTAACCTAATAACATATTAGGTTATGAATAACCTAAAATAAATTCATTCTCAATTCCATTGTTTTCTTTCCAGATGTTTTCATTCCCATTTGATCCCAGATGAGGAGACCTGTTTAATCTTAAAAATAATAACATCCTCAGCCTGGCTAAGGAGGTAACTGAGAAAAATTCCATGATTTCAAAGGTGGAAATGGGCGAGGAGTTTCTCTTTCTTTTATTTTTATTTCCTACCCATACAGCCAGCTTTGCCAGAGAGCACCACCTGCTGGTTAAACAATCAACGCTAAAAACAAAAAAACAAAACCACCAATGCCACAGATCTCTCCAATTAATATGAGCAGTAATCTTCCCAGGGAGTTTTGTCTCTAAATTATCTGGCCAATGACAGAAGGAGAATCTGTCTTGTGATTTCCTCTACAGAGACAGAGAAATGTCTTTGGATAGAAGGCTTTTTCCCCTGAGATTCTACTTATGATTGCTACCTCAGTTTCTAGAAGAGGGAGTGGATATAAACTTCTAGCACACTAAGATAAAAATTTGGGAAGTGGGAAGAGGAATAAAGGTCCTGATTATAAATCTGCTACTTATAAATAAACATATGCATATATTTGTTTTCTAGCAGGCATGAATCATTTAGAGCCCCCAGAGGGAAAAAATGACACTTGTCATTACAAAATTCTAAGAAGTAAATATACACTTACAGAAGTAAGAAAGATCATAGAAACAAAAAAACCAGATACTAAGAAATGAATCTCAGTAGTTCAATTGCAAGTCAGGCTCCAATTACTTTCCTGAAAGTAAATTTGAGCTGAAATTTGTCTGAAATTTGTCTGAAAAAATCACGATATTGTTCATACCCAGTGATCCTACTACTATGCCTAAATGCTAAGGAGATGAATGATAGTAAAGTCTTATATTTAACAAAATATTCAAAGCTTTCTAGAATAAAAAATGACAATAAAATGGATACTCACAAATTATTGAATGACTAAAATATTTTTGTGTATGAATGGCATATTAAGTATTTGGCATATGAATTACATCAATCCCAAAATATGTTCAGGCATTCAGCAATTTTTGGGTATCCATTAATATTGTTACACTACTGGAAATAATAAATATGCACAATTAAACTAGGAAACATAGGAAAAACTGTTTTATGAAGTAATGTAGAATGAAGAAATTGAAGCCAAAAGAACAAGTTATATGATGACAACATAAATGCCAATACCATTAAAAGCAGTGAAATGATAATGAACAACCTTCAACCTTCCATTTTCAAAACTGGAAACTCTGTTAAGTTTCCAACTGATAAAGAAATACACTATCTTCCTCCTGCCTATCCCAGCTTTTTAAACTACAATTCATGACCCTATATGCAGTCTTATAACTGAATGTGGGGGAATCATGAAATTATGATTTATTATCAGTAAATGTTTGATTTGTACACCTATTTTATATAGCTATATGCCTAGAGCCATATAAAAGTTTCTAAGGCAAAAAGAATCATGAGTGGGAAAAGTTTAAAAAGTCCTGCTGTATATTCACTAAAGGTAGATAACTAGGTGGTGTAGTGGATAGAGCATTGGGCTTGGAATTAAGAAGACACATCTTCATGAATTTAATTCTAGCCTCAAACTCTTAGTAGCAGTATGATGTTAGACAAGACACTTAAGACTATTTACCTTAATTTTTCATCCATAAAATGAGCTATAGAAGGACTTGTTAAACCACTACAATATCTTTGCCAAGAAAACCCCAAAATAGAGTCATAATAAGTCAAACATGACTAAATGCCAACCACATCTGATACAAGTGATATGTCACTTACATTTTCAAACTTTTTTCTTTCATCACAAGGAAATGGTACATTTCCAGCAAAGGGAAATTACTATGGTTTGGGAGGGGAAGCAAGTTGATCAAAAAGTAAAACTTGAAGGTCAACCAACTCACAGAATTTCAGTGCTAGAAAGGATCTCTATGGCCATCTATTGAAATAGTACTCCAAAAAAGTACTTCCTCAAACATATCTAGCAAGTGATTGATTATCCATCTTTTGTTTGAAGACCTTTAGTGAGGAAGAAGCTAATAACTCCCTAGACAAGGCTATTTCATTTCCAAATAGACATGTTTAGGAAATTTAACTGTCAGGAAGTTTTTATAATATGAAATTTAAATCTGGCTGATTAAGAAATCTTTCTCCTGGCTGAGTCATCTGGGATGAAATATCCCAAAATAGTTATCATGTCCTTTAAATCTTTTTTTTTTCCTCTAGACCAAAGATCCCCTGTGGTTTCAACTGATTTTCATATGATATGAAACTGAGGCCCAAACATTCAGGGTACCTTTCTCTAGCTTATCAATATTTTACTGTAAATGTGGTATGCAGAACTGAACACAATAATATGTGTTCATATGGTCTGTCCAGGATAAGATGCAACTATATTATGCTTATTTGTGGAAATGGGATTTAATGTAGCCCAAGATCACAATAGCTTTTTTTGATTACTATATCAGCCTAGAGATTCATTCATGTTATGCTTAGCATCTACCAGAATTCCTAGACCTTTTTCAGACAAATTTCTTTGTTTAACCATCACATCTTTGTCCTTCAATCTGTATTTGTGAAGTTGTTTTTATGTTGGGATTTTTTTGCACCTGGATATAAGACTTCAGATTGATTTTTATTACATTTCATTTCATTAGATTTGGTCCAACGTTATAACTTGTCAAGATCTTTTTGGATCCTGACTAGCATCCATTGGGATGATAGATAAGTAAGAAATAAAAAGAAGAAGAGAGGTCCTAAGAGAAAGTAAGAGAGAAAAGAAAAAGAGAGGGATTGGAGAGAAGAGGGAGAGAAAAGAGGGGGGAGAGAGGGGAAGGAAAGAAGAGAAGGGAGAGAGGAGAAAAGGGAAGGAGAGGGAAAGGGAAGGGCAGAGGAAGAATGGGGAGAGAAAAGGAATGGGGGAGAATGGGGTAGGGAGAAGAGAGAGGGACAGATATGGAAAGACAAGAGGAGGGGGAAAGACAGAGAGACAGAGACAAACTGAGACAGAGAGATGCAGAGAGACACAGACAGAGATATATCGAGACAGACAGAGATGACAAAGAGGGAAAGAGGACAAAGATAGACATATACATACACATATACAGAGAGAGAGTCAGAGGCAGAGGCAGAGACAGAGAAAAAAAAGAAAAGAAAAGAAAAAAACACAAGCAAACAAGACAGCCTGAGAACTCAAGGGAATTACCTTCTAATTAGGAAACTATAAAAGGATGACAGAATATGAGATGAGGATAGGAGCAGTGTGACAAGCAAGAATAATATAAAGTCTGGAGCGATTCAAGAGAAGAGGGAAGTGAAATATAACTGAGATCCTTCCCAAAATAATGCTTGTAGGAAGGAAGTCATCAATGCTGAGTTGCAGACTAGAAGTTCCTCAAGGTAGCAGCATAGCTGGTAAAGAGAAGAATGTGAAGTCCAGACAAAATCAAGGTGAGAGTAAGATGAAGTATGACTAGTCATTCTCAAAATGGTAATTACCAGGAAAAAGAATGGGCAAAGAAAGACATTTGGGGCTGAAACTATTCTTTCCCATTTTCTGTCATATGAAAATTCAAAACTCAAGAAGCTATTTATTCTTTTTTCCGAATCATCACACAAAATGTTCAACTCTGTACTAAATAGAAGTCTTTATAGCAATTTTCTGTAAACATCCAAGTGATGTTGAACTAATAAAGAAAACTTCTAGTCCAGCTATTAAACTACAATCTCAAGTGAACTATAAAAATTAATTGATCATGATTCTCTGATCAACTTCTTCCCTAATACCACATATATAATAAGTCCCATATTTTATATCAACTGGTGTTATTCTACCACTTTTTCCTGCTTCCTCCCTCTCCCCTTCTTCCCCATTTCTCCTCTCTTCCCATTATTCTTCCACACTTCTTCTCCCTTTCCCTCTCCTACCCTTTTCTCCTCTCTTCCTTCTCTTCCTCCCTTCCTTTCCCTCTCCTTTTATTTCTCTCCCTCTCCCCAAACCCTCTCTTTTTCTTTTTCTTTTCTCTCTTGCTTTGGATTTGTGGGAATACAAAGTAATATGTTACCAGCAGTCTAAAATCAATGTTTTGTACCATGGTGAATTGAAACTGGCTGAGAGGACAAAAGCAGGAGGAAAGAAGGTGGGGTGAGGTGAATCTGATTGGCCCCACTGATGACCTTACAAATTTATTGTTCACTGGATATTACTGGAGACTTGCTCTCAGTGCCTTTGTTTGGAGTCTATGAACAATCTTATATGTGAAATATCAGGTTATCAATGGTGACAAGCAATAAGGAAAAGAATAGGTAAAACATTAAGTTTATTCATGATTTGAATATCTTACTTAAAATTTGACTCTCCCAAGCTAGCATCTAGATGCTCTGTTCTATGTTTTATGACCAGTTTTCATCATCTATTCAACTGGATCAGCAATTCTATCCATTTTTTGAGCTTCCTCTTTTCCCAAAAATAACTGGGGTGAAAAAATAGTTTTTGTCCTTACCTCATTTTAATATTTAGCACTCCTGCCACCATTCTCACAAGACTATAACACACATTTGTATTCAGTTTCTGTTACATGACCTTGCTTCTATCACAACTATTTATCTTTTTTAAATGTGCTGGCTGGTAAGATCTCTATGCATCCACATTGGTCTCTTCAAAAAGCTGCCTATTTTCTTCACCACCTAAATTGTTTCTTTTGGTGTCTTCAGAATTTCATTCCTTAGAGCTTCCCATCCCCCAAGGGTTACTCCTCCAATAAAATTTTGACCATGGGGCCTTATATATAATTTCTATGAACACTTTGAAATCTATTCTCCCCAAATCAACAAACATATTAGACTGTGTCTTTATTCTCTATCAAACTCTAAGAGGAAGTTGGTCTCCCTCTGAATCCCAGAGAACAATCACATTTGGTGGAATTTTAAAAGAATTTCAGTAAGAAAAATATCTCAGAACTAGGGAGCAACAGAGAAGAAAAGACTTATCAGATGTGGACTAGTGGAGCAGATAAGCAAAGTAACTGAGCCCACAGTAGTCTCAAAATGACCTCAATAAAAAGTGACCTCTATAACAGCTACTAAAGGAAATAGCTCCAAGGGATACTAGACTGCAGAAATAACTATAGGAGCTATGTGAAGAAGCACAAATATATTTGACAACCACTTTATGATACCTACAGGAACCCTACTCTGAATAATACTAGATGTGATTAAAACTGCACAGATCTATATGGGAATGTTGCTCAGTAGTAAATGTGTTTCCCACCATGGGCTCTGATTTAGTGGTTTCTTTTAGATTTTCCATAATACTATTTATGTATTGAACCTTGTATATCTGTATACGTGTGAGGGGAGTTGATAACTAGATAGTAAAGGTGTGCTAGATATCGAGATAATGAATTCGTCAGGATGGACATCAGATGAGTGAAAATAATAACAACAGCAATTACAATAATATCTGGCATTTATACAGTACAAAATTTGTACATATTGTGTACATATTATGTACATAAAATTTGTAAAGCACTCATTTGATTGTAAGCAGAGTGCAAGAAATTGTGACTTATCTAGAGTCATACAGTTTTTAAGTATCAGAGGCAGGATTAACATTTGGGTATTCCTCTCTCCAAGTTCAACATTCTGTTCACTGTCCCCAAGCTCTATGAGTTAAAGAGGATTCTTGAGACACAAACAGCATAAATGTGTTACTGCTCTGTTTAAAATTCAACAAATACCTAAAAAAATAAAACTGTGTATTAAAGAAATTCATAGTTCCACACATAAGTCCTAGGTTTTTTTATCTTTATATATGAAATGTTCATAAGTGATGACACTTTGGGACTCACTGTCCCAATTCATAGGTTTGATGTCCAGAGAAATGATTAATATTACTCTAGAGTTGCAGGGATAGCTGTGTATAATATCTTCCTAAATAATATAGCTGGCAAGCCTCCACTAGTGTGTTTCCCTTTAACAATCAGGTAGTAGACTCAGTTCATCATAAGAAGTATTTATTCAAATAGCATAGCAAGGATAATAAAGACCAAGAATTTCTCCCAACATCAAGGCACATTCTCTCACAACATGAGTCTGGGATTGGAGTAGAGCAGTGGTTCTCAAAGTATGGTCTAGAGAATCCTGGGGATCTCTGAAACCCTTTTAGAGGGTCTACAAATTCAAAAATAGTTTTTATTTCCAATATGGTAAATTTCTATAAATATAACCCAGATAAACAAAAATGCTTTTTAATAGGATAAAGATACTGAAAACAAAAGTTTGAGAACCACTGGAGTAGAAGAATGGGGCACATATTTAAGGGACAATAATGGTTAGGTACTCATGTATACTAGGCAATTTACCTCTCAAGATCTGCAGTGCCTTGCTGTCCCTTTTCTCTCCAAAGGGTCAATGCAACAGGAAGGAAGCCCTGAGAGGCCTGGGTGCCAAGGGGTCCAGTTTAAATGAGGTTTTGGACTTAACGCTGGGATTACGCTGTAGAGAAACTGAGCTAAACTATGGACCTAATATTCCTTTCCCCAGAGATCGTGCAAGAAAGAAGCGGACATTACCTCTCATGTTTGGGGAGAATAAGTTTGTATATTTATGATTATATTTTTGAAGTAGATATTTCTTTGTAAGAACTAATCTGACTCTTAGTGGCTAATGCAACCGGAATACAACAAAAACAACCCAAGTTGCTTTTTTTCAACATGATCAATGAAGGCTGAAGCCGTTTGCAGAGAGCCCATATACTTCAAACGTTCTTAAGAGTACTAGTAATATTGAGGGAGAAGGAAGATCTAGTACACCTGACCTTCCGGGGAGTAAGGAGATGGAAGATAGGGAAGGTAGTGTGTTTTACATGTAGAGATCTTCATAGGGTGTAGTAAGCATATATATACTGGATGAGACAATGTGCCACTGGGGTGAAACAAGCATTTAATTTGGTGGTGTGTTACCTCCTAACTAGGGTCTGCTGCTATTGGACTGCCTCCAGCTTGGGACAGGCAGAGTGCTTGAGCACTGGGCTATTCTCAGGGCTCAGCGTGTTTACTAAAGAGTTCAGTTTTGTGGTCTCCTGGTCCGACTTTTCAAAAGTGAGCTGCAACATTTTACTACTTTCTACCACTGAGGAAGCAGTGTCGTAGTGGGCTGTCTACAGCCAAAATGTTGCAATGCTCTTTTCAGCTTATGTGCCACAGATCTCTTTCAGCAAAGCGAATGACCCTTCACTTAGATTCAACAGAAACTGTCTCCCTTTGACTCCTTCTGAGCTTTAGCTATAAGACCATTTGTCAATTCTAGTCAGGCGATAGAAGAAGCCTTCTTCAGCTATCAGTGAATTCTTCCTAACTCAAAAGCCTGCACACTCAGTAAGTTCTACGGTAATTAGTTCCATTTTGCCTTAGTGTGATTAGTTTCACTTCAGTCAGATAAACTTCCCATATTCCTTTGGGAATCTTATGTAGATGAATAGCAAGACAAAAGATTGCAATGCAGTTTGTATCTTAAGACAAGTTCATTGTATTGCGTCTACTCATCTTATGCAACTGAAGCATCCAACTTTGCCATTCTCTTTTGAATACTGAAGCTTAACAAAAAACTATTTATATTTTGATATCTATTTTTTTAGGCCCTGGTATTTTTCTAGTTTCACCGAGCACCCCTTATATTTGTTAAATTTGTAACAAGAGGAGCAGCTAGGTGGTGGAGTGGATAGAGCACCAGCCCTGAAGTAGGGAGGACTGGAATTCAAATCTTATCTCAAACACTTGATGCCTCCTAGCTGTGTGACCTTGGGCAAGTCACTTAACCCCCATTGCCTCAGCCAAAAAAAAGAAAATTATACTAAGAAAAGAAAATTCTATTTATAATTTTTTTTTCATTTCTCACACTATCCATTTAGAACTGTCATTCACAGAGGAAAATATTTTTTTCTAGAACAGAACTCTTTCTCCTCAAACTGCTGTCCAGAACCTTTTTCTTGTATTCAATCATCAGAGGAGAGAGGATGAGGGCCCATACAATGTCCTCTAATTGTTCCTGTGTCCTCAGTCCCTGGCTAGTTGAAATGGTAATCAGTGTCTGTATCAGAATCACAGAGCAGGTATCTGGGAGCATCCCTGTCTACCTTAACTGTGGCATGGATATTTTGAGTATTTCCAAGGTCCTATAAACACAAAATTCCTAAATACAACCCTTAGCCAAAATAACTTTTCTACAGCACTAAGTGATAGTGAGAAAACTGACAAGAAAATGAGTAAGTGGTGCTGAATAGGTCGGTGCAATTATTTATAAACATATTGGCTTAAATTCCATGTGATTAGGAGTTAAAATCTAATTTCATGTCATAAAAATTTAAATTTTGATATGTTTAAAATTGAAATTATCTATCTTTTCATTAAAAGAAGTTTAACAAAAAAGACAAATTTTCACACATGAATATAAACAAAATATCCATATTTAAATTTTAAAAATATTTATTCCATTCAACTGGGTTTATCCATTATCCCTAAAATTATCATTTAATTTTTTTAAATGACATCTTATTTTAAAAGATCATACAATTATATGCAGGAAATTCTTGTGTTTCTCATATCTCACTAAAATACAGCACCATGAAATATAAATTCATTTTCTTTTATTTTAATCTGGGTTGACTAAAAGTGGTCCTGGATTTTTAACATACTTGAATAATAAGTTGTAAAATGCTTTTCATACTTCTCTTTAGAATGGCCAATCCTTGTTCTCTGAACTTTTCTCCTTGGGCCTTAATTTCCAATCATTTAATCATTTCCATGACTTTCCTCTTAAGAAATATAACAGTACCTCTCCTTTTTATTTATTGAAGATCTATACTCCTTACTAACTTCTCAATGGATTCATGGACAATTTATAGAATAACACAGGGAAGAAATGTACAAGTTATTTAAACCTTAACTCACAGTCTACTTAAAAGGAACAAACAGACCAAGTGCTTTTAATTACTAGTTAGAGAATCTCCTTGACTACTAGAGGTCAACACTACCAGTTTAATTTTAGAAAGTACTCTGATTCTCTAAATGATGAGCCAATGTCGCAAGAAATTTATAGCAATAATTTTTGTCTGTATAGCACTTAATAGCTTCTCAAAATGTGTTCATATTTTTCCATCATTTGATCCTCACAACAACCTTGAAATGTAGACAGGCTAGTTATCATTAATCACATTATACTGATGAGAATCAAGAAGTTTAAGTGGCATGGACCTTAAGTAGCAAAGCCAGAATTAAAATATAGTCCTTTAGATTCTTAGGCTGATACCCATTGCACTATTATCACATTCATAATGACAGTACTATTTTCAAATATCTCATTAGATTATGAATTCCTTGAGGGCAAAAACTGTTTTTTGCTTCTTTTTTTTAAATCACCAATGGTTGGCACACTGTCTAGCACATAATAGATACTTAATAAATGTTTATTTGTTGATTTTTATTGTAATATAATATTGAACTTGAAAATATTTATGGAATTATAGAACATCAATATTGAAATGTTCGTCTCACACATGCCAGAATGCCTTATTTAGAATGATCTTCAAATCATAGTGATAATAATAACAACTGGCATTGGTGGGGAACAAATTCCAAAGCCAAAAAAAAAAAAAAAAAAAAGGTTTTTACAAAGAATTGTAAGCCAGTTCAGCAAAGAAGAAAGCTGGCAAAAGGTGTGGCTCCCTCCCAAGTTACAAAGACCATAGGCATTATATATAGTTCATACAAGGGCTTAAGGACAAACACCTTGACTGGCTAACATTTAGTTAAGTAATTTCAGGTAAGATTGCTAGAGATAGCAGCCAAATGAAAACATTTAATAAAATTGGGGCAAAACCAAAACACAAACTATTGGGGAATCCAAAATGAAAATTTTAGATGGATTCAAAACTAGACCTAGATAGGATCTAACTAATTTTTGCAGCCATCTAGCTTTCCTAAAGTATCTTTGAGTTTAGCTTAACCTCTATAGTAGAATTTAGATTAGATAATCTCTGTGTAGCGTTAGATTCAAAAAAAATCTTTAATTAATAAATAATAAATTATTTCCCCTATATCATTCATATAGTACTTTGAGATTTTCAAAGCACTTTAAATCTATAAAACCCCTATTTGTTTCAGAAACAGGAAGACACAGAGAAACAGAGACAGACAGAAACAGCATTTCAATTTTGTTCTGAGTTTGTAGTAAAGTCCAAGGACATTTGTCCAGAGACTCTTTTTTTGTCTTCTGTGTCCTTCTCCATTATGTGGTCCTTTTATTTATACCAAACACTTACTCAAAATGCAATTTAAAACCAGCTTATTTTAATTTAGAAACAAAGCTCATTATAAAAGCACTGATAGCAAATAAAAAAGATTTAAGGGTAAATGATGTCAAGTAGCTGGGGCAGATGAGGGAGGAGAAATAGAGAGGAGATAAATTCACCCAGTCTCAGTGCAGTGGTGCATTCTTTCCAGTAAGGTCACTATTTAAAGGGGTCAGTGAACCAGACAATGTTCCAACTGTGAATGATTATATTCAATTTATATATTAGCACCCTTCTCTTGAGATTGGCTGACTTCTTGTGCTACACAAGTTTGTGACTTTTTAGTTCCCTGCCTACCTCTGTCTCTTGAGGTTTCCCCATCATCATCCTTGTTGATAAAGAGTTATATTCTTGGGGAAACCAAGAACTTTGCTACAGAGGCTAAGAGTTTTCCCAAAACCACAACAGTATTTCTAATAATTTTCTCAGGTTAACTGAAACATTAATACAATTTTCATGACTAAGCACTTGGTTAAATGAAGTGGGGTCCGAAGTTCATATCCAGACAAACACAGGGGCAGCAATGGACAAAACTTGGAGGTTAGGATGATGTTTGCTTAGAATGGGAGGCACCCTCCCTGCACTGAGAGTTGAGGTGAGAGAAGTGGAAGAACTTCACTAGTTCTGACTCAGGACAATTAACTAAACATGTATGTAGACAGATGGGGAAAGGGAGTTTATTATTCTAGGAAGGTTAAAGAATAGAATTTTTTTCTGCACCAACCACAGTAGCCTGGTGAGGTAGATTCAAGACAGTTAAACATGGACTGACTCCCCTTCAAGTAAGTAGCCCCAGCGTTTTTCATTCTGGTAGAGCAAAGGAACTTTCCTGAAGCTCCTCCAGTGACAGAAACAATAGGACTTAAATGTATTTAGGAGAAGCAGCAATAGAGAAGCAGTAAGCAGAACAGAACAAAGAGCTTCACTAGACAGCAGCTATGAACGTAGCAGCAAAAAGTGATCTCTAAGACCATGCCAAGGAGCTAAAGGAAGCAGAATAGAGAGCAACATTTAAGTCTATATAAAACTGGCAAAGAGATACAGCCATTTGTAACTTAGTGTGAATATTCTAAAGACTTCTTCCCCTTTCCATTACAACATAAGTCTGAGAAATTGTGCTTATAATGCATAAAAGCTGAGAAAAATCTTACTGAATGAATTTCCTGCTATTTACTTTGCTATTTGAGACATGGTTTCCACCTGTTCCACTGGTCAATGTGGATGAGCGTTCAAGTTTGTGTAATGTATGATTTTAGGGTTGGGGGAGTTGTCTAGTGCAAATAGAGAGTCGTATTTAAGCACAAGAAATCTATGAAAAAGGTAACTACAGATATTCTGAGGCCTCTCTTTATATAGCAAATTGAGTAACAGAGAAATAAATCTGCTTAGCCATATTTACAAAGGTCAGTCAAGTCTTTCAGTGAGTAGATACTAAAGAGACCTAAATTCAAATGTGGCCTCAAACATTATACTAAAACCTGTGTGACCCTAAGCAAGTCACTTAACCCTGTTTTCCTCAGTTCCTCATCTGTAAAATGAGCTAGAAAAGGGAAGGCAAACCACTCCAGCATCTTTGCCAAGAAAATCCCAAATAGGATCATAAAGGGTCTAAAATGCTTGAACAACAATGTCCCATGGCTGTTATCCATCAGAAGCAGAATTCAATACCAGAACGTTGCAGAACCAAGTCTAGCGCTGTATCTATTAAGCAAGATAATCTTTCTATATTTCAGTATATTTGCCAGTTTTTATAGTGTGATTCAAACTTCAGAGTTAGTTTTATTTGCATTTCTCTTACTCAATTTCAAAAATTATTTGTTATTATTGTAAATAGCTTAAAATTATTTTTTTTTAAAACTAATTGTTCCATCAATGATAAGAAAACCTCATAGCAATAGATTTTGGGACTCAGTATTCAGTTGTTCCCTGAAACTCTGAAGTTCCTTGCAAAAATCAAAACCTATAACTCTATTGTAAAATAAACATATATATATATATATATATATATATATATATATATATACTCATTAGCACAATAAAACAAGACTAGGAGGCAGAGCCAAGATGGCAGAATAAAGGCAGCAACTCAGCCTAAAACTACCAATATTCCCCTCCAAACAATTTTATGGCATTTTATTTCATGATAATTATATGGCATTCAAACATAAGTTGCAAGAGAAACATAAAAAGATAAACATGAAAGAGAAATCATAAGTTAAACTATTGACTTTCCTATTTTTGGATGATGATACATGTAAATTCTAAGAACTTTATCTTTATTTAGACAGGAATTGCCTAACTCAGCAAAGGGCATGAGTATGAATCAATTATGTTGGGATGATTTTTTAAAAATGAAGAGGTATGAAAGATGGATGTACTGGAAGAAGGAGAAAACAAAAGAAAAAATAGAAAAAAAAAACATTTCACAAAAAAATGTCGTGCAATGAAGTGTTTTTATAATGAAGGAATAAAGGGGTAGAGAACAATGCTTTAACATCACTTTTATTAGAATTGATTCAAAGACAGAAGAAAAATATATATATAGATATACACTCAGTTGAGTTGAGTGTGCAAATATATCTTACCCAATAGGGAAGTAGAAGGGCAAGAAGATAAATTAAAAGGGAGAAATAAGAGAAGGAAGGGTAGATTAAGAGAGGTAGTGGTTAAAAACGAAACAAATTTTTGAGAAGGGAAAGGTGAAAAGAGAGAGAAAGAAGTATAAACAGAAGAAAGGAAAAAAGGCCACACACAATAATTACAATTATGAATGTGAATGGGATGAACACTCCCATAAAACTGAAGTGAACAGCAAATTGGATTAGAAACCAGAATCTACAAAAACATGTTTTTTCAAAATCACACACAGAGAGAATTAAAATAAAAGTCTAGAAAAGAATTTCTTATGCTTTGGCTAAAGTTTAAAAAAAATGATAGGAGTAGCAATTATGGCCTCAGACAAAGAAAAAGCAAAAATAAGCCTGATTTTAAAAAATTAAACCCTACATCTCATTAAAAGATGCCTTCGATAATTAATTTCAAAAATTATTATAGCAATTTTCTCTGATAAAGCTCCCATTTCTCAAACATGTAGGGAATTGAGTCAAATTTATAAAAATAAAAACCATTCCCCAACTGATAAATGGTGAAAGGATTCACACAGGCAGTTTTCAACAAAAGAAATCAAAGATATCTATGAGCATATTTTAAAAATACTCAAAATCACTATTTATTAGAAAAATCGATTAGAGATACTACCTCACACCTATCAGAAATGACATATTAGAGGGTTTGGGGAGGGGGGAATTGATATACTAATAGACTAATAGTTGCTGGTATTGTGAATTAGTCTAACCATTCTAAAGAACTACCTGGAGCTAAACCCAAAGATCTATCCAATTGTCATAACCTTTGACACAGCAATACCACTATTAGATCTGTATCTCAAAGAGATTTTTAAATAAATATTTGCAGCAACTCTTTTGTGGGGGCAAAGAATTGAAAGTTGAAAGATTGAACATCAATTAGGCAATGTTTGAAAAAGTTGTGGTATACCATTGTGTTGAAGCATCATTGAACTGTAAGAAATGATGAAAATTATTTCAGAAAAACCTGGGAAGAGCTATATGAACCTGATGCAAAATGAAGTAAGCAGAACCAGGAGAACTTTGTACACAATAATATTGATATGAACGATTTGCATCAGTACAATGATGCAAGAAAATCTGGAAAGATTCATGATGAAAACTGCTATCTACCTCCAAAGAGAGAACCAATGAACTATGAGTGAAAATTGAAGTATAATTTTGTCTTTTTTTATTTTTCTTACTTTGCTTCATGATTTGGCTAATATGGAAATATATTTTACATGATTTCACATGTATAATGGGTATCATGTTTCTTATGTAAGTGAGAGAGAGACTGAGGGAGGGAATTTGTAACAAAAATAAATCTATGTTAAATAAATAATTTTTTTTAAAAAATGAGGTCACATGCATATTCATATTATGTATTAATGAATCAAAAGTTATAAGCATGTTAAATAACAAAGAAGAACACAATCAATAGACTTACACATTAAATACAATTTAACTGTAAACAATAACTTATACAAAACAATTAATAGACAATAACAATATAACACAAAACATAGTTAAATGAATATAACAGCAAAAATTTTTTTTAAAAATTAAGCATACTCATAATAATTCACATGTGGAACAGAACTGGCAAGAACAAGAGAGAGAAGGACTTTTAAGTCTCTTCACTTTTTCTTCTAGTTTCTTCTGGTTCTTGAATCTCTTCAATTTTAGCAGTTGCTTCAGGCTAGAAGCCTGTACATTATTCTGAATAGTTTGTATAGACCAGCTCAGGTTGAACCAGTACAGACCACATCATATAGGTTGCACCACTGGAAAGCAGCAAAGGCCTTGGGGGTGGCGAAATCAGCTGCAGCAGTTACTGCTTCCAAAACTGTCAGACTACACATGATAAGGAAGTTGGATAACTGGTCAGAACATTAAGTGGTCCCTTGGCTGACACTGAGTGCAGGCCTTTGTTCAAATTTGAATCCAGGTCACAGTCCTGGGTTACAAAGCCAAGACATGAAATCATGGAAAGAGAGTCAAGAAAACTTGGTAAAGAAGAAACACACACACACACACACACACACACACACACACACACACACACACAAATACTGAAGAAAATAATACTTAAAAAAAAAAAAAAAAGAATAGGCCAAATGGTAAACAGCACAAAAAAATCCACTGAAGAAAAGAACTCCTTAAAAAACAGAATTGGTCAAATAAACCTGAGATGGAAAAAACTAATCATATCCAGAGTGAAAACTATGGAGACTAAATATGGATCAAAGTATATTATTTTCACCTTTTTGTTTGTTTGTTTTTTTCTTTCTCAAGTATTTTTTTTTCTTTTTGATGTGACTTTTCTTGCACAACATTACAAATATGAAAATATGTTTTAAAAGATTGTACATATTAATCTGTATTAGATTGCTTACTGTCTTGGGGAAAGGGAGGGTAAGAGAGGGAGAAAAATTTAGAACACAAAGTTTTACAAAAATGAATGTTGGATATTATCTTTTCATGGATTTGGAAAAATAAGATACTATTGAAAAAAAAAAGCTGAGTTGGTCAAATGGGAAAGGAAATACAAAAACTCAATCAAGAAAATAATTCTTTAAAAATTAGGCTTAGACAAGTGAAAGTTACTGATTTTATGAGACATCAAGAAGGAAATCAACCAAAAGAAAAAATAGAAGAAAATGCAAAATATCTCACTGGAAAAACAACTTAGATCAAGATTTTACCTGAATTTAGAATTACCTGAAAGCCATGATTTAAAAAGAGAGATTGAGAGAGCTTAGACATCATTGTTCAAGAAATTATCAAGAAAAACTGGCCTGATATTCTAGAAACAGAGGATAAAATAAAAATTGAAAGAATCTACTTGTCTCTTCTTGAAAGAGATCCTAAAACAAAAACCCCCAGGAATTGTATAGCCAAATTCTAGCAATCACCCAAATCAAGGAGAAAATATCGCAGTTAGAAAAAAAAAAATTCAAATACCAGGGAGCCACAGTCAGGATAATACAAGATTTAGCAGCTTCTATATTAGAGGATCAGGGGACTTAAAATATGTTATGACGAAGGCCTGAAATGCTCAGAAAAAGGAAAGGAAGAATAGAAATTTTAGCTACTTCCTTTTAGCCTACCCAAGTGGGTAATTCTTGGTCCAGTTGCCAATCCTTTTTGGCCTAGCCCCTATCATTATGAAGACTAAGGAAGTTTTTTAATGAAAAAATCAGAAAACATCTGAGAGTTCATGCTAAACCCCATAACCTTTTATTAAATTTGTTACTAAAAAAAGGGGGGGAAGGTGGAGGGGGGGGACTGTGGTAAGGTTTTTGTTTGTTTGTTTTTGCTTATTGTTGGCTTTTTGTGTGGATTTTTTTTTGGGGGGGGGTGTTGCTGATGCAATTGAGGTTAAGTGATTTGCCCAGGGTCACACAGCCAGGAAGTGCTAAGTGTCTGAGACCAGATTTGAACTCAGGTCCTCCTGACTTCAAGGCTGGTGTTCTATCCATTATGCCACCTATCTGCCCTGGTAAGTTATTTTTTAATGAATATGGGAGCATTTCTTCCATCTTTGGCTTCTTTAGATTATAAGAACAGTAACTGTATTATCAGGGAAATGGGTATTAAAATATATTCAATCAGTCAACAAGCATTTGTATGCCAAGCAAAGTATTGTTGATTCAAAGAAAGATAAAACCATTCCCTATGCTCAAAGAGCTTTCATTCATTCTAGCAAGAGTTGACACGTAAATGAATCAGTATAGTAACTTCCTGAGTATTATGGATTGTACTATAATCCATAACTGTTTTCCAAAATGGGTGGGCAAATCATAGCTATACAATCTATCACAGTATCTCTATCTTACAATACCCAATTCACACATTTATTATTTTTATTTTTTATCATATTTACCAAACGGAAAAGCATGAGGTGAAATTTCAACTGTTTTAATTTGCACTTCCCTTGGAAGTGCAATTTGTTCACAATTTGGAGGATTTTATCATAAGTTGTTGATGGCATCTTGCTTTTTGGAAAACTGCTATTTATAACCTTTAATCATTTTTTTATTTGGTTGCTTATTTCTTTTATATGGTTGCATGTAACAACTGATATATATAGCATTATTTTGTACATTGTTACTGCCATTTAAGCTAAAATAAACAAAATGGTATTCAAATCTTTAAAGTATTGCTACAAAGTCTTATAATTTAATCTCTCTAAGGACCTATCGACATTATTAAAGCATCTTTGCCTTAAGGAAAATTACTTTGAACATGCTATAGCTGGTTTTATGAGTTTGGAGGGATGTGAGTTGCTTATTAAATTGAAAAATCCATTACCTTATTACCACCTTATTATACTATAATGTAAAATTTGGTTTCACAAAGCATGGTTCATATGTCTACCTTTCAATACTTTAATATTTCAATGAATGATGCTGATACAAATACAATATTTTAAGCCATACCAAGAAGAATCAATAAGAATATAAAAAAGCTATGAAGTTACCCTTTTGGAATATTCAAAATGGACAAGATCCTTATTAAAATACCATATCTAATTCTGTATTAAGAGGTTTGCAAGCTTCTGGCCTGTGTTTAGTCAACATCTGATGTAACAAGACATTGCCATTGCTTTCATGTTTTGACTTGGTTTCACTTACCCCTTTTTCTATTATATCTGAGAGAATAGGGATTGGGCAGATAAATGTGCAGCAAAAAGACTTTCAAAGGAATTTATCCTTCCATCAATCAACCAATCAATAAGTGTTTATTAAGGGCTTACTAGGTTTCAGGCCCTGTACTAAATTCTAAGATGTAAAGAAAGGGGGAAGAGAAGTGATATTTTGTCTATCTGCCCTAAAGGAACTCACATTCTAGTGGTAAAGACAGTTTAGAAATATATCCATAAAAGACATATATGAATGCGTGTATGTGTGTATATATATATGTGTGTGCTGTGACCAGCATAACACAAATGGGCTAGTGGCAGTCAAAAATAAAGAGATGGGGTTGCTGATAATTCAACAGAACCATTTAATGAGAGAAATCATGATGCTTATGCATCTTAAAACAAGATGTTAACTATGAAAAATATTGTTCTGTAACCAACCCTGGTTTCTATTTTCTATGATCTAATTCTCTGAAGCATGTTGTTAGTTTCTAGGGACTCAATCTTATTTAAAGTTCAGATTGCTCCAGTAATTGTTCCAGGACCTTATGTTTTCTCATGATTTCAAGCTTAAATGCACTCTTGATGAATGAATCTTAGGAAGAGGGGAACATCCCAGTTACTGAAGTTTCTAGCTTCCTGGGAGTTCTACATACATACATATATGTGTGTGCATATATACATATATACATGCACATAACATATTAATATAGATATAGATAGATGCACTTTTAGAGTCAATAGGAGTTAATCTTAAAAAAAAAGACGCTGGGGATAAAGAAAGCACTGGGAAAGACTTTCTATAGAAAGTAGGTTCTGAGTGAGCCAAAGAACCAAAGAGATAAAAATTAGTATTTCAGGTTATGACATGTATAAAGATATGGAGATAGATGTTGAAATGTCTTGTTCAAAGAATAACAGTAGGCCTTTATAACTGATAGAGTAAATGAAGGAAAAGAAAGTATAAAAAGCTTGAAAAGAGTCAGATTGTGAAGGACTTTAAATGCCAAGCAGAGAAGTTTATATTTTGTAGGTAATAAAGAACTAATGGAGTTTATTAAGTGGGGATTAGGGAAAGCAATTGTGGAATGATCAGACCTATGCTTTAAGAAAAGCTCTTTGGCAGAAGCTGAGTGAAGTCTAACTAGTTCGGAATGGGAAGAAAAGCAGGAAGACCTATTAGAAAGCTACTGCATCCAAGTGATAAATGGTCAAAGAATATAAACTTATAATTTTCAGATGATGAAATTAAAGCCATTTATAGTTATATGAAAAAAATGCTCTAAGTCACTATTAATTAGAGAAATGCAAATTAAAACAACTCTGAGGTACCATTACACACCTCTCAGATTGATTAAGATAACAGGAAAAGATAATAATAAATGTTGAAGGGGATGTAGAAAAACTGGTACACTAATGCATTGTTGGTGGAGTTGTGAAATGATCCAACCATTCTGGAGAATAATATGAAACTATGCCCAAAGGGCTACAAAAGTGTGCATATTCTTTGATCCATCAGTGCCAATCCTGGGGCTGTATCTTAAGGAAATCATAAGGGAGGGAAAAGGACCTACATGTGCAAAAATGTTTGTAGCAGCTCTTTTTGTGGTAGCAAAGAATTGGAAAATGAGTAGATGCCCATCTATTAGGGAATGACTAAACAAGATTGTGGTATTTGAAGACAATGGAATATTATTCTTCTGTAAAAAATGCTGATTTTTAGAAAGGCCTGGAAAGATATACATGACTTGATGCTGAGCAAAACAAGCAGAACCAGAAATACATTGTACACAATAATAGCAAGAATTGGTGATGATCAAATATGAAAGGTTTATTTCTTCTTGGTGATTCAAGGCAATCCCAGTAGATTTTGAACAGAAAAAGCCATCTACATTGAGAAAAAAACTAAGGAGATTGAATGTAAATCAACATATGCTATGTTCACTTCATTTTTCTGTTTTTTTATCTCTTTCATGATTTTACCCTTTTGCTCTGATTTTTCTCTGACAACATGATTCATAAAGCAATGTGTGTTAAAAATAAGATTAAAAAAAAGAAAGCTACTACAATAGTCAAGGCAAGACATGAAGAAGCCCTATTCTGGATTATGAGAATAAGAGAGAAGGGATTGGATACAAGAGTGTGAAGGTAATAATGGCAAGACTTAGCAACCTACAGGATATATGGAGTGAATGATCAGAGAAATGTAAATTAAGACAACTCTTGAGATACCATTAGACACGTCTCAGATTGGCTAAGATGACAGGAAAAGATAATGATGAATGGTGAAGGAGATGTGGGAAAACTGGGACATTGATGCATTGTTGGTGGAATTGTGAAGTGCTCCAACCATCCTGGAGAGCAATTTCGAATTATGCCCAAAGGTCTTTTTATCCAGCAGTGTTACTATTGGGCCTGTATCCCAAAGAGATCTTAAAGCAGAAGAAGGAACCTAAATGTGCAAAAATATTTGTGGCAGTCCTCTTTGTAGTGGCAAGAAATTGGAAACTGAGTGGATGCCCATCAGTTGAAAAAAGGCTAAATAAGTTATGGTATATGAATATTATGGAATATTATTGTTATAAAAGAAATGATCAGTAGGATAATTTCAGAGAGGCTTGGAGAGACTTACATGAACTGATGCAAAGTGAAATGAGCAGAACCAGGAGATCATTATACACAGCAACAAGACTATGCAATGATCAAGTCTCTTCAACAATGAGATGATTCAAACCAGTTACAATGATCTTGTGTTAAAGAGAGCCATCTACACCCAGAGGACTATGGGGACTGATTGTGGATCATAACATAGAATTTTCACTCTTTTTTCTTATTGTTTGCTTGCATTTTATTTTCTTTCTCATTTTTTTTCCTTTTTGATTTGATTTTTTTCATGCAGCAAGATAACTGTATAAATATGTATATACACATTGGATTTGACATATATATTTTATTATATATTCAACACATATTGGATTACTTGCCATCTGGGGAGGGGTGGGGGGAAGAGGGAAAAATTGGAACACTAAGTTTTGAAAAGATTAAAGCTGAGAGATTATCCATGCATATGTTTTGAAAATTAAAAAACTTTAATTTTTTAAAAAAGTATATATGGAGTGAGTGAGAGTAAGGAGTTGAAAATCATACAAAGATTGTGAATCCTGGTAACTGGAAGGATGGTAGTATCCTTAATAGTACTAAGAAAATTTAAAAAGGGGGAAGGTTTGGGGGGGAAATAATGAATTCTGTTTTGGACATCCTGAGTTTGAAAAAAATCTATAGAACATCCAATTGTCACTGTGCAAAAAGTAATGTAGGACTGCAATTCTGGAAATATATTAAAGTTGAATACAAAGAAGAGGAAATGAAAAATAAAGGAAGGACATTTTGTCAGCCAGACATGCAAGAGTTTCTCCTCCTGAATGGTTAGGCATTGAATATTGATGAAACTATGTTATCATAGATATCTATATGAGTTATCAATATAGTTCACACCTGACTTGTAGAAACATTGTGACTTATCAATACAGTTCACACCTGACTTGTAGAAACATTGTGACCTTTACTGTGGCCAGTAGCACAGGATGGATATAAAAGATTTGGGAAGTATTTTAACATTACATGGGATACTTTTAATATTGTAGATAAAAAAAAGAAAAATAATCTCTTTCCATCCAAGAAAATTCTGGTGAGATCAATGTCAACAATTAAAGAATGGGAGTACAGACTTCTTCTCTCCCTACTCCCCTCCCCCTGCCAAGTTTCATAGTAGAAATAAAAATCAAAACAATTACCCAGGTCTTTGGAGGAGATTGGTCTACTATAAGAGGAAGGTCTTCATTTTTGTATGAGCAGATAGTTCTATACTTTTCTATGTACATAAAACAGTTCAGTATCTGGGGTTTGCCCTGAGTCAATTAGGTGAAATAGGGAGTAGACAACTTTTAGTCTAGATTCTAAATTCTAATTGAGAGGCACAATTCACTGTGTGACCTTTCCCAAATCACTAACTTTCTCTCTTGACTTCAGTTTCTTCAGCTATAAAAATTGAGAAAATAATAGTGGCTACTTCACAGGGCTATTATGAGATTGAAGTGAGATTGGTGTATCTGAGTATGTGTGTGTGCATATCACTTTGTAAAATTTTAAATTATGTAAATTCTGATCATGATGATGTTGATAATAATTAGAAACTTTATTCACCCAAGTTCCTTTAAGGAAAATTGGCATTTACTGATTGGGAAACACCAGATAAAGTTCCCAGGTCCAGTCTAGATGAGAAAAATGACAAGGGAAGTATCCAAAGTGGATTTTACATCCTTTCTATTAGAAGAAAGTGCCTTATGAGATCAACCAAATCATTTCCAATGGAGCAGTAATGAACTGAACCAGCTACGTCCAGAGAAAGAACTCTGGGTGATGACTAAAAACCATTACATTGAATTCCCAATCCCTATATTTATGCCCACCTGCATTTTTGATTTCCTTCACAAGCTAATTGTATAATATTTCAGAGTCTGATTCTTTTTGTACAGCAAAATAACGATTTGGTCATGTATACTTATTGTGTATCAAATTTATATTTTAATATATTTAACATCTACTGGTCATCCTGCCATCTGGGGGAGGGGGTGGGGGATGAGAGGTGAAAAATTGGAACAAGAGGTTTGGCAATTGTCAATGCTGTAAAGTTACCCATACATATAACTTGTAAATAAAAGGCTATTAAAAAAAAGAAGAAAGTGCCTTATATAAGGCATAACTTGAAAATAACTATCATCAAGACTCTTAAAAATACTTCTCTGGTTATTTATCCCATGTTCCTTCGACCAAACCTGATACAAAAGTTTCTCATTCTCTCGTCATTCTGGTCTCTTGACACTGAATTTCCATATAGTTTGTCAATGTCCTTTCTAAATTGTGGTGGCTCAAAATGAACTCAATATTCCAAATGTAACCAGCCAGAGCAGAATATTCCCTCTATGATTCTCAACACTTTGTCTTTCTTGATGCAGTCCAAGTTTACTCTGGGATTGGAGGATAGTGGCTATTTTGCCTACATATAACCCTTAAAACAATTTAAGTATTATTTCATCTCTTTCTCTCCAACATGACTTGGAATGACCTGATAAGCCAGGGTGGAAATGATGAATGAACATTACTTGAAGCTAGAAGCTAAAGATATCTGACTAAAATGATTCTAGACATGTTCCTTACTTATTAACAAATAAAATGTTTCTGGAATTGTATTTCGTGTATACAAACATAAGAAAACTTGTAATAAATAAAAACTTATACAAGGATCTGAATTTCTAAAAAACAGATCAGTCATTCACATGTCAAAAGGATCCATTGCTTTCAAAAAGCATTTATCTCAGGGTTCCTTTATCTATAGATCTAAACTTATGCATTTAAAATATTGAATTATAAAAAAATAACAACAAATGGCTTTGCAGGAATATATCTGTTGCATGAAGCGATGCACACCTATAATTGGGAAATGCATTGCATCTAAATAAGATCCTAAGTCATCTTCTTTCTCTGCTTATTCCCGCTGAGAAGCCAAAACTCATAATGCTGAATCAGTGATAATGTAATTGCCATGGCAACACTCCAGGATCCCTCCAGCAGGGAACCATCTTCTCTTCATTTCACTGTAGCAATAACTGTGGAACAACTGTGGTTTTCCAAACACCTGATTACACTTTACCAGTCACCTTGCCAGAAGAGTGCACAAAACAGCAAATATTATAACATAGCTTCCTCATATGTAAAATGAGAGTGTTGAAATTTATGATCTGTCAATAGATCATCTTATCTGAGCTTCTCAATTATTTTAAGAATAAGGACACAACTCAAGAAGTTGAAGTTATTTGCCCAAGTTCACACAATTATAGTGGCAGAGCCAGCCTAAAATTCAGGTTTCTCTTTCTTTTATTAAAAAGCATTTTATTTTTCTAAATACATACAAAGAGAGTTTTCAACATTCACCTTTGCAAAACTTTATGTTCCAATTTTTTCTCCTGCTCTCCATTACCTTCTCGCTCCCCGAGATATCAAGTATTCAATATATGTTCTTCTAAATATATTTCCATATTGATCATGTTGCACAAGAAAAAATATAGAAAATTCAGGTCTCAATTCAAAAGAAGTGTTTTTTTTCATGTGATCATATCTCAGTAGTCTATTTTACAGCAAAGATGACAGCAGAGAAAATGTGGAAAGAATTCTTCTTAGTAGGTCTTAAAACACATTGGTGATTTTTTTAAAGTTTCAGGAATGTCTTTTACATTTCATAATATTCATTTCTAAACATACCTCTCTCCTCATTCTTACCCAATAAGCCTTCTGTTGTAACAAAAGTCATTGGATTAAGAAATAAAGAAATCATTGGTGAAATTGGGAGACTTCACTTTCACTCAAGCTTATGGGGACCAGAGTCAGTTTAGAAGGCTTTGAGAAGAAATTGAGAGGTAAGAAAATTGAGACAACCTAGGAATATTCATGCTATGTATGGCAACCTACGTCTCATTCCTCACCTGTAATTCACCACCTCCCTCTTCAAAGAAGGTAAATAAGTTATATAATTTTCCTATGGGGTTTTTCTTCATTGGCAAATATATTATTGAACCAAGTTAAGGTTTTGATCAGCTGGAACACTACTGAAGGAGTAAAATAACAGAGACAATAGCAACCTAAAATAGCATCATAGCATTATGATATAACCTAGTAAAGCATGATGATCAATTGATTGAGTAATTGAATGAAGCCAGTCAAATTCACCTGTGCCAAAGGGGCCTTCATTTCATTTAGAAAGTTGAATTATACTTAGTATCATAAAAAGTGTAATTACAGTTTGTGACTATAATCAATAATACTTTCAAATTAAGTAATTAAGCATATTCCGTAATTACTTAGAAATATCTATGGTCTCAAAAAAATTCTAATAATAAACCCTATACACTTGCCTACAGATATGTCAATACAATTAAATTGGCTGATAAAAGCCCTGAAGGGAAAAAATGATGAAGAATAAGATATAGATAATGGACTTTTATTTATAATTAGCTGTGTATCTAAGAAGTCAAGAAATTTTTCTCTTAAATATTTTCTCTTAAATATTCTCCCCATTCCATACTGAGCTAGTCAAATCCTACTCATCTTCAAGATTCATCTTAAGTCCCTCCTCTTCCATGGAGCCATCCATGAACATTAATTTTGGCTTTTGAAGCCCTTCAGTTTGGAGTAGCTTTCTTCCTTCAGTTTCAGAAAATCAGGTTCTGCTGGTTCTACATAACTAATCTTTCTTCTATCATCTTCATTCACTCTCTTCTCTGTCCCTTAACATGTATATTAGCCAAGGTTCATTCCCTTGGACTTCACTCTCTAAATTGTACTATGGCCATGAAGTGAGAGAATAAATCTCTCAATCTCTCTCAACCCAGAACAGCCTCTGAAGTTCTTTCTAACTCTTTATCTAGGATCCTCATATATATCTGTAGATTTTTTAGTTGACAGAGAACACTTGCCAAAAATATTTGTTGATTCTCATTCTCTCTTTTCCTGACATAATGTGCACACTCCCTCTTTATTTTTTTCTCCCTATTGATCTGTTTGTTCCCCTCTTCCCTTTATTCATTTGTCCTCCAATATATTCCTACAATCTACTACCCAGGACTCCTTTTCAAGCTTCTAGCAATGAGTTCTTACATTAGCTTCATGCAAACAGTTTCTAATCAACAAACCCCAGTGTCAGGAACAACCCAAAAAGCAATCACTTTAAAGATTAGGGGTTTCAGGCCTCTTCTCAGAAACCAGCCCTAAAAACACAATTCAAAAGTGAGATAAATTGTGTCCTTTGAAAAAATTGAAATTTTTATTACTTTCAATGAACAGAAGAGGGAGCTCTAAGATTGGAATGAACACGCCAACCTTATTAAACAAGGATGCTTGACTATATTAATGGAAAGGACAAAATTTCTGTGGAAGAAACAGAGAGAGGGAAAGACAACCACTGACCCCATTCCTTGGATTTAAATTAAAAATAATATGAAGGTGTATTTTTAATCCCTCCAATGCCAACCTGCAATCCCTTGATAGTATATAATGAATTTTCAACATTTTAATGAAAGCAGAAGTGTTCATATAGCTAGATTTATAATGTGTAGCTTTTCCCAACAGAAAACTGTCCTGTTTTTTGGGATTTTGAAATGCTAAAAACTTATTCATGTCACTATGGAAGGTAGAATAGAAACTGCAGGGCCCAGAGAGAGAAGAAAACACAAACCTCTCTTCTCACCTTGCAATGATGGGATTGCTGGGCATGTCTACTACAGTTGGTTTTGGAGAGCACTGTCACTTCACCTAAGATATTTGGGGGAGCCATATATTTGGATAGAGGCTGAAATTAGCTTAGAATAAAAGGAAGTGAATTGAATTTGTAATGAGAAAGATTAAAGAGAGGGCAGGAGTTACCCTAGCTGTAGCATGGAGAAATGGCAGTTCAGTCAGAATATCTAGAAAAAGTGTTCCATCTACCTTATATTGAGGGTGTGTCAGTCCAGAACCATGGTCCCCACTGCCCATGGCCTACAGACAAAACATGTACCAGAATGGAAGTAAAAGTTATCATTAGGTCACAGGTCAATCAATCAATCAATAATCATTTAACCAGCACCCACTATCTGGTAGACATTGTGCTAGGCTCTAAGTATATGAAGAAAGAAATAAAATAGTCCCTGCCCTAAAGGAGTAGAAGTACATATATAAGGATGTACAGAATAATTAAGGCAATTTAATAAATAGAAGGTACTAGCAACTAGGGGGATCACAACAGTCTTCAGGACACAGTAGCAGGAGGAAACGAAGGCACTAAATCTTTTGACAAAAGATTTAGTGCCTTCGTTTCCTCATCTATAAAGTGAGGTGATTAGAAGAAATAACCTCTAAGATCTATTCAATTTTTAAATCTATGATCTTAAAGATATAGAAGTGGGAAGCAGTTCAGTGAGGACCTCCAAAAAAAAATCCTTCAAACAGATCTAGAAAATGCATCAGATCAAATCTTGATATGGAAATTCAAGAAAAATCCAAAATAATTTTTTTTCCAGCCTAAGTAAGCACAGAGAAATAGATTGACAGTTCTGATGACAATGTAAGGTCCTCAGGAACACACAAGTGAGGGAACATTATGTTGTCCAGGAACAGGCTGCACAATGGGGCAAGAAGTCACAGATCCATATCAGGGGACTCCCAAACTTCTGTAGGACATTTTGAAAGGTACAAATGCCAACTGGCAATTTTATCATTTACTAATCAGTTCTGGCTTATAGATCCAGGGCAGGCTCAATTCCAGGTTTGACACACTCATCATTCTGCAGAGGAAAAAGCAGGGCACGAATCCCAGACCAAAAGGAGCCTGAAATTTTGCTGCTCTGAATCAGCAGAATTTCCCAACCAGTTAACAGTGACTGAATGCAGCAGCGGCCTACTGTTACCCAGACCCAAACCCAGGTCAGGAAACTAAAGTTCAGGTTAGAAATAGGGATAAGGAATGAGCATCAGTGGCCACACTCTTCTCTGGGTTAGACCAGTTTGAAAGTGTTGAACATTTTTATGTTCTCAACATGAATTATCCCTAACATCTGGAAAAAACCCAAAATTTAACACCCCAAAGAAGCAAAAGCAGGACCAACCCAAACCTCCCCTCTGCATACAAATAGTTCTGACTTAAGAAGTAAACCCAAAGAATGAGCAAATGAACAAAAAGAAATCTTACCACGAAAACACTGTTGTAGTGACAAGGGTACTCTAAACACAAATCCAGAAGAAAAGCACCTACAAAGAAAATATCAAAGAAAAGCATAGACTGGGCACAAATTCAACTAGGATTTTTAGAAGAGATGGAGAAAAGGTTTTTAAAGACTTAAAATGTTTTTATTAATAAAATGAGAGTAGTAGAGGAAAAATTGAAAAAGAAGTGAGAACTATGGAGAAAGAATTTGAAAGAATTGGCACAAAGGGCGTAAAACCTTGCCCAGGCACCACACTCTATAAAAATGATGATTTAATAAAAGATGATGACTCCAAGAAACAAGAAGTATAGAAGAAAATATAAAATAGTTTATAGCCCCCAAAAATCTGATCTTGATCATTATATATTTCAACAATGATACTACATGATGATCAATTCTGATGGACATGGCCCTCTTCAACATTGAGATGAACCAAATCAGTTCCAATAGAGCAGTAATGAATTGAACCAGCTACACACAGCAAAAGAACTCTGGGAGATGACTATGAATCATTACATAGAATCCCCAATCCCTCTAATTCCGTCTGCCTGAATTTTTTATTTCCTTCACAGGTTAATTGTACACTATTTCAAAGTCCGATTCTTTTTGTACAACAAAATAACTGTTTGGACATGTATACATATTAAATTTAACATATACTTTAACATATTTAACATGTATTGGTAAATCTGCCATCTGGGGGAGGGGGTGGAGGGGAAGGAGGGGAAAATTTGTAACAAAGGGTTTTGCAATTGTCAATGCTGAAAAATTACCCATGCATATATCTCGTAAATAAAAAGCTATAATAATAAAAAAAACTGATCTGGAAAACATATTAAGGGAAAAAATTAATAATTATTAGTCTACCTGAATGTCATGATAAAAAAATACCTGGACATTTTTGGGAATCTTAAATCTTAAAAGAAAACTGCACAGGTTTCTTAGTACCAGAGGGCAAAGTAGAAATACAAAGAAATCACTTGTCACCTCCTGAAGGAAATACCTGAATGAAAATCCCGAGGAACTTTATAGCCAAAATACAGTGGTCAGACCTAAGAAAAAGCATCCAGAAAGACAGAAATCTAGAATAAATATGCCACAGTCAGTATTAAACCCAATTTAATCTAAAATGCCAGACTTAAGAAGCAGAGAGATTGGAATATGATATTTTATTGTTCTTATTATTGTTCAATCATTCCAGTCATGCCTGACTGTGAGCCCATTTGGGGTTTTCTTGGCAAGGTACTGCAGGGGTTTGATATTTCCTTCTCCAACTCATTTTACAGATGAGGAAACTGAGGTCAAAGGGTTCAGTTATTTGTGCAGGGTAACACAACCTAAGTGTGTCTAAGTGGCTAAGGAGTCTAATTAGACAAGGCCTGGGAGTGCTTTTCTTAGATCTTAATGATCTTAAGAGAAGAATGGAAAGAGAGGGGAAGAGGAAGACATTGTGGGGAGGGAGGGGGAGAAAAGAAAGAAAGGTTAAGGAAAATTATCTCACATAATCAGATGCAAAAATAGACATCTATAGAAACAAGAAGGAGAGGGCAAAGGGAGCAGTGACATTTCAACCTCACTCCCAGCTGAACTGGTCAAAAGGAAGAAATAATAAATATAAATACACATTCAGGGAGAGAGAAGGAGGTGGGGGGTACTGAGATATGTTTCATTCAATAGGGAAAGAAGAGAGAAAGGAGGAGGTGAATTTAGAGAAAAGATAGATTAGGAAACTCTAAGGATGTATATAAAAACATAACTCTGATAAGGCAAAGAAAAAATGCAATCTGAGAGAGTAATCATAAATTGGGGAAAGAATGAGTAACTTATGGTATATAAATATAATTGCAATACTATTGTGCTGTAAGAAATTATAAATAAGACAATTCCAAAAAAAACTGGGAAAACTTTTATGAATTGACCCAGAGTGAAATGAATAAAATGAAGAAAACAATTAATACAATGACAACAATATGGTAAAGACAAACTTTGAAAGATTTAAGAATTCTAATAAATATGATAAACTATGATTCCAGAAAACTAATGATGAAAATGCTACACACCTCCTGACCAAAAGATGAAAGACTAAAAATATAGAATGGCCAACACAAAAATATGTTTTGTATGACTACACATGTTTATAATGGATTTTTGTTTTCTCTTATTCTCATTTGTGTGGGAGTAGGGTAAGAAGAAAGCCGTTGGGGTAGAATGATAAAAAGGCAAATTTTGTGTTTTGAAATAAAATAAATGAAGATATTAGTTACCAAATAAATAAATTTAACAATTTATTGAAATTAATAGGTAAATTCCTTTATTTGAAAACAAAAATAAAAAATAGATTCAAAAAATTTTTGAAAAAATTGAAAAGGGGGCCATAGCACTTGCCTAATAGGTGTTAAAAGGGCTTGAATACCCAAAACTGTGGTACAAAGATAAAACTTGTCATAAGAAATAATAAATGGTACCTTGGCTAGCTGCAAGTATTTTAGTAACATATCTTGAAAATTCAAACCTACATAAGACTGAAGGCTAACTTTAGGCACCAAGCTTTTGGCAGAAGGACCAAATTTAGCTGGTAATAGTAATAACAAAAGGCACTTAAGCATTTTCATAACACATAGTGTTAGGTTTAACAAAATCAAACCAAAAGCATATATGACTAAAGACTAACTTCACCATTTGCCTGCTCTCAGTGAGTTATTTAATTTAAAATGCAAAGCAGTACATACATTTTTATACATACTACTATTACAATGATTGCTGCTGTTGTACTTCTACTACTACTTCTACCACCACCACCACCATTATTACTACTATCACTACCATATCTTCTCCTTTCTGTCTCCTCTTTCTCTTTTCTTTTTCTCTTCCTTTTATAGCTACCACTACCACCACTACTGTTACTACCATTATATTTTCTCTTCTCCCTCTCTTCCTCCTCCTACTCCCACAATCTTTTATTATTACTGCCATGACTACATCTCTTCTCATACTTTTCCCCCTCTTCCTTCTCTTCCTCCACCACCACTGTGACTATTACTACCATTACAACACCTCTTCTTCCTCTTCCTCCTCCTCCTCCTCCTTCCACTTCTTCTCTTAGTAGTAGAATAGTAGTAGATATAATACTCTTAAGTGCCTAAGCTTAGTTACAGGTGGTTTTGTATCTCTTACAGCTAGATTTAGCAATATCAAGCCAAAAATCCCAGAAACTTAAAGATAACCACACTATTTGCTTCTTGCTTAATAAATGATATAATTAAAACTCAAAAAAGAACATAATTTTTCTGACACGACCCATTTTAAAAGTTTTTTCCCCTACCTAGTCATTTTTTAAAATATATTTTTAGTTTTTAAATTGGAGGAAGGAAAGATATGATACATTTTCCCAATTTTTGTAAGGCTGCCAATGAAAACCAGGACCTCTTCAGCAACCAAAATCTTAGGCAGTTACTGAAGGGATTCAGAAGTCAAATGATTTGTTCAGGATCATAAATCTGGCACTTAGACCACTTCTGTATCTTCTAGCCCATCACTACCTTATCTACATCTGATGCCAGAAGTTAAATTATTTATTACTGTTAAAGAAGTGGTATCCATTTAAATTTTCAACATCTGTATGCTACCCTGATTCTAGCTTAGAGTACAGTGATCTTTGATATTCATTATTATAATCCAGAAGTATGAAATCCTAATGTATCTTCCAAATCACAAAAACAATTCAATAATTCTATTCAGTGGGGGGTTTAGTATTAAAAACATCTTCTCTCATTCTTTGAGTAATTATTGTCCAATAAAATATGTTTGGTAACTCTGTAAACTCAAATATTAGATTTTCCTAAACATCCCATTTCACAGCTCAGCTAAATAACAGAGTTTTATTGAACCATTACTATAAACTCCTTAGAACATGACACAGTTATTTTTGTAAACTACCTAGTTAAATAAACAACAGCAAAATTTACATATCATTTCAAAATTAAAGCAAAGATTCAGCACCTACAGGTACTCTGCTTCCTTTCTGACTCACTTTTTAATAAGTAAAAGCAACAGATAATCCTTTGCAAAAATATACCTTCTGCACAGAGAAATGTTAAATGAATAATGAGGTTTAAACAAGTATTCCTTCCTGGGATGAACCCTCATTAACAAAGGTGATATATTCTCTGTCTTACAGATGATAAACTGGCAGTCATCCAAGAGCTAGTAGATTTTTCTATTTATTCAGGGCATATAATTTCCTTCTAATGAGGTACAAATTAATATCACTATAGAGAAGATTTGCCAGGAACACTCCTTGCATTCTGTGATGGAATTAAAGGATTGTTTTATCAATGAACATCCAGACAACAATTTCTCAAGCACTCTGCCAATAGTCTTGGCAGAATTTGGCTCCTGACCTTTTATTTTTATTCATTCTAAGAAAATGCTTAAGATGTATATTAAATTCTTATTAAATATCTCTGGAGCATCTATTACTCTGTTAGATACTCTGGAGCATATAAAGATAAATAAAATTATTCCCAAATAAAATTCTCTAGTGCTTAGCATAATAGAAATAGGCTCAAAACTGGCCTTGTATTTATTTTATGTATATTTGGTACATATTTATACATATGAATTTTCTCTTCCCCAATAGAACATAAGTTCCTTGAGGTCAAAATCTGTTTCTGTCTTTGCATCTTCAGAAACTAGCACAGAGATATTCTATAAATGTTTGCATATTAATACCATGCTGACTCTCAGAAAAAGGCATATAACTATTTAATCAAGGAAAATTTTCTGTGGGAAAAACTTCTTGAAGGGTTCTACGTAATAGAATAATTACAAATACAAAATTGAATTGTTACTGTCTGTAAATGTCCATGAAGAAAGATACATCTTTGAAACTCTTTTGATAATGGAAATCATTAAAACATTTTAATCTGGTGTGATTTTTTACATCTTAATGTTTAATATTTACTAAAGAAACAAAGGACATCTTCCTGAGTTCAAATCAAACCCAGAAATGTACCAGCTCTGTAGCTCTAGGCAAATCACTTAACCCTGGAATTTGCCTCAATTTTCTCAACTGTCAAAAAAAATGAGCTAAAAAAGGAAATGGTCAACATGACCAAATGGAGTCTCAAAGAAATATACATGAACAACAACAAAAACAAACAAAATATAATACCAGATTGCTGATGGTCCCTGACTTAGGCCAAATTATTTCCTATCTACTTTTGATAGCCTGATCTGAAAATGCTAGAGTTGGACTAGAGGATCTTTAAAGTCTCTTCTAGCTCTAAATCCTAGGATATTTCAAAATTGGAAAACTAAGAATATTTACTTACAATATTCACTTAGATAGGCCACAAATTCCAATTGAATTAGGAAACCTAACAGATTTCTAAATTCTAAGATCCCAGAGGATGGGGACTTGAAGCCAGATCTTCCTGAGTGAAAGAATTCTATTCACCAAGGCAAGCCAATTCATTTTACTTTGCTCAATCTAATAAATATTTAAATGAAGAAATAATCTTCACTTCAAATATATATCAAACATTCCTAAAGTCACAGACTATATTTGAGAAGCTGCTCCATACATCAATAAAACAAGAAACCATTTTGATTTTTATGTTCTCAGTTTCAGTCTAGCATTTTTCTACTAGCCAAAAGTCACAAAATCAGAGTCACAGTTTTGCAAAGAAAATGGGATCAGAAACCCACTCCTTTTCTCTTACAGGTAGTGAGAAATCATCCTCGTGGGTTATATCTGAGGTACCAGCAACCAAAATAGAGCATATTATCAACTAAAATCCACACTTTTTTAATTGAATAGAGATCAGTACTATTCCTCCTTTCAGGAAAATACAGTGAAGCCATTCATTTGATTTGAGAGATTTTCCTATCTGGGTAGAAATAAAATCTTTATACCCATCTGTATAAGAAAAATATTTGGGAGTGAAAGTGGAAAATTAAGAATTCCTCCATTACGCATTTTTACGCATTTTTAGACATGCTAGTTAATTTTCCTATTAAATGAAGATAATAGTACTTATTCATTAAGAATTTGGGAAGCCTATTATGAATTATAGCATTAAGGGCTAAAAGGGTTCTTAGAGATCAATTAGCACAATCCCCTGATTTTATAGATGAAGAAATTGAAGCTCAAAGTTATAAAAATGATTTTCATATAGTTATATGATAAAAAGTTTCATGTTATGCAAAAAGAAATCAATTCTATCAACAAAAAGTTATATTGCTAGGTCAGACAAATGTAGCCCAAGCAAAGTTGCAAATACCCCTTAGATGTTCAGAAGTCTGATTTTCCCTAAGGCAGTCCAGGCAGCTGCAGCTGCTCAAGTTTCTTCAGAATTTGAAATGACAGCACCCTCCTGGCTGGCAGCAAAAACTGTCCTTCAAAACAGAGATCACAGAGCTTATATCATTGCTTACTTTTGATTCTCAGCTTACAGACGTCAGCAAGGGCCCAGACAGTGCGTAGGCCACAATAATAGAAACCTGCAAAGCAAGAAAGTCTTCTCAACCGTGGCAAGATATTAACCATCCTTGTTGGTGAAATAATGAGTAAGGAATGAGAAAAATGAATCTAGAATCTCCCTTTCCTGTATTCTAATAAACAAGAATTGAGAAGGGACTCACAAGGAGAAGCGTTAGTAAATCAAAAAATTACAAAATAATTTTAAAGGGGAGCAAGATCAATCAATAAACATTCATTAAATGCCTCTTATGTACCAGGAAATTGCTTGGCACTGGTAACACAAAAACATGACTCATCTTAAAATTCATGAAATCTTAAAGTTAACTGTGTTCTTGCCTTTTGAATATGACATAGATTCTCATATCTGCTTTCTATTATTTTTCTCTCTCCTATAAGATTTTCTCTTTTAGTATTATCAAAACTGCACACTAAGATAGCTGTCAAACTCTTTTTAGACAAACATTACTTTTTCAATGTTTTATCTGAATTTTAATACATTTTTAAATTTTTCTCTAGATGTAAACAATTTTTTTATTTATTTACCTATTTGTTTGTTTATTCTGCCTTTCTTTTTAAATTTTAATAGTATCATATTTTTTCAATTACATGTAAAACATATTTTCCAGCATTCACTTTTGTAAGATATTGAGTTCTGATTTTTTTTCCTCCCTTACAAGATAGCAAACAATATCATATGGGTTATAAATGTACAATCGTTTTAAACACATTTTCATGTTAATCAGGTTGTAAATGAAAAAATCAGAAAAAAAAAACAAAAAAAAAAACAAGGAAAAATAAGAAAAAAAAATAAAAATATATATTTTGATCTGCATTCTTGTCCATCGCTTTCTCTTTGGATGTAGATGGCATTTTCTCTCCCAAGTCTATTAGAATTGTCTTGGATTACTTAAATATATTTTTTTATTTTGAGTTCCAAATCCCTTCCCTCTACTCCACTTCTTTGAAAAGGCAAGGAATTTGATAGTGATTATACATGTAAATGCCATGTAAAAACACTTCCATATTAGCCATGTTGCAAAAGAAAATGCAGACCAAAAAAAAAAAACTTAAGAATGATAAATTAATTTTTAAATGATTAAATCTACATTCAAATCTATCAGTTCTTTTTCTGGAGATGGGTAGCATTTTTTCATCATAATTCCTTCTGAATTGTCTTGGATCATTGTATTACTGAAAATAACTAAAATATTCACAGTTGCATGCAATATTGCTGTATATAAAATACTTTTTAAAATATAGGTCCTTTTCCTGTCTCTGACAAGGCAAACTTAGAAACTATAGGAAGGTAACTATAAAAACACTCTTCACACAAAGTCAAATCTAAACAATTGGAAAAAATATTGATTGCTCATGGGTAGGCTGAACCAATACAATAAAAATAACAATTCTAAATAAATTAATCTATTTATTCAGTGCTATACCAATAAAGTACCAAAAATTATTAAACTAAAAATAATAATAATAATAGTAACAAAAGGTCAAGGATATCAAGGGAGTTGATGGAAAAAAGGAAGGAGGTCTAGGCATACCAAATCTCAAATTGTATTATAAAACAGTAATTATCAAAATAATCTGTACTGACTAAAAAATAGTGGTATATTTTAGACTACATTAAATATGTAATAATTAGAGTGGGTATAGACAACATCTCATACTGTATAACAACACAAGGTCAAAATTGAGTATGTGATTTGCACATAAAGAGTGATATCATAAACAAATTAGAAAAGCATAGAATAGTTTATTTGTCAGATCTATAGACAAGAGAAAAAATTAGAATCAGAGAAAATAAAGAGAATATTGCAAAATCTAAAATAGATAATTGTGCTTTATAATATTTAAGTTTTTTCACAAAATGGATAATTTTGATTAAATTAAATTAGAAGGTTTTGCACAAATTCCAATAGACTTGTGATAGAAAGAGTCATCTGCATCCAGAGAGAAAACTATGGAGAATGAATGTGGATCAAAGCATAGTATTTTCACCTTGGTTGTTGGTTGTTTGTTTGGTTTTTTTTTCTTATATTTTATTTCTCCTTTGGATCTGATTTTTCTTGTGTAGCAGGACAAATATGGAAATATGTTTAGAAGAATTATACACATTTAACCTATAATGGATTGCTTGCTGTCTAGGGGAGGGGGAAGAGCAGGAGAGGAAGAAAAATTTGGAACATAGGATTTTGTGAAGGTAAATATTAAAAACTATCTTAGCATGTATTTGGAAAAATAAAAAGCTATTATAAAAAAATTAAGTTTTTTGCACAAAGCTAATGCAGCCAATATTAAAAGGGAAACAGAAAGCTAAGGAGAAAAATTTTACAGTTAGTATTTGTGATAAAGGCCTCATTTCTAAAATATATAGAGACTGTCTCAAATTAATAAAAATATAGGTCATTCCTCAATTGATAAATGATCAAAAGATATAAAGAGATAATTGTTAGATGAATTTAAGCATCAAGTCATGAAAAATTACCATTCATTAGAGAAATGCAAATTAGAATGAGACTGAAGTAACCACCTCACACCTATCAGATGGGCTAATAAGACAACAAAAGGAAAATGATAAATGTTGGAGGGGATGTGGGAAAACTGGGACAATAATGCACTTTTGGTGAAGTTGTGAATTGATCCAGCCTATTCTGGAGAGCAATTTGGAATTATGCCTAAAGTCTGATCTAGAAATACCAATGCTAAGTCTGTATCCCAAAGTTATCAAAAAAAAAGCAGAGGGAAAGGACCTATTTGTACAAAACATATTTATAGGTTTGTGGTGACTTAGAACTTAAAGTTGAGGGGACAGCCATTATTCAGGGAATGACTAAACAAGCTGTTTATATGAATGTAATAGAATATTATTGAACTATAAGAAATAACAATGCAAGATGATTTCAGAAAAATCTAGGAAGAGTTTCATGAACTGAAGCAAAATGAAATGAGCAAAACCAAGAAAACAATTGTGAATGACTTGGTTATTCTCAACAATATGATGAACCAAGGCAATCCCAAAAGACTCAGAAAGAACATGCTATCTACCTCCAGAGAAAGAATTGATACTGTCTGAATATAGACCAACACATATTAGTTTTCACTTTCTTTCTTCATTTTTTTTGTTTGAATCTTCTTGTATAAAACAGCTAATATAGAAATGTTTTACATGATTGCACATGTATAACCTATATTGGATTGCTTATTGTCTCAGAGGAGGAGTAAGAGAGCAAGAAAGGACAGAATTTGAAACTAAAAACTTTACATGTTAAAAAATTGTTTTAACATGTAATTGGGGAAAATAAAATATTTTTAGTGTATAAGTGGAAGTAGGAAAATAACATACACAAGAACTACAGATATAAATGAAAAGAGTAAAAGCAAAATAATCCTAATTAAGTGCTATGAACTTATAATAACAAAACTGACTCTAAGAAAGAGATATGAAAAGTTATCTCTTTTTCTTCTTTATAGGTCAGGGACTATGGGGTGTAAATCATCATATATAATGCCAGATTTGCTCCATGTGCTAATATTTCTGAACTTATTTTCAAATCTTTTGTATTCTTTATTATATGTATGACTCTCTAGGAAGTTAAAAAAGAAGGAAACCTTAGGGAATGTAGGTGATTTCATAAAAAGAAATCATATCAGTAGAATTTATTTTAGAAAAACAAATAAAAGTATTTACTTTTTTTTCTGCCTCTGATATTAGGAACTCTCCCTTCTTTCTAGGATCCTCATTATTATTTCTAAAAACTTTTTTTTTGCTAGACTTCCCATATTACTGATTTTTTTCTTCAACATTGTATGGAGAGAGGAGTCACATGAGTGAATGGTCTACTCTTCTTGACCTCTAATAGACCATAAACATACTCCAGGTTTCTATTTAAGGCTCTCCGTGGTTGCACTTCTTTTCTGGATAAACTCACAGTTTTAAATTATCATCTTTATTTGGTTAATGCCTAATCCCTTTGAACTATCAAGTCCCATATTTTTCTTGTTTTCTAATGGAGTGATCAACATACAATTGTTACCTCAGCCAAAAGGGATGAAAACTAAAAAAATTACCATTCAAAACTTCTCTGTGCTATCCACCACACTGACCTCATACTTTCTCATCTTCATAATATCCAGGGGGAATCCTTTCACTATTCCTTTAAGATATTTATTTCTTTTCAGGATTTTCTCTCTTTCCCTCTTTCCAAATCTTCTCAACTTATCAGTTGATCCATTCTGTTGCTGTTTCCTCTACAAAATTTCTAAGATCTTTTCTTCCCCCTTTTCCAGAGATATCAACAAGAACTTTATTATCCAGCACCTAAAATCTTCCCCACTCAATTTCTTATCTCTTCAGTTTTGCCCAAATATCAAAGTTAAAATCATGTTTCCACCAACATTTTCACACCATGGTCCTCAAAATATTCCCTTAGTTCCTTCTTTCATTCTGTCCTAGTTTTATATTATTTGTATAATATACAGGATCCTCTACAAGAATGATCTAGCAAACAATTCCTGTCTTGTCTTTTTAGACCTCCTCAAATTTCTTTCTTTTGTTTTCAAATTTATTTTGTTTAAGAAACAGAATAAGAAAAAAGAAAAACTTTAGAAAAGGAATACAAAACAAAATGAAACAAAACAAAAGAGAACATTATCATGTGCCCAGCAGAACATCAGAGAGGATCCAAAATATATAACAACAAATACTAGATCAAGAAAGTGTATATATAATATATATGTATGTATACATATATTAGTAGAAGAAATTGTATTCATGAATTTCCATATTTTCTTTACTTCTTTGTAAATCGTTCTTTGGTTCTCTGCTGCTCACCTTTTTTTACTTCATTCCCCCCCCCCCGCCCTTTTCAATCCTCACCATTACACCCAAGCAGGCTATAGTTAAGAAAAGATATATGTATATAGACAAATACATACACATACACCCACACACATATCTTTCCTATTCCTGCTTACCCTTTGCTTTAATTCTGCTCCTAACTTATCTTGCTATTACTTAACCTTCCCCCACCCACAGATCACTTCTTTGTCTTCTTCCCTCATATTTTACTTCCCTGTTGGTCCATCCTTCCCTCCTTATTTCTTTATAGATTTGGGGAGGTGCTATACCCTTTATGATATACATGTAGTGTTATCTGTTTAATCCATTCCCCATGTGAGTAGGTTTTCAGAACTATGAGCCCTCTCCCAACCATGCTTCTGTATCTATTCTTCTTCTGCACTTTATTTGTATAACATAATTACTATTTTTACCTTAACTCTGCCCCAATCTTTCTTCTGAGCTGCCCTATTGTTTATGTCAATCTTAAACATATTCTATACATTTCCCATGTAAAAAAACAAACAAACAAACAAAACAAAACATAAACCATTTGTCCATGTTGAGTTCCTTGAAACTGATCCTTGATATTGGCTCATATTATATGTTAAATTTTTTAATAAGTTCAGTTTGGGTTGATAGAAAGTCCTGAAAATCTACAAGTACATTGAATATCCTTTTTTTTGTTTAATAACATAGATAATTTTGCTATATATGATATTTTTGGTTTCAGGACTAGTTCTTTTGTTTGTTGATGGATATGAATCGAGGACCTGAGGTCTTTTATTGTGGCTTCTGCTAAGTCCTGTATAATTCTAATGGTATCTCCAGCATATTTGAATTGATCTTTTGTTGTTTCTTGCAAAATTTTTCTGATCTGGGGTTTCAAAATTTGTCAATTATATTCCTATGTGTTTTCCACAAAGTATCTCAATGAAATAGTGATCAGTGGGTTTTTTTCTATTTCTATTCTCCCCTCATGTTCTATCACTCCAGGACAATTTTCTTTGATTATTTCTTGCATTATTGTGTAAAGTTCCTTTCAGGCAGTCTGAATTATTCTTATATTTTCTCTTCTTGATCTGTTCTTCAGATGAGTCATTTTTCTTATAAGATGTTTCACATTCTATTCTATTTCTTTATTCTTTATAATGTTTTGTTATTTCTTAGTTTCTCATAGCTTCATTGGCTTCCCTTTGCCCAATTCTAGTTTTCAAAGTTATTTTTGTCTTTGAGACTCTGTATCTCCTTTTCTAGTTGATTAACGTTTTTTTTTGCATGGATAGTTTTTCTTTCTTTCTTTTTTCTTTTTAGTTTTTTCTCAATGTCTCTGATTTGATCTTTAAATTCTTTTTTTTTGAGTTCTTCTATAAATTCCTTCTGGGCAGGGAGCCATTTCACATTACTTTGGGGGGGGGGTAGAAACTTTTTTCTTCAGTGTCCTCCTCAGAAAATGAATCCCAATCTTCCTTCTTCCCATAGTATGTTTCTATGGTGGGTTCTTTCTTCTTTGCCATTTTTTTTAAAGTAAAGTATTAGTGTAAGCACTTTTAATCCTGGGCTAGGGAGATGTTGTCTTTGGCTTTACTTCAGCTCTCCTCTGACCAGAAACCCATGCCAAGAGCTCCCCGCTCCAGCAACTGACCACAGCCAGCACCATCCCTGCCTCACTGATCCCATACTCACGATTGTGCTGCTTTCTTCTCACCCAGGGCTGCCCTCCACCCCACCACCACCACCACCCTTCTCCTGTATCTCAGCAACACAACTGGGCCTGGCACTCCCAATGAGTCAAGGTTCACTCTGTCTTCCAAGACTCAAACCCCGATTCCATAAGCAGTCCAGGAAGTGAAAGTTTCTATGGTTTCTGCTTAGGCTCTAACCTCACTCATTAGCCCCAGGCACCTCACTCAGTGTTTTTACTGAGCTAGCCTGGAACTGTTTGCACTTTTCTTGGATCAATCCAGGGCCCCTGGTCTTTCTTCACATCTCCTGAGAGTGTATCAGGGGGATCCCAGTTCTGCTCCTAGTCTTTTTGCTTTTTCACCAGTCTATGTTCTTCCTGAGGTGCAAATTTGTTCTGTTTCTGGGGGAAATAGGAGAGCTTGAAATTTACCAACCTACCACCATCTTCCCAGAACCCTCCTTTCCTTACCCTTTCTTTAAATTCCTGGTAAGAAAAACTTTTTTTTCGGTCTTGCAGAACTAATTTAAATTATATTCTGTCTATAGTATCACCATGGCTATTTTCATAGCCAAGACTTCAAGGTTATCAGACAAGGAAATAATCCAGATTGAGAGACCAGGTTTACAATCCTTTGGTTTGGGATGACTTTTGAGGAGTTGTCATCAACAAGTTTCCAAAAGAAGAGAACACACATGTGGTAACAGCTTTAGGATGTAAGTTCCAGATAGCCCAATTCTTCCTACCTATGTGGTCCAAAAGTGTATTTACATGTTCTAGAACAGTAGAAAAACTATTTATCCTTGTTGGTTTTGATCTCTGGATTTCCAAGTAACTTAATCTGCTGATATTTTTCCAGAGTGGTGGCACTAAAAACTGGTCATTATGGAAGAATGTCTTTGGAACCAAATGACAAAACTCTTGTAGATATGATTGTCCTGCCAGTGGTTTTCTCCTCCTCTATAAATTCTATATGTCTTGCCCATAGTCAGGAGCTTCAATTGCTGGTTCAGGAAAGGGTCCTTTTTTCTCTTCTTTGATGGACAGAGTCTTACTTTAGGGCTTTCCTGGAATGTTCCTATATACAAATTTGAGTTATTGGATGAATTAGCAGACCATAGTTGGGAACATAATGAAATGTAGTTGATGTTGGCACAATATCCTTAGACTCTTGAGACCCCATCCTCTTGAGTTACCATCATAGGTCATCAAAGAATTTAGATATAATAGAATCCTTAGGCATAAACTAGTACAACTACCTTATTTTGCAGATGAAGAAACTGAGACACAGAAAATTTAAATGACATTCAAAGTTTCATGGTGAGTATCAAAGCTAAGATTCAAATTCATGCCTTTATTCCAAATCCAGTACACTTTTACCTATTCCAAGTTGTCTCTCAGGGTTCCTCTCCAGAGTCATATGAAGTTTTCTTTATAGTAAAGGGGTTATGTGCCATGTGTTTCCCCCACCCCCATTATATCAGTTATCACTATCAATCCCTACATCTGCTTCCTCTCTACTAATCAAGATTCCAATGGGATGGGAGGATTATGTTATGGGATAGATTAAAAACAACCCATTGCTTTCTTCTTAAAAAAAAAAAAAACCAAAGAAAAGTGACTGGCATTATTTTTCTTTCCTCTCATTACTCTTCCATTTCATTTCTTCCCTTCCATATGTTTTTTTTTAATTAAAGTTTTTTATTTTTCAAAATCATAGACAATTCTTCAGCATTAGCCCTTGCAAAACCTTGTGTTCCAATTCCTCCCCACTTTTCTCACACCCTCCCCTAGATGGCAAGTAGTCCAATATCCATATGTTTTCAATATACCATTTCATGTTTACCCTTTTCAACAGAGCTTGGGTTCAAGACCTGCATCTGACTGTTAAAGCTTATTAGTCATGTCTCAAGAAAACAGAGCAGGACTATAAACTTCCATTAGTCTGCTACTCTTCACTTCCAGCAACTCAGACTTGTCTGATAAAGAACAGACACAGTGTGAAGCAGTGGAGAGAGAGATGGCCTCAAAGCCAGAAAGTCCTAGAGGCTCAAGTCTAGCTTCTGACACATACTGTCCTGTGTGCGGCCCTGGACAATTTGCTTAATCCCTCCATCTATTAGCCAACTCTCAAGGCTTTAAATTGGAGACTGGCCAACCTGCATTGACAGCAGGAATTTCTTCACTTAGGAAGTTTCCGATCTTATTTCAGATAAAAAACAATCAATCTAAACTTTACCCTTGAGTTGCCTCTTACGATACAGAATCATCCTTGAATACCCTCTTTATTAAAAGTGATATTGACATGTCATTTCTACTATTAGGCAAATTACATCCACTCAGGAAATGTCTATTGATGCTGATCATAGACTCACTTTATTATAGCTCAAATATGAATTATAAAAGAAACAGCTAAGAAATGAGGAACATTTCTGTTATAATCATACACAGATCTAGTCCTAAATTAGGGGAAAGAGAAACATAAAGCTATATGGACTTCACCAACAATTAAAAGGGCATTTCATTGAGCTAAATCACAGTCCTATGACTCATTATTTCTATGATTTTCAGTAAGAATGTCATCAGAATACAGAACTGTGATTAGGTACAATAAGGAGAAAAATAAAGCTCACATCAGGAAGATGTGAGCAAAATAAAATTCATAAAGAACTGTAAACATGCATTTCCCCTGCTCCATTTATAGATTTCTCTCCTGTTTTCAGTTGTGATTGCTCAGATTTCATCGGATTAAAGATTTAAAGTAGTGATAGACAAATCTCTTCCTTTCTCTGGGTCCAAAAGAGATGAAGTGACTAGACCATTCACACACAAGTTAATGGGAGAGCCTGGATTCAGACCTTAGTGTTCTAATTTTCAATTTCTCTAAATCCCTTTCTACTTCACTGAAATTAGTCTTCTTATTTGGTTTTTTGTTTGTTTTTGCTTCAGTCAACAGAGCAGCAATAGGAAAAGGAAAAGGAAAACTGTACTACACAGTTTCCCAGAACATATACGCTGCTCTGCTCATTAGAAAGTGAGTGTAATTCTGGAGAGCAATTTGGAACTATGCTCAAAAAGTTATCCATAACCTTTGATCTAGCAGCGTTACTACTGGGCCTGTATCCCAAAGAGATCTTAAAGGAGGTACAAAAATGCTTGTGGCAGCCCTTTTTGTAGTTGCAAGAAACTGGAAACTGAGTGGGTGCTCATAAGTTGGAGAATGGCTGAATAAGTTATGGTATATGAATGTTATGCAATATTATTCTTCTGTAAGAAACAAACGACAGTATGATTTCAGAGAGACCTGAAGAGGCATACATGAACTGATGCTAAGTGAAATGAGCAGAACCACCAGATCATTATACACAGCAACAATAAGACTATGTGATGATCAATTGTCTTTGACAATGAGATGATTCAAATCAGTTCCAATGATCTTGTGATGAAGAGAGCAATCTACACCCAGAGAGAGGACTGTGGGAACTGAATGTGTACCACAACATAGCATTTTCATTCTTTCTATTGTTGTTTTCTTTCATTTTGTTTTCTTTTTCAGTTTTTTTTTTCCTTCTTGATCCAATTTTTCTTGCACAGCAAGATAACTGTATAATATGTACACATATGTTGGATTTAACATATATTTTAATATAGTTAACATGTATTGGATTACCTACCATCTAGGGAGGGAGTGGGGGGAAGGAGGGGAAAATTTGGAACAGAAAATTTTGCAAGGATCAATGTTGAAAAATTACCCATGCATATGTTTTGTAAATAAAAAGCTTTAATAAAAGAAAAAAAAGTGTATATATATATATATATATATATATATATATATATATATGTAGGTAAACATTTTGCTAAAGAAAATAAAAAATCAGGCTACAAATGTGAAGCTTGATATGTGGATGTTCACTTTTGGTGAACATCAAAAGACTGAGCCTCAGAGGCTCAGCCCAAGAGCAATCTTGGAACAAGTGAAGGACTTTAATACTGCGATGCCAAGGTTGCTCCTGCCAATACACATTCCAACAACCTTTCTATGCCTTTTAAGTTGATTCTCATGACCTCATCCTATAGCCCACAATTTTTTTTTACTTTATAAGCTGCCTCAGAACCTGCCTAGAAATGAATATATGTTTACTGTACATGGTGGTATAGCAGTGGTGGTGATGATAAAACAAAAGAAAATTTTATTATATTCTGAGCCAAGCCTTCATAATCACTCTTTCCTTCAACCCCAAGCCTAAAAGCCAAATATAATTTTTTTAAATATTCAAACATAAAACTTTGATTTGCCATTTTTCAATAGGTTGAGAGATCCAATCAATATAATTTCTCCCTCCAACAGTACAGATCGCCACCCAAACTTAGCCTCTCATCCCATGCAACTCCTTTGTGTGACTTTCTATAAATCTTATTGGAGAGAATACAATTTCAATCAAAGAGGTAGGAATTGTCCATTATACGACCAACTCAACTCCTTTTATGGTGATACATATCTCAAGAGCATATGTTATATCCTTTCTACGGAATACTATTGGTAATAAGTGTTATTCTTCAGGCATGTCAGATTTTTCATAACCTCATTTGGGGTTTTCTTGGCTATGATACAGCGGTGGTTTGCCATGCCATTTTCCAGATCATTTTATAGATGAGGAAACTGAGGCAAAAAGGGTTAAGTGACATACACAGAGTCACACAGCTAATAAGTTTCTGAGTCGAATTTGAACTCAGGATGATTTTTTCCTGATTCCAAGCCTAGTGCTCTATCCAATGTGCCATATAGCTGCTACTTGGCATCCTGTTAATGCCCACCACATATGTCTTTCTGGCCCTTTGGGAGGACCAAAAACTTTATTTTTTAGAGACTATGTTTTCCAAAGTTCAAAGTCACTTATCTCCAGAGGAATATTGTTGAAAAGATAGCCCTTTTTTTTTTTCAGAAAACCATCTGATATAGTGCTGCATAATTTCCCAGTAGCAATCTGATCTAGATTTCTCTGATTCAATTCTGGACCCAACTAGTTATCCTTTTTTAGTATCTGACTTAGATAATAGAAAGATAGAAAGATGATGGATAAGTAGGTAGTTGGAAAGATAGATGATAGGTAAGTAGATAGGTTGATAATAAATAGACAGACAGAAAAAACAGATCCCAACTCTAAAGGACTACCAGAAGGACAAAGGTAAAGATTCATAAAAATTTTGGGGGAATCTAGAAAAATTGAACACAATTGGTCACCAAGAAGCACTTTATCCATGTAACTTATTCTTGTAAATATTTTATAGAGGTAAGAAAGTAAACATGCAAGTCAGAAGTTATTATTTTATTTTCTAGGTCATTTTTTCTTTTACAATGTAAGGAAAAGTGACCCCACACCAATCATAGACTATAATCACAGAGGATGATTTGATGAAGTTTTAACAACCACTGAACCCTTTATGGGGCAAGTAGGTGGATCAGAAGATAGAGCACTAGGCTTTGAATCAGGAAGACATTATCCTGAATTCAAATGCAGGCTCATACACTTCCTAACTATCTGGAAAGTCCCTGGAAAGTCATTTAACTCTGCCTCAGTTTCCTCATCTGTAAAATGATCTGGAGAAAGAAATAGGTAATAACTCTAGTATCTTTGCCAAGAAAACCTCAAATACAGTGATAGTCGGACATGACTTAAATGGTTCAACAACAACAGTTCCTTGATGACATTTGAACATCTTTTTCCTATGGAATTAAAGGAAATAACTTCACTGGACAAACAAAAATTCTAAAAGCCTTTGTAGAACTTTAAATTGTTAAGCTCCAGAAATAAGAGTCTGATGGTATGAAAGCTTAGGAATGCTTTGTGGAGGAGACCCATGCAAGGAGAAAGGACCCAAATAACTGTAGCATCTGGCAATAACTTGCCCAGCAGGAGACACGATATCTACAATTTTGGGAATTAACCAATTTGAGAGGATTTGAGATTCAATTGAAGTTTAATAGCTAACGTTTATACAGACTTCAAGGTTTGAAAAGTCCTTTATAAATATTATCTCATCTTGTCCTCCCAACAACATTGGAAGCAGGTACTATTATTTATCCCCATTTTATAGATGAGGAAACTGAATCAAACTGAGGTTAAAATTTTGCTTAGAATCACACAGAGTGTCTGAGGCAATATTTGATCTCAGTTTTTCTAATGCTGGACCCAGTGCTCTCTCTAGTTAAGAAAACATACACTATATGTAAATAAGTATATACCGAAAGGCAATTGTTTGAGAATGCAAGCAGTTTCAAGAAAGAACCACATGTTCTTTGTGCAAAATGATAAAAACAAGGGGTAGAGTGTCATGTTTGTAATGGAATGTCATATCTGTATATGTATATAGATATATATTATGTATGTATGTATAGACATCTAGATGCATACATATAGTTGTATGTAGCTTGCTTTTTTAAAAAAATTATATAATAGATTCAACTTGCTCTCAAAAAAACAAATAAAAGAACCATTGACAACAGAGAAGAGAACTAGTTATGGAGTCAAAAAAACCTATTCTTGGCAGCTGCAAATTGGATTTCCTAAGAAAAAGGACTTTTAGAACCTATAGTTAAAGAGTTTTGGTCCTCTTGCATTTGATAAAATGTTCTTTGCTACTTTTTATACGTTTATGTTTCTGCCTATTCTCCATAATGATGCTGTGTATATTTGTCAGAAAATATATATCCCATTTGACCCATTGTATATCATTCTTGAATTTCAGATTAACAGCTATCTTTTCATTCAATTCTATCTATCTCTATATTGATATATATATATATATATATATATATATATATATATATATATACCTATTATGTACCAGGAACTATGTTATACCTAATTTGTAATTGTCTAAGTTGGAAAAGCATGCTTCAGGAATAAGATTTTAATTTTATACACACACACACACACACACACACACACACACACATCCCTTTAGAATAATCTCTTCTTTTAGAAATGTTGAAAACTGATTCTCAATATCTTCACAATTATCCTTTTTACAGCATCTACTGTGTATACTTCGTTTGATCTAGCTGCTCTTTCTGCTTTTGTTTTCATTAATGTCATTTCAGTTTTATTATGTAGCTCATTCTAGACAGAAGTGTTTGAGTTCAAATGTGGTTGTTCAAATATCATTAGTAGAAAGAAAAAGGTTGATGAGATTATATAAGATTTTTTTTTCCTTTTCATGTCTGTTCATTGTCATCCTTAAAATTTTAATTAATAAATGCCTTTGGATTGATCTGGTATAACTGAGTCTATTTCATATTTTTATTTAAACTCATTCTTGTACATGCTGATATACACACACACATTCTCTCAATTTTTTTCTGAAATAATACTGCTCATAATTTTCCAACATCTTCATCGGTACAATTTTACAAACTACTTTATATTCTAAACTTATGTTGAACTTAGTTGACACATTTCTCTACTTGGCAATGAAATGATCTATTGGCAGAGGCAGCTTCTAGACCCATTTCAACTCCTGTGGGAATTCATTTATATCAATTAAGTTTTGTTGGGGGGAGAGAAGTTTAAGAATATGGTAGTAGTCTGTGTTCATAGTTGCTCTTTTATCCAAATCCCATCTCAGCAGTAGCATCTGGCTTAAGTGGGTCAAGATGAATTTGTTTTAATTGTATGCCTTATTTTCTGATTTAAGTATTGATTTTAACCTTTGCACTAAAAACATAGCTGATTGAGAAATAACTCATGTTGTTAACCACTTTCCTGTATTATAAAATAAAATTAATTTGATTTTTATATTATTTGAGATGATATTATCAATTCTAGACCTTACCAAATCTCTTCTTCACTCTTTTTTGACCTTTGCCACAGTTACTACAGAAGCAAAAGGGCTCTCTCAGAGCTTAGAAAGGTTATGTAATTTTTTTTTATTGTTATACTATTACTCAAAGTTTTTTTTTAGCATGATAGATTCCAAAAAGTCTCTCCTGGCATATCCTTCAATAATCCAGGATCATCACTAGGCCATGATGATAAATTTGGGGTTTGAACTTCGTGAAGGAAAATTTACATGACATGAATTATACTCAAGTATTCTTAAGGAGCATTTCTTCAATAGTTAAATGGTCAAAAGATATAAATAATTCTTCAAAGAAAAATTACAGAGTATTAACCACTGTGTAAAATTTCCCAAATCAATAGCAAGAAAAGAAATGCAAACCAATTAACCCCAAAGATTTACTTCATACCCTGAAAACTGGCAAAGATGACAAAAGTTGGGAATAATTAATATTGAGAGATATCAGAACATGAAAAAATAGGCACATTGGTGCATTGTAGGTAGAACTTTGAATTGGCATAACTATTTTGGCAAGCAATTTGGAATTGTGTAAATAAATTTCCATGTTTTGACCCAGAGATCCCACTATTAGGTTTATACCCCAAGGAGGCCTTTTGTTAAAAAAAAAATGAGTTCTGCTAGGTGCCAATATTTTGGCAGCACTTTTTGTGATAGCAAAGAGATAGAAGGTCCATGAATGTTGTATATTGCACATTTTTCATACTTTTTAAATGCTTAATTGGTTATGCTGATTTTTTTCCTTCAAAAATATTTACTATATGGAATGATTCTCTCAGAGGAAGAGGGAGAGAGAAATTATGGTGATAAAAAAACAAAAAAAATCAATAAAAACTTAATTTTTGGAAAAAAAGAACTCTAGAGTAAGGATAGCACTTATGATTTCTTCAATAATAGAAATTCTAAGTAGAAAAAACTCACTCCACCAATCTAGGTTGGCATTTTCTCTGCAGCATATCACTTTAGAGAATTACCTAGAAGAGCAGGAGGTAAAGTGACTTGTCCAGTTACACAGTCACAATTTGTTAAAGAGAAAACTTCGTGGCTCTAAGGCCAACTCTATCCACCATGCCTTGGCTGCTTGTGAAAAGGTATTCATAGTTATCTTAAAATTGAATATACTTTTCTAGCATGGCTTCTGCAGAGATAATATTGAATTTGACACATACCTACATCTCTTGACTCTAGGTTCAGTGCTCTTTCCATCACAGTAATCAATCTTGACAAAACTCTCATAAGAAAAACATATTGAAACGTACTGAAAGCAAAGCAACTATAATATAATGCAACTTCCACTAAGCTCTAATCCAATGTCCCACTATAATATGGAGAATCTTGTGACTTTAGGCAAGTTATTGAACTTCATAGAGTCTCAGTTTCCTCATCTATAAATTGGGGGTCATAGTATTTCTCCTGACTAACCTTACCAAGTTATTTTAAGAATCAAACAAAATGATGTACATGAACTTGCTTTGTCAACTATACTCTGCAAACATGAATTATTCCCATTATTATTTATTCTTGATAATAACAATAATTTTTATAGTAAAATAAACTAGTATCAACCTGAGAATTCTCAATATATAGGGGCTCATGCTTTCAACATTTAAGACCAAGGTTTCAGTTTTAAAGACATCATGCATCATCAACATCCATATTATTGATAAAATGGTAAAAGTCATAGATAATAGACTGCATGGTTATTTCCCAGAAAATTGCACGTTCACCAAAAAATATATTTTCAATATGTGATTAGAAAGTAGACCTACTTTTGCTTCAAAATGCCTTGAATCTTGATAAGCTCCTCTTATATTTTCCCTTACAAAAACTTTTAATCCATGCATTTTTTTTTCTGTAAAAGGCAATAATACTGCAAGAAAATTCAACTTCTTGACTGATTTTTGTTACTAAAGAAAATGTCCAGAACAGAGAAGAAAGCAAAGGGCAGAGAGAGAGTGAAAGAGATATAGAGTCAGACAGATAGAGGGAGAGACATGAAGACAGACAGTCAGTGACAGAGAGATAGAGACATGGGGGATAGAGAAAAGAGAATGGGGAAGAAGAAGGAGACAGAGTCAGAGAAACAGAGGCAGAGACAGAAAGCTAGATCACCTGAAAATTAATTTAAAGGGAAAAGAGAAATCTAAACATATGTGGAGTGATATTTTTTTTAAAAGGCAGAAACCAAAGCCAACTAAAGGGATTTTTTAAAGTTAGACTTAATGATTTTATCTGTTTACAGAATGCCCCAGTATGGAAATCCCCTCCACAATGCAGTTCTACAATATATCTGTAATTTGTCTTTTTGAGAATTGACTGATATACTGACAGGGTACACATCTAGGAACTAATAAATGTTAAAGACAGGACTTGAACCCAGGAATTCCTACCTTCAAAAGTAACTTTCTATCCACTAAACCAGAAATTAAGTTATTACATTTTGATTTTCTATTAGCAGCTATCACATCGATTTCTGGGGAGGCTAATGATAATTATGAATCAATACTTTTTTATTATGAAGATTTTTGGAATTAGAGAATATTACCTTTCTGTATACTTATATACCTACCTATATCACTAGATATAAATAGATCTTAAAGCAAGAGAAAGCAATGGGATATGTAGCTTGATTGGAAAGGCAGCTATTACTGTTAAAAGAGGAGCCATTTAATTCAGATCCAGCCTGTCCACTAAAAAGCAGCAGCACATCAAAATGCAAAGGGTATGATTTTTGCTTCAAGGCCCCTGAGGAGAAGAGATGATGGGGTCGGAGAGGGAAGAGAGATGATACTGAGGTGCAAGATATTTGCTAGATTTTCTTACACATGATTCACCAACTATAGGGAATTCTCTTGCAAGGACCTATCTTTCTTTCCCTTCTCTTCCCCCTCTCTCATGAGAAGCTGAAGCGAGGTGAATGTGTCTTTGCATTTTCTTCCTCTCTACTACAGAATTGTGAGTTTCATACTCCTACTTCTTTTCTCTTTCTTGATTTTACTAAAACAAACTAAGAGCTACCTTTCCCCTGTGACTTTGTAGGCTTTTGATGGTCTGTCTTTCTTCACTTTTCTCATTTCTTCCCTTTCCCTTATTTTCATTATTGTTTACTGCTCTCGGGTTGTCTGCCTTCTCAGGATCAGGGGACCTTGGATCTCCATGGCCTTAATTCCACCCCTAAATCAGATATCTAATGAGCAATTCTATTTGGGGTTCTGATCTATGGAATTCTCCTCAACAAGAGGACATGAGGGAGGGAGGAGGATGTATATACAAGGGGGAAAGAAAAGGTACCAAGAGTATAAACATGAATTAGGCATGGAAAAGGTAGTTTTATTCTTATACAGAAAAGGAAAATAATAAATTGTAAAGAATCCTAGAATGATTACAGTTAGTTGTACTTTTGAGAGTTCCCTGATGTGCTGAAAAGTAAACAAGCCTCTCTGGAACATTTGAAAATGTAACCCATGGTTCAAAGTCCAATTGCTTAAGAATATTTTCATTGGTGGATACTGATTACTCAATGCTCAGGGCCTGCCTGAATGGGGGAGATACTGATCTTTTGGCTTTCAGCATCGAGTGAAGACTTCTCCTTAGGTCTGAAGAAAGACATACTGGAAAGATATACAGAAGAGCCAGACAATCATGCCTCTGTCCCCTCACTTTCTAAACTAAAGATTTTGGGGAATTATTCCTTGGGTGAGATGAGGGACTCTCTCTCTTGGTTGAGCTGAAATAATCTTACTCTCAGTAAGAAAGTTCATTTACTCTGTGCATTGCATAGTATTTATTATTATATATTGTTTGTTCTTCATTCTCAGAGGACCATGGCATTAGGGAAGTACATTTTAAGTTGGATTTAAATGAGGGAGGCCTATGAAAAGTCTCCTGCCTCACTTGCTCCTCCAGAGTCATCTGGGTCCACTGGAAATATGTAAATCAGGACGACTGACCTGGATTCCATACTTCCTCTATCTTGTGTCTGATATTTGTGGCCATTATAAATTTATTGTATATTTATTTATGTTTGTTATTTGCTACATATGGTGATTGTAGACCTAACATTTGGTAGGAAAAGTTAAGCCTTAAATATATAGTTTAATATATAATATGTTAATACATATATAATGTTAATATATAATATATAATATAATATAATGTTAATATATAATGATGTAATAAATATTAAGTTTAATATATAAATACATATTTATTTATAATATATAAATATATAACAAGTTTTATAATACCATGCCTTTGGTAAGGGATAACGATCAGAAATAAAGCTTGAACTTAAAAAGTATTTCCACTAGAATTACAATCCTTAAGGAACAGATGATAATCTTTTAGCCTAATAATTCTTTTCTCTGAGAAGGGCAAAATGGCCAGTCTTTGGCTCCAATTTCTTTTTGGTCTACTTTTTCCTTTTGATCGGTCTGCTTCTCTTGCTATTCTATCATTACTACTCTGGTAGTTACAGCCCTGCTACCTAAGTCCCTGGAAAGATGGAAATACCATCTGTCTTTTGAGATTTCCCAAAGTTCTGAACAAAGAAAACAAGCTACAAACAAAACATTTCCCTTTTCAGCAAAACCTTGCTTAAGAAGCCATAAGCTCAATACATGCAACCAGTTGGACAGAAATACATCATCTCTCCCTTTACCAGACCTTCTAAAACTAGGAAAGTGAATTTTACACTTAAAGCTGGCAAAAATAAGAAGCCTGTGGGATCAAGATTACACCTTTAGTATATCAACAGAGTTCCAGCTCAGCAGCCAGCAGCTAATAGACTTTTTATAACTACACAGTATAAATCCTTTAGTCCCTAGAGGCTACATTAGTCAGGGGAAAGCTATGCTTCTCTCCAGTGAAAGGCAAGAGAGGAAGGTTCCCTTTACTCATGTTCATCACACATTTCTAGAAGTAGGTCCAATCCAAGTTGCCATGCACAAAGCCAGTATTTTGGTTAAATTACTTGGACTCTTCACTTAGGTTTTAGTATATAGTTCTCAAATAAGCCTGCTAGGGGTATGAGGACAATGATTAGCAGGAAGTAGAGCGTACAGGCTAGTTGGCCAATGATGATAAATGGTTGTTCTACAGGTTGGACACTAATTCGAGTAAGTGTGATTAAGTTGGCAGTAAGGATCCAGAATAGTGTTTGGGATACTGGTTGGAATATTATGCTTCGTGAGTTGGCTGTGTGGAGGAGGGAGATGATTAGGCTAGCAGGGCCAGTAAGCCACCTAATCTATTGGGGATTGAGCGGAGGATGGCATATGCAAATAGAAAGTATCATTCTGGTTTGATATAAGAAAGGGTGTTTAGGGGGTTGGCTGGTGAGAAGTTGTCTGGGTTTCCTAATAAGTCTGGTGAGAATAGGGCTAGAAGAAGAAGTACAAGGAGAAGTAGGATTAGACCTAGGGCATCTTTAATGGTATAGTATGAGTGGAATGAGATTTTGTCTGAGTTGGGGTTAATGCCTGAAGGGTTGTTGGAACCTGTTTCGTGGAGGAAGAGGAGGGGTACAATAGATCCAGTCTATATAGCTATATAGTAACAATAGATCCAGTCTGTAAAAAACACCTTAATTAATGCACCATCCCCACTGTTATCATCCTATATCATACCTACCTTTCTCTGCTAAATATCTCAACAAAACATGTGTATTCCTATTTCTTCTCTTATCTTTTAAATACTGCTATCTAACTTCTGAGCCCATAATTCAAATGAAACTAATTTCTCCAAAATTACCAGTGATCTCTTAATTGCCAAATATAATGATCTTTTCATTCTACTTGAACTCTTTCTGGAGTATTTGGCCCTACTGATCACCTTTTGCTATCATATACATTCTTCTTTGGGGTTTTCATAATACTGATCTTTCTTAGATCTCTTCCTAGCTATCTGACTACTCCTTCTGAGTCTCATTTACTAGATCTTTATCCTTGTCACATTCACTAACTATGAATAACCTTAAGGTTATTCCCTATTCTCTCTTTTCTTTTCTTTCTGTAGAATATTTTTGATCATATCAGCTCCCATTAGTTCTATTATCATCTCTGTGCAAAGACTCCCAGTTCTATATGTCCATTCCTAGTCTCTCTTCTGAGCTTCAATCAGGCATCTAGAAATACCTATAAGACACTTAAAACTGCATATTTCATTGGTATTTCACACTTAACAAGTCTCCCCCCAAAAAAGGCATGATCTTTCTCTCAAAACCATTCTCTCTTCTTGACTTTCTCAATTACTACTAAGAACACTACATCCCATACTACTAAATATTCAGTCTTGACATCCTCTTCAACAGCTCCCTCTCACCCCCCCATAATCAATTAAATGTTAAATATTGCCATTTCTAATGTCACAATATTTCTTATATACATATCCCTAGTTCACTCAAATAGCCACAACCCTAGTTCAGACACTCATCATCTTTTGATTGGACTGAATCAATAATTTTCTAATTAATTTCCTTACATCAGATTTCTTTATACTTTAACTTATCCTTCATACAGTTGCCAACTTGATTTTCCTAAAGCATAGACGACTATATCACTGTCCTTATCGATAAAGTGACTCCTTATTACTTTCAAAGTCAATTATAAACTCCTGTTTTGAATTTAAAGTTCATCATAATCTGGACCCTTTCTACCTTTCTAATCTTTCTGTTCCCTACTGTGCACTCCAGTGATACATACTAACCCGCTCTTCCTTCCCATCTCTCCAGTTCTCTCTTTAAACAATTGTGCAGGTTATTCCCATCCGAAATATCCTTCTCTTCTCAATTCCTCTTGACATCCCTGGCTTCTTTCAACATTCAGCTCAAATACCACCTTCTTAGGAAGCCCTTTTGGTCCCCCCGCCCCGTCATTTGAGCCTTCACCTCTAATGTTACCTTCTTTCTGCCCTCATATCTATAATGTATGTACATATTTATTTACAATTGGTCTCCTCCATTAACCTGTAAGCTCAAGCCAAGCATTGTAATAGGTGTTTTGTTTTGCTTTGGTTTGGGTTTTTCTTGTATTTTTGCTTTAATGTGTATAGGTAATGTTTACTACATTACCTTTCACAAAGTAAGTTTTTAATAAATGCATTGTTGACTGATTTATTGAATCCAGACAAGAAAAGAACTAAGTTGATGAAGAATCCCTATTACCTGCATTATAATATACATTCAAAGGAATAGTTGATGAATTAGTTAATATATGTAGAAATAGACAGATACTAGATATGTATATGTATGTGTGCATATATGTGTATGTGTAATAAATACATATACCTCTATCTACATATATATATATATATATATATATATATATATATATTTTTTTTTTTTTTTTTTTTTTTGCTGAGGCAATTGGGGTTGTGACTTACTTGCCCAAGGTCATACATGCAAGAAATTAGTATCATTTAGAAGAGACAGATCAGGGAAAAAAAGTTAACTAGTTATATATTGAGAACATAGAAAAATATATGTGCACAATCTAAGTGATACACTGGGTACCATTGGATTATTAAAACGCACAGGGGAAGGCCTCCAGAATACTGGGTAAATCTTAAATGGAGAAAGCATAAGAGGATATAAATAAAATCCCACCAAATGAGAAAGTGTAATTGGGGTATGATTTTTTATCATTGGAGGACTCACATCAAGAAGCCACAAACCAATTGAAATATTAATGTCTTTTAAGTTTATTTTGAGATAGAAATCTATATTCATATATTTTCAATCAATCAAAATCAATAAACATTTATTAAATACCTGCTATGCCCAGACACTGTGCTAAAATGAATTGAAAACAAAAAGTTGCATATATATTTTATTAGGATTAGGCTTACCATTCCACTCCATTGGTCCAATCAAAAACCCTAGGAGTTACTGATTAAAAAAAGGTACTCTTTCAAAAAAAGAAGAGGAAAAAGAATGCCTTTTTCTCAAAGCAACCAAACTAACTATCATATATACATATATATAGTTATTTGAGGACCTATCCTATCTGTACCAAGATTAGATTAAATGAAGGATAGGGTCTTTGCCCCAGATATCTTGGTATCTCCCATACTACCTAGCAAAAATCTTTCACTTGGTAAGCACTCAATAAATATTTGCTGAATGAATAATTGTAATAAACTCTAACTATAGAAAAATGAGTATGGGAATTTGAACAGGAAATTACAATTTTCAGTAAGCTAGTGGCAATGACAATGATCTCCTATATAAACTTAAACATTCCTTTAGAGTTTTAACTAATGGGAAAAGAAAAAAAAGTAGAAAAGTATTCTTTGAAATGCTTATTTTTTTCCTTTGATAATTAACAGTTAAATCACTTAAATTGTAGTGATCAAAATTGGTCCTGGAAAAGAATTCAGAATGTGTCCCTGATATTACAGAAATGGGAAACTATGGTTGTAGAAAATTGCAAATACTTTAAGATGTGGTTGATTTATTGGTGGGGTTTGGAAGGGTTTTAAGCTGTTTTGAGATTAAATTTTATGCAGGAAGATTTTGACAGGAAAGGGGAGAGGGGTTTATTCAGAAAGTAACACAAAGCAAAAGTAATTAATAATAAAAAGAAATGGCATGCCTATCGTTCACAATTTAAAAGTCAGCTTTGTTAACTCAGGCAATCAGAAACACAGGATAATTAATAAAGTGCTGGATTTAGAATTCAGCAAGGGACCAGAAAGGAACCCCCAAGGGCAAAAATGTTTGTGGCAGCCCTTTTTGTAATGGCAAGAAATTGGAAACTGAATGAATGCCCATCATTTGGAGAATGGCTAAATAAATTATAGTACATGAATCTTATGGAATATTATTGTTCCATGAGAAATGATCAACAGGATGATTAAAGAGAAACTGGAGAGGCTTACATGAACTGATGCTAAATGAAATGAACAGAATCAGGAGATGATTGTACATGGCAACAATAAGATTATATGATGATCAATTCTGATGGATATGGCTCTTTTCAGCAACGGGATGATTCAGACCAGTTCTAATGATCTTGTGAGGAAGAGAGCCATCTCACTCAGAGAGAGGATGGTGAGAATTGAGTGTGGATCACAACAAATCATTTTCACTCTTTTTGTTGTTGTTTGCTTGCATTTTATTTTCTTTCTCATTTTTTTCTTTTTGATTTGATTTTTCTTGTGTGGCAAGATAATTTCATAAATATGTACGCATCTATTGGATTTAACATATATATTTACCCATATTTAACATATATTGGATTACTTGCTGCCTAAGGAAGGGGGTAGAAGGGAAGTGAGGGAAAAACTGGAACATAAGGTTTGGCAAGGGTTAATGTTGAAAAATTATCCACTCATATCTTTTGAAAATTAAAAAGCTTTAGTAAAAAAAACAAAAACAAATGGGATTTTATATATCTATCTGTATATACACACATATATGTATATACATACTCATATGTAAACATAATATGTACATATATATTATATATAGATTTATTGTTTGCCTATCTTAAAGTGCAATATAAATGTCAGCTATTATTATTTCCTACCAATAGAATTTCTTATTCCTCTTGAATAGTTTTAGGGAATAGCCAGAGAATTATTTATTTTGTTGGTGTTTTTTCAATATTTAAAAAAGTTATAATTTAGTTAGTTTGCAATAAAATGACAAAGCAATTTAGAGTCACAACCATAAGAAATTTGTTTCCAATGTCTCCTATTTGAAGACTCCTCCTCACCAAATAACTATTAACCTGTAAAAATGTAGGGAATTTCCTCTGTATATAGTGATCCCTAGACAAAAATAAAATTGCTATGTAAAAGGCTAGAATATTATGTCACTGATCTCTAAGGCTATTCTAAAAGATAAAAAGCCAGGGCAAATCCCATTATGTGTTCTCCCTTTCTCTTCCCCATATTTTTTTTTAACAAGGATTAGAGTATTAAAATTAAAATATACTTTGTGACCTAGCTGTGTGACCCTGAGCAAGTCACTTAACCCCAATTGCCTCAGCAAAAAAAATGATTAGAGCATAAAGATCACCCTGAGGAGTAAATGGAAGTAACAAAAGTAGCCTGAGAAGTGTATACAGAAGACTGAGAGAGGGAAGAAGGCACTGTGTTCCTCCTTTGCCTTGATGTTAAAAATAGGGCATGGGTTAATATAAGGAAATGATTGTAGTATTAGAGTCTCTGGGTATTTTTTTGGGGGGATAGCATTATCTGAGGGAACACTTCTGTACTCTCTCTCCACTCTCCCTCAGCAATAAATACATAAGAGCAGCAGCATAAGATAATCTTCAAATTTTGGAATCTGGGGCTACTTTTCATTATACTTTTTATATGATTAACAGATGAATTTATAGAATATCAATAAAATGTCAAACAGAATGTAGTATGGTTTTTAAAAAAAAATACCTTGAGTATAAAATCCGAAAATGCAGTTTTGGATTTGGCTCTTTTTTTTTCTTTTTTTTTTTTTGGCTGAAGCAATTGGGGTTAAGTGACTTGCCCAGGGCCACACATCTAGGAAGTGTTAAGTGCCTGAGGTCAAATTCAAACTCATGTCCTTCTAACTTCAGGGTTAGTGCTCAATCCACTGCACCACCTAGCTGCCCTTGAAAATGCAGTTTTAAGGAACAAGAGTTCCTTAAAGTTCCTGAAAAGTGATCTTCAGGACTTCATTCAAGAATTCACCTGGTAGCTGAACCTGGACATAAACTTGGGTGTCATTGGTTCTCCTCCTTTGCTTATTAGAAAGTCCAGTTAATTCTCTTATGACCACGAGAAAGTTATAGTAAATAATCCTGCTACACCCCCCTCCATTCTTTGCTTCTTCTATTTTTGAAGTGCAATTTTGCATGATTTAGCTTTCTGTCATAGGCTAACTTGAGAAATGCCAAAGTTTCTCAATAGAACTCTGCTTTTTGCATTTTCCTGGTAGAATTTTGAAAAGATCTAAATCAATTCCTATGAGTGCTGGCACTGAGGGTGTCAGGGTGAGGGTCTGGACATACCAGAACCACAGTATCTACTTTTCTATTGATACCAACTATTTCCTTGAGCAATTCAAGTGCACTCAATGTATTGCTGGTATAGATAATCTTTAATACTTAAACCGCCATGTCCACACTTTGTCATAAATCTTAAAAATATTTTCCCCCAAATACTTGACTTAAAAAGACTGGAAAATTATAGTAACTTGAGACCCATTGTCTAGGACAGTAGTCCATAATCTAAAAAATTTACCATCACTTCTGAATGAGATCTTCTGGGTCCAGATTCTAAAAAGAACTGATGAGGAGGTCAATGTGACTGTCCCTGAAGGCCCAGAATGGCCTCCTTTCCTAGCCCAACTTCAGTATCCCCAAGATGGAATAATGCTACAGACTCTTTGCTAGTACATCCAAATTAAGTATAACCATCTAACCCACAATTACAAGAAAAGGTGAAACTGTTGCTCTGATGATTATTTGAAGGAGGTTTCCTTATGTCAGACTTTCATGCCCTCCATTTTTTTGGTTCTTTAACTCTTCAAAGAGAATTTGATTCCCCTTGAAATGATCCTTTTGTCACCTGATTTTCTCAGTTTCTGTGCCTGCAGTTTGGCACTGGTAATGGTATTGCCCTGCTTTATTTCTGTTTACCCACACTTGAGAAAGCCTGCTGAATCTGAGTTCTGGAAATTTTATTGATCCTTGAATTTCAGGAGTTCAACTCTCATCTTGGACTTTGAATTTTTTATATCAATGAAATCAAAGGTCAGATCTCTATCCCTATCTCTAACTTTAGATAAGGGAGCTTCCAAGACAGATTATTAAAGGAACTTGAAACCAAGCCACACAAGGATTATTTGAAAGAAGGAAAGATGTTTAACCCGGATAAGAAGAGATTCCTAGCTGTCCTTAAATCTTTTAAAGTCTCTCATTTAAAGAAGTGATGACACTTGCTTTACTTGGTCCCAGAGGTAAAAATTAGGAGCAGGAGGTATATTTCCCAAAAAAACCCCCAAAAAACCAAAATCTAAATTCCATTTAAGAGAAAACTTTGTGGCAATTACAGCTGACCCAAAGTCAATAGATCAAGAAGTAATTTCTCTGTTACTGGAGTCCCTCAAGTGAAGCCCACATAATCATTTGTCAGGCAAGATTCTAACTCAAAGTCAAGAAGGTTGGGCTAACCTCTGAAGTCCTCCCAGCTCTCAGATTCTTTGATTATATCTTTCAGTGACTGTGGGAAAAAATACTATTTAGATCACAGAGATAACATGGGGCAGAATAATAGACAAAAATAATTTTAGCTGCAAATTCATGGTTTACATACTTTTATATTCTATACTACCACATTCCCTGATCCATTAAAGAAGAGAATTTTAAAAGCAAATTATATAAATGACAATGCATAAAAATGCTGAAAACATTATTGGTATTAGTTTCCCAGTTTTGTTAAATAGTTGGTCACCCCTACAAGGAGAGACTGAATAACATATAATAAGTTTGCTTCTCTAAAATGACATGTTTACTACTCTCTGTTCAGCATTGTCATATAATAATAATAATAGTAGCAATGATAATAATTAATAATGATAATCCCCTATATTTACAATGCTTTATAGTTTGTAAAATCCTGTCACATTCAGTATTTCATTTGATGCTGACAACAACCCAGGGAGGTAGAATATTAATGGATTATTATCCTCAGTTTGCAGATATGGAAACTAGATTCAGAAAGTTGAAGCAATTTTGCCTTGATCATATGTCCATTAAGGAGTGAAGCTAAAGTTCTTGTTCTTTCCACTCCATTAAGGGACACCAGTGTTTAAAAAAAAAAAAAAAGGAAAGAAAGAAAGAAAAGACAAATTTCTCTAGTGTGGAAAAGATTGTTTTAGTCACATGCTGTCCTAGGCATTATTTTGGTCATTGATGGACATTGGAGTGCCACAACTCCCTGAACTGCTTTTAGACTATAATGGAAGCTACACAAGAGGCACAATCCCAGATCAAGTCAAGGATCTGAAAATGAAGTAAAGAAAATGCACCAAAACACTTTCCCTGAGGAAGAGAAAAATAACTATTCTTATTGTTTGAGGGTATTACCTTGAGATTTTTATTAGTTTTAATCAATACATTCTCTACCTCCAAATATAAGAGGTGTGTTTGTTATAAAATATCATTTCTATGCATATCTTTATTTATTTATATTCTAAGGCCTCAACACTAGGTGACAAAGTAAATAGAGCACTGTTATTAAAATCAGGAAGATGTGAATTCAAATTTGTCCTCTGACATTTCCTACCTGTGTGATCCTGAGGAAGTCACTTAATCCTATTCCATTTCCTCATCTGTAAAATGAGCCAGAGAAGGAAATGGCAAAGCATTCCAGGATCTTTGCCAAGAAAATCTCAAATGAGTCAAGTCAGACTCAGCCGAAATTGAAGAACAACAAAGGGGAAAGGGCCTTAAACTTTTTATTCTTGATAACTGTGGGAATTCTTATATATTTTTTATTTTCTTCAAGACTAAAACTGCAAATGATGGTTCTCATTTACAAAGTGAATGATTAGATTGGAGCAGCTATTTTTGAGCTTTATGATTTGGAAATCTAATTGCAATCATTTTGAAATCCACCCATTCTTTTATGATTGATTATGATTTATGATTATCTGCTATACCAAGGGAAAGAGTGACATAATTTTAAAGTTTCAAAATAACCTTTTTTTTTAAGGGGGGGAGCGGTAGGAATGAAATTAATCCTCAACTGGGTGATGTTTTGGAAGGACACGTGAAAAAGAGTTAGACTTTATAAAAAATAATTATAGGGTCATAGACCTAGAGCTTGAAGGAATTTCAGAGATGAGCAGGTCGACATCCTGACACCTCTGTGTCTTTGTTTTACATCTTAGGAAACTGAGGCCCAGGAAGATTAAACAATTTGCTTAAGACCACAGAGGTTATAATCATCAGAAGTGAGTTTCTGAGGGGTCCTAAACTTCTCTAGTCTAAGCCGTCTTATTACTGTCCCAGTCCCAATTCTGACAAAGTATCACATTTTAAACTTGATATAATATATACACACACATTATACAAATATGTACTATAATATATATGTGTATGTATATATATATATATATACGCTATAAAAATACATATATATAAAAGATGACTTTGGTGGTAGAGGGAAAAGCAGTTCTATGTTTGGAAATAAAGATTATATAAAAATAAAATATATAATTACAATTTTAACAAATAAATTCAACAGATAGTTAAACTTTCACCATCCTTGATCTTCAACAAACAGCGGCATTTAATTTTCATCATGTCATACCTTGAACTCACTACCTTCTCTGCTTTCAATTTTTTAGTCTGGAATTCCCTTATCAGACCATAATCATCTACTAATCCTACTTCCTAACATGCTACACATATTCTTTACTAATATTATGACTTTGGCTCCTTATTTTCCCTGTCCATCATTCACTTTGAGCTTTACTCAACTTATATTATAAAACCCATATCTAGCTATTTCAATACTGCCCTTGCTGAAGTCCTAGAATTCTCCTCCCCACCCTCCAGTTGTCTGTTATACTGGCTTTGCCAATTCTCAGTCCTAGGAAATATCCACCATCTGCTTTTATCCTCTCTGTTTCTAAACTGCCAAGAATAGATGGAGAAAGGCAAAAAATTATACTGAGTCCACTACAAATTCATGTTATTTAATTCAGCTGAATTCTCACTATTATTGCTTAAATTTCTTTTCAGTTATCTGATATCCTTACTATATTCCTTTTATATTCCATATCATATCTGCCCTAATACACTTCTCCAGTTACCAACTTTACTCTTACCGCCCTCACTTTTATTCAGTGACCTCACTTTTTATTCCTCGACCCACAACCAAACTTTATCCTCTTCTCCCCCCGAATCCAACCATTCCATTGAGAGTCAAAGCCTGGCCAGCCCAGACATCTTGCCATCTGTCTTGTCACCACTCCGTTTTCCATTCTTGCATGGGGAATATGGTCAAATGAATGTTATCATTGCTCCTGGAAAGGACAAACAATCTCTTACGCTATGACTTCATTCAAAATCTTTATAATTTAGAATTTGAGAGTATGTAAATCAAAGTTCCCCTTCTTGGCCACCGTTTTCTGTGCCTTCATACTCAAACTTCATATATACCCTTGATTTCATCATCATCCATAATCCATAACTCCTGAAATTTTTCTGACCATTAATGCTTCTCCTTCTCTTTTCCTATACCTTACCCTTACCTAAACACATTCTTGACAAGCTGTAGTCATCACTGCTTTTCTAGGCAATCACTTTTGCTCCATTTTCACATCTCTCCCTTCAAAATCACAACTCTGTAATTAAACAGTTTAACTTTACACTGACCTCCACTCTTGAATTCTTTGCCCTACTGTTCTATCAAAAACTCAGTCCATAGCCCAGGATTGAGATTTCTTCACCACCCACACTTTCATACTGCTAAACATTTCTGGAGGAAGTCACACCACTATAAATAATAGCTCTGGCTACTATAAGACTATGAGATATTCCTGAGGAACAGGACTAATTTTTTTAACCTTTTTATTTTTTTTAATTTCCATAGCACCAAGTAAATAACAGGCACTTGGGGCAGCTAGGTGGTGCAGTGAATAGAGCTCCAGCCCTGAAATCAGAAAGACCTAAATTCAAATCTGATCTCAGACACTTAATACTTCCTAGCTATGTGACCCTGGGCAAGTCACTTAACCCCAATTGCCTCAGGAAAAAAAAATAGTAGGCACTTAAAAAATTCTTGTTGACTGACAGATTCTACTACAATTTTTTATGTAATTTCAACTAGGCCCACACTATTACACATCTATAATTCCACCCTGATTAAAAAATTTGCAAATTTTTTCCTTCTCAGATCTTTAATACCACTTGCTTCAGCTATCATTCTTTGTATTTACCTTATATTGTTCTGTAAAAATTGAGGTTATATTCCAAAAGTTCTATCTTGTCCCTAACTACATTTCAACTTTTCATCTTCTCTGGAACTTTGCTCCTTCCAATCATCTCTCTCTCACCCTCTAATCTATCATTTCTCCTATCTTGATATTTCTTTCCCTGCTATTTTAAAATATGCACAGATCTGCCCATTCTTAAAAAAAACAAAAACCAGCAACTTTCATGTACTTTCATCCTATCTTTGACCAAATTCCTAGAAAAAAAAGCTCTCCATACTCAGTCTCTGTTTAATCATATTCTACTCATTTCTTACCTTTAAAATCTAAATTCTCTCCCACCAATCCAATGCAGCTTTCTTAATAACAGCTTTTATTTTCAAAATATATGCAAAGATAGTTTTCAACAAATATTGTAAAACCTTGTATTCCAAATTTTTCTCCCTCCCTTCCTCCCATCTCCTCCCCCAAGTAATCCAATATATATTAAACATGCAATTCTTCTATACATATTACTACATTTATCATGCTGCACAAGAAAAATCAGATCAAAAAAGGAGAAAAAAATGAAAAAGAAAAAAAAACAGGAAAACAACAACCAAAAAAAAAAGGCGAAAATACTATGTTGTGATCCACATTCAGTCTCCACAATTCTCTTTCTGGATGCAGATGGCTCTCTCCATCACAAGAATGGTCTCTTTATTAATAAATTTGATGATCTTTTTTTCAATCCCTCTCTTGTCCTCTCTGCATCATTAGATACTGTTCAACACCTTCCCTGGGTTTTTCTGAAACTGCTCTGTTTGGGGTCCTAGTCAGTCAACCTATTTCAAGGGCATACTAAGTGTTAAGCAATGTACTTATCCCAACTTTATAAATAGCTTACATATTTGTGAGACTAGACTGATTTTTCTCAGTTTTCTCTGCAATATAATCATTCATGACCCTATTTATGGATATACTCCAGAGTTCTACTTGAGGCCCTTCTTTTCTCTTTCCATTCTCTCTCTTAGTAATCTCTTTAGCTTCCAAGAATTCAATTATTTGCATAAGATTTCCAAATCTCCTAGAGCATATGCTCTCCTGAGGTCCAAACCTGTCTGATAGGCATCTCAAACTATACATGTCCCAAACATAATTTATTACTTTTCCTTTTTTTTTTTTTTTTTTTTTTTTTTTTTTTTTTTTTTTTTTTTTTTTTTTTTTTTTTTTTTTTACGGACAGCACTATTATCTTAGTTACCTAGACTTATTACTTAAGAATCATTCTTGATTCTTTATCTTCATTTACTTCTCTCCATCCTATCCAACCAATTGCCAAATCTTGTCCTTTCCAACTTCTCAAAATTGCTCACATTGATACCCTTCTGTCTTCTTAAAACAAAGCCAATCTTATTATCTCTTACCTGGACTAATAATAAATAGCCCCTTAATTGGTCTCAATGATTCAAATATCTCACTTCAGTAATCCATCCTTCTTATAATTGCAAAACTATGATTCCTCAATTTCACCTCTGAATATGTTACTACTCAAGAAACTTCAATGTTTTCTCTTTAGGATAAATACAAATTCCTTTGTCATTTAAAACCTTTCAACATCTGGTCCCAGACTTTCTAGGCTGATTACAGTCTTCTATTCCCATTATATACATTCCAGTCAAAATGGCCTACTAGCTATTTCCCCATACTTAACATTTCTCCCCAGACCCAGTACATTTAAGTAGCTTTTTCCCTTTACTCACCCCCCTGCTACCCCATGCCTAGAATTCTCTCCTTTTTGACTTCAGTTTTTTGGAACCCCTACAAACCAATTAAAACTCAAATTAAGGGTCATCTCCATTAAGAGGTCATTCCTGATTATCCTAGTTGTTATTACCCTTCCCTTCTGCATTACTATGTAGTTATTTTGTATATGTACTGTTGGTTGGAATATATTTTTTTTTCTTCTAAAAGAATGTAAATTCCTTAAAAGCAAGGATTCTATCACTTTTACCTTAGTATTTTTTATACCTACCACAGTTCTGGACACTTCAAAGATGCTTGATGATTTGTTTGAAAAGACTAAGGTAATTCATCAGAATATCGGTCTCTTTCTCCCATATCCCAAATTTTTTTCCTACCTTTTTCACCCATTCTCCCTTTGCCTGCTGTCTCAGAAGGAGAAACATCACTTATCTCTAGCTATATTAGGGGTAGGAAAAGAGAAAAAATGCTTAGGGATCAACATATAGCAGGGTACAATGAGGGATAGTATTTCTTATTTGCTTTTATTAGTGTATATATTTTAACTAGACAGCTGGGTGGTATGGGACAGATAGAGTGCCAGGCCTGGAGTCTGAAAACCTCATTTTCTGAGTTCAAATATTGCCTGAGACACTGCCTAGCTATGTGACCTTGGGCAAATCAATTAATCCCATTTGCCTCAGTTTTCCATCTGTAAAATGAGCTGGAGAAGAAAGTGGGAAACTGCTCTAATTTCTTTGTCAAGAAAACCCCATATGGTCACAAAAAGTTGACACAACTGAAATGACTGAACAATAATAATTAAATGCCTTGAAGCTGATGAGGTCTAGGTTTAGGATTATCAGGGAACCAAATGATGAGATTAGGGTTCCTGGTGGTCAGGGAGTTAAATGATGAGATCTAGTGGCAGGTTTGGAGTTCAGGGAACCAAATGAAGAAGTTTGGCTCCCCTAAACTCCTTGGGATTTGGTGCATGGGTAGGGAGTTTTGGGAACCCCTCTTCTGGCAGTGCAGAGATCCTTCCCAAAGGAATTTACAAACCCAAAAACCTAGATTGGTAAAAGAGGTTTATTATAGGCATTGGGAAGTCAGCCTTTACTATGCATGAATATAAAGGCTGAATTCCTTAGTGGCAAAGTCCTGAGGGAAGTAAATTAGTGGAGGAGTCCTGACAGAGAAGTAAAGTTCCTAGTAGAGAAATCTCAATAGAGAGATATAAAATCTCGTTAGGGAAATAGGTGAGGATAAAGAGAGGGTAACACTGGAAGAGAATATCATTCCAGTAGGCAGAGGCTTGCTATGTCAAGGATGTCATGTTAGCTCCTCTGCAAAGAGAGGGTTTAAGATTGGCTCTTTTTATAAGCCTTGGCTACAAGCTGGGGGTTGCTCTTGATGGGTCTGGGTATAGTTTGAGCTGAATTTGAATAGAATTGAATGAGTATCTTTAATTCAATCCTAATTCAATTCAATTCAAGCCTAATCAGTAGTGAGTGTTATCAATGGGTGTGGTGCCCTCTCCTAGAATCTTTTACAGATTCTGTGTTCAGGATTCAAGGAGACTCTGTCCTTAGAATTTTGGGGTTCCCTTCAAAGTCATCTCTCCATCATATGCATTGCTTTGTAATGAATCAAGCTCAATAAACTAGTTATAATAAAAGCTCAGTCAGGTCACAAGAAATATACAGAGGATACAATTTTCAAATCTTGGGTTTAGGGTGTCCAAACAACTGTCCCCCTAATTTCTCCATTATAATGCCTTTACTCCTGTCTCTTCCCACTCCCTCTAAGACTTTACTCCATGAGTCACCCTCTCCTTGTTTTAAAAAATTTCTCCTTTACTAATCTTTCCCCTTCACCTATATAGTCAGATTTCCTCAATCCTAAAACAAAGCAAAAATAAAAACAACTTTTCTTTGTCCTCAAACTAACAAGAAATACATATGCTTTTCAATGCTGCATTTCTAGAAAAAATAGTTTATTTTTTTCTGCTTCTGCTTCTTTCCCACCAATTCTCTGTGCCCTCCTTCCCTCCCTCCCTTCTACCCCACCATCTTACTGGAGCTGTTCCTTACCAAGTTTATTAAGGAGTAAATTCAACTAACAATTCAATGGCTTTTTTTTTTTAGCCATTCGCTCTTGACCTCTTCCAAGCATTTGTTGTTATTGATCATTTTATCCTTTTAAATACTCTGTCTTCCCTTGATTTTAGTTACATTACACTCTCCCCCATTTTCCTCCCACTTCTCTGGCAGCTCATTTTGTCTCTTCTTGATCTTCTTCCTTCTTTGTTCCCTGAATGTAACTATTTCCAAGGTTCTATTTCTAATCTTTTTCTTTCTCTCTTGATAACCTCATCATCTCCCATAGTTTCAAGTGCTACATCCTTAAGGAGGATAAGGCTTATATCTATTCCCAGTCTCTTTTGAAGTGCAGAACTTTGTTTCCAACTGTCTTCTGGACATACCTACCTTATTGTTCTGCCAAGACCTTAAGCTCAACCTAAGAGACCTAAAACTCAAAACTACCTTCCAAAAATCTGTTTCCTCCCTGATTCTCATTTTTAAGAGTAATACCATTTTCTAAGTCAACCTGACTAGAATTTTAAAGGTTTTTTCTTTAATTTCTCCTTTCATTTAATTTTTCCTATCATGTGCAAGATTAAAATACAAAGATTTTTTTAATAATTTTTATAAGTTGTAAGTTTTCTTATAATTTTTATAAGTTGTAAATCATGACATTAACTATATCATTATTCAGGACCAAAAAAAATGCATTACAAAGTTTCTGCATTTAAAAAAAACTCCCAAGATGAATTATATAACTCTTCTATCATTAAATCAGATTCTATTGACATCATTTTATTAAAAGGAAGCAAGAGGTTGACAGATTCAAATGATTTCTAAAGATAATAGCAGCAGAGTGAGGAAACAAGATGACACTCAGTTTGGTAAATAGCACAGCCATTAAGACAGTTTAAAATGGCAAAAAGTTGTCATCTGGGGGAAGGGGTGGGGGGGGTAAGAGGTAAAAAATTGGAACAAGAGGTTTGGCAATTGTTAATGCTGTAAAGTTACCCATACATATATCCTGTAAATAAAAGGCTATTAAATAAAAAAAAATAAATAAATAAAAATAAAAAAAAATAAAATGGCAAAAAGTTAAGAGCAAAGTCTAAACTGAGTTCTTTATCTTACACCATAGACAATCTAGTTTTATTTTATTTTATTTTATCTCTTCATGGTAAGAATATTCTCTCATGCCATCAGGTTTAACTTGAAGTCATTCAACTTGCTGACTTTCCACATCCAATCAGTTAACAAATTTCATTCACTCGTTAATTTCACAACTCCAGCTCCCACCAAAACCCACCAACTTTCTGGTCTTCCCTCTTTGCATCAAGGACAGCATCATTTTTCCCATTACTCAAATTTACAGCCATATAGTTATCCTTATTCTAGACTTTTTCACATCTCATATACTCTTATCAATTGTTAATCCTGGGCAATACTAGTTATACAAAATCTTCTACCATCTGACTTCTCTATTCACATGACCAGATCTTTATCATTTCTCCCTTAAACTATTGCATTAGTCTTCTAATAATTCTTGTTGACTCATGTCTATTCCTATTTCAGTTTCTATTTAGCTCCCAAATTTTCTGAAGGCACAGGTCTTTCTAAAAAAAAAAACACACACTTTGCTCCTGATCAATAATTTCCAGTGGTTCTCAATTACTTCTGTGGTCAAATACAAACTTCTTTGGTATTTACAGTCCTTCATCATCTGGCTGCAATCTTCCATTTCAGTCATGTAATTCATTATCTATCCCTCTTCATCTACTTCACAATCCAGCCACATTAGTCTTTTAGTCACACACAATATTCTACATTCTGTATTCTGTATTCTCATCCCCCTTGCCTAGACTGCACTCACTCCTCTTCTTTACTTCACAGAATCACTGGTTTCCTACATCTACTCAAATGTCACATGCTACATGAAGATTTTTTTGTATCTTTTCAGCAGCTAGTGTCTCCCCTCACCAATAAACTCATATTTATTTTGTAGGTATGTGATTCATACTTATATGTCTATATGTTGCTTCTCTCAATGGACTATAAGTTCCTCAGGGACAGAGGGTCCATTTTTGTCTTTGTATTATAATAGCAAGCACAGTGCCAGGGATTTAATTAAAGCATATTGATTGTTTGATAATTTATTAAATCTTCATGATTCTGTCTCTGGCAATGCTTCTGAATTTTGTCCCTCTTTTCCTTTCCCACTGCCCCAACTTTGAGTTAAGCTCACTTTAGTTTTTACAAAGTTGTTGCAAGTAGCTTCTTTTATGATCTTTCAGACAAGACACATTTCTTTTTCCTTCAATTCATTCTTTCCATCATTGCCAGATTCTTTTTTACAACACAATTCAGCTTTTGCCTTTTTGGTGAAATTGTCCTCTCTCTTTGCTGGAGCTGGAAATTTTATCTCATCCCCAGGCAAAGATCTCATTTACGTTTATGTATTCATCCATCTATCTAATCTGTATAAATTCACCAATTTCTATTTAGTGCTTGCTTAAAGACATTTTCTAACTAAAAGATGGTCTTTGTATAACCATCACTTAGGGGAGAGACTAAGTTGATGATAATTGAAATAATTATTAACTTTTTGAAAGCAGTCAGAGAAAGTAAAAAAAAAAAGTGAAGGAAAAAATATTATTTTTTATCCAGTTCCTTTAGAATCAAATCCTTGTACTTGATTTATGTTAGATAGGTACAGTTCTAACCTAATAAGCCTGTGGGAAACAAATGAACAAAAAAGAAGATAACCCATTCGTGACAGTCCTAAATCATGTTTTTCCCTCCCTGGCTAGGCTAAGGTAGTACCCGCACAGTTCTATTCTGTGAAAAGGTAAAAATTGTAGTTTACCTTGAAGATAAGATGGGCAAAATCTTAGATCAGAAATTTAGCCATCCCACCATCAAGCAATTCATATTTCTATTAGATAGCTATTGCATAGCTTACATTTATTCTTTCCATAAAGATATATATATATATATATATATATATATATATATATATACACACATATAAAATGTATGTATATGTGTATATACACACATATATATGCATGTATCTATCTGTGTATGTACATATTAACAGAAAGAAAAACATACAGTTGTCATGATCAGGATCTATCTTAGAAAAAGACTGAAATGAGACTATAAAGACAGAAACCTAATGCAACAATGCATAGATTCCAATGAAACATGTTACTCTCCTTCTGACAGAGGAGTGATCAGCCCAAGATATAAAATAAGACATACAGTTCTAGACATTATAATTGAAGGGTTTTATTTTGCTTATCTGTGATTATTTGTTGCAAGAATTGGGTTTGGGCTTTTTTTTTTCCCATGGCAAGGGGCAATTTGGGAGATAGAGTGAGGGGGATGTCCATAGTATTACTGAAAATAAACAAAAGAGTCAAGGAAGGATTTTTTTTTTTAATGCACAGAAAAGAATAGAAGGAAGTCAGAGAGAAACGGCACAACTTTGAAAATATTTTATTCAAGTATATATATATATATATATATACACACATATTTAAAATAAACTATATACAATAGAAATTCAGTTTCATAGGTATATCTTTTTCTGTTCAAAAATCTTTTTTGGATATATATTAGATACAGAATAAAAAAAATAAGGTGAAGCAACTAGCAAACTAGAGAACTGAATTCAGAGATGTGTAATGTGACTTTTTAGCTGTGAAATTTTGAAATAATAATAATCTTGAAATGGCACTCAAGAAAATAGACAATAAAATTTTAAATTATTGGGTATTAAACTTCTTGATTTTCTTACTATTCTTAAGTAAAAACTGATATTACTGAATTTTCTCTTTTCTTTTGGTCAACCTTCCCTAAAGTAGACTATAATGTATGTGGTTTCATTTTTTCTGACCTCAGGAAATCATGTCTGATAGAAAATTTTAAATATATTTATAATGAACAGTAAAAGAACAAAAAGTTTAAAATGTAGCATATTGAACAATAAGAATGTTACAAAAGGCAGTATTGTGACTGATTTTCTGAACAATTAAATATATTAGGTGAAACTTTTTATCTAGGCCAAGGAGTCTATATTTCTGTCCTCCCTCCTGTAAGTCAATACCTTTAGTCAACTCTTTTTTTTTTTAATGTGTGCATTTCCTGTCTATCCATTTAGATTACAGGCCCCATGAGAACAGAGACAATGTCTTCTATTTCTTTTCCTTTTCTTGATGCTTCAACAGTGTTATGCTACACAACACATCCTGGGCATTTTCATCTCATTTAAGCAGCACCTCTAATGTTCCTGTTTCCTGCACCTGGAATGTGTTTCCTCTTCCTCTACATACTCAAGGCTCAATTGCACTCCCATGTTTTTCATAAAGTGTTTCCACACCCCCACTCTCCATAGTAACCCACCTTCTCTGAACTGCAATAGACATTATATTGCCTTGCATTGTGAGTTAACTTTTTAATGTATACTTGCATTTGTGTCTTTTCTCCTCAATTATATTTTTAGCTTAAAAAAAAGGAATGTGATTTAATGATTTTCCTCCCCCACCTCATGATGCCAATGGTTAAGCAATAAATAGTAACTAAATGATTATGTAATTAAATGATTACCCAATCTACAATAGGTGTTCAAGAAATAGAATTGCTTAACCAATGGGTTTTTAATGGGACTGCAACTCATTTTATCTCATCTCCTATTTCATTATTCTCTTAGAATTATTAAACTCCAAAGAGCTAGGTTAAAGTTCCCACTTCATCTCTTTCTAATTCTGTGATGCTAAGTTGATTGTTTTAAACCATTATAGCCTCCATTTCCTCACTTACAAAAGGAAGATACTTATGATTATATATAACCAATCAACCAATAAACATTTGCTTATTGCTATGTGCTATTTGTTTATTATATTGCTAGGGACCTGCCTGAGAATAAAATGAAATAAATGAAATGAAATGAAAATAAAGTTTGCAAACTTTAAAGTGCTATATAAATAATAGCTATCATTATCATCATTTATTTTCATCTCCAAAAACTATCAATAAAGTGCTTTTAGATGATAACATATGTTTGTATGTATCAGACATAGAGTCTTTTTTTTTTTTTTTGCTGAGGCAATTGGGGTTAAGTGACTTGCCCAGGGTCACACAGCTAGGAAATTAAGTGTCAGAGCTCAAGTTTGAACTCAGATCCTCCTGACTTCAGGGCTAGTGCTCTATCCACTGTGCCACCTAACTGCCTCCATAAAGTCTTTTGAAGTTAGTCTGCTCTGCATTAGCTAAGCCCTGGTGATAACAAAAGTGAAATAAGACAGCACCTTTCATCAAGGAAATTACATTATGATAGGGAGGATGAGATATGTACCCAAAATAAATATAATATAAATTAAGTTGTTATTTAAGAACATAAGAAAAGCAGAGTAAAATAGAGATCCAAAGATGATTGAACTTGGAAGTTGAGGAAAAGCATTGTGGGGAGAAAAAAATAGTGCCTGATATGGATCTTAAAAAGGATTTCAAAGACTACATAGAAGACAACAGGAAAAAACTGGAAAATGGCAAGTAGTCTGTTAAGTTGAAGTACATAATGCATGAAAATAAATAGAATGAAAAGGTGGAAAGGTAAACTAGATTAGTGAAGATCTCCAAGTTAAACAAAGTAGTTTGCATTTTATTTTGGTATTCAAATTAGAGTCGCTACAGCTTTTTGAGCAGAAAAGTAACATAGCATAATAAGATCACAGAATCATAAATTTAAAGTAAGAAGGGATTTTTGAAATCATTTAGTCTGGCCCTCATTTTATAAATTAGAAAACTAAGGTCCAGCTAGATTAAAGAACTTCTTTATGGTCACACAGGTAGAAAAGAGCTGAGTTGAGATTTGAACCTATGCCTTCTTAAAATCACATCCACAATTATTAGATCTATGTCTTAAGAGAATTCTTTGGCAATAGCATAAACTAAAGATTGGAGAAAGGAAAGGCTGTCAAGAGTAATTTATTTAATTCTTATTAATTTAACTTTGTTTTTCCTTCATGGTGAAATTATTAAGGGACAATACAGTTTGTTTTATTAGACTGAAAAAAATTAATCTACATGGTGATAAGAATCTTAAAATTAGATCATTGTTAATCTCTTCTCTTTTTTTCCTTTTGGAGAATAGGACTCTCTATCTCACCTAAGTTTGAAGTACACTGGTTGCTTTAGGCAGACTGCATCCCCCCTTCTTTGGATAGCATGGGGACTCAAAAATATTGGTCTAAATGTATATATCCAATTAGATTAACTCACTATAACTCAGAACTCCCTAGTTCCAGAGATCCAATAGCCTCAGTCTCCCCAGTAGCAGATATTATGTGCTACCTGAATCACCACATCTGGCAACCTTTCCATTTCTATAGCTACTATCCCCAATTGGCACTCTTTTACTTCTGTCTCTTTTATTAGATTCTTTTTTCCCCAAATAGTATTTTATTTTTTCAAATATATGTAAAGATGGTTTTAACATTCATTTTTACAAGACTTTGTGTTCCAAATTTTTCCTTCTCTCTCTCCTCCCCAAGATAGTGAACAATCTGACATAGTTTAAACATGTACAATCCTTCTAAACATATTTCCATATTTGTCACATTATACAAGAAAAATCAAACTTAAAGGGAAAAAAAACAAGAAATAAAAATCAAACAAACAACAAAAGGTGAAAATAGTGTGCTTTGATCCACATTCATTCTCCATAGTTCTTTCTAGATGTGAATGAAACTTTCCATTTGAAATCTATTGGAATTGTTTTAAAATCACCACATTGCTGAGAAGAGCCAAGACCATTACATTTGATCATCACATAATCTTGCTGTTATTATGTACAAAGTTCTCTTGGTTTTATTCACTTCATTTAACATTAGTTCATGTAAGTCTTTCTAGGTTTTTCTGAAATCAGCCTGCTCATTATTTCTTATAGGACAATAATATTCCATTACATTGGTATATCATAACTTATTCAGTCATTTTCCAGCTGATGGGCATCCAAATCATTAAAACTACGAAAAGGGCTGCTACAAAGGATAAAGGGTCCTTTTCCCTCCTTTATGATTTCTTTGATATAAAAACCCAGTAGTGGCAGTGCTAGGTCAAAGGGTATGCACAGTTTTATAGTCTTTGGGCATAGTTTCAAATTGCTCTCCAGAATCGTTGAATCTTATCACAACTCCACCAATAATGCATTAGTGTCTCAGTTTTCCCATATCCTATCCAACATTTATCATCATCTTTTCCTGTTGTCTTGATCTATATCTTGTCCCTGGACCAAGATGTCTCTGAAAGGGAAAGTGAGGCAGATGACCTTGCAGAGCCCTCCTTCCCTTAAATCCAATTCACGTGTATGTCATGGCATTACTTCCCTGATGTCATGGTCTTCTTCGAGAATGAAGGATACACACACAACAACAATCTGTAATCTTAGCCAATCTGAAAGGTATGAAGTGATACCTCAGAATTTTCTTAATTTGCATTTTTCTAATCAATAGCAATTTAGAACATTTTCATATTAGTAGAAATGCCTTTAATTTCTTCATCTGATAATTGTTTATTCATATACTTTGATCATTTATTAATGGTTAAATGGAGAGTAACTTCTACTCATAAATTTGATTTGGTTCTTATATATTTTAGAAAAGAGGCATTTATCAGAAATGCTGGCTGTAAAAATTGTTTTCCACCTTTTTGCTTCCCCTCTAATCTTAGCTGCCTATCCCTCTCTTCCTAATAAGAACACTATTTTTGAGTGACCTGATAAACAAAATCTTTAAAAAATTCTTTTGAGATAAGTTCATTATAGTATCAGATTTTTAATATGCTGTTTTGGTGAGACAAATATGCTAGTACTGGCGTTAGGATCCTTGCCAGGGATTTGCCTTGTAGGTTAAAAATAATAAAAATAAAAGCAATCTTATGCTATTGTTGTTCAGTTATTTCTCACTCTTTGTGACTCCATGGCTCTTTCTTCCTCTAGTTCTTTTTACAAATGAGGAAATTGAGGCAAACTGGGTTAAGTAACTTGCCTGAGGTATGATTTGAACTTAGGAAAATGTTTTCCTAACTTCTAGCTACCTGACTACCTACCTATCCAATCTTAAATGATTCATTTAAAATATTGATAGTTGTACTGGGAGTTCAGAACTTCGTTATACTAATTCCATTCTGGAGTATAATGGGATAGAGAGGGTTCAATGTGCTCCCACATTGAGCTAGAAGGGATCTTGTTGTTGTTTTTCCTTCTTTCTCAAAGAATATCAGGTGATGCCATGACATGCAAATGAACTGGATTTAAGTGAGGGAGGGTGATGCAACATAACCTGCCTCACTTTCTCCTCCACAGCCATGTAGGTCTAATGGCAAGACATAAGTCAGGATGACTGGAGATGGCCCTAGACTTCGACTTTTGAGTTAAGATTTTTAAGAGTTCTTGGTTTAACTGAGATAATGCCCAATCAGTGATTATGGTTAGGTAAGAAATAAAGCAGAGAATGCCTTTTTAATTTGTTAAAACAAAACAAACAAGAACAAAAAACAAAATCAATCTGGAAGTGGAAAATTCTCATAATTTCTGGACAAAACATAAATAATTGTCATTTATATTCACTCTGAGTCAATCAGGGCCCAAAAAATAACCAAGGGCTTAGCCTGATACCTATTGTGGCTCAATCCATAAGAGCTGAAGTGATTCGGATTTAAGGCAAGATCCTAGCCCATAAGCCCCAAATTATCTTGTGAGGTTTCAGTGATCAAAATTTACATTCCTTTGGGTAGAACAACTGCAAGTAAGGGCATGGTACCCTATGTGGGCAGAGGGAAGGGAAGAGAAAGGAGAAAGAAAAAGAAGAGAAGAGGAGAGAAGAAAAAAGAAAAAGAAGGAGCTGTGTTGCCTGCCCAACTAGCCAGTTCTAATTGGGTCCCCAGTTGAATATTTCCTATTCCTGTTCACAGAGGTTATAGCGAATCCTTCATTCTTAGAGATGGTTATGACATCAAGAAGGTGATGCTATAAAATGCAAGTGGATCAAATTTAAGTGAGAGAGGGCTATGCAACTTCACCAGCCTCATTTTCTCTTAAGCCATCTGGGTTCAGAGGCAAGATATGGATCAAGAAGAAGGGATCTTGGAGATAATCTAATCAAATCCCCCCCCATTAAAAAAGAAGAAGAAAAAAAGAAAACTCAAATCCCCTATAGTTAACTGACATCCAAAGTCACAGAGTTGGTGTCAGAGCCAAGTTTAAAACTCAGGTCCCCTAAGTCTTACTCAACTGCCCTTTCCACTATTCTATCTCAATACTCTACTTATATATTTGCACCTAAATTTGAGATTCAAGATTTCCGGAGTAGTTCTGCTAAGACAACATGAAGCTGATCATCCAGGTTTAAAAACTACAACAGCAAAAAATTTTATGATTCAAATTCCTGGATCAGAGGGTAGGTAGGGAAAGACAGATTATAGAAAAAGGAGGCAAAGATGTTGAAAATTAGATAATCGTGAGAAAGAGAGGATTCTGGGAAGATGGCAGAGTAAATTTAAAGTTCTTCAGACTTCCCCCACAAATAGAACAAAGTTGCTCCTTAGGGTGAATATAGATTGATTAGAAATCTAGAAGACTTGGGACAGAATAAGGGTCCTTTAGGTACAACTGGAAACTATCTGAAGAAAGGCCCCCAAGCTGGGAATTAATCAGTGTGAAGGGCAAACATCTCTGAGCTAGATCCATAGAAACACCTAGTGGGGAGTCCTGGGGCTAGCTGAATGTGGCTGGGTTTCAGCAGTAACCACAGAAACTTTCACTTCCTGGACAGCATGTGAAGTTGTTCTCTGAGTCTGAGAAGACTGCATGAACTTTAGCTGATTAGGAACACCAGGCCCAGTTGTGCTGCAGAGACCCAGCCCTGGCCAGAGGGAACCAGCACACCTGTAAGGGCAGAGTAGGGGAGTAAAGAGACACTGCTAGCTGCAGGCACTTACTGGAGGGTAGAGCTGTGATTTGGGATTCCAGGTAAGAGGGGAGAACTCAAGTGAAGCTAGAGGCTTCCCTTATCCCATAATTTGATGCTTACATGACTACCTCTTATTAAAAAAAAAAAAAAAAGAAAGAAAAGAAAAGAAAAGAAAAATGTGCCAGCAAAAAAAAAAAAAAGAATCCAAACATATAAACTTACTGTAGGAACAGCGAAGACCGGGATTTATCAAGAGGAGGTCACTGAAGTAAAAAGAGCTTCTTCCACCCCAAAGGGTAATGTGAAATGGCTCACTATCCAAAGAGAATTTACAGAAGAACTCAAAAAAGAATTTAAAAATCAAATGAGAAACCTTGAGGAGATTATAAAATAAAAACTATCCAAGAAAAAGAAAAAGATTATTGGGGCGGGGGGAGTTAACTAACTAGAAGGAGATACAGTCTCAAAGATGAAAATAACTCTTTGGAAATTAGAATTGAAGGTCAGTGAAGCCATCAGAGACCAAGAAATAACAAAATAGATTCTAAAGAATGAAAAAATAGAACAGAATATGAAACATCTTATTAGAAAAATAATAAATCTGGTCTAAAAGTTGTGACCAAAAAAAGAACCTTAACACAATAATACAAGAAATATTTTAACAAAATTGTCCTGGAATGATAGAACATGAGGGGAAAAGTAGAAATAGAAAAAATCCATTGATCTCCACCTCAACAAGATCCATTGTGGAAAATATATAGGAATATTATTGCCAAATTTTGAAACTCCCAGATCGAAGAGAAAATTTTGCAAGAAACAAGGGGGGGGTGGAATCAAATAAGCTGGAGATACAATTAGAATTGTACAGACTTATCAGCAATCACAATAAAAGACTACAGGTCCTGGTATATCTATCAGCAATCAAAAGAACTAGACCTACAACCCAAAATGCATATCGAGCAAAATTATCTATAATATTGAACAATTTAAAAAATGGACATTCAAGGAACTTCCATATTTTCAGGACTTTCTATCAACAAAACCCGAACTTAATAGAAAATTTAACATATAAAAGCCAATATCAAAGATCAATTTCAAGGAGCTCAACATGCACAAATGGTTTATGTTTTTCTTACATGGGAAATAAAAATCATATGTTTAAGATTGACATCAAAAATTGGATAGCTCAAAAGAAAGGTTGGGGCAGAGTTAAGGTAAAAGTAATTTTAGTAATTAACTTTCGCAGTTCAGTCTTGGCATTCCCAAGACAGAAAAAAGGGAGAACACTGATGTCCTTTTAGTAGCACAATCATCTCGTTTCTGAGGATGGCATGAAAGTATATGGTAAGAAAACAAAGGCAGATCTATTATTTTTCCTTAGGTTTCTGGCACTCAGATGTCTTTTTGGTAGTTGTTCATTCTGTCTCTCCAATATCAGAACTTGCAAGAATCTGGCAAAAGTTTGCCATTGTTGCCAGCCCTGAACTCTTATTATTACATCCCAGAAAAGAAAAGCTAGAATTATGCAATATTTTTGGCAATTATTTGGGATCTGCCATTATGAGAAGTACTCCATTGGAACTCTTTTAAATGGCTTTGTAATTTGAAGGGCATAAATAAATTCTAAATCAATGGCACATTATTTAAGCCTCTTTACTGTTCAAGGAATTCTGGTTCTTAGGCAGTGAAATTAAAGCTTGGTATATGTAGTTCTTATTCCTCTCTGCAGCCTTCAAAGAAATCATTTGGTCACACCACAACTACCACACAAAGTCACAATAATGTGTGTATTTATGGGGCCTGACAACTGTCAGCCTAGAATCTCAAAGTGCCCAACAAACTCTGAGCCCCAGACAACTCATTATCTCCAGACATTGTCTCATTTTGTCAGAGAACAAACCTAGGCCAAGAGAAGTCAAGTCCTTACTCCCATCCCTATCACAGAATATATGTGGTGAGTTAGAATTCATGTGCTAATACTTGATACTCAAACTTTACAAAGGCAACTCTGAACTAGTACTTCTAATTCAGTGTCTATTTTGGGATCTTTTCTTCCCCACCCTGCCTTCTTTCCTAGATTTGAATAGGATCTTAGGAAAAGTAAATTCAGTACAGCCTCCTCAGTTACTTTATGGTTATTCTGACAAGGTTTCAGTTTTTGAACATAACTTTTGTTTCTTTTATCTTAAGAAAAATTAATTTAACAGTTTCTGGAAATGTTGATGTGTAAATAATTAAACTATGGAGTGATTCTCTAATAAAAAACCCAAAATTTCAAAATATTGATTAAAAAAGCAGAAAAATTATAAAATATGTTTTAACAAAAAAAAATGTTTGTGTGTTCAGTTCTTTCTAGAACCAGTCAGTTTAATTATAAGACCTTTCTCAGCCTTTTGCAATAAATTTTTTGGGTCAACATGTGTACTTTTGTTTCCTATTCTGAGTTGCATCATGGGCAAAATATGGTCTACATTTTCATATATTCTTCTTCCTATGTTATGGGCTATGCATGGTGGTATATTTTGTTTTTATTATGGTTGCTGCTGCTGCTTTGACTGTGGCTATGGCTGTTGTGGTTGTTTAAAATATGATTTCTTTGGTTTAGGGAACAGCCACTTCGGAAACTGCTTCCACTGATAAAGCTCAGTAACATTCCTGTAACTTTTAGTCTAAGAATTGCCTGGAGCACTGAAAGGTTAAAATACTTCAGAGAATCACAGAATTATAGCTAGAAAGGACCTCGGTGGTTAGTGTTTCCCAATTCTCAGTCAAAATTGAATCCCTGCTACCAAATATTTGACAAGTGGTTATTCAGCCTCTATTTTACTATCTCGAGTGAAGGGGAGCCCACTTCCTCTTCGGTTAGCCTTTTCCACTTCTCAATAGCCATGACTATTAGGAATTTCTCCTGAAGGCAAATCTAAATTTACCCCTTTGTAGTTTTTACTCATTGCTTTGTTTCTGCTGTCTAGGGCCAAACAGCATAGCTAAATTTTCTTCTATGTGTCAGGTCTTTAAAAAACTCCATTCTCAAGTCTTTCTTCTCTTGGTTAAATGTTGCCCTAATCAAAAACCCAAGGCATGCTATTTTGGACATTTTCCAGATTATCAATGCTTTTTTGTAAACTGTGCTACAAAGAACTGAATACAGTATCTAGATATAATCTAAGACATTTTTTACAGTGAGCCTTCCTTTATCCTGGATGCTTTTCATCTTGAGGAATTCTAAAATCTCATTAGTTTTTTTTTTTACTGTTACATAATGCTTTTGATTCATATTTAGCTTGCTAAAAACCTCAGATCATTTCCAGACAAACTTCTACCTAGTATCTGATATAATTATCTCTCAATCACTGGGTATTTAGGTTATTTTCAGTTTTTGCTTCTAACAAATAAAGCAGTTATGAATATTTTGAAACAATCGTCATTTTCCTCTTTTTATCTTTAATCACTTTTTTGTTCTTATTGTCAATTGTCAAATTGGTTTCTAAAAATTTTATATTACTTATCCTATTGTTATACTAGTCATATAGCAGATTTTTTTCCCACCAGTCTTACCAATATTGAATTTTGCTTATTTTTATGTTTTTTAAAATTAATTTGGTGAATTAAAATTGTCTCAATCTGAAGTTCTCTGATTATTAGGGAATTAAGCGTTGTTTCATGGAATTATTGATTTGCATATTCACCTTAAAATTTTTCCTTTGACCAACTTCCCATGTTTCTCTTCTACACATCAATTCCTCCATCTAGCCTTCAATCAAAAACATTATTAAGTTTCCTTTGTGCTTGGCACTGTGCTAAATGTTGAGGGAATGAAAACAAAACAAAAAATTAAATAAAACATATCAAGGAATTTATGCATGCTTGATAATACATTTTCAACACAGAAATAAAATAATCCATTAATTTGCTCAACAGAATTGGGTGAAAGGAGGAAAATGGTGAATCTGGTTATTTTGGAAGTTTCAAATAAAACTGATCTTATAGCTATAATTAATAGGGAACTTGGTGAGCTTGTAAAACACTTTATATGAATTATCTGATTTGATTATAGGGTAATAAGATAAGTATCACTTTTCAGATATAAGCCATATTGGCTCAGGACATCTTTGCTCCAACTCTACTCCTACTAATGAATCTGATATCTAGGAACAAGAATACAAATCTCCTTCAGTGTTTTGGGGGCATCATTAGGAGTTAGAGGTATTTTTCTCCAATGCTTTTGGCTCAGGTCCCCATTCCAGTATGTTCTCCCATTGTTGAAAACCAGTAATTAATACCCCAGCATCATTTAACCAATTAATATGAACTAGCTTTTACAAAAACATATCTACTGAGCAGATATAGAAAAAACAGTAAAAACATCACAACAACCTCACTGTCACTTGCACATTCCTTCTGCCACCTTAATCCCTGGAGAAAGTGGGCTCAAATTTACATATTTCCAGAAATCATTTACCTCACCAAGTTTATTTCCCAATTTGACAACCACTGGACAAATTGATTCCTTGCAATAGGATAAGGAATATTGACTTGATTCCTTGACCAATGACACTGGTGTTTCTCTCAGTATTAATAGAGTCACATATTCTTTTATGTCTGTCCTGGGTGAGAGTAGACCTGAGGCTCTCCTCTACTTAAAGAATATCAACAATTCATCCCAGGCTGGGAGAGAAAGGACTAAATTTTCTCCTGAAAGCGTTTTCTGTATGTATTTCCAGGTCTAGCTCAGCAGTCATTTAGAATTCCATTTCTGTTTCATGTAGGTAGAGGATTCAGAAGCAATCATACCTGTGCATGCTTTAGAACAGAGTTTCTTAAAATTTTTTCCAATCACAACCCCTTTTCACAAGAAATATGTATACAACCCTAGGCATATAGATATATAAAATAGGCATATAATTCAAACACTTACTGATAATACATCATAATTTTGTGAACTCCCACATTAGGTTGAACTCCCCATATGAGGTTTTGACCCACAGTTTAAGAAGCTTTTCTTTAGAGTATAGAACTTCCACATGCTTTACTAAGAGGAAGAACACATTGCAAATACTTTGAGGTTGAGATTTCTATTTGCCAATCCTCCCCTCCCCACACACAGATTCACAGTAGTTAAATGACTTGGCCAAAGTAGTTTACAGAGTAAGAAATTCAGCTGCTTTCTGATTCCAAATCTAAGACTCCTTTCACTACAACTGCTACTGGTAGACAAAAGAATTAATTCATCTATCCTCTTTCTCATCATTTCCATATGTTTTGTATCTACTTTTTAAAATCATGAGCAATATGATTTAGTATAGTAGGAAAGTTGACCATGAATTGAAGAAGACTGGGAGTTTCAAGTCCTCCCTCTAAATTTTATTATTCTAACTCTTTTCTAAACCCTCAACAATCTGGCTGCTGACTTCATCATTCAACTTGAATTGTTCCTTCATAAATTGTCAATGACCTCTTGATTCTCAAATCTAATGGCCTTTTCTCAGTCCTTTCTTAATCTCTTTGTAGGCATTGTACACTGTTGATTACTTTTTCCTCTTGGATGTCCTTCCTCTTTAGATTTTCATGGCCATGCTCTCTCCTGATTCTCTTGCTATATATCCTACTACCTCTCCAGTCTTCTTTGCTGTTTATTCATTGATGAAATAAAACCTGAGCTACTCCAAGGTTCTCTATGAAAATGACTCCCAGATTAAGATATCCAACCTTTCTTCTAAACTATAGTCACATATAACCAAATATCTTTTGTATTTTTGAACTAGATATTCCCTAGGCATTTTAAGCTGAACTTGTCTAATCATAATTCATTTATTTTTCCCTAAACCCTCTTTAAAATTTCCCTATATTCCCTATATATTTTTCAAGGGCACCACTATGCTCCCAGTAACCTATGTTCATTCTTGACTTCTTGCCCTCATCAATCCCATCTATCCAATATGTTTCCAGGTTTTGTCATTTCTGCCTTCAAGGGACTTTTTATATTATCCATTTCTCTCTATTCACACAACCATAACCATAGTTCACACCCTCATTACCTTTTAGCCATCTAACTGATTGTCTCTCTGCTTCAAGTCTCTCTCTAATTCCAATCCATCCTCCACTCAGATGCCAGGGTGTTTTTCCTGTAGTATAGATCACCTCACTGTTCAAGGATTCTCGTGGCTTCTATTATTTCCAAGATCAAATATAACTGCTGTGTCATATAAAGCTTTTTATAATCCAGTCCCTTCTCACCTCTCCCACATTCTTTATTCCCCTCTCCTCATCCAACTGCACTGCCCTATTTGCAGTTTGCTGAACAAAACACTTCATCTCTTGTCTCTGAGATTTTATTGTCCATGTGCCTAAAATGCTCTGCCTCCCTAACTTCCATCTTTTATTTTCCTTGGCTTGCTTCAAAATTCACCTGAATCCTATCTTCTGCAAAAAGCCTTCACTATCATTTTTAAATTACCTAAAGATAAAAGTAAGACCTCTTCAATAAAACATGCTTACAATACATGCAATAAAATAAAATAAGCCACAAATATAATTACCAACATATTATGATATGGAAGGATAAGGATGGAGTGAGTAGAAAAGATATTGGCATGATTGAATAGTTTAAGCAAAGCTCATGTGGTACTTGCTTTTTTACATGGGTAGTCTGTTCATTATTTTCAAGGCTAAATATAAATAAATAAATGAATGAATGAATAGATAAATGAATAAATGAACTAGGCTAAATATAAATTATATAATCTGATTTCCTAATTTTCCCTCTCAGGATTATTTGAAGTTATGCTTTTTACTTTTATCTATTCCTCCTCAGCCTTGTCAAAAGAAGCCACTTCACATTTCTGCTGAAGACAGTTGATTCATTTTTCAGTTATATCTGATTCCTTTTGACCTTATTTAGGGTTTTCTTGGCAAAGATAACGTAGTGGTTTGCCATTTCTTTCTCCAGTTCATTTTATACATGAGAAAATTAAGGTAAACGGAGTTAACGGACATCCTCAGGGTCACACAGTAAGTCAGATTTGAACACTCTATTCACTGTGCCACATAACTACTAAAAAGGAGGAGGGTGATCTGCATTTCTGCATTTAGGAATTGTTTCATTAATACCTACAAGTTACTTTTGAAAAGGAAAAGCAGTAAATCTTCATTGTTAAATGACCCAAAATGTTTCTCCAAGTGTATCATTTAGAAAACTCAGAACATGCATGAATCAAATTCAGAAATCATAACATTTTGATAATCTGATTAGTTCAGAGTCATCTTTGTTATTTAAATATATATTTGATTTCAGTGTAGGGAACTTTCTTTACCAAGCAGATCAGCAACTGTTCTGCAACTTATAGAAATAGAAAAATGCCTTATCAATGAGTTAAGTATATTACCCAGTGTCAAAGAATTAGTATGTATCAGTCAGTCAACAAGCATTTGTTAAAGTCTTGGCATTTGCCAGGCACTGTGCCAAATTCTGGGGATACAAAGAAAAGCAAAATCACAGTCCTTTCCCTTAAGGAGCTCACATTCAAATGGAAGAGGCAACATTCAAATAGCTAGACACACACATAAAAAGAGAGGCAGATAGAAAAAGAATGGAATTCTATCAAAGGGAAAGCACTGGGAGGTGGGAAGGCAAAAGATTGGAAAAGGTCTCTTACAGAAGGTATAATTTGAGTTGAGTTTTGAAGAAAACCCTCTTAAATGAAGGACTTTAAGAGACAGATGTAGAAAAGGAAACATTCCAGTCTGGAAACCTAATTAGACCTTCTAGTGAGATGGCAGGGAGGAAGGAGATGGGTTATCCTGAGCAAAGTATTTCAAAAAGTCCCGTATGACTGGGTGTGATCCATGTTCAACAATTTGAACTTGAAAATATCTTCTAAAGTGACTTGGATTCTTTGATTCTGTAATGTCTTTTGCATTATAACCCTTCAAATATTTGAAAGCAGTTAACATGTCCCCTTCTAATTTGCCTCCCTTCACTAAAAATTCCCAGTTCTTTTAACCAAATTTGTGACAAAGTTATCACTGTCTGTGGTCTGATATTTGCAGTTAGCGAAGACATGTCTGTTTATCCTCTGTAAATATTTCTTAAGGCATGTTTAGGCTGGTCCTGTACAACCACTTTGTTCATTCCATAAGAAGCATAACAGCATGGCTGTTAATATGAAGCTGTCCACACTATTGATTTTCTTCTTAAAAGGCCAATGCAAATTAACTACTTGTTTTAAGGGTAACATAATTTACCAATAATTGATGAATTTCAACAGAAAATTGGCTTGAGAGAACTGAGCTCTAGTTATAGGTTAGTCACAAAATATTAATACAATTTACACTTTCAATTCTACAAAGTTAGGAATATTTGAACATGGCATCTTCACACTGGAAAGGACTATTTTATAAGGGTGTCAGTTTTCAGAAGTAACAGGAGTTCCTTCCAAAACACTAAAAGGATGTGCGTCTCTCCCAAAATAATCCATCTCCTTCCCAGGAACAGATGACTTCCCACAATGGGAACTACTCACTCCCCTTTCCACAGTACTCCCAAGTTTCACATTCATTGTGGAATAACTTGTGGCTTCTTAGGAAATATTCTTACCCACTCCATCTGCCCATTACACACACACAGAGAGAGAGAGAGAGAGAGAGAGAGAGAGAGAGAGAGAGAGAGAGAGAGAGAGAAAGAGAGAGAGAGAGAGATGTGTACACACCCATATCTGGTGAATAAAAAAGGGTTATTATCCTAAAGATAAAGATTAATCTTTCCCCATTCTCCCAATCTATGAAATAGACTGAACAGAAAGAAAAAATGAGATTCAATTATGAAGGAAAAACAACATGTTTAGAAAAATAAAAATATCAGGATTGTGAGGATATCTAAAAGCTTGTACAAAATAATACTTTTATGAAGGAAAAGCAACATATTTAGAAAAATAAAAGAACTTCGGGATTATGAGGATATCTAAAAGCTTGTATAAAATAATACTTTCACCAAAATTAATTTCTTTTAAAGCTAAAGAGAAATATAAAGCCTTCTTTTTTAGTCAAACAACTATTAAATTTAGGTGCAATTATCTCAATTCTTTTGGCGGAATAATTCTTAATATTTAAGCAGAAGTTGAACTTTTTGCCTTATTTTACAATTAATTATACTATTTCTACTCAACGATGATTTTCATGATTGAAGCAAAATTCAGTTTATCAGAAACATTTGTGTAAATAAGTGATGGCTTATATTAGGATATCTAAAGATACATGGACAGTGGAAGGGGATATTGTGGAAAGGACTTCCCAGGTCTTCCTTCAGCTTTGGAAATGCCTACAGAATTTTCTCAAAATCACCCTTCTCCATTTTAGCTCAATCCTACCTTTCACCTCAGAGGTTTGCTAAAAATGTCAAGCTTACTCAAACCTATTTGAAACCTTGTTGATGTAAGGTAAGCCTTCCTCATGATCATGCCTATCTAAAATTAGAATGGTTTGTCTCAAGAGGTTCTGGCTTCCCTTTTTCTGAAGATTTTGCTAGGGAGGTTGGATGACGACTTGCAGAGGATGTGGTAGAAAATATTCAAGTAAAATTGGAGTAGATGGTTTCTTTGAACACTAAGATTCTGTGATTATGAATTCCCTTGCTACCTCTGCAGTCTTTTTTATGTTTTGTTCTCTTCTATGGTATTCTGAGATCCATTTATTATTCCTCAGCAAGGAACATTTTCTTAATCCATATCTTTTTACTGACTCTCCCTCTTGCAAGGGTGTCTTGCAAGACACCCTTCTTTCATCCACCCCTTGCCTTTGTCAGTCTCCAGCAAATCCTACTCTTTTCAGGAGATTAGAACATAAGCACCTTGAAGTCAGGAATTGTATTGTATTGTTTTGTTTTGTTTTGAGCTTCTTTATATCCCCCGTGCTTAACATAATACCTGACACACAATAAGTGATTAACGAATGCTTATTGAGTGACTTTGAGATTAACAAAAAGGAGATTCTGTCCTTCTCTTCCCCTTTCTAATCCCCCTCCCCCCAACCTTGTCACACACTCACACCCAGGTATGCACAGATCCCCTCTAGCCAAAAGTGATCTCACCCTCCATACATTTTCATAGAGCACTTTCACTGGATTTCTCCTTTGTTCCTATTACACTCTATCTCATATATCTCATGCTATCTCCTCCTATTAAATTACCTGCTCCTCACAGGCAGGAATTACATTGGGTTTTTTTTTTCATCTTTCTATCATTAGAGCCTACCACCATGTATTTGGACATATAGTAGGTGCTTATTAAGTGTGAGTTGAATTTCAAAGTAAATTGGATTATTTGTTGAATATCCATGTGTTCAAAATGGACCAGTTTTTATTTTATTTTATTTTTTTAATAACACTTAGCGTTACAAAGTTCTTCCTAACCCAAGCACATATGCTACTACTAACTATCTAAGGGATCTTGATATGTTATTTTTTGAGTAGCAAATTGTCCAGTTTATCTGGCTCAAAGTGAAACATTTCTGTTTGCTGCTGTAACAGTCATTTTCTTTGACAACATTACTGTGAATGCTAGTGCTGTAATTTAGATGCTAAATTTGTAGGGTTCCTTAAAGTAATCTATTATCTATCCTTTGCGGATGACCATATGGTTTGTACTTCCTTTCTTTCTTCCTTTCCTGTTTCTTTTTGCTTCTTCTCTCGCTAACGAACCAGCGATTTCCTTTTTTCAAAGGCTAAAGTTTTTCTCTGAAACACCTTTAAAAGAAAATAAACAAATGATATTGACTAGGAAGTGTTCTCAACTTCAGTCTTCCTCAGGGTATAAAGTTCTTAGGATTTAAGTTCATTATGAACTTAACTTTCATGTATGAAAACTTTGCAAACAAAACAAAACTTTTTTAGCTAGACTAATGAGACTCCCTCTCCTCCTTTTCTCCTTCCCTCCCTCCTCTGGTGAAAACTCTCTTATTAACTGAAGATCTCTAGAAGCACATTAAAATTCCCTTTTAATTTACAGGTCACAACAATTATTTTATTAAATATTTTTTGTCTTTCTACACAAAAATCATGCCTGATAATATAAAGGTGTGGGGGGAAGAGAGTTCCATCCTTTCATCCTTTATATTTTAAAAGAGATTGTTTTTCTAAATTTTAACTTTCAAAAAATCATTTCTTTATCATTCAGATGGGTTATTGAAAATAATAATTAGATCCATTTTAAAAACAACACTAAGGATTTGTACAGTTTCCCCCACAAAACATTCTTCATTGTATATTTTATTTGTACAATGTGTTTATTCTTATAAGGAATGGAAAATTAAAGAACCACATTTTCTCCTATACCACTTCAGTCCCTGGGGACAGTGGGTTAAAACTAAAAGCAATTTGCCACAACAATTTACCCCACCAAGTAATTTACTAAACCTACATAGCTGAGAATGAATTTTCTCCTTTGCCTGTAGAAACCAGCCTCTTGGTATCATCCACTGTGGAGCTAAGATAGGACAGTTGGAGCTTCACTTCTCACTGGACTTGACCACCTACTAATTTTCCATGGATTCCCAGGTGCTAGACTCTTGGTGTTCTCTCCAACCTTATAAAACTTGTAAGGCTGCAACCTATCCCTTTCTCTCTCCAATATTTCTTCGCATAAGACAGTAGAGAGGGAGCAAGGAGGATAGATAGAACATCAGAACCATGTGTTCATAGCTTCATGTGAACCCAGGTGGAGATGTAATGCTGAAGAAACTGAGGCAAGATAGAGATTAGAGAGTATTTAATAATTTATTTAAAAGGAAGAGATTTACTGGGACCAAATGGATCCATGGTTTGGTCCCAGGGCTGAATGAGACTATGGTCTCCAAGAATCCAGAAAACAATGTGAGTTCTCAATGACATATATAGATGTGGCTCAGATTCAGGGGGTAGACTGGGGCAGGGGAGGAATCAGGGTATTGAGTCTCCGACAGAGTGGAGTAAGCCACTGGAAATGGGGATGACATAATGGGGGGAGGCACCACAGAGATGGGGAGAGGCAATTGATAAGATGACATCTGATATTCTGATAGTTTGGGATGGGGAGAGGCATTCTGATATTCTAAAATATAAGATCTTTTATCCTTATCAAATATTCTAATTCAGAGGGAGGGGTGGTTTTTCAGGATTGAGCAGAACAATTATAAACTTAGGTGGAACAATTAGGGAAGCTGAGTCAGCACAATAAAGAGAACTCTGGCATAACAGGGAGAGTAAATTGTTGGTACTGGTGCTTTTTCTCTAAATACCAGCTTGCCATTTAAGGATGTTTTCAGGTTAGGAAAGGTCTGAGGCTCTTCCTACATCTAGAGACACTCAGATTTAGTTCTGTGTGGCTACAAGGGAAGGAAAAGGACTGATTTATCTTTATGGTAATTTTTTGTATGCCCACTAAATTCTAGATCAGCAGCCAAAAAGGCACATCCTTTGTCATATGATAAGTGACCAGGAAATACTTGGGCATGTTCCAAAGTCTGCTTGGGGAAATTATACCATTCTATACATGTTCATAAGGAATTTGCACTCTCATTGATCAGTGCTTAGCTACAAAAATAAAACCAAACTAAAACTTTCATCAAAGGTTGGATTTAGAACTCTTAAGAGTTCCTTCCTTTCTCCCTCCTTCCTTCATTCCTTCCTTCCTTCATTCCTTCCTTCCTTTCTTTCTTCCTTCCTTCCTTTCTTTCTTCCTTTCTTTCTTCCTTCCTTTCTTCCTTTCTTCCTTTCTTTCTTCTTTCCTTTCTTCCATCCATCCTTCCTTCCTTCCTTCCTTCCTTCCTTCCTTCCTTCCTTCCTTCCTTTCTTCCTTTCTTCCTTCCTTCCTTCCTTTCTTCCTTTCTTCCTTTCTTTCTTCTTTCCTTTCTTCCATCCATCTTTCCTTCCTTCCTTCCTTCCTTCCTTCCTTCCTTTCTTCCTTTCTTCCTTTCTTCCTTCCTTCCATCCTTCCTTCCTTCCTTCCTTCCTTTGCTTGCTTGCTTGCTTTTTCCTTAGGTTTTTATTCGCTTTTCCCTGATTTTCTTCAGACCTCTATAACATAGTCTACATTGGCCTGTGTTAGGGCTCCTAAGGATGCGAAAGTATTCTTAGTTGATTCTGAGATAGCTCATCTCCTTTTCTTTATTTATTGGGCAAATAATCTCTTATTGATTAATTACACCAAAAATTATGTCCTAAAGTATTTTTCTTAGATATCCAGAGAAATTTTTTGTAATCTGTGATTATGAGTTTATTTCCAAAAAGTTTTTTTCTGAATTCTAAAGTAACGCTTTAGAATTCTTTTCTTGTACACCAAATGAACTCCTAAAATATCAACTGATTCATGAAAAAAATTATAAGTCAAATCATACATTGGATATACCAAAAAGGCATACTAAATAATCCTGAGAGTATGAACTGTTATTCTTGTAATAATCATCATCTCCAATATATTCTTTTAAAGCTTATATTTTCACATGTTAAATGATGGAGAGATAATTTTAAGTGGGAAAGATCACTTTTTAGCTGGGAAGATACTATATGTATGAGTACACATTTATAAATATATAACCTTCACACAGAGTTCAATGTGCTTCTAAAAATCATATGGGCTTAGTATATAATAATTCCTTTTTAAAGATATGAATGTTCAAGTTTGAAGTACTCTGTGGGTCTTCACTCCTACAATTATAGTTCACAACTACTTCACTATTGTGGTCATCTTTAGTAGTTAGTCTGCTGACATAATTAGCTCAAAGCAAAACTCAAAACATTTACTGTTATAGAGGATTTCCCTTTGGTGAACCTTTCAAGTCAGAAGGCCCAGAATATAATCACAAGCTGTCAAAGTTCAAGTGTTAAACTAACTGTAAAATGTGTCTATTCCCTGATCCCTCTGGGATGTGTGAATATCTTTTCCCAACAGAACTAAAGGTAGCAACTTCAATGGATGAACTGAGCTTTAAATAGCTAAGGTCTAGTGATGGAGGGAAAGCAGATTTGGGACTACTTTGAAGAGATCTCTCATAGCCATCGTGTTTAGCAGCTGATTGAGAGACATTGATTGGCAACTGACTGAAGCAATTATGGAGCTAATTAATTTGACTGATTAAATTGACTGATTCATGAAAAAAAATAAGTCAAATCATGCATTGGATAGAACAAAAAGGCATACTAAAAATCTTGAAAGTATGAATTGTTATTCTCTAGTAATAATCATTATCTCTAAATATATTTGCTTTTAGAATTTGAGGCACAACTAATAGTGTAAAGATATACTCCAGTCAATAAAAGATACAGAAATGTAGTTGCTTAAGAGTAAAAGCAGCATTAAGAAGCAGAACTCAGGGCAATAAAGAAGAGAGGCAACCATGGAGAAGAGCGTTCCTGAGAATTCAGCTGAGCAAAGTGACAAACTCCAATACACAAGAAGAGATATATGAGAACTTTACAGAGGGAAAAAGAATTTTTAGGTCTAATACCAGGAATCATGAGTTGTTTTTGTCATACATGTATTCTACACATGTTTCTTACTACTATTGCATATTAAATTTGAGCCTACTCCTCTCATGAAACTATAAATGGAAGTGTTTATTCCATTTTCATGGGGGGAATGTTTTATATGTATTGTTTTTGTAATACTGTCTTAGTAAATGTCTTTTGAAAGAGTTAAATGTATCTACAATAGGCAGTTAGGTGGCACAGGGGATAGAGAGCTGGGCCTGGGGTCAAGAAAGTCTAAATTCAAATCTAGCTTCACTAGCTATGTGATCCTGTTGTGCCCTTTTAATATCCTGACCCAGTTTCCCTAATTGTCCTACCTCAATTACTCTGCCCCAAGACCTCAGGCTATAATCATTTCCTCTTGTCATCCCAGTAAATCTCTCCCTTTCAAATAAATTATTAAAAACTCTCTGATCTCTATCTTGTCTCAGTTTCTCTGGCATTACAATCCTGGGCATGGAGTTTGACCTCTGTCTATCTCAGTTTCTTTCACTGTAAAAATGGGGTTATAATAGCACTTATAATAGCAATGATAAATGAAATAATGTATGTAAAACATTTAGTACAATACTTGACATTTAGAACTTCTTTAATATACTAATTCTCCATCATTCTCCCCTTTATCAGTTAACAATTATAGGGAAGCACACTGATGAAGATTGCCTAGCACAAAGCATGTGCTTAATAAATGCTTGTCCCCTTTCCTTTATCTGTATACTTAGGATTCTTCCTTCTTAAGGACCATAACTTAAACCTAAATCATTCTGGCTCTTATTGATAGGCCAAACAGAGACCACTTGGTTTTTATTTTGGCCCTGAGTGACTCAGAACGAATGTAAATAGTAATTGTTGTTTTGGTGGAGAGTCTTCTCCCAGATGGATCCCTTTATTTGTTTGTTTATAAATGGCTAACCAAAAAAAAAAAAAAAATTAAAGACCATTAGTTGCCTTTTTTCTTTTTTACCTAGTCTTAATCACTGAATGGGTTTTCCCTTTGGGAAACTGAAACCTGTTAAAAACCCACCTTAAAAAGGCCAAGTCTCCAATTGCATCCAGACCCATCTCTAGTTATCCTGACTTATATTTAGCCACTGGATTCAGATAGCTCAAGAGGAGAAAGTAAGGTGAATGACCTTGCACAGCCACCCTTTCTCAAATTCAATTCACTTGCACATCATTACATCACCTCCCTGAGTTCATGAGCCTCTTCAAGAATTTGAAACAAACAACAATTTAGGATTATAAATCTAGAGTTAGAAAGCATTTTAGCCATAACCTAGTGCAGCTCCTTTATTTTGTAAATGAGGATTGAGGCACAGGCAAGTTACATGACTTGCCCATTCCCAAATAGGTTATAAGTAAAAGAGCTGATATTTGAACAGGGTTACACTTACTGTACTCTATACAGAACTCTTATTCTTCAAGTTCTCAAAGAGCTTACATTTTATCAGAGGAGATAACATGTAGACACACAAATATGTATACCTACACATATATAATATATTATATATATATATATATATATATATATATATATATATATATATATATGACTTTATATTCCAAATACAAGATAAGTGTTTCTTGAAGTGGAAGGATGAGAGCTTAGTACTATCAACTAGGAGTAATCAAGAAAGGCTTCATACAGAAAGAGGTACTTGAGTTGAGGGTTGAAAAGAATCAGGGATCTTAAGAGCAGAGATCAAGAGGGGCTATATTACAAGTAAGGAGAATGTCTACATAGAGTCATAGAGATAGGTGACAGAGTAGTATGTAAAGAACAATAAGAAGGCTATCTGCTCTTTGATTGGACCCTGTAGAGAATGAGGAATAAATGATAAATAATGGGGCTAGAAAGTTATATTAGAATCAGGTAGTGAAGGGCTTTAAGTGACAAATAAGGGAGTTTTAATTTAAATTTAGAAATAATAATGAGTCATTCTACTAGTCTTTGTTGATTAAATGTATCTTTAAGTGCAATTCAACAAATATTTATTGAGTCTTCCACATCTAAGGCATCTGGGTACCGGGAATTGTTTAATTTCCTCTTCTTTTATCTGTTTTGTGAGTCTGTTTTGTTATTCTCATTGGCCACCAATAGGTCCTAGGCCAAATCCCATTTGGTCATGGCTTGGGTCCCGATTAATGATTAACTCAGATTGAATGTAAATAGCAATCTTTTCTGCTTTTGGCCAGAAACTCTAAGGTCTTCCCCTCCTGGGTTCATTCATTCATTCATTTGGATTTTTTTTTTTTGGACTAGGTGAAAATGGAGATTCTTTGCTTTAATTGCTACCTCACCTTCATCACTTGTGGTCTCAGTCAAACTGAGACCTGTAGAAGACCTGAGGTTAAAAAGGCCAAGGTCTCCCATTTCATCCAGGGCCATCTCTAGTCCTGGGCTGGGTGGGATGCAAGACCTCCTTCCCAATCCAGTTAACTAATCAGAGACATCATCAGGTACAAAGAGAAAACATTTATTTAATCCCTGCAGGGAGAGGCCCAGACTTACAACTGGAGCTATCTCATGCTTCTGCCATGTGCTCCTGAAACCTGACTGGCTTCCAGCTTGTCTAGGGTTTAAAAGGCAAAGGATGAGAGCCTTCTCATTGGATAGACTAAAAGGAGAACCATCCTTGACCAATGATCACCAATGCTGGCTGCTTCCCACAGGTCATGTCACTTCCTGCAACTTCCTATATCTCAGATTCAAAGTTCATTCCTCTAGAGAGTAAATGACCTCCCTAAGGTCTCAGTTCTGGAAATAGGAAACATGTGACTCAATACTGAGAAATACTTCATCCAATCAGTTCCATTCAATCTCTATCTGCCTACTGGACCCAGATGGCTCTGGACAGGAAAGTGAGGCAGGTGACCTTGCCCAGCCCTCCCTCACTTGCACATCATGGCATCACCTCCCTGAGGTCATGGTCCTCTTAGAAAACAAAGGACAAACAACAACATCCTCTGAGTTTGCTTAAATAAGGATTTGTCAAATTACTATATCATTTTCTGACCTCAGAACTCATTCTCCTCTTGCTTCCTAACTCCATCTGTTCTTTCCCTTATTTTTCCCCTCACTAAAAGCAGAAACATCCTGCCCTGAATTTTTTCTTTTACCTACCTCTGAACATTGAGAATTGGACCTCAGAATCAGCAATAATTTAAGGCTTTTGTAAACTGCTTCTAAGCATCTGAAAATTGCTCTTCCCACATCAGACAATATTGCTACCTCTGGGGTATTTCATACTAGTGTAAGTAAGAGATCAATTTTAGGGAGATCTGTGACTTGATGCTGATCCAGTAACTGGATCAGCCAATCAAACAAAAAGCATTTACTAAATATCTACTATGTACCAGGGAAGTTTTGAATTAGGTTTGCAAATACAAATAATGAAACAATCTCTATTCTCAAGGAGCTTGCATTTAAATAGATATTCTTTACTTCTAATAAGTTTACACTTGGAATTGCTAATTATAGGTCATGAATAATAATTTCTTGAAAAGTGGTCTTTATTTTTAAAAAAGCATGGCTAATTCAAAACATAGGAATATTTTATTTTGTTATTTATTTTAGTTTATACTTTTATTTTTTATTGAAACATCTAGGCAATACAATGGACAGAATACTGAACTTAAAAGTCAGGGAGATTTGACCTTGAATCTAGCCTTAGACACATACTAGCTGATAAGTCACTGAATCTCTCTCAACTACTGTATCCTCATTATAAAATCGGGATAATAATAGCAATGTCCCAGGATTGTTGTAAGGATCAAATGATATAACATATGTAAATCACTTTGTAAAATTTAAAAGGATTCAGTAAATGCTAACTGTTATTATTCATGTTGGATTGGGAACCATTTTGGATCCCTTCTAGTTCTGAATCTATGATCCTGTGATTCTCTAAATACAAAAATTAAAACAAATATAATCCCTACCTCAAGTTATTTACAACACAATTGGAGGGGTACAGTATGTACATGTACAAGAAGTATATAAATAAAAATATAATAGGGTCCAAGAAGGAATCTAGGCTAAATGGGAAAATCAAGGAGGGAAAAATCTTTTCAGTTGGGAGAAGGTAGGGGTGGGAGAAAATGATAAAAAATTTCATAGAAGAGGCGGTGTTATGCCACAGTTCTCTTTTATTGTCCTGACTCAGTCTCCCTAATTTCCTGCCTCAGTTTCCAATTGTTCTACTTAATCCTGTAAAACCACCCCTCCCTCTTAATCATTTGATAAGCATAAAAGATCTTATATTTTAGAATATCAAGATGCCTCTCCCCATCTTTGGGGTGCCTCCCCCAATTATGTCATCCTCATCTCCAGTGGCTCACCCCGCCCTGACAGAGTCCCATTCCCACTCTCAGCACCCTGACCCCGCCTCTGCCTCAGTCTACTCCCTGTGTCTGAGCCACCTGTATATATGTTATTGAAAACTCACATTGTTTTCTGGATTCTTGGAGAAGATAGTCTCATTCAGTCCTGGGACCAAACCATGGATCCATTTGGTCCCAGTAAATCTCTCTCTTTCAAATAAAATATTAAATACTCTCTAATCTCTATCTCGCCTTAGTGTCTTCCACACTACATTTTGGAGGCTTCCCACCAAGATATTAAAAAATAAGAACAGGATTAGAGAATAGAGACATTCAGGTTTCCATCTTGGGCCTCAGGACAGCTGGAGATCTGGGTTCTTTGCCTGGAGAAGCCGAATCTCTGGATTTTTTTCCAGAGCCTCCAGGAAAGAGCAATTTTCAGCCATAACTGGCCCTAACGGTGGACACCTCCATTTGGCCAAGGGAGAATCTGGTTTCAAACCCCTTCAGGGTGAGTTTTCTGTCTGTTCTGATTGTTAGCAAATCTGATCCCTAGAAAAAGTTGGGCTGATAAGCCATACAACTCTGGGAACTGTCAAAAGGAAGCTATGTGGCATTATGTGGGTATTTCCTAAGACACATCTGGTTCTGTGTGCCAGTTGACACAACTCTGGGCATTCCAGAATATAAATCTGGGCATCTTTTTAAGATGCCATCTGGCTCTGGTTTTCAAGGCAGAGAAATGAACCAAATACTTGAAAGTCTAAAAAGGCTCTGTTTGGATTCTGGAAGGCAAGTCACTCGAGCTGACAACTTCCCTCAGGGCTATTCTAATGTTTCCAGATAGCCCCTGGTCTCTGTGTTAAATGTTTTGTTTAATGTTATAACGGTGCAATCAATATCTGTGTGTTCTGTGTTCTGTGTGACTTGTCTGTCTGTTCTGTTGGTTAACAGCTCTGCTAAAATTTTAAGAACAATGATTAAGAAATTTGGGAATTGGTTATTTCAATGTTGCAACTATACTTATTATAAAATTTGCTTGTGATTTTAAACTTTTAACTTGTTTAAATAATTTGTAAGTATTTTTAAACTGGCTGATGGTTTTTTTCTTTGGAACAGGTTTTCAGAGCCTACTAGAGTAAAGGACAATAAAATCTTATCTGATTGAAACTCAGGCTGGAGAAAACATTTGATTAGGAATTTTAGGATGATTCTGAAATTGTGGGAAATAATTTTACTATTGTCTTTGCATGCCAGATTTGTTCTGCATATTCTTTTGGGCAGTTTGAAAATTGTGGGAAATAATTTTACTGTTGCCTATGCAGGCTAGATTTAGTTATCTTTAAGTACAAGATCTTAAAAGAACAATAGCTTGCCAAAGAAATTCTGTTAACTTTCCTGAAAGGGGTCACATGCCTTTAATTAGGTAAATAAGGGTCTGACTTTTCTAAAAGCTCCAATTCTGGCCAAAGTTGGAGCTTAGGAAAAATCCATTGATAATAATGGCCATGTGGGGCCGGGGGGGAGGGGCGGAAACCCAAAATTATGCTGTTTAGTGAAATTCATTATTTGAAATATGATAGGAAAAGCAGTTTTGTATTATTGGGAATTTAAAGCTGTATTTGATTGAATTTTAAGTTAAAATATGGGTTATTAAAACAAAATGGCAGTAGCTTACCATGAGAGGTCGTGTTTGTATCTCCCTACTTAGCTGGTATGTTGCTTTCTAGAAGTATTGGGTAATTTGTAAACTATGAGTTATGCCTTAAAAATTTGTCAGCTCTGTTGGGTATATGTCTAAGTTTTGTGAAACTTGGTTCAAAGTTATTTGCAAATCTTGAAGTTCAAAGTTTTTTAAAAAGTGATTTAAAGACAAGGGACAAGAAAGATTGATTTGCAAAAGCAATTAACAGTTTAAAAGTAGCATTTAGTTAGAAGGGTTATTGGTCTGAAAGTGTTTAAAGTATGTCAGAGAAGGTTTGAGGAAGTAGGCACTGGGAGGAGAGAGAGAGAGATGGGACAGGAAGAAATGGTGTGAAAGAAGAAGGAAGAGATTGGCTTTTCAGAAATAGTGAACAAAAAGGCACAAACCCTTAGTGAATTTGCCATTTGCCATGGGAAAGGAGATACATACCCCATAAGGTTGGGGCCTGTCTTTAGCTGGCAGATTGGATCCTGGGGGAAATGGCACCCTAAAAAGGTTAGCTGGGAGAAGTTGAGATTGGGAAACATGGTGGAATGGGAGAAAGGAAATCACATGGAAAGGGACAATCTAATTTCCCTCCTCCCCCCATTAAGATGGTGGCTTTTTTTTTTTTTTTCACAGAATCAAAGAATTTTAATGCAAAAAGAGACTTCAGAACTCATATAGTCCCCATTTTACAGAAAACTGAAATCTCTCTCAAAAAATAACCAGTGTGCAGCATGGTAGAATGGAGGAAGAAAAGTAAATATAGCATCAGAATTCTTTACAATCAGCTTCTTCCCACCTGTGACCTTTGATAAATCCTTTTACATCTCTGCATCTTTGCTTCCTTGTTTTTTTTTTTTTTGTTTTTTGTTTTTTTTTATTTAATAGCCTTTTATTTACAGGATATATACATGGGTAACTTTACAGCATTAACAATTGCCAAACCTCTTGTTCCAATTTTTCACCTCTTACCCCCACCCCTCCCTAGATGGCAGGATGACCAGTAGATGTTAAATATATTAAAATATAAATTAGATACACAATAAGTATACATGACCAAAACATTATTTTGCTGTACAAAAAGAATCAGACTCTGAAATATTGTACAATTAGCTTGTGAAGGAAATCAAAAATGCAGGTGTGCATAAATATAGGGATTGGGAATTCAATGTAATGGTTTTTAGTCATCTCCCAGAGTTCTTTTTCTGGGCATAGCTAGTTCAGTTCATTACTGCTCCATTAGAAATGATTTGGTTGATCTCGTTGCTGAGGATGGCCTGGTCTATCAGAACTGGTCATCATCTAGTATTGTTGTTGAAGTATATAATGATCTCCTGGTCCTGCTCATTTCACTCAGCATCAGTTTGTGTAAGTCTCTCCAGGCCTTTCTGAAATTATCCTGTTGGTCATTTCTTACAGAACAGTAATATTCCATAATTTTCATATACCACAATTTATTCAGCCATTCTCCAACTGATGGACATCCATTCAGTTTCCAGTTTTTAGCCACTACAAAAAGGGCTGCCACAAACATTCGTGCACATACAGGTCCCTTTCCCTTCTTTATAATCTCTTTGGGATATAATCCCAGTAGTAACACTGCTGGATCAAAGAGTATGCACAGTTTGATAACTTTTTGAGCATAGTTCCAAACTACTCTCCAAAATGGTTGGATTTGTTCACAACTCCACCAACAATGCATCAATGTCCCAGTTTTCCCGATCCCTCAACAATCATCATTATTTTTTCCTGTCATCTTAGCCAATCTGACAGGTGTGTAGTGGTATCTTAGAGTTGTCTTAATTTGCATTTCTCTGATTAATAATGACTTGGAACATATTTTCATATGACTAGAAATAGTTTCAATTTCTTCATCTGAGAATTGTCTGTTCATATCCTTTGACCATTTTTCAATTGGAGAATGGCTTGATTTTTATAAATTAGAGTTAATTCTCTATATTTTGGAAATGAGGCCTTTATCAGAACCTTTGACTGTAAAAATATATTCCCAGTTTATTGCTTCCCTTCTAATCTTGTCTGCATTAGTTTTGTTTGTACAAAACTTTTCAGTTTGGTATAATCGAAATTTTCTATTTTGTGATCAGTAATGATCTCTAGTTCTGCTTTGGTCATAAAGACCTTCCCTTCCACAGGTCTGAGAGGTAAACTATCCTATGTTCCTCTAATTTATTAATAATTTCATTCTTTATGCCTAGGTCATGAATCCATTTTGACCTTATCTTGGTGTACGGCGTTAAGTATGGATCAATGCCTAGTTTCTGCCATATTAGTTTCCAATTTTCCCAGCAATTTTTATCAAACAGTAAGTTCTTATCCCAAAAGCTGGGATCTTTGGGTTTGTCAAAGACTAGGTTGCTATATTTGTTGACTGTTTTATCCCTTGAACCTAATCTATTCCACTGATCAACTAATCTATTCCTTAGCCAATACCAAATAGTTTTGGTAACTGCTGCTCTATAATATAATTTTAGATCTGGTACAGCTAAGCCACCTTCATTTGATTTGTTTTTCATTAATTTCCTTGAAATTCTTGACCTTTTGTTTTTCCATATGAACTTTGTTGTTATTTTTTCTAGGTCATTAAAATAGTTTTTTGGGAGTCTGATTGGTATAGCGCTAAATAAATAGATTAGTTTAGGTAATATTGTCATCTTTATTATATTTGCTCGCCCTATCCAAAAGCATTTAATATTTTTCCAATTGGTTAGATCAGACTTAATTTGTGTGAAAAGTGGTCTGTAATTTTGCTCATAAAGTTTCTGATTTTCCTTGGCAGATAGATTCCTAAATATTTTATAATATCAGTAGTTACTTTAAATGGAATTTCTCTTTGTAACTCTGACTGTTGGATTTTGTTAGTGATATATAAGAATGCTGATGACTTATGTAGGTTTATTTTATAACCAGCAACTTTGCTAAAGTTGTGGATTATTGCTAATAACTTTTTAGCAGAATCTCTGGGGTTTTCTAAGTATACCATCATGTCATCGGCAAAGAGTGATAATTTGGTTTCCTCATTGCCTATTCTTATTCCTTTAATCTCTTTCTCAGCTCTTATTGCTATAGCTAGCGTTTCTAATACAATATTAAATAGTAACGGTGATAGTGGGCAACCTTGTTTCATTCCAGATCTTATTGGGAATGGTTGCAGTTTGTCTCCATTACATATGATGCTTACTGATGGTTTTAAATAGATGCTGCTGATTATTTTAAGGAAAAGTCCATTTATTCCTATACTCTCAAGTGTTTTTAATAGGAATGGATGTTGGATTTTATCAAATGCTTTTTCTGCATCTATTGAGATGATCATATGGTTTTTGTTAATTTGGTTATTAACATGGCCAATTATATTGATAGTTTTCCTAATATTGAACCAGCCCTGCATTCCTGGTATAAATCCTACTTGATCATAGTGTGTTATCTTGGAGATGATTTTCTGTAGTCTTTTTGCTAATATCTTATTTAAGATTTTAGCATCAATATTCATTAGGGAGATTGGTCTATAATTTTCTTTCTCTGTTTTCAGCCTACCTGGTTTAGGTATCAGTACCATGTCTGTGTCATAGAAGGAATTTGGTAGGACTCCTTCATTCCCTATTTTATCAAATAATTTATATAGCATTGGGGCCAATTGTTCTTTAAATGTTTGGTAAAATTCACATGTAAATCCATCTGGGGATTATTTTTTAGAAAGAACCAGAAATCAGACTGGCAGTCTCTCTCTGATCTGTTTCTCCACTCCTTAATAAGTTCTTTAATAAGTATTTCAGCATTCTCAAAAGACCTTGAAGTTTGGTATCAGGCCTCTAAAAGTTCGAGATTTGCCTGCTTTGATCTAACTGTGTATATTTATTCTCTGACACTCTGCTCAGCAATTTGTTTCCTAGTAGCCGCTCCTGTTCTATTGAGAGAGGACAAGTGGAGCTACTCCAGGCCCCACTTTCCCCGCCCCTTTTGGAGTCCCTGACAGACTTGGGGGTTTCCTCTTGGGATGATCAGCAGGACTGTCTTGAACACTGCTACTCTCTATATAAGTAGAGGCTGAGTTAAATCTACAAATGACCACAAACCTAACTCACAGTGAACTGTCCATCTCAAACTGGATTCTCTAGCTGAGATGCTCCCCAACTGCAGAGGACCTGCTATTTCTGCAACAGGGAGACCTGTGTGCCTCCCTAAATGAGGAATGCTGTTTTTGTGCTAATAACTCTGGGGTTATCAAGGAGAGACTTATCCTTGCCATAAATCCTTGCATTTTTCTAGTTTTATTTTGGTTTATTTGCTTTACATAGGGTTGGTCAAAATTATGGTGCTAAGGCCTTCTAGAGGAAGGTAATTCAATGATTTGAATATTCAGAAGAGAGAGAGAGAGAGAGAGAGAGAGAGAGAGAGAGAGAGAGAGTGGAATGTTATGCCACAGTTCTCTTTTATTGTCCTGACTCAGTTTCCCTAATTATCCTGACTCTGTCTCCCTAAATTGTCCTGCCTAGGTTTCTAATTGTTCTGTTCAATCCTGCAAAATCACCCCTCCCTCTTAATCAGAATATTTTATAAGGATAAAGATCTTATATTTTAGAATATCAGAATGTCTCTACCCATCCCAAGCTATCAGCATATCAGATACCATCTTATCAAGATGCCTCTCCCCATTTCCAGGGTGCCTCCCCCCATTATGTCATCCCCATCTCTAGTGGCTCACCCCACCCTGTTAGAGTTCCATTCCTACTCTCAGTACTCTGACTCTTTCCCTGCCTCAGTCTACCCCCTGAGTCTAAGCCACATTTATATATATCATTGAGAACTCATATTGTTTGCTGGATTCTTGGAGACAATAGTCTCATTCAGCCCTGGGACCAAATCATGGGTCCATTTGGTACCAGTAGATTTCTCCCTTTCAAATAAAATATTAAATATTCTCTAATCTCTATCTTGCCTCAGTTTCTCCAGCATTACAGTGGCATCTAAAATGCATTTATATAATGAGAGGGTTTGACCAAAACTTGAAAAATGAATGTTTCCCACATAGGGAGTATAACAAGAATGAAGGGACTGACTCCAGAGACAAAAGGATGACATCAGAGAACAGTTAATGTTTTAGTTTGGCTGGAATGTACAGTGAATTGAAGGGAGTAATAAGACTGCAAAGCTGGACTTCATCTAGATCATGGAGGAATTTAAGTACCAACCTAAAGAATTTATATTTCATTTTATAGGCAAGGGAAGAACATGGAAGGTTTTTGAGTATCAAAGTGACAAGTCATAACTATGCACTAGGAAAATTATTTTGGGAATAAGAGAGATTTGGTATATGTTTATTCACATATTCACTTACATACATTCCTGTAATTGAGCCCTGAAACATGTCTGTGCCTGAAAAATTAAGTCTGGCATTTTTTTATCTTGGGGAAAATATGTTAACTTGCACTGAATTTTAGTAATTTTCTCAGGTAATCATCTGGAGACTATTAATGGAAATAAGTGTCTTTAAACATAATTCTGTAAGAGTTAGGTCTTTGCCAGCTTCAAGAAGGTTCAGGGCCTGCACAATCTGTAATTTCCACCTCCAGCTATACACTATAAAATATGCCCTGACTAGAAATTCATCTAAGCGAAAGGATTAGAGCCCAGACAGGTTGCTAAAATTGTTGGTATGTGTACAGTTGAATAACTACATCAGCATCACTCTGAGTCATACTCATGAAATGTTAGAATCCTCCACAGTGCCATCCAGCCTGGACCATGGCCAATTTATCAGCTTTGATGTAGTGTTCATTCCCAGGAGGATCAGCTAGGCTGGGTATGTGTAGAGAATGGATGAAAATGGGAAAGGCGGCCATATTTCTCTATCCCTGAAGATTTTAAAGAAGCAAATAGACAACCATCTGTCCTCAATCAATTAACCATTCACCTGCCTAAAAGCAAAAGCCTGGATGAGATGATTTCTTGAAGTTACTTCCAGTTCTATGATTAACCAACCCAGGAAAGAAGACAAGTAGGATTGAATTCTGAGAAAAATCTATGGTTGATGAAGTAATGGAGAGAGAGGGAAGATTTATTACTGGAAAGAGAAAAAAGATGGATAACAGCTCAACTATAAATAAAAAGAATATAGCAATCTTCTGCAAGTTTCTGAAATATGTACAATATGAAGAATTAAAAGAATTATAGATCAGGATAGACAAACCAAATCTAGGAACAATAACATAAGGGGCAAAAGAAGCTAAAAATCCATGCAGATTATCTGCAGTGTTTCTAAAATTAGCATCACCTACAGGGTTATGTGAATTTCTATTACACATTCAAATAAAGAATTACAAAAAAGAACTGGAGTAAAAGATGCTATCAAAGAAATGTCTGAACAGAAAAGATGGGCAAGTCACATGATTAGAATCAAGACTAACAGGGTGATAATCCATGGCATTCATTTGTAACTTCTCTTCTGGAAATTTTGAACTAACTTCCTCCCCAGAGCCTCCCAGCCCCTGAGAATTGTGGTTTTTCTCCCCCAAGGCCAGAAGAGAGGACTAATCTCATGATCAGGACTGGAGAATAGAACTTCCAGTATAACGGAAGTCTGAAAAAGCTATTTAGAAGATAGGGGAAGAGCCATCCATTTGTAGCTGCCATTGCTACTCTCTCTCTATCTTTCCTAACCTCTAGAGAGCTTTTTCAAACTACCACAGTACCCAAGGCTATTAACTCCTATCATGATGAGTCCTCTCTACTCAGCTAAGAAGGATCTTTAATAACTTATACTTCTGATGAAGCTGTTAGTCCAGCCTTGACACAACAGCTGTTATATTTCAGTGTCCAGAAAAGACCACTTCTCTGTGCAGACTACAGGGTGAATATGGAAGTGTTGTGATTTGCTTCAATAGAGAGAATAACTAAGTCAAAGAAATTGTGGAATTATTCAAGTATTTGACCATTTGAGTTCTTAACATAACTATTTCTCAGGAAATAGTTGTATAATCTGTGATATAAACATGATATGGCCCAACTCAAGAATGAAAGAAGAAATTTTTCTCTGGGGATCAAATGTCTTTTACAGGAAGTGAAAGGAAACCTTACAAACTAATAAGTTGTTTGTTCATAATTTAAAGAAAGAATAAACCCAACCCCAGCCCATCTTCCTGCAACACACCATAGAAACTGGGCTTCTCTTCTATTGTTCACTATTATCATTTTGGCTTTTTTCTATTTATCTCCCCCATTCCTGCAATAATTAATCAATGATCATTTTATAGTAAATTGTCCCTGGCTCTTCCTCATTCATTTTTCATTCTCAACCCTTATTGAGACACTACCCATGTCCTAAACCAACCTTACTCACACTTTCCACTGTGCCTTCTGAAATTCCTGCTCCATAGGGAATATACACTTCTTTTTCTCAGACCTTTCATATTTTTTCCAGGATTTGAACTTGTCTTCCTGACTGGAAGTAAAGCATTTTATCACTGTGCCACCTAAAAGCTGAATAAGTACCATATTTTGAGTCTTATTTCCAACATTTTATTTACTATTTGCTAACCTCTAGGAGCCTTAATTTGCTCACAGGCAGAATTAGAGAATTAAGGTTATATGATCTGTGAAGTCTATACTCACTCTAAATTTTGATTCTACAAAATTTTTAAACGAACACAATAAATCTTCAGAGCAGTAATGGATTCCTGTGGGAACTAAATAGTTAATATGAGTGAACTGATTGAAATATTTTTTTCAGATTCAGAAGTGAACACAAGTTCTTCAACATCATTCTGAAATAGCATAAAGGAGAATTCAAAATATAAGTTAATTTGAAAAGTTTTCTATATGCCTACAGACCAGCTATATTTAATTACTTAATTTAATTATACTTCTAGAGCCCCTTTTGTATTATTATTGAATGGGACTGATTGGATGAAGTATTTTTCAGTATTGTCACATGATCCCTGTTTCCAGAACTGGGACCTTGAAGAGGTCATATGATCTCTGGAGGAATGAATTTTGAACTTGGAGATCCAGGAAATTGCAGGAAGTGACTTGACTTGTGGGAAGCAGCCAGCATTAGTGACCACTGGTCAAGGATGATTAGTCCTTTTAGTTTATCCAATGAGAAGATTCAAGTCTTTTGCTTTTAAACCCTAGACAAGCAGGAAGCTGGTTAGATTTCAGGAGCAAATGGTGGGAGTTGGGATGGCTCCCAGGTATGTCTGGGCCTCTCCCTGCAGGGATTAAATAAATACTTTCTCTTTGTACCTGATGATGTCTTTGATTAGTTAATTGGATTGAGAAGGGGTCTTGCACCTGAAATGTCCCACACATTAACATTATGAAATCTTCATATATCAAATGAATTTTTAAAAAATATGGCTTTCTAAATTTGTAACATTTTTTTTAAAGTTCTAACAAACATTTAATTTTCTATAAGGAAGAAAAAGGAGGAATAAAAAGAGGAAGAGGAGAAAGAGAAGGAGGAGGGAAAGGAGGAGGAGAAGGAAAGAGAAATGAAAAGACAGTGATGATAATAGATATTTGTATGCTGAGTGTTATATATATTCTGATTTTGATAATATAGCTGCTTTGTTATATTCTTTTCCAAAATATAATATTCTCTGGGAGCATGTTTGGGAGGCTCTGGAGGCAGCCTTAGTTTCAGTTCAGTATAATCACCCCAAATGCAGCCAGGTATTAGTCCAATGGTCCAAATCCTTTATCATCTTCTTTGAAGTCTTCTCTCTTTACCTGGGGCCTAGTTAGCTTTAATGGAGGCCTATCTCTTTCCTTGGTTCTGAGAGCTCCTGCTGCTAGTCCTTTGCTTCTGCCAGCTTCAACCTCCAGCCAGCAAAAATGTAGAAGATGGAATGAATCTGTCTCCTCCTCCGAGAGCTTCTAGTGGGCTTCTGTCCTTTCTGGCCCTGAGAGCTTCTTGCTTATATGCTGTACACTGAATACACACCAATCATTATATCACTAGGAAACCATTATTTGTTGTAGGAGTAAATCAAAGCTAAACTAGATTTAATCATTGTCTCTTCAATTCCACTTACTTAGCAATCCTAACACTATTTAATCTTAATTTAGTGTATATATATATATATATATATATATATATACATATATATTTAGTTTAATGCATTCACTTGTATATTACTATGAACAGTTGAATAACTTAATCAACTTAAAATTCATTAGCCTTTTGGTAATCATTTTATGCAGTACATTCTTTTATCAGGTAATGGTATGGAAAGATTTGATTTAAAAAGTTATAATGAAGCAAGAAAATAACTGTTGAAGAGATTCCCTTTTTATGAAACTAATATGGGGAGCATTTGAATTTTCTTATGTGTTTGCAATTTTCATTTGGTCAAAGGTAAGCATTTCCAATTTTTCAAGATATCTTCTAATCCAGGAAAATAAAATCAATTCTATGTGTAACCTGGGCTTCCTCTAACCACAGAAATGTTACCATGGAAATTTGATGATCCTTTCCTCCAGGTTCCTATGGTAACATATCAGTGTAGGGCTGGAAGGGAAGAGAGTGTGACTTTAGAGCTAACCTAGGTTACATATTACTAAATCTCATGAGTGATAGCTAATGTAGAAAGAACATTATCTAGATTTAAATTATAACTTTGGTGTTTATTTTCTATATGGAATTTGGGCAAATTATTAAATATCTCTTGAAAACTTTCCTCATCTATAAAATATTGGAGTTAGCAGAGATGACTTCTTAGGTTCCTTCTTGTCCTTCATCTTTTATCTTATTTTCTTTCTGATTCCACTACACTAAATGTTAGTACCTTCCATTTTCCTTCATAAGCACTGGGTCCTCATTAAGAGCAATGGCTCAACACTTTACAATGCTTTATTGTTTGAGTCACTACCAAAACCTTGACATTTAAATTAGCAAGTCTACATTCTTGAAAGAGAACTCTTCAGTCTAAAGTCCTGAGGGCTGGAATTCTTCAAACATTAAATTAAATGTTTATACAGGAAGGGGCTATAAGATATAGGGAGTAATAATAAAATAATTCATTTAATGTGACTTGTAAAGAAAATACTATTAACATAGTATTTGCAAATTGTGCAAATCAGGAAAGAGAAAACTTTGGGAAAACTTGAGCTTGATTCCCTATAATTATAAGTAGACTGAACTCTGACTAAGTTTCCCTATAAAAGATAAATGGCCAACATAAGAAACTACACTTGTTGGGTAATCAAAAAATAAAATGGAGTCAGTAGTAAGGAAACTTGACAAGCTTAGTAAAAAGCAAATACAATAAGGCATTCTCTATTGGTTTGTGATGGGCAGAATGGTCTAAACAGATCATTGAAAATACAAAATAGATGACCTTTATATTGCATAAACATTATGCAATATGAGAAAATTGTATATATGGCGATGTTTTGATATAGTTAAGATTTATTATTTTCAGAGGTCTTATGACCTCACTGATAAGGTTACTGGCCAATAAATAGAAAATGTAATTATTACCACAAATTCCTACTTTGCCTATATATATATATTTTTCCCTTTCTGCCATTTTTTGTGAACTAACTAGAATCATACAACTGAAGAACCATTATAGATGAGAAAACTGAAGCTCAAAAGGGTAAATTACACTTGTATAAGGACACAGAGCTACTGAATTAAGACAGCTACTCTCTACTAGGCTCCAGGAGTCTACCCATACGTCTCAAAGCCTTTGTCTCCCATATGTCTTCATCTTCTACAACATCTATCATTCCATGACCCACCTGAACCATCTTCCTTGGGTTAGATAATTTACTCAAGAGTAGCATGACCCTTAGGACAGAGCTAATCTGGCTTTAGTAATTAGGAATATGAATATCATAAAAGAATCTCATTCCAGGGCAGGTAGATGGTACAGAGGATAAAGCACCTGTACTAGAGGCAAGAGGACCTGAGTTCAAATGTGACTTCAGACACTTAATTCTTAGTTCCTGTGTGACCCTAGGCAAGTCATTTAATCCTAATTGCTTCTTAATAAAAATAAAACAAAACAAAATAAAAACAACAAAACAAGAAGAGAATGATTCCCAAACTTCTACAAAGCAAGCTTCAGAGAAAAAATACAGCTTAGGTACAAGTTCAATGAGAATTCCTGGAAGAGATGAAGCAAGAATTTAAAAAAGAAACAAAAAAGGATCTCATTCCTCTGTAATCAATCAGGCCCCAAATCTTCACCTACTTTGACCACCAACACAGGACCAGTGCCTCTTCCCTTCTACATATATGCTCATACCTTTTCTACTTTATACCTCTTGCGCAGAGACTGATAATTAAAACACTATTATCATTGTCTCCCTGAATAACATGACATGATAATCTCCTATGGATCAACTTAGTTGATTTTCTCTCTGGACATGGAGCGTATTTTTCACCATGAGTCATTTGGAATTGCCTTGGATCAGTGTACCAGTCAAAATAGCTATGCCTTTCTCAGTTAATCATCATTAAAATATTGCTATGATATGTATATATGTATTTCCAGATTTTTCTGAAACCAATTTGTCTTTTTTAAAAACCATAATAGTATTCCATCATAATCATATATCATACTTTGCTCATTCATTCTCTAACAGAAGGGTTTCTTTCCCCTTGATTTTCATTTCTTTGCTGCTATAAATATTTTATACTTATAAGAACTTTGCCCTTTTCTTTGATCTCTTTGGGGTATTGGCCCAGTAGTGATATTGCTGAATATATGCACTCTTTGATAACTATAATATTCCAAATTATTCCGCAGAATGAGTGGATCAGTTTTCAACTCCATCAATATTGCAGTAGGGTTCCTAATCTTCCACATTCCCTCCAGTATGTCTTTTTCCTCTTCTGTTATGTTAGCCAATCTGATAGGTATGAAGTGGAACCTCAGTGTTGTTTTATTTTACATTTCTCTAGTGATGTAAAGTATTTTTTCATATAATTATAGATAGCTTTGATTTCTTTTTTGCAAAACCATCTTTTCATATCCTTGACTATTGTTAATTTTGAATGGCTCTTATTTCTATAAATCTGGCTCAGTTTCTCAAATATTTGAGAAATGAGACCTTTATCTGAAAAACTAGCTATACAATCACCCTTCTCTCATTTCCTGCTTTCCTTTTAATTTTGGTTGCACTGATTTTGTTAATTCAAGTACTTTTTAATTTCATGTAATCAAAATAGTCCATTATATTTCCTGTGATGAGTTCTTTTTCCACCATAGATCTAACAGGTAACGTTTTTCATGATCTCTTAATTTGTTTGTCATTTCAATCTTCATTTCTAAACGAGGGCCTACTTTGACTCTTGGTATACAATGTGAGATGTTGGTCTGTGTCTAGTTTCTGTCTAATTACTTTCCAATTATCCCAGCAAATAGTCAAATAGCGGGTTCTTATTCTAAAAGCTTGGATTTTGGGGTTTATCATACTCATTTTATTACTAAATTACCATAGCCTTTTATTACTGTGCATTAAGTACCTAATCTATTCCATCAATTTACCACTCTCTTAGCTAATACCAGGCTATTTTAATGATTATTGGCTTTGTAATATAATTTGAAATTTGATATAGTTAGATGGACTTTTTTTCACATTTTTTTCATTGATTCCCTTGATATTCATTACCTTTTTTTCTCCCAAATGAATTTTGTTATTAGTTTCTAGTTCTAGTCTTTAATAAGTTGATATGGTACTGAATAAGTAAATGATTTAAGTAAAATTATCGTTTTTGTTACACCTAATTAGCATATCCATGAGCAATTAATAATTTTGAGAGAAGGGAACACTTAAACTGAGTCTAGAAAGATCTAGGATTTCCAAAAAGAGGTGAATAAAAATAGCTTTCACATTCCAGGCTCAGGGTTAATTTGTGCAATGGCACAGAGATTTAAAATGGAATACTATATGTGAGAAAAAACACATAGGGAAGTTTAGCTGAAGCATAGTGTAACTGAGGATGAGCATTATGTAAATCGACCTGGAAAGAGCTTTGAGAGAGATCATGAAGGTCCTGAAATGTCAAAACCAGAAATTTGTATTTTATCCTAGAGGCAATTGAAAGTTACTAGAGTTTTTTTTTTTTTGTTTGTTTGTTTTTGTTTTTGTTTTTTAAGCAGGGGAGTTACATGGTTAGACCTTCACTTTAGGAATAATAGTTTGGCAGCTCTGTGAAGCATAGACTAGAGAACAGAGAGACTGGGTACAGGGAAACCCATTTGAAGGTTTTTGCAATTGTCCAGCTGAGAATTGATAAATTTCAGGTCTGGTGATGTTGTGGTGTTAACAAAAAATAGGAAAAGGTTATCCAAATTATTGGGAAATTTTTCAGAAAGAAGCCCTGATAAGATTAGGCAACAGATTAGATGGAATAAGGTGAATGAAATGTTGAGGATGTCTGCTAAGTTATGGTCATCAGTGACTGGAAAAATGGAATTTTCCTTGACAGAAATAGGAAAGTTGGGAGAAGGGATGGACTTAGGGGGCAAAGTAATGAGTTCTGTCTTAGATATGCTAAGTTGGAAATACTTATGGAAAATCCAGGGAGAGTTTTCTATCAGGTATTTAAAGATAGGGGACTGGAACTCAATAATGAGCTGAAGGAAGGATATATAGATTTGGAAGTTCTGAATAGGAATAATATATGAATGCATAGTATATGATGAGATCACCAAACAAGTGTAAAAAAAGAAGAGGTTTGTAACCAAATATTTTGGGTACCCCCCATATTCAGAGGGCCAGATATGTATGATGAGACTGCAGTGGAGCCTGAGAAGAATCAGACTGACAAATAGGAAAAGAATGACAACAGATTGATGTTCTGAAAATCCCCAGGGTAAAGAATAAATGCAAACTTCTCCATCCCAATGAGAAAGGACCACTCTGGACATTTGAAGTTCTAGAGTGAACTGAGCAGTTCTTTGCATTGGGTATGAGATGCCATGTAGCACATGAACGGCACAATTTAGGCCCCATAAGAACTTTTATCATGAATATATCTTCTGTTTTGATATTGATAATTTATAGCTTGATAAGTTTTTTGAGTGTTAGTTATGTCTTTTCCCTCCCCAAAAAAATTGTAACTGCAAAAGAATAGTATCTATATGAATAAAAGGCCCTAATTTATCGTTAGTCTACCTCCATCTCAAAATACTAGAAATAGCTTGGATATACTAGATATACTGGATATACTAGAACTATGACTAGTAACTTTCTTACATATGAATGGATCATTTTGGCTATTTCTATTGCTGCATTTCTCTTTATTTCCCCCTTCCTCCATCTCCAACAAGTTAAAAGGGGACAAATATGACTAGTTTGCACGAGGACAGATGTCATAACATAAACATCTCATTTCAAAATGACTCAACCAATTCCCATGTATGTCTTTTATATTGTGATACTTTTCAGTGAATATTATGGATTTTCCCCCCTGAGGCAATTGGGGTTAAGTGACTTGCCCAGGGTCACACAGTTAGGAAGTGTTAAGTGTCTGAGGTCACTTTTGAACTCAGGTCCTTCTGACTTCAGAGCTGGTGCTACTATACCACCTAATTGCCCCTGCGGATATTATAAGTTAATGATGACATATACTAAGCAGTAATCAATTCTTTATTTCAACAAACTAATTCCATTTTTTTTACACAAAATTTCAATAAGTTTTCATATATTTTTCTGAAAAACAAAAGTTGGGCCTCCTATGGATAATTTTTTAAAAATCAGACCACTTACCTTTGTATATTATTAAATTTAATATTTCTTCTGTTTCATGTTTTTCTCCACACATTAAAAAAAGATTCTCTTAAAATTAAACATGACAAACAATGATCTGGGTACCAGAGACTCAAATGTTTCTTTTTCTATTACAGAAAACCTTCTCTAAACCCTCATGATTCTAGTGCCTTCCCTTTTAAAATTATTTCCTATTTATCCAAAATATAGCTTATTTGTATATATGTTTTTGTTTTTTGTCTTACCCATTGGACTGTGAGCTCCAGGAGTAGTGACTAAATTTTGCCTCTTTTTTTTTAAATGCCCAGTATTTACCACGATGGCTAAGCCTTAGACACTCAATAAATGTTTATTGACTGGTTTTCAGACAAGTGATTGCTTCTGCCACTGAATAGTTATTCAGAATTTTGCAACTCCTTTCTCCAAATGTCTGCCAGAACTTAATTACAATTCTTCCTTTGATATCCTTGCATATGACATTGGGCTATTCTTTATCTACAGGAAGGACATCATGAGTTTATAGTTTGTTCTTCCTTCTCATTCAAGTATAAAATCATAAACAATGAAAAAAAGACTATATGTCATGAAAGGAACTGGACAATAATTTTGAAGAAGTTGACACATTTTCTAACTTGTCTATTTGATCAAGAAAGAAGGAAACTTTGAGTCAACTGATTAGGTACAGTAGGAGGAGTGGGAGGCTTATATAAAAATAAGGGAAAGGAAAAAATCTCTGTGACTGAGCTAGGAAAAACATTTCTGACCTAGTCATAAAAACAGTACTATGGGCCACTGCCAAAGTAATATCAATAACATCAGATCATAAAGTTACACTGACTACAAAGTCAGTATATATTCTCAAATATAGTTATCACTGACCTACTTTGAAACACAATATTGATGCTCAAATGTTTAAGCTTAAAAATGGAATTGGGACAAGAACAATGGCTTTTCAAAATTGTAATATCAACATAAAAACATGGGACCACTTGTAAAGAAAAATACTAAGACTTGGTTGTATGTATTATAAGAAAGATATAATTCCCTGCTTTTAAGAGAAGTTTCTTTTTCTTAGATGAATTTGTTGATTTTTAAACTTACTGATACTTAAAAAACAAATAAATAAACATAGACTTCCCAAAGTCTCTACTAAATACATTTCCTGGAAAAAAAACAAAAACAAAACACCCATATGATATAGTAGAAAGAGTAATAGTTTCAAATTCTGGTTCTGCTACTGATAGCCTATTTGTCCTTGGACAAGTGATTTAACGTCTCTAGCCCTCAGTTTCCTCATATATAAAATGAAAGAGTTGATCTAAAAAAAATCTAAAGTCCCTTCTAGCTATGAACTTAATAGCAAGATTACAACTGATCATACATATCATTTTCTACTTTTATAGTCAATTACTTGTTAACAGAAGGATATAGACTTTAATTTTAATAACAACAATTCACACTTGTATATGCTTTAAGGTTTACAAAGTAACTTCCCCATAGGTAAATGCTGTATCGTTATCATTTCTTTTCTATAGCTGAGGAAGTGGAAGTTCTTAGGGCTGAAGTGTCTGTCCATGAGAACACAGTAAATTTCTTTGGCATGACTTGAAACCAAATGCAGCACTGTATTACTTCTACCCTGCCTTTTCTAGAGGAGCAAGAAGATTGCCTATTGGATTTGGCCAGAGTTTTTGTTGACTTTTAGATTTGGTTTTATTTACATTGTTGCTGCAACTGCATCTATTGTTCTGTGGTAAGAAAATAAAAGATGTAAAATGTATTATTTCTGCTTGCATCACTTCAAGTCTTGATCTTGTCTCTCTAAATTCTTCACATTTGTAATTATATAGGGTACAATAATATTTCATTATATTGTTAGAGCAGTTTAATCATTAGGCACATACTTTGTTTCTATGTTTTTGTTATAATATATAATGATACCATGAATATCTTTCTACAAATAAATCTTCTCTAGTTGTCAATAATCCTCTTGGAGAAGAGCCTGCCTTTCTTTTCCCTTGTTTCCTTTATCCCTTCCTTTCTTCCTTCCATTCTCCCTTCTTTCCTTCCTTCCCTTTTTTCTTCTTTCTTTCTTTCCTTCATTCCCTTTTTTTCTCCCTTTCCTCCTTCCCTCTTTTCTTTCTTCCTTTCTTCCTTTCCTCTTTTCTTTCTTCTTTCCCATCTTTCTTCTTTCCTCTTCTGTCTCATTCCTTCTGTCTTCCCTTATATCTTTCCTTCCCTCCTTCTATCCTTCCTAACTTTTTTCTTTCCTTTTTATCTTTCTTCCTTTCTTCCTTCCTTTTTTTCACACCTTCTTTCACTTTTCCCTTCCTTCCTTTCATCTTTCATTCATTCTTTCCTTCCTTTCTTCTTTTTTTTCCCCCATAGCTGGGTAGCACAGAATGAATAGAGCACTAGGTCTGGAGTCAAGAAGATCTATATATAAATCAGCCCTCTGACAGCAGTTTCTTAATCTCAATTTCCAACTGTAAAATGGGGATAAGAATACCACCTATCTCCTAGAGTTGTACCTGACACATATCAAGTGCTTAAAAAATGCTTGTCCCTTTTCCCTTCCTTCCTTTCCTTCCTGTCCTCCTTCAGACTCTGGTCAGAAAGAGTCAAAAAGGCTTTAGGCATTAAAAAACATAATGCCAGTGTAAATGGATCAGAAATATGTGAATAAAAATCCTTTAAGATCATTATAGTTTAAAGAAGTAGCTGACAAAATATTTGGAACTTTATTGAACCCACAATATTTGAAAAACAGCTTGTGATATTTAACAAACTCCAAATGTAACTGAATTTACTCATTCTTTCATGATAGTGGTAGACTATGAAAAAACAAGTTGAGCAAAATACTTGCTTCATGTAATAAGAGAATAGTAATAATTAAAGTTTTGCTGACAGTCAATTTAATATTACAAAAGACTCTAGAACCTAGTTCCTTGGCTTAATAATTAGTGCAAGTTGATTATATTTTTTAAAATATTCAATATGGCCTGTGGAATCTAGATACTATTTAATTAACTAAATTCTCCAGGAAAAACAAGTCCTAATTAATTAGTATGGAAATAATACATTTTCATCTTTCATTTTCTTTCCACAGAATGTTGCCTTATATACCTAGGAATATAGAAAAAGAAAAGTATTCATGAAAGTGGATCACTAAATGCTACAACAATATGATCTATTAGATATGTTTTGTTTCTTTGTAATTCAGTCTCTTAAAGGAGAAAGAGAATGCATTTTACCGTGTACTGTACAGCTTACTTCAAAAAATTACATCTCTGTGTGGTCCTTAGCTCAAAAGGTTTGATAGATAACATAGAATTAATCACATAACATCGATTAAGGATAGGGATTGATTTCTTCATTTTACAGATTGATAATTCTGTCATCAAAGATCTACTTGGGGAAGAGATCTAGGAGAACATTTAACTCAAACCCCTAAATTACAAATGAAAAAATTAAGATATGGAACAAAAGGGTTTGTTATTTGTTCAAGGTTACAGAGCCAGAATTTAAGCATAGATCCTCTATGCTTAAATGACCTCTCAAATTTATCTATTGTAATTTATCAATTAATTAGTCCCTGATCTGCTATGTATCCGGAATTGAGCTAGGTTTTAGAAATATGAAGACAAGATTTAAAGAGTCTCTGACCTCAAAGTATTCACACTATCTTCTTAGGGGTATGGTAGAGGGAAGGGAGGAGATGGGATGAGGACCATGTACATATATAAGAATATTAATATATATTAAAAAACAATAATTATGTAAGTTTAAATTTAGGATATTTGCAATTGGAGGAATCTGAATGGGCTAATCCCCCACATGCCAAAATTCATAATTCCATGTTCATTATTTCATTCCTTATTCAAATCACCAAATTTGTAAGCTAAACTGCAAGGACAAACAATAGTAACTATCATAATTTGATATAAAAGTGCCAACTAAACCCAGACTAATAATGCTTAGTCAAGTTCTCTAGGCTGGACAGCATTTCTAACTTTATCTTTAATTTCAAAGGTAACAATGTCCATTCTCCCTCTCAAGGATTCCTTTCACAGAACTATTTGTTTATAAAAAAAGAACTCCTTCAACTACTAAGCTCAGATAATTCATAATTTATTATTCTTTCCCTCTGGATGAAATGGCTTTTCCCCCTTTGAATTACTAAGGGACTGTGGTGATGATGATTATACATTCTTTCTATAGGAACAAATATAGGGAAGGAGAAGAGACTTTTATTTGCAAAAGAGCTGTGGACTTTCAAACAGAGAAGCAAGGAATTCAGCTATAAACAAAACTTGTAAGAAAAAATGTAAGTAAAAATATCTTTAGTCTCATCCTTAAAAAGAAGCTGAGGTAGAAAGATAAGGATGTGGCTCTCTGGCATTTTCACATCATTATGTGTCTACCTTAAGCTCCTGGTAGCTGGAGTAGAGGAAGAACCATAAATTTAATTAAAAGAATTATATAATACCAGAGAGGTACTTAATAAAAATTCTACTTTTAAATCTCAGGGAGTGGGTCTTCTAAACCCAAGACAAGATTGATGTCATTCTTTTGTAGACCAGAGTTATATGGATGATCATGCTTCCATATGGAACAATCTTTGTAGGTTTCCTCAGTGGGGAATAAATTAGGAACACTCAAGTTGTGGAAATTAGAATAATAGGCAACATGATGCAGTAGAGTAGCACTGGCCATGGAGCCAGGAATAATTGGATCCAAATCCTACATTGAGCAATCACTAGGTGCACAACCCTGAGCAAATCACTTAACTTTTCTAAGTTTCTGTTTCTTCTTTTGAAAGAGGGGGGAAATTTTTGTAGAATCTCAACTTATAGGACTGTTGTGCCCAACCTGTGGTAGAACATTCCAAACTTATATTGATCTGATCAGCTGCACTTGGACATACTGTAACTTGATTCTAACAATGTAATATCATTTTGGTACTCTCTGAGAATGAAGGACAATAACCAGACTTGTCCTTCATTCTTTGTCCATCTTGAAGAGGACCATGACATCAGGAAGGTGATTCTATGGCATGCAAATGAGTTGAATTTAAGTGAGGGAAGACTATGTGAAGTCACTACCCTCACTTTCTCCTCCAGAACCATCTGTGTTCAGCAGCCAGACTTAGATCAGGATAACTGGAGATAGCCCTATCCTAGAATTGTAATGAGGATCAAATCATTGGAACTAGCATCAGAGGCCAACTAAGTGGTGCAGTGAATAGAGTACTACATCTGAAGTCAGGAAAACTTGAGTTCAAATCCAGTCTCAGACAATTACTAGATAGATGTGTGACCCTAGGCAAATTCATTTAACTGTGTTTGTCTTGGTTTCCTCATTTGTAAAATGAACAGGAGAAGAAAATAGCAAACCCCTACAGTATCTTTGCCAGGAAAACTCCAAATGGGGTTATGAAGAGTTGGACAGGGCTGAAACAATTAACAACCATAAAAAGAAATGGAAGATCTGGGTTCAAATTTTACCCCTCTTACACTTATTTACTACTTGTTTCTTATCTATAAAATGATGAGATTGGACTTTATGCATATTGGACCCTTCCAGGTTTAGATTTTTGATCCTATAATTGTTATATACAATGTCAACTATTATCATTATTACTCTTCATAATGATGGTGGTGGCGGTGGTGGTAGTAGTAGGGATGATAGTAGTAAGTAGGGATGATGATTGATGACATGGAAATTATTATCTTTAAATTCTTTTCTTTTTTTCTTTGTTTCTTCTTTTTTTTTTGTTGTGACAAATGGAGTTAAGTGTGGCATTCTTTTTCTTTAAAATAATAAAATGGTTCTCTCTGGGAGCAGATTTCTCGGGGAGGTTTTCTGGAGGCAGCCTTAGTTTCAGTTGAAAGTAAGTAAATAATCACCCAAATGCAGCCAGGTGCTAAAAGTTCAGATCTTTTCTTATGCCCTTCAATATAGCCTAGTTAGCTTTCTTAGAGGTCTCTCTCTCTGCTTGGTTCCAAGAGCTCTTGCAGTTGTCCTTTGCCTCTGCTTTCTTCAGCCTCCAGCCAGCACCTCCTTGCCTGGGGCTGGGCAGCTTTCTGGAGAGCCTTTCAGACCAGCCTTGGTCTCAGTGGGGGAAGTGCAGGAGCCCAGCCACCAAAGTGGTGTGAGATGAAGTGAATCTGGTTGCGCCTCTGAGAGAGGGCTTCTCTCTGAACTGAACTGATGCTCTCCTCTCAATCTTTTTCAACTGAACTCCCCAGTGAGCCTCTTTCCACTTCTTATATATGATCTCCCAAAGGTTGACTCCTCCCTTCCGAGGGAGGGATTAAAGGAGGTGTAAATTCACAAAGTTTCAAAGTTAATTTTGTGAATCTCCCATATTTGTGAACTCCAATGAGTACTTAAATACTTCTTGCTTATATGAGCTCTCTTAAAGGTGTGAACACAAGCATTATAGTCTATCAGTTCTACTTAGTACCTTGTTTCTTCTGGCCCATAACATCTCCTTGTAGGATCAGATCAATCATACTGAACCATGCTAAATTAGATAATTATTGTCTCTATCAACTCTAATGACTTAACAATTTGTAAAGATTCCAACAGTTAAGTGATTTGCCCTGGGTCACATAGCTAGGAAGTGTTAAGACCAGATTTGAACTCAGGTCCTCCTGACTTCAGGGCTAGTGTTCTATCTAGCTGCCCCACCCTTAAATTCTACTTCAGGATCAGGAAGGGATCATAAAGATAATCAAATTTTACTTCTCCATTTTACAAGTGAGGAAACTGAGGCTTAAATAGTTAATAGTAATTTAATGGCAGAGTCAGGACTACATTTGGGAATTAGTCTGGGATACCTTTGAAATTCTTTCTTATCTAGGAGTCAAAATTTGAGGATCCCTAAAGCATACACACATGTTGGCAGTGGGGGTATCTAAAGCATCTAAATCATATAAATTAGGGATAAAAATAGGGACCTGTCATTTTACTGCTGTAGGAAGTGCCAAGCGAAGGACTTTCTCCATCAGCGCAGCTGGGCATCATCTCTGTCTTAAGAAACTTAAAAAGCAGAGAAGTGAAAGGATTTTTCCAGGGTTGGATAAAACACACACACACACAAACACACACATATATGTATTTGTATACATATATGTACATATATCAATTCACATATATGACACAGGCAGGATTTGAACCTGGGTTTTCCTAATTCTCTTCTGTTCTCTGTCCTACTCTCATTCACTCTGACATGTTGCTTCTTTTAAAATCTTGCTTATCCTCCCCCAAGAATATATTTCTCTGCAATAAAAAGGCTTGAGGTAATAGATCTAGGACTAATAGCAAATTTAGATTCAATAGGATTGATTTCCTAATAATTAGAATTGTTTCAAAACATAAAGGAGTGCCTTAGCAGGCAGATAAATAAGTTGAGGCTGGATAATTATAAATAGGAAATGCTGTAAGTTCTTGGTCAAGTATGAGGCCTAGTTGATCTCTGAAGTTTCTTCCAACTCTGAGATTTTGTAGTTTTATTTATTTAGATTTCATTTTATAGTTTTTTCCCTATAAGATTAGAATTAATAAGTTAATACAGTACCTCCAAGAATATTCAGGCTTTGTAGTTTTTATTAGGCATTTTTAGAATGTAACTTTAGGGTATATAAAGTGCCTTACAAGAGTTTTCATTGTTTTACAACACAGCTGGGAAGAAATTGGTATTATTATGTTCTTCATTTTAAAAGCACAAAATAGTAAAGAGTAACTTCTTGATGCTTTAGCTTTTGAACAATGGAATAAATTAAAGCTCCCTGACTAATTTACTAGTCCTTTCCCTTTTGGTCTCAGACCAAAAGGTCTGAGAAGAACATTGTGAAGAAACCCAGAACCTCTTAACCTAACATTATAAAAAAAAGAAAAGACAAAGTCCTCTACTGCTGTTGACCTCCTTTCAGTGAAGGTAAGCATTTCATTGCAGATAACACATTTGAAATTTTTGAGGTTTGAGGTAGAGAGAAGCAGAACACTAATACTTGTTCTTATCTGGTTGCTGTATGGTTTCTAAACCATGTGGTAAATTGGGACTAGTAGTCTGAGCCACAGTACAGAAAATATTAAGTTTGTGAAATATCACATTATTCCTTTATGATATTTTCAAGTGTCATTTTCCAAAACTTAATCATCAATTAATTCATCCTGAAAGGATTATTGTCATCAGTGATTTATTTATCTATTCTAAAATTCAATGGCATTAATTACTTTTCATCTCATGTTTGTCTTTAATTTTTATGTTTCATCTTATTTTAAAATTCTTAATCCTATACTGCTTATATATTCCATCCCCCTTGTTGGATGGAAAAGCTGGAATTAGCTTCAAAAAAGACCAAAAGCCATCTCTACTGGATAAAAATAATTGGATAAAACCTACAGGGAAAGCTTCTCTTACTAGTTTAGTCATAATCTTTGACATATGCCACAAATCATCATGGGAACCCAGGGACTAATCAGGAACTGGGCTTAGTCTTGATGTCCCTTTAGCAAGGAGCAGAGTTCATTTCTTACCTAAGAATCCTGTAGATAAGCCAATTTTCACAAGTCCAATTCCCTGCTAAATTCACATCTTAAAAGCCTGGGAGCAAAAAGAGTAATGATGGAGGTACTAAGTCTGTCTCTCTCTCTCTCTCTCTCTCTCTCTCTCTCTCTCTCTCTCTCTCATTCTCTCTCTCATTCTTTCTCAATCTCTGTTTCTTATTCTCTCTGTCTCTCTCTCTTATTCTTTCATTCTCTCTCTCATTCTCTCTCTCTCATTCTCTCTCTCTCATTCTCTCTCTCTTATTCTCTCTCTCTCTTTCTCTCATTCTCTCTCTCTCTCTCTCTCTCTCTCTCTCTCTCTCTCTCTCTCTCTCTCTCTCTCTCTCTTCCCCCCACCTTTCTGTGTGTGTGTCTGTCTCTGTCTCTGTCTGTCTGTCTCTCCATCTCTCTCTGCCTCTGTCTCTGTCTCTCTCATACACACACACACACACACACACACACACAGAGAGGTATCAGCTTCATGTTCATGCCAACTAACATTATAAATGTCACTGTAGAAGACAAATATATTATCCAGTTCCTTTGATCAAGTTAGATTATATACTTAAAGTTGGAAGAAATTTTAGAGATCATCTTCTCCAACCCAATCCAACTATTTTATAGATAAGGAAACTGAGGCCCCAAAAGTTTTTTTTTTAAGTAGTAGAACCAGAATTCAAATCCAGATTAGTGAGTCAATAAGCATTTATTAAATATCTGTTATGTGCCCTTCCTTATGCTAAGTGTTGGGGATACACAGAAAGACCAAAACATCAAATATGTTTTCTTTCTCCAAATCCAGTGCTAGATATAAATGACCCTCAGGCTTACACAGCAGGCACTATGAATGTATTCTATACATTATTCTTTGACCAGAGAGATTCAAATTCAAAAGGGTAAAATTCAGACTAGAATAGCAGAAATCAGCTCTATGTGAATGAACCTCTTGGAATCTAAAACAGCAAGTCTTTGGTTTAGGAATAAAGGAATAAACCTTGATTCTGAATGTTTTATTCCCCTGACTTCTTTAGTAGTACACTCCTTCTACATACTGCTTGTCCTCTTCCCCACCTTATAACTACATTCAGATCCAATTGCTACTGAAATCATTCATCAACATTTCTTTGAGGTTCTTTCTATCCAAGTTCATCTGTGATCAAAGTGAAAATAGTCACTCCCTAGTTTGGAGCATTTATCAATTACCAGAAAAGAGGAAAATGTTGTTCTCTTATGTTCAAGAGACAGAGTCCTCTTGCTGCCTGGTTTTCCAGTAAAAGATCTTTTCATTCTGTGATAGGAACCTGAAAGTTTCTTTTGTTGCTTCTGAAGATGTGTCTTACCAATACTAAGGAGCTTTAGGTCAAAGAGCAAATCAAAGTTTAAGAGTTTATGTAGTCTAACTCTACCTGGACATGAATTTTGACTGTCAAATCTCTGAAAAAAACTCAGGCAGCTTTTTGCTTGCAATCTCTTCCTCTTTGGGATGGGTCTGAAATTTGAAATATTCTTTTTAACAAGAATAAAGTTTTAATTTATGTTTTCTTGCTGTCCCTAGGGTGCCATTTGTCCTTAATCTTATTTCTTTTGCCCTAAAATGGAGACATAGATTATGGGAAAGGAAGGGAAGGAAATAAGCATTTATATTTACCTACTATTTGCCAGGTACTGTGCTAAGTACTTTTTTTTGTTTTATTTTTATTTTATTTTATTTTATTTTTTTATTTAATAGCCTTTTATTTACAGGATATATGTATGGGTAACTTTACAGCATTAACAATTGCCAAACCTCTTGTTCCAATTTTTCACCTCTTACTCCTCCACCCCCTCCCCAGATGGCAGGATGACCAGTAGATGTTAAATATATTAAAATATAAATTAGATACACAATAAGTATACATGACCAAAACATTATTTTGCTGTACAAAAAGAATCAGACTCTGAAATATTGTACAATTAGCTTGTGAAGGAAATCAAAATGCAGGTGTGCATAAATATAGGGATTAGGAATTCAATGTAATGGTTTTAGTCATCTCCCAGAGTTCTTTTCTGGGCATAGCTGGTTCAGTTCATTACTGCTCCATTGGAAATGATTTGGTTGATCTCGTTGCTGAGGATGGCCTGGTCTATCAGAACTGGTCATCATATAGTATTGTTGTTGAAGTATATAATGATCTCCTTGGTCCTGCTCATTTCACTCAGCATCAGTTTGTGTAAGTCTCTCCAGGCCTTTCTGAAATCATCCTGTTGGTCATTTCTTACAGAACAGTAATATTCCATAATATTCATATACCACAATTTATTCAGCCATTCTCCAACTGATGGACATCCATTCAGTTTCCAGTTTTTAGCCACTACAAAAAAGGCTGCCACAAACATTCGTGCACATACAGGTCCCTTTCCCTTCTTTATAATCTCTTTGGGATATAATCCCAGTAGTAACACTGCTGGATCAAAGAGTATGCACAGTTTGATAACTTTTTGAGCATAGTTCCAAACTACTCTCCAAAATGGTTGGATTCATTCACAACTCCACCAACAATGCATCAATGTCCCAGTTTTCCCGCATCCCCTCCAACAATCATCATTATTTTTTCCTGTCATCTTAGCCAATCTGACAGGTGTGTAGTGGTATCTTAGAGTTGTCTTAATTTGCATTTCTCTCATGAATAATGACTTGGAGCATCTTTTCATATGACTAGAAATAGTTTCAATTTCTTCATCTGAGAATTGTCTGTTCATATCCTTTCTTTAAAATATTATGTCACTTTATCCTCAAAATAACTTTCCAAGTTGAGGAGGAATAAAGCTGGTGACTTTGTACAACATTGTCTCACTTAAATCTAATTCATTTGCAGGTCATGACATCACCGTCAATGTCAAGATACTCTTTGACAATGAAGGACCAATAACAATCTAAATCGAAGTAGCTATTAACTAGCCAATTTCAATTGGGCAACACAGCTCCATCTCTTCCTTCCTTCCTTCCTTCCTCCATCCCTCCCTCCTTCTCTTCCTGTCTACCTACTTCTTTCTTTCTTTCTTTCTTTCTTTCTTTCTTTCTTTCTTTCTTTCTTTCTTCTTTCCTTCCTTCCTTCCTTCCTTCCTTCCTTCCTTCCTTCCTTCCTTCCTTCCTTCTTTCCTTCCTTCCTTCCTTTTTCTTTGTGAAGTTAGAAACAGCAGAAATATAAGGCCAATCAACAAAGAGCAACCGTGGAGACTACAAGTCTTTGCGATTGTTTGTTGCTGCTACTGCTTATGGAGGGACTATGAGAGCTACCAATGTTTCTTATAAAAATGGTTTGGATGACCAAAAGAAAAAATTCCTGAAATGATATTGATGAAATGATTGTGTCTGCACTAATCCTTTTTCTTTCTTTCTTTCTTTCTTCCTTTCTTTCTCTTTCTTTCTTCCTTCCTTTCCTTCTTTCCTTCCTTCCTTTTCTTCCTTCCTTCCTTCCTTCCTTCCTTCCTTCCTTCCTTCCTTCCTTCCTTCCTTCCTTCCTTCCTTCCTTCCTTCCCTCTTCCTTCCTCTTCTTCCTTTCTTTCTCTCCTCTGTTTCTCCTCTCCTTCTGTCCACATAGGGAATCATACTCTTACTTTTGAGTGCTCTGCCCAAAGTAATATAAAATTTGATCACTGAAACCTTTCAAGATATTTTTTGGTTTACAAACTACATTTCTTTTTTTAAGGATCATGTCTTAAACCTAAATCACTTTGACTCTATTTGGTCAACATTAAGTCCCAGCTAAAGCCTACCTTGGTAATTTTTCTGATGACTCAGAATGAATGTAAATATTGAACGTAAATTTCTATTTGGTCAGAAACTCTGAGAGTCTTGTCTTTCCAGATTTTTTTTTGACTAGCTAGAGGAGCTCATTCTTTATCTCATTTTTTACCTAGCATTAATCACTGAATGGCCATTGCCTCAGACAGACTGAGACCTGGGAAAGACCTTAGCTTAAAAAGGTCAAGATCTCTTATGATATCTAGGGCCATCCCCAGTCATCCTGATCTATATCTTGCCACTGGACCTGATGGCTCAGGAGGAGAGAGTGAAGTTGGATTCTTTGCACTCCTCTGCCTCACTTAAATCCAATTCACTTGCCAGTCACGATATCATCTTCCTGATGTCATGGTCCTCTTTGAGAACAAAAAACAAACAACAACAATCTAAAATTATCACCCATTCCAGATCCTGGTTCCCATTGACCCCCATGATGTTCTTTCTCCTCGCTCAATGAGTTCAATGCCTGACTTTCAGTATTTTTCTTTGCCCCAATTACTGCCCTCATCCCTAGGGGCTTTAATATACCTTTTGATGTTCCCTCAAACAATCTCACCTTTCAGTTCTTCCATCAGTTCAAATCCCATCAAATAATCTCCACTTTACCTCAGAAACACACATGAAAAGTACCTGTTATCACCTATAAGTCTTCCATCTCTGTGATCAAGAGCTCCAAACTTCTTTTATCTGGTCATTCTCTTTTATCATTACATCTTTAACTTTGTCCTTCTAGTCCTGATCTTATTCTTCATCCTCCCTGTTACTAGCCACTCCTCTGTTCTTTTCAAGTTATAACCCCTACTCTGCCTACATTCTTCTCCTTTTCCACTATTTATCCCTTAGTGAACCAGGTCAACTCTACACTATCCATTATTCCTGAATTCTTTCATTCCTTGCTTTATTGATAGTCACATTTTTCCAAAGTCCAACTTGGGTTATTTCTATCTTCTTTTTCCTTCATTTCTATTCATGTGTACCTGGAAAAAGTTACACAAATATGCTGACTGGTTCTACTAGAAATTTATCTAATATCAATTTATACCAAACTGTAGGAGGCAATCTTTTTATTCTACGCTTACTGATTCTATCTTATTCCCCACAGTAGTTGTTTCATATTTTCTCTCTCCAAACTCTCCAAAATATTACCTCTTTTGCTGAGGATCTTAACTCATTTTTTATTTCCAACCAACCCCCCCCCCAAAAAAAAAAAGTCAGTCTTCTTGCCACTAGAACCAAATGATTTAGGAGAGAATGAGGTTGATGACTTTGCACAGCCCTCCCTCACTTAAATCCAAATTCATTTTCGTGTCATGACATTACCTTTCTAATGTCATAGTTCTCTTTGAGAATGAAAGACAAACAACAAAAATGCTGATCTCTGTCAAATCTATAACCAGCTCTCTTTTGAGCTATGCATCTTTAACTGTTTGTTAGCCATTTCCTATTGAATGTCCTTAAAGTATCTTAAACTCAAAATTTACATCAAAACACTCACTATTTTCTCTCTCTCTTACACACACACACACACACACACACACACACACACACACACACTACCTTCTTTTGAACTTTCCTATTATTATTTATTGAAGACACCTTATCTTCTCAATCAACCAGGTCCTCAAACTTGATGTCATTTTTGATGCTGAATTTTCCCTAGCCTTTTATATCCTTTTAAATAGCAAAATTTTTCCTTCTCCCACAACTTATATAACTTATCTTTTTTTCTCCTATATTCAACATTCTAGATCAAGTTTTCATGAAGTCTTATCTGTACTATTTTGTTTTCTGATTGGTTTCTCTGTCTAGTCTCCCTACTCTACTTTATCCTCCATATAACTTCCAAAGAGTTTCTTTTAAAAGGTAGAATCTGATCATGTTACTCTGCTACTCAATAAACTGCACTGGCTCTCTTACAACTTTGATCAAATAACAACTCTTTTGCTTGGCATTTAATGTTCTTTATTACCTAGTCATTTCCTGTATTTCCAGTCTATCTACACATTACTTCCTTCCATCTTCTCTATAGTTCAGCTAGATTGAGTGACTTGCTATCTCTCATTTCTGTGATTTTACAATGGTTGGTTCTTATTCTTGTAGTACTTTCCTGCCATACTTCTCCCTCCTGGGTAATCTCTAAGTTTCTGCATGACTCATCTCAATCATACATTTTACATAAGGCCTTTCCTGTTCCTCCTAGTTGCTCTACACTTTGCAGTAGAAAATTACCTCATATTTGATTTGTATTACATATATAACTGTATAAGTAAATACTGTCTTTATCACTAGAATGTAAACTCCTCCAGAACAAAGATTTCATTTTTTACTTTGTATCTATAGCATTTCTTGTAAGCACTTAATAATTTTTTAAATTGCTGATTAATCATTTGAAATTTCTTAATTTCAATGTGGTTTTGTTTGCTTTTTGGTGTTCAGCGAATGCCTGGAAACATTTACTAGAAGACAATTTCAGCATTTTCAAAAAAAACCACAAATAGAAGACAACAATATTCTCATAAGTTAGTCCTTCCTCCTTCCCTTCTTCCTTCCCTCCCTCCCTTCCTTCCTTCCTTCCTTCCTTCCTTCCTTCCTTCCTTCCTTCCTTCCTTCCTTCCTTCCTTCCTTCCTTCCTTCCTTCCTTCCTTCCTTTCTCTTATTTAACTCTTTTTTTTTCTTTTTTACATTTTCACATTTATGTTTATCTCCACACTTGCAAATTGAATTCCTTTTTTCAAGATGAAAAAGCAATCACTAGCTTCCCCAAAATGTCTCCCCCACACCTTTAAGGAAATAAAGCTGGCAAGTGTTTGGGAGTCTGACACTTCCTGTAAAGATAAATCAACATATCACACACCATTAAATGAGAATAGATCTACTGTCAGAGTTCCTAGATTCAAATCTCACTTCTGCATCTTATTACATGGCTAACCCTGGATAAGTTACAACCTCTCTCAACCTGTTTCCTCATCTATAAAATGGAGATGGTGGGGCCTAGATAATCGTGATGGACTTGTTACCTTCATAGGTCTAAATGATCATAAATAATTTTTCAGCAATTGTGATAGTAGATATTATGTAAAATGAAACCCGATTGAAAAACTAGAGGATGTGATTGTTATCAAACCCCCTTGCTTATTATTTGCTGTCCATTTTTGTCATTTTGAAGTCTTTAAAAGCAAACAAACTTGTATAGACCAGAATGAACAAAGAGATAGATGTCAGAAGTAGAGGAATTTTGAATCAGATGATAGTCCATTTTTATATGGCACTTTTAAATTTCTGCAAAGTATATTACATACATAATCTTCTATCTTCACAACAATGCTCTAAGGTAGGTATCTCCAGATAGAGGAAGAAATGGAGACTCAGAAAGGTTAGATAATCAGATAAACATCGTTACTTTTTGGTAAATTTCATTTTATAAAGTGTATTATTTTTTAATATCCTTAAGTAATACGTGGTCAGTTTGGAGGAAACAGATTTTGGATCCTCTGTGAATTTCAATTATCTATATTGCCATCATTACTACACCCAGACTACTATGGCTAATTAACCACATCTTTTGAAGCATTTTGAGTGAAATTATATTGGCTGCTTCTGTCTGGATCTCTTCTTTGGGGAATTCTCCCTTTGCCTCTAACCACCAAACTGTCTTTATCCAACTGGCACCAGTCAGGCTAAAACCGTCAGTTAGTAATCAACATTTTTCCAAGAAAAAGCTCAGAAACATTTATTAGCGTTATACTAAGCCGTACTGATAACTAACGGAAATAGTAGCTTCTACAATGTCACTTTCAAGTGTCTGGAATGAGCAGCTGGGTGTCAGAGAACAAGTGCTGCGGGGTGTGTGTGTGTGTGTGTGTGTGTGTGTGTGTGTGTGTGTTTGAGGAGGTGTACACTAGGAGTGGGCGGTCAGGCTGAAACCGAGCACTATAGGTGAAGCTCGAGGGGAGGACGGAAGGTCGCATTTCCTCCCCGCCTCTCTTCATTGGGGCCCAGAGATTCCTCGTGTTCCGATAGCGCCTCCAGGTTACAGGCTCCTCTACTCCTCTCACAGCTCCTTCCCCGCCACCCACTTCGGTGCTAGGATGCACCTCAGGAGGAACTCCGGGAGGCAGCAGTGGGCCAGGACTATGCTTCGACAGTGACTATCGACTGCTCCAGCCACGGCCCCTGCCCCCGCCCCCTCGGGTCCTCCTTCTAGGCTGAGGCTCGCCTGGCCTCCGGGCTCACAGTGCCTTGAGGCTGCCTCGGGGGCTGGATGCGGGCAGTCCCTAAACTAGCGGCCAGCCGCTTAAGTACCACCCGAGGCGGAGGAGGAGGCGGAGCCCGGGCAGTCGAACAGAGGCAGCCCGAAAGAGACGGACGCAGAGCGGCGCGGGCCGGGCCGCCGCCGGCCGCCCGGGCTCTCACTCTTTCCCACCCCAGGAGGCGCATCCCGAACAGGGGCCCCGGCCTCTGACGCTGCCCGTGCTCGTGGCAAAGAAGGCAGCTAGCTTGTCTGTGCCCAGCCCCGAAGGGACCCGGAAGCAGAAGCGGGGCCAGAGCAGCCAGAGCCGAGCCGTGGCCCCCAGCTGCCCGCCGGGGCTGGGTGCGGGGTCGGACGGCTGGATGGGCTGCGGCGGCGTCCGCAGCCGGCGGCTATGGGCGAAGAGCAGAGCACGGTGAATGCAGAGGGTCCCGCGGAGAGGCGGCCCCCTGGAGGCGGTGAAGATGCAGGCGATGAACAGACAGAGCCGCGGCCGCCGCTGGGGGAGGGCAACGGGGCAGCGGGGCCCCGAACCCCCTCCCCGGACCCGGGCGGCGGCTGCGGCGGAGACGGCGCTTCTCCTGAGCACGGAAGGAGTAGGAAAGCGCGCGGGCCACCCGCAGCAGCTAGATCTACGGAGCCACTAGATCCGCGAACTTTGCAGCAGCGGGAGGAAAGGCAGGCGAGGGGAGAATGGGACGGGTCTTCAGAGCCGGAGCTAGGGGAGAGAGTCAGCCCCCACGACGGATTGGTCTTGGAAGTGCTTGGCCGGCGCCGCCACCCACCAGCCAAGAGACACATTTACTGCACAGTGTACTGTGTGGAAAACGACCTGCCAGAGGCCCCGACCCGGGAGCAGCCTTCATCCCCAAACCCTCTGGCCTCCCCGGTGCCTCTCGCAGTCCCTTCCTCCACCACCTCCTCTACTAGCTCTACTATGTCCTCCTCTAGTCCCGGCTTGCTGTCCCAATCGGACCCTCCGGCCTTCGACGGCGGCGGGGGCGGCAGCAGTGTAGAGCTCGACCTATACCTAGCTCCTGAGCCTTTTTCCGTGTCCAGTCTGATCGAAGCGCCGCCCTACCCAGGCCTGGGAGGGCTGGGGGACTCCTATAACCCCCTCCTTGTGTTGAGCTGTCGGGTGTGTCTGGAGGATAAAGCTATCAAGCCCCTGACGTGCTGTAAGAAAGCTGTGTGTGAGGAATGTCTGAAGCGCTACCTAAGCTCCCAGGTAACCCATACAAATTCCCGCCCCCCACTTCTGCTTCCTCTCCCCCCCCCCCCACCACCGTGGAAAAGATTCTCTTTCTCTGCTGTCTGTTCTGTCCCGCTCTCTCTTTCTTCCCTCCTCCTTCCCACTTTTTTTCCTCCCTCTCCTCCTCTCCTTGTCCTCCTCATCTCCAAGGGAAGGGATGATGATGAGGCAATCTTTCTGTGACGCCTGTCCAGATCTTGTATCTTAGTTCTTTAATATGTTTTGGCTTTGCCTTACTGGAAATTTGACTGTCAATTGGCTTAAACTAGACTTCAAACAGTGGTGGCATTCTTAAGAAGCAAAAGTGAAATGAATGGACTCTCATTTTCTTTTAAGGACTGGACACTAAAGTTTCAGGGCAATGATATCTAATCATAATTGATCACTTCTCATTTAGCCCCATCTATAATTTATTTTCCAGTTACATTTTGTCCCTATTTGAAATTATGTATTCAGTTCTTTGCTCACTGTTTCATTTTCATTTTATATTTTTTTCCAGAGGAAAATGGAAACAGTGTTTTCACTAAAGATAAATTCAAAGAGAACATTTTTCTTTCTTTAAAAAAGAAATTTTCGGAGGTATTTCTTTACCCCCGAGCAAAATCCCTAAGATGTATACCACAGGAGTCTTGGGGAAACTTTGCAGTGTGTTCTGCTTTTTAGATTTTATGTTAGAAAATTTAAAGTTTCATGCAAGCTAATCACTTTCATTCATAACAATATATCTGCTTGCAACTTGAATTTGCAAATCTTTTGCAGAGAGAAGTTATCCATTCACATAGTTACTTCTGTATAAAATGTGGAAACCCTTTTATGGTCACATGGCAACATTCATATTACTGTGTCCAATTGAATAGACAGGAAATTTTAGGTAGGTGGAATGGAATGTTAGCCAAATAATAATTTGGCCTGCACTTAAGGTTAATTGGTACAAAGGATTTTTGATTTATCTTTATGCTTATCCAGAAATAGGTGTTTTGGGTAGTAGTTATGTCTGCTTTTTATATTTGTGAGATTTTGTTAGCTGGTTTGGAATTCAAGTTTTTTGGTAGCTAAAAAGTATAATAATCAATGTTGGGTAAGTCACTTGTAGTATAATGTCACTACTAGTAATTTCTGGAAGTGTTATAACACCATGGGTGCTTGTCATCAAAAAATAATTGAATGCAATGCTGAAGTATAAATTACATTAAAAATGGAATTTCCTGGAAAATTGCAAATGTAGCTTCAGATTTCTATTGGAGATAAAAAAGAACTTATCTCTGTTATAATAGGAATTAAATTAATCTATACTTTCCATATTTAATAATAAATTGAGATTATGAAATCTAATCGCATTTTCCAGACCTTCCTTACTAGTCATTTTCATTTTACAAAACTGGCATTTCTTTTATATTTGTTACATGCAAAAATGAGATCATAGAATCATAAGTGAAGAGTTGTGTAGTGCTGAGAGGCCATCTGGTCTGACCCTCTCATTTTACAAATGATGAACAGAAGACCAGGAGGTTAATTGAACTTGCAAAAAAGTCATACTGGTAGTAAATGGTAATGGCAAGATTTGAATTTAGGTACTGACTCCTACCAGAGTCAATATACTTTAAAGTACTTTTTGAGATCACTTTTAAATGAGGTTTACCTGAGCAATCCAAAATTCTATGATTATATATTGATGTTGCTAAAAATTCAGAACTGGTTCAAAAGAACATTTTTTTGTTGTTTTTTTACCTGTTCTTGCCCCCCTAGGGACAGTTTTGTTTTTATTTATTTATTTATTTATTTATTTTGGTTTGTTTTAGCTTAGTGATAGGCAGAACGAGTCATCTAGAACATTAAGAGTTGTTTCTTCTATTTTCTCTCCTGGTATCTAGCATTGAGCAGTATTTTAGCTAAAGTAGTTCTCAGTTCACTTGAAGTATTTACAACAGTCAGCCACCAATTTCTTGCTATAGTTTGGTGTTTGTGTTCACTATCTACATCCTGCCCATTCTTTGAGTGCTTAGAACTCTCAAGTCAACAAATATTTATTAAACACAGTAGTAGCCACTGGCAGACATACTAAGTCTAGTATTTACTTCCATGACACTTAGAGTTTTTGCATCTTTTGAGGCCTTACATTGCATCTGAGCTTCAGCAAGATTATAACCTGAATTTGTAGGCCTTTAAGCAATCTATAAAATGAATATAAAATATTCCAAATTAGTTATCATCAGTCATTTTGCTCTTTATTTCTTTTGGACCAGATGCTCAATATATTATATGAAAATATTTTTAGTAGAAGGAAAAGATAATAGAGAGCCTATTAAACATTTTACATAAACTTTAAAAAATAAATTAATGTTGATTGGAGTATTGTCTGGTCAGATTAATGCCACCCTTCCTGAGGGATATAATAAAGTCTTTAAAAAGAGACCTACAAACCTAAAAGAAATTAGCTTGGGCTTTTTCTTTGGTTGTTTGTTTTTGGATGTTAGCTTTACTCTTGTTAGTTCCAAAGCCTTCTTCTGTGATGAATGACTGGCTGTTTTTAACATTTCAACTCTTAACAATGTCAGTTTAGGTTATATTTCAGTATTAGGACTTTATGATTTAAAATTTAATGGAACTTTTTTTTTATTTTTAAAACACAGTTGTTAATATCTTAGAGAACGCTTGGTGAGAGAATGCAAATAAGAGACTTTAGAGAGAAATTTCTTGGCAGTATAATTAGGAACCAATTCTTGAATTGTATTTTGAAATTGAGATTATAAATCAATTTTTTGTATTTTAGTAGATATTACAGTGTGAATCAAAGAACCTGAGTGAGTAACAGGACTGTCATACTAAAACTGAAGTTAGTTTAAATGGATTTTATATGAATGTTTAATAATGATACCTTCATCTATCCTTTGGCCTATGTATGATTGTTTGGAAATGGCATCAGTAAAGAGAGCCTTTAATGTCCAAGATCCTTTTGTGCTTTCACTTTTAAGGAAAGAATTCTTCAACTTAGAAGACTTTTATTAGATCTTAAATAAAATCTAGCAGGGAAAACCTTTTATTTATTCACATACTCATTATTGCTAACTACCCTGTTCAGATTTCTGAAAATTTCTTCTCACCATTTTGAACTGCTTGTATCTCATTGGTCATTATTTAAGTTTATGACAACAGTGATCAAGTTCTAACAAGTCCAACCAAGTCATAAAAACTCTTGTAGTGTGGACCTGACTGTGTCTACTATCTTATGAAATGCTTGGAACCAGAAGTTTGGATGTAGAGGGATTCATTTTATGTTTTTGTCACAGAAACTCATGAAGACAACCTTCTTTTTTGGGAAGGGAATGTCCACAATGAAGGAATGAAAAATCTTTTTGTTATGATAATTGACAAAAGTTCACATGAAGGAATATGGTTTCAGAAGATGTACCAAATCACTCTCCTTAGCTAGGGACAATGGGAATTTCTGTGATATATTTTAGAATTTGAACTACTAAGACATTTGGGTAAAGAAGCAAGAGACTTGAGTTGAAAATTTGAATACCCTGTTACTAATCACTAGGTCATCCAAATACCACTTGGATAAAAATGTAATTTAGATACATATATTTTAAGCCTTATGGCATCAAGAATATTTATAAATACTATACTACTATGCCAGTATTTATATTATTTCTACACACTGTACTACTATTATATTACATTAAAGTCACTATAGACTTTAAAAGCTATCTCATTCACACATATTCATATACTCCTATAATAATTGTGGCTTTGAGATCCCTAAATCATGAAAAATAAAATATAACTGGCATCAACTCTGAACTAATGTCCTTTGACTCTTTGAAAAATGACAATTAGTGCCTGAAAGATCATAATTGAATTTTTGAAGTTTTATTCTATATGCCCTTCTTTCCCTTTCATAGTCATATTTACCCATAAATAAATATGATTTATGTATTAAGTTCTTATGATTACCTACTGATCTCACCTTCTTTCTCATCTTTTTTGTTTTTATTCATGCCCCTCTTCCTTTTTTCTCTATGTGAACTTAATAGTCTTAACTGAGTAAGAGTAAGATTTTAATTTTTCCAAGCTGTGTTCCTATTCTCTGTTGAAAATCTTATCTTAGATAAGCAAGGCATTACTTGAAGAGTAATTTTTGTCTATCCTATCAATTATCTGGAATTGTTAAGTTGATCTAGACTGAAGTTCTGAACCTTTATATGTGTCATACATGGATCCTAGATAGCACTATGTATAGAGTGATTGACCTGGAGTCAGAAGACTTGAGTTTAAATCCAGCCTCTAATCAAGCTCTGTGATCCTATTTGCCTCAGTTTGCTCATCTCTAAAATGGGGATTATAGCTGTTTTGAAGTTAAATGAGATGATATTTCTAAAACACTTTGCAAATCTTAAAGCACTGTATAAATCTATTTCTTATGGGTTCCTGAGGGTGTTTTAAAATATGGCAAAATTTATAGGATTACAAAGGAAACTGGTTATATTGAAGTACAATTGTCATTTTTTTTAAGTTTGCAAATTCCAGTTTAAGAATTTATGAAGAAAAAGGTTACGTGTCACCCTCATCTTTTTATTTGCTTTCATTTGACCAACTGCCCTCACTTAATTAAATTGGAGGATGGGATACTTATTTGCTGAAGATAGCCTTCATAAATAGAAATAATAATTTTATAGTTTAGGGAACCTGTAGTTTATGGATCTCCTGTGGACTTGCAGTTATGGATCCCTTTGTTCACATGGATATATAATTACATATTATCACAACTTGTGATAGAATAAAAAATAATATACATGTATAAAAAGAGGAGTACAGCACATTTAAAACAAAAATGACTTTTGAAAACTGACTTTGATATCACAGATATGGTCCAGACTTTTTTTTTTACACAGAGAAAACTGAGACTCAGAAAGTTTAATATTTGCTGAAGGTCACACAGCTAGTTGGTTGCAGAATCATAATTAGAACAAAGGTGAGGCAGCGTAGTATTCCTGATTTTGGAATCAGAAGAACTGGGTCTAAATTCCAGCTCAGTATCATACTACTTTGTATCCCTTTGGGAAATTACTTCACTTTACTGATTTGAAAAATAAGGAGTTTGGACTAGATTATTTGAGGTCACTTGTTTACCTTTACCTTTCAAATTTGTAGTCTCTTGATTCTCTGAACATTGTCATGCCATTTCCATTCTGCTATGTTGTTTATGAGATATCCCCAGACACTAGATTATTTTTATGTTTCATCCTTAATGAAAAAAGAGAAATACAGATCACAGATAAAAGATGTCAAGAGAGCATATGACTTTTTTTCTCCTTGAAACTTGTGTGGGAATATTTCTGGATGTTTTATTCATAGAATACCTGGCAAACTTGGAGTCCGCTGAGTGACCCATACTCTCAACTACTAGTGACAAACCCTATCGCAGGATCTTCGATAAGCAGAAGTTTGTTTCTCTGTTTGAAACAAATTTTTACATAGAGACTTATTAATAAGCTTTATGCCAGTTATATTCAAATCATACTTATGTTGGAGGCATGATATATATATATATATATATATATATATATATATATATATATAAATTCATTCTAGAATGACTTTTAGAGTATATGTCTCTGAGAGGTTTTTCACTTTTTCATATTTGCCCTCTTTTATATTTCTTTGTAAATATGATCAGTATTTATACTGATAGTCTGCCTATTGTACTGTTACTTTGACTACATTATTGCCAGTCTTAACAACATGCTTAGTTTCTGCCATTTATAAGTTGTCATTTCTGAATTTTTTGTAGCTGTTTTTGTCAAGTTTGGAAAATTTCTTTAAAACTGGGTAGGAGAATATTTGTGTATTTTGTTTTTAGAAAGTCAAAGCCATTTGGATCTTAGAATCTGTTGGATATTAGAAGGAATCTGAGAAGTCATCTAGACTATCTCCTTTTATGTGTGAAGAACTCTGATTACTGAAGAGGTCCAGTGGCTTGCCCACAGTCAAACTGTTAATGTGACTGGAAAGCTAAGCAGGCTCTTTTAATCCTAAACTCAAAATTCTTTCTACCATATCACACTGATTCTCTCCAGTAGCAAATAAAAATATAACTAGATAAAATTCATCAAACTTAATGCTAATAGGTTTTTTCCCCCTGAGGCAATTGGGGTTAAGTGACTTGCCTAGGATCACACAGCTGGAAGTTTTAAGTGTCTAAGACCAGATTTGAACTCAGATTTGACTTCAGGACTGGTGCTCTATCCACTGCACCACCTACCTGCCCCTAATAGTTTGTTTTACCAAAATTTGCTAAACAGATCATTTTATAAAGGCTATATTAAGCAATAAATGTATTGAAATTTAATTGCTTATGTACATAAGAAGCCATTGCTTATGTGTCTTTTTGAAGTTCTAAAATACATTATTAAGTGTCACACCAATGCTTACACACAATATTTCAGCCAGTCAGCATTTCTTGAGTAACTTTATTATTATTTATTATGTGTAAGGTGCTGTGGTAGACATTTTTGGAATCTGTAGAACTGCCAGACATAAGCTCTGTAAGGCCTTGGACCATTTAGCTGGAACAATATAAAATGTGTATACATACCAATATAAAATGTGTATACATACTAATATAATAAACAATTGGGGAAAAACAAAACAAAACAACAACAGTCAAATGAGGTAGTTATTGAGATATACTATTATAAAATTTGACTTACATTAATACAGAATAAATAGAAATTATCTGTAGTAATTTGTTTTAAAGACCTTGTCTCTCTTGCCAATACTTTGATTTGGGACAGGTTTGTTTAGATCATTCTGGAGAAAAATGAGGTGACCTTTGATAGTAATTGAAAAAATTGAACAATTGTTGGTTTTTATGGTTATCAAGTACACTCAAGTTAGCTGTTTTCTTCCTGTATAACTAAATAATTCTTGAATCAGGTTTTATCTTTTAAAAATGAATCCCATTAAGAACTGTGTACTTTAAAAGTAATTGGATTTTTTTTAAACAAATAGACCAAAAATGACAATTATAGTAGTATTAGTAAAAAAAAAATGTATGGGATAAGAGGCCCTTTCACTTGAGCATTTGAGTTATATCTTTTAAGTTTTCTTTTTACTTATTTTCTGACTTAGCACTTGGTCTGGAATTTAAAAATACTTTCTTTAATCCATAAGTACCAAAAAAATAAAGATAGTAGGATGAAATGTTTTATTTCAGAATAAAATTATAGTATTTCTGTGTCAGGAACAGATTTATCTTTTTAGTGTAGGAAATAAAATATTTTTCTAGGCAACTTTTCTTTCTATTTAAACTAAGGACTAGCTTGATCTTTCTGATTCAGCTCTGCAGGACAAAACCTTCTGATCAAAAAGGGAGAACAAACTGGCTGTTTCTTTTTGAAGGGAAATGGACACATTCCTTTGCTATTCTTGTAGGCCCAGGGAAGGATTACTTATTACTCTCAACCTCTTATCTGCAGTTTATTAGATGCCTTTCTCTGATTCTATTAACATTTGATAGATACACCTTTTTAGCACTCAAGTTGCTGTCCAGTCTTTTGCTATATGAATATTCCATTTTCTTTTCCACAATGATGCTAATACCTTGCATGCATGTTGTCATAGAGAATATAACATGGTCCACTTTTTCAGTGTACAATTTTATTTCCTTTTGCATCCACTAAAATATCCTCTTGCTGTCTTCCTACATTAGATTCTAAACTGGGCCACAGTAGGTACTTAACAAATGTTATTGATTCCCAACACTCAGCATAATTGTTGACATATAATAGTATTTAATAAGCTATTATTAACTGATCTAGGATTCAAATCAGGTCTTCTGACTCAAAATTCAGTTCTCTTTCCTCTGTTCCACAATCTTTTATCATTTTTAGTAGGGGGTAGTTTGATATGATTCAAAGTGCTATAGTTTCCCAAGTGATCCAGCTTGATCCCTTGTTTTTATTCTGTTTTGGCCCAACTCATCTGCTGTCTCAATGAATGATTGTCATAATCTGGATCCTATATGTACTTTATCATTTGAAGCTGCTTCTATGTGGCTTCCAAGTTGATTGTTAATGATATAGAGACTAATTTGTTATTGATCAAGAAACAATATTGTGAAGTATACAGAAAGAAGCCTTAGAACTAGAAAGATCTGGATTCAGTGCTTCCTATGACATAGAATGACTATATGGCCTTGGCAAGTCATTTAATCTTACAGTGTTCTTGGCAGCTCTCTAAGACTATATTTTTTCCTTTACATAAGTATCTAGGTAATAATAAAAAGATGGTAAAGGACTATTTTAGTCTGATTTTTGACATGATTTTTCTGTGGACTTCATAAGAAGACCTCTCATTTGTGTCTTGATTATTCCTACTTTATAAGAGGTGAAACAGCCTCAGAGAGATTAAGAGAACTTCTCAAGATCCCATGAATAATTTCTAACATTCATGGGGGATTATGGGTTGCAGTCCTCTGACTCCAAGAAACGTGATCTTTTCTCTCCACTATATATGTAATATGTAATAATGTCTGTCCACTATATAATATATAATATGTAATAATAGCTAAAAAGGTTTTTATTAATACATCATGGTCCTGTAGCATTATTCACTTTGGTGAGTCCATTTAGTCTGTTTTTGAATCATTTAATAATGATTCATTCAATTTTAAGCAAGATTTACATTGAAACTGCTTACAGGAAAGGAAATATTTTCTTTTGTAAATTGTTTGATTGCAGCATGCTGGACATTTATAACTACTAGCATATTGTTTCAGTAATTCCATAATCCTTTACTTTGAAATTCTTATGATTTAGGGAAGATACTTTAACTGTGACAAAAAATCTCCAAGTCATTTCAGTTCTTTATCATTCTTGTCATCAGCTTCAAAGCATACTTATATTTTTATTTGCTTTTTTAAAATATCCAGTTTTTATAACTATTGCCCCACTTTTTCATTATTTCTATATAATTTCAGAATATATATTTCATTTTAGGGAAAATATGAATTATTTAATAAAATTGATGTTAACCTCATCATCATGTTTTATTTTCCCAAATCTAATCTTTCTTCTCACTTATTTCTGTTGATGTCATTATCTCTTCAATCACTATAGGCACATATCATTGGAAATATTTTTCTTACTTAACTTGTCCAAGATGATGTGAAATCCTGTTGATTCTATGGCTATACTATCTATCAAAAAGTCTTCTCATTTCTACTTCTATAATAAAATAACCCTTATTCAAGTCCTCATTTTTTTCTTGAACAGACAATTGTAATATCTTTTCTAACTGGTTTTCCCAAATCTAATATTCTTTCTAATGTACAACTCTGATAAAGCTAGTCTTCTACTCCTAAAACTTTTGATGTTTCTTCATTGTCTACTAAATAAACTATAGATTCCTTGTCCTGGTATTCAAGACCTTCTGCAAACTGGTTTTGACCTGTCTCTTGCAGCCTTAGTTCACACTTCACTTCACTTAAATATGTTCTAGACTCTACCTTCTTCTCCTACTATTCAAACTCTGTGCACATACCATTCCTATTCCATTATTTGTTGAAATCTCTATCTTTATCTTCTACATTCCCCCCTCTCTCTCTTTTTTCTAGTTATTTGTATATTATTTGTATATTTTTCCTTCGTCCCTTATATCAATTATAAACTTGTTGAAAGTAGATTCTATTGCATATTTCTATCTCCTGAAGATTAGTCTATACATAGGAGAAACAGTATTTTTTATTAAATTAAATGGTTGTATATATTCATAATCATTACTGGAAAGTAAAATATCTAGGTCAAAGTAACCATGGACTTTCAAATAAAAAAATGAAACTACCAGATGGTAGGAGCCTTTGATTGAGGGAAACATAGTTGCTACTTGAATAGTTAATTATTTGATTATGTAACAGTCAATATGATGGAGTGAGAAATCTTTTCCTGGTTCTAGTTGAAGATTAGAATTCATGAAGCAAAAGAGTAGATGGCCTTTTTATTGGCTCCTGTAACTCTAGATTCTGGGCTTATTCATATAAATGGCTAATCCCTTTCTAAACCTTTCTAATCTGTTTACTTTAATAATATCTTACCACCATAAGGTCCATGGGTTAATTATATGCTGTGTAGCAAGTTGCTTCCCTTTTGTGCTATTGCTTTTCCCTCTATTTCTTCAGATACTTATTACCCTCACCAAAAAGTATTTACGATTCACTCACTTGCTTAGGGTACAGCACAAGCTAAACAAACATAGCCCCTGCCCTTTAGTTACTTAATAATATAAAACAGGAAGATAAAGTAAGTTATAGTTGCTTGTTATAGTTTTCAGCATTTTAATTTATGCTATTTCATTTCCAGCACTAATTTTTCTAATTTCTACAATTTTTGCTCCCCCTTCTCCAGTCAAGTAAATTCAGGTGCTGAAATCTATTCCAGTGATTATCATATAGTCAATAAACAGTTATTGATTATATACCATATGCTAAGCAATGTCTTAGGTCCTGGGGATAGAGTGGCAAAAATTGTAAGTCTCTGCCCTTAAGGAATTTCCATTCTATTAGTGGAAACAACATGTACAAAGAGAAACATATATTTGAATACTCACACACTTATAAACACATGTACATATACACACAATAAATAGAAACTAATTTGGGTTTGGGTATGTACTAATTGCTGGAAGGATCAGGAATACAATTAATTTAAAACAGCTAGGTACAACAGTGGATAGATTGTTGACCAGGAATCAGGAATACCTGAGGTTAAATCGAGCTTCAGACATTTGTTACCTGTGTGAGCCTGGACAAGTCACTTAATCTCTATTGGTTTCAGTTTCCTCAACTATAAAGTGGGGATAAAAATAGCACCTACTTCATAGGGCCATAAAGATGGCTGAAACAAGAGCTCGGTCAGATATTGTAGATGTCAAGGTTACCCACTGCATCCCAGACCATCACCAGTTGTTTTGACTTTTGTCTTGCCACTGGACATCAATAACTCTGGGAGAGGGCATGAGGCTGACCACTTTGCAGAACTCTGCCTCACCTAAATCCAGTTCACTAGCAAGTTAGGATGTCACCCCATATTGTAACTGGACCTCTTTGAACATAAAGGACCAACAACAACAACAACTCACAGAGTTTTGAGGATCAAATAAGGGAATATTTGTAAAGTGGTTAGCATAGTGCCAGGCACTTAGTAGGTGCTATAAGGATGCTTCTTTCCTTTCTCTCCCTTCTTCTGTTGAAAGTGTCACTTAAACTACGTTCTGATTGAAACTAGGAATTCTAAGAGAGAGAAATGAGAAGGAAGTGCATTCCAGGAATGGAAAAAATACTATGCAAAGGTATATGTCTGGAGGGGGAATAACATTCATGATGATCACTGAGTAAGTCAGTTTTCCTGGATCATAGAGTTCAAGAAGGGGATTAATATAAAGTAAGACTGGAAAGATAAATTAGAATGAAGTTATAAAATTTAATTTGTCAACAGAAAAGTTTTCATTGGATCCTAGCTCCTAGAGAAAATAGGGGGTCATTAGAGTTAACTGAGCAGAAGAATGACATGATCAGGCATATATTTTAGGAAAATTACTTTGATTGTGGAAGATGGATTGCAGAGTTGTTTAGTCATGTCTGAGTCTCTGTGACTCCATTTATGGTTTTCTTTGTAAAGATACTAGAGTAGCTTGCCATTTCCTTCTCCACTTTATTTTGATGAGGAAACTGAGGCAAACAAGGTTGAGTGCCTTGCCCAGGGTCATACAGTAAGTGTCTGAGGCTGCTTTTTGAACTTGTGAAGAAAATTCTTCCTGACTCCAAGTCCCATGAACTAAATATGCACTGTGCCATATAGCTGCCCTGATTTTAGAGAGGAGAAATTTGAAATAGATATAAACAAATTAGCAAGCTACTTAGGAGTCCAGTAAGATATGAGCTTCCTGAAGGCAGGGTCTGTTTTATTTTTGTTGTATTCCAGGCACAATGTCCAGTTTGTATGGTAAGTATTTATTAAATTGAATACCTTGGGTAAAATTCAGAGACTGATGCGACTAGAACTTAATAATCACTATCATTTGAAACAATTCCCCCTAGATTGTGAGGATTTAATTCTTTTTCCATAGAATTATACAATAGATGGAGCATCATATGTTTTTTTTTTTCTCTCCTTGGAAAACCCCACTAATTCTTCCCTAAGAACTCTCCCTTCTTTTTAGCTTTTAACCATTTTGAAGCCAAATTTCAACCACTTCCTTCATGGTTAACAACTTTTCTTAAGAAACTCCTTCCATAGAAGTTGTTGTTTTCTTAAAAACAAAGTGTTATTTCCTTGTTATTTCTACATATTACTGCCCCTATAATCTCCAAGAGTATTTTTATTGGACAAGGAGGGTTGTTTTTTTTGTTCTGATCTCTTTTTATCTAAATATAATCATGTCCATGAATCCCTTCTATGTACTAAATCAGCTTAGTGATACTATACAGCCTTACAGGACTGTTACATGCATCTAGTTTAGATACATATGAAATTTAGCATCCTGAGAAATAAGTAAATTGTCTCGGGGTAAAGGAGTAGGAGTTTTAAAAAGCTTTTCAGGAATGTACTAAAAGAAACACTTCTTTTTCTAGGGCTTTACTTCTCTTGTTTCTCAGACCAAGTGGCATTTTGAAAGTGATATAGTGCATTGTCTTCTTATTTTTCTTCTTCTTCTTCTTCTTCTTTTGTTCTGTTAAAAAGAAACAAGTTCTGGACTGTTCAGAATACTTTTGAGGAGGTTTTGTTTTTGTTTTTTAATCAAAAGAGACTGACACATTAGATTATGTGGAGCATGGTGTTAACAAGACCAAGGTCAGGGTTTCAATTTGTTGGAGTGGCTATTGGTGGTAGTGGGAACAAATACTGAGAAGGAAGAATAGCATTTATAAAAAGATCTAGATTCAAATCCTTTCTCTGATTTATACTTTCTGTGTGGCAGTAAACAAATCACTTAATTCCTGGTGCCCCCAGGCAGATTTCTACTGCTCTACTACCATAAATTAAAAAGGTGAAGTTACCACACTAAAATTTCCTAAAATCAATAAAATCATAGGTTCTAAAAAGGCTCCATTCTTTCATGACTTACATTCTCCCCTCTATACCCCTAAACAATAACAGTAATCAAGTTGGCTTATCTAGGGAAGCTTCATGATTCAGTAGAAAGAGTGTTAAACTTGAATTCAAATTACCTGAATTACAAATCTGGCTCTGCCACATACTGCTTATATGATCCCAGGTAAATTACTTTACCTGTAGAACTTAGTTTTGTTAACTATAAAATGAGATTTATCAACAGGTGTTCATTCAAACTCTAAATTAATGAAGGGCCCTAATAACTGTGACTAACCAATAACCATGCAAACCTACACATGTGGACTCACATGTCATAGGTCATTTATTATGGGTATACTATGAGCAACACATCATTGCTAGGGTTGAGTAAGGTATGGTGAAAAATTAAATGGTCCTTGCCCTTAAGGAGTGAGTAGCCCAATAGCATATTAGGATGCCTCCCATTGGCCACAAAAGGTATTTTAAAATCTGGCAAGATGCTCAATTTCATTACTAATATGTTTCTGTGCCCTAGGTGAGGTAAGAAAATTGTTCTTCCTCTTCATATATTCTACCTTCCCATATAAAAGTATGAGCGCAATTTTATCTCTTCAAAGTATTTTCTTTCCATAGAAGTATGGCTTCAAAACCATAATTACTTATACAGATATAATCAGAAATTCATAATATCTACAGTAAAAACCTAATAGTGGGAACAGTGAAACAAAAATCCCTCATGTTTCTACACTGGTGAGCTGCTTTTTAAATTCTGTTCTAGCACTTCTGGAAAGACAATACACAGCATACATTCTACCAAATGCATGAAGAGCATTGGACTTTGATAAAACACTTGTCACTCAGTAGTGAAAGCTGGTAGAAAGAAAGAGAGCATCTAGTTAGTACCTAGACCATTGGAATTCAGGTAGTTTTAAGATAATCAAGGGGAAATGGAAAAGGGAGAAAAATAGAAGAATTTGATTAGGAGTTCTTAATTATTCAGTGTTTGTATTGAAGATTTACTTTGCTATGTAGCACTGTGCTAGGCACTGTTTGTAGAAGGTTTTGAAAACCAGGGAGAAGAGTTTGAGATTGTTGAATTAGGAAATAAGGATGTGAAGTAGATGAACTTCCTGACTACCCACCAAGAAAATATTTAACAAAATGTCACGATAGAAGAAGGAATCTGTGCTCTAATGGTCACAAAGTATTTGGTTTGGCATTCAAAAACTTGGGTATAGATTTGACTGTCACTAAACTTGTTGCTTGGACAAGTCTTTTCATCTTTCATAGACTGAATTTCTTCATCTATAAAATGTGGATAAGAAAACACTAGTATATATTTCACAGTGGTTATAATGAAATGATATATACAAAGCATTTTTAAAAGTAATATATAAATTGAATTCAGGTCAGTTCAACAGTCGTTTGTGAAATGGCTACTATGTAGAAAATAATTATAGGTGCTGGAGATATAAAGTCAAAAATTTAAAAGATTCTATTTGCATGAAGCTTATGCTATACTTTTATAGAGAGTTGTTTTAATGACATCATGCTTATGCACTATAGAAAGCTGTGGAAGAGATGTTTTAGTGTCAACAAACAGAATGCCTCTTATAAGACAGCTGGTGACACAGTAGCTGGACCTGTAGTCAGAAGACCTGTGTTCAAGTCTAGCTTCAGCATTTGCTAGCTGTGTGGGGAAATCTCTTAAATATCTATTTGCTTCAGTTTCATCTGATGTAAAATGGGAATGATAATAGGCCTTTATTTAATAGCAGTTGTTTTGAAGATTTAGTGAAATAATTGTGTAAAAGGGGAATTATTTATTCATTTCAGTTGTGTGTGACTCTTTGTGACCATATTTAGATTTTCTTGGCAACGATACTGGAGTAATTTGCCATTTCCTTCTCTACCTCATTTTACTAATCAGGAAATTGAGGCAAACAGATTAAATGACTTGTTTAGTATTATGCAGCTAGCCAGATTTTAACTTCTTGACTCTAGGCCCACTATATTAAATGGTTATTCCTTTCCTTCCCCCCATCCTAAATATACAAGAATTTTTTTTTAATTTTGTATGGCATAAAATTGAAGTTCCCACTATCTATATCTAAGAAGGTGAAGTTTCCACTATCAAGATCTACTTTTATATTTGACCTGCATATTCCTTCTAGCTAGGTATAACTATTTCATCTGTAGATTATAGGCTATGTAAGCCCGTGGGCTGGAAACATAGGAGAAGCTTTTGACTTAGTTTGTTGCATAATCAAGATCTGTTTTTATTACTGATTTGAATCTGTTTTCTTGACTACATTGCTCTGGCCATTTGGCTCCTATAGATCTGCCAATTCCTGGCTTCCTGCCCAGGCTTTTGAGCATCTGCTTTGCTTTTCAATACTCATGTTCTGGTGCCTACCTTGCTGATTTTTTTGCCCTGCAACCTTGCTTTACCTAATGTAAGTGAATATGCCTTCGCATCATATTGGTTACTGATTTTTGCTTTGACAACAGACATCCAAGTGTCTCTTTAAACCCACCTTGCTCTCTCAGCCCTTGATGTTTCTAGTCTCAGATTCCCATCCTACATCTATGACCCACCACTTACTTTCTCCAAGCCTGGTGCTAAAATCAAGCCCTTAAAATACATAAATTTTTTATTCTGAATTTAGTGAGTGAGTGACTGAGTGTGTAAATGAGAGGGGACAGGGAGGGAGGGAGGGAGAGAGAAAGATGGGAGAAAGAGAGGGAGGAATATTTCCATACACAAAATAAAACAGGAGATGTTTATATGTAAAACTAGGTATTTCTTACTTTAAAGGTATTGCCTTTAAAATACATGGACATACATATAAATTCAGTGTTACTTTGAAACCATGCCTAATTTTTGTCATACTAATTTCCAGTTTTCCCAGCAGTTTTTGTCAAATAATGAATTCTTATCCCAAAAGTTGGGATCTTTGGGTTTGTCAAACACTAGATTGCTATAGTTATTGACTATTTTTCCTGTGAACCAAACCAGTTTCACTGATCAACTAGTCTATTTCTTTGGCTAGTTCTTTTTACTGAATTTCTTTCAATATTTTTTTCCATAAACACAAATAGACAATTTATTTAAATTTGATTAGCTGTTAAATATTATCACTATTCAATTAGTCAAGCAATAAACATTATTAAGTGCTTATTCTATGCCAAGTACTGTGATAAATAGTAGATAGACTAAAAAGAGGGAAAAAAACAATCTTTCCTTCAAGAAGTTTACAGTTTTATAGGGAAGACCATATACAAACACATACAGGACACATTTCCTTTTAATAGGAAATACTTAACAAAGGGATTAAGATGAAGGATTGGGGAAGGCTTCCAGTTGAAAAAGATGATTTTAATTGGTATATAAAGGAAGCCAAGAGAGATTAGAACAGAAGAGGGACAGTGTTTCAATCCTGGGAGAGAGCCAGAAAAACATCTTGTTTTTCTAACATTGTTTTTTTTTTTTTCATTATATTGGTTCTGCTGTCACTGCCTATAATAATTATTTTTAAGGGCACCTAGGTCAAGGAGTTATTACCTAACTCAAGGTTAAATTATTTATATATAACAAACTATATTTCATTTTTATTTTAGATTTTTTTAAACTTAGAAAACAATAATTCAGAAATAATAACTGCTTTCTTGGTCTTTAAATCAAAAAGATTGATGATTTCCCCCTCTTTTTTTTTTTACATGTAGCTATATCAAAGTTCTAAACCATTTCATGAACAACATTTTTCTGACAATCTATAATGAAAAATTTGCTTGAGGAGGAAATGCTGGTGAAAAAAATTTTTTTTTAAATTCACATGAAAATATCTGATAAATGAAATCTTTAGAAACAGGCTCAACAAGGAAGGAACTTTGATTTGGGTAGGTGGTTAATTACAATTATGAAGAACAGTGAGTTTAATTAGTTTCTCAAAATGGCTACTCAAAATAACATTCTTTTGATTATTGTGAAATCACATAAGCAGCAGTGTTTTACTAAATTAAAAATATTTCCAATGCATTATTTGTAGACTCATGAAAATTGAGTAATCATATAGCTCAGCTTCCTAGCTAAAAAGCAGAACTCTAGACCCTAATCCCTGATTTAAACTGAAGTTATTTCCAAAAGGGCCACTTCTATTGCTTAGCTCATTCATTGATTTTTTAATCTCACTTTCTAATTTGACCCAGTTTCACTTTCTGCCCACCTTCTTATTCTTCTTATCAAGGATAGATTGTTATGGAAAGTAAATTTAATCTAAAGTAAAACCAGCCAACCAGTCAAAAAAACCTCCAGGAAAAATGTGAATATAGATTCATCTTTGAATCAAATAAACACTTTCTAGCTTTCATAAGTGCCTATTTTGTTGAGGAATAGAAGATGATTTTGTGAGACAATTGTGATTTTGTTTTCAGTGTTTTGCTCAAGCACTTTCCAACTTCTTTTATATTTTCTGAAGCAGTTATGTGGTCACAGATGCCTCCTGTCATACATAAACTCTTCAAATTGAAACCAAAAATAATCTGCATACATGTAGTCAATTTGATGAAGTGACACATTTTATCAAGAAATTTTGGATCATTCACATGCTACAAAGAATTTATTAAGCACCTCTTTCCATGTGTTACTCAGATGGGTCCTGGCTAAAAGTGAATTAATTATACTCCCTATCTTTAGCTTGTAATCACTATAAGAACAGAATATATACAACATTTATTTTCCGAACTACTTTTGTTAATGGGACTGATATCTTTGTAGTAGGGGTGAGAGGGGGATGTCAAATATTGATGACTTTATGGGATGTGAAAGCAATTGACTCAGTTCCTGTGATGGCATGAGGAGTGGAAATAGATTTGCATTAATTATCTTTGAATAAGATTGAAGAGCTATGAAGGGAAGCCATCCATCTTTCCTTTCCCTATGAGGCCAGACTGAGGGTTTGGTACATGAAAGAGGATTGGGAAGGAGAGTTAAGCATTGGGAATTTTCAGAGTTAGTGAGTTAGTATTAAGACCACATTGTAAGATTAATAATTGTTGATTTCCATTTGCTTTTCTCTTCTTTCCTTCACAATGACTCTTCCACATTTCCCACTAGCAAAAACAAACAAAAACCCAACAACTGTGCTTTAGATTTGAAGTATAGCTAGAAACAGAAGTTTTATTATTTGAGTTTTCTTTTAACTTGTAGTTTATTTTTCATAGAAATCTAGTTTTATTTAGAAGCTTTGAGTACTGACATGAGGAGTAAAAGAGAGTAATAATAGCATTAGGAATACATATTGAGCTAAATGCAAAGTCTACAATACAGTTGGAATTTAGTGAATTAATCAGTAAACTTGAATGGAAGAGTCAGAGTTTTGAGAAAAAAAGAGGTCTTAGGGATAATATTGCTCAGTACCTTCTTTTTTGCAATTGAAGAAATTAAATGATTTACTAAAGGTATATAGCAAGTTAGAGATAGAACTAATTCCTGATTCAGTGCTGTTTCCAATACATCATGCTATTTCAGTTTGACATGTGAACTATTTGTTATTTGTTATTATTGTCAATTATATCAATGACAAAATTTCTATTGAGTGTTATATTTTATATACTTAAACTTTAAAAAAAACACTTTACTCAAAATGATTATAAGCATGGCAAGTGATATCACTTGAGGCTAGCCCTCTGAAAAACCTGATACAAATATAGTACAGGCCACTGGGTCATTCTTTGGCTTAGAGTCAGTCGCTCAAGGAAAACCAAAAATTAGTCCATGTTTTCGAGGAGTTCATATTCTAAAAGAGAGACAGAATGCAAATAACAGTATTCAAACCAACTAAATCCAGGCTAAACTGGAAATAATATACAGAGGAAGATGCTAGAATTAAGGGAGATTGGAAAATTTATACTTGAAAGAAGCCCTGGAAACTAGGAGACAGGTAAGTAGGGAGAACATTCCAAGCATGGTGATATGACTAGAAAGAGCCAAAGTGGAGTGTCTTGGTCAAGGAACAACAAGGAGATCATTATCACTGGATTGAAAAATACATGGAATGTGTAAGGTGTAAGAAGATTGGAAAACTTTATTTTTTTATTTTTTTTATTATAATAACTTTTTATTGACAGAACCCATGCCAGGGTAATTTTTTTTACAACATTATCCCTTGCACTCACTTCTGTTCCGATTTTTCCCTCCCACCCTCCACCCCCTCCCCTAGATGGCAAGCAGTCCTATATATGTTGAATATGTCGTAGTATATCCTAGATACAATATATGTGTGCAGAACCAAACAGTTTTCTTGTTGCAGAGGGAGAATTGGATTCAGAAGGTAAAAATAACCTGAGAAGAAAAACAAAAATGCAAACAGTTTGCATTCATTTCCCAGTGTTTTTTCTTTGGGTGTAGCTATTTCTGTCCATCATTGATCAATTGAAACTGAATTAGGTCTCTATGTCAAAGAAATCCACTTCCATCAGAGTACATCTTCATACAATATCGTTGTTGATGTATATAATGATCTCTTGGTTCTGCTCATTTCACTTAGCATCAGCTCATGAAAGTCTCTCCAAGCCTCTCTGTATTCATCCTGCTGGTCATTTCTTACAGAACAATAATATTCCATAACATTCATATTCCACAATTTACCCAACCATTCTCCAATTGATGGGCATCCATTCATTTTCCAGTTTCTAGCCACTACAAACAGGGCTGCCACAAACATTTTGGCACATACAGGTCCCTTTCCCTTCTTTAGTATCTCCTTGGGGTATAAGCTCAGTAGTAGCACTGCTGGATCAAAGGGTATGCACAGTTTGATAACTTTGGGGGCATAATTCCAGATTGCTCTGATTGGAAAGCTTTAAGGGCAGGTTATAAAGGACTTTGAAAACCATCTCAGAATTTTGTGTTCAATAGTGAGAGGGAGCCCTAAGAGATTTCTGAATATAAGGGCCAATAATATTTTCAGACATGTATGTTAGGAAGATGAATGCAACAGCTGAGTGGAGGATGGACTGGAGTGGGGAAAAATTTGTGGCAGGGAGATCAACCAGAAGATTATTGCAGTAGTCCAGCAATGAGATTAGGATTATCCATTAGGATGGATAATGTCATAGGAGAGGATGCAGTATATAAAATACATGTTAGGATAAAATCTACCGTCTTTGGTAACAGATTGGATGGGAGAGAGGGGGGAGTAAGAGAGTGAGGAATTGAAAGGTCATATTATTAATCTAAATGACTATATAGTAGTATCTTGTACAGTTATAGGAGAGTGAAGATGATGGGTAATTAGAGTGACCAAAGGTTGAGAATTGGCAGGGCATAATCAGCAGTGCAATAAAAGGATAAGGGACTCGAGAAAAATTTAGTGTAGAGTCAAACTGGTTCACCAAAGAGTCACCTGAAAAGATGAACTGGGAGAGAATTGAGAAGTCAAGGAACTAGAGGTCACAGTGTGCATAAAGAGTAGGTACTGGAAGGTAGAAGAAATGAAATGTCAATAGATCATAATAAGATAAGGGGATTTCACAGTTCCTGAATGTGGAGGTAGTAGTGTATTTGTGACTAATGGAAAGATCAAAGATAAAATTATTTTGGGTGAGGTGAAGAAGTAGATTGTGAGAAATGAATGTTTTGAGTAACAGAGAGAATTTAGCATATTTGAGGGAGTGTGAGTATGTCTGTTTAAGTTCTCTTGTAGGAGGACTGGAAATGAGCAAAAGATTGTGAGCCAGATATTAAACTTCTTGAGCAAGAAGGGCCCTTGGGAGTGGGCAGGGGAAGTATACTGGAGGACTGAAGGCAATAGCTATCAGACTTTTGATTGGGTGATAGATGTGGATTTCATTAACCTTAAAGAAGCCAGTATTAATGTGTGATGATGGTAGAAGGAGAATTTGGAAGTGGTAATAGGGAGCAAGAAGTGTAAAAACTCCTTCAGTTTGACTACTGAATTGAAATGAATGAATGAATGAAAATGAGTGAGAAAATAGTGAGTGCTGATAAAAGGAGATCAGGAAGACTATCATTAGGAAGGAGACAGTATGAAAGACATGGGCAAAGAAGAGATTTAAGAGGAAAGCAAATTTGTTGCCTATGAAGCATGTATTTCAGAGAGCATAGTTGAAAAAGTGGTTAGCTTTAGAATGGGACATTGTTAAGGTTTGGTTGAGGAAATGGGAATAAAAGGCCTGGTTACAGAGAACTGAAATAAGAGGGCTTAAATGATGATTGGCTTGTGAATCACTAGCAAGGAGAGGATATAACTAGGGGGAGTTTTTTTTTTTAATCTAATTAAATTAATTAATTACTTAATTTTTTTTTTGTGATTAAAGCTGTTTATTTTCAAAACATAGGCATAGATATTTATAACATTCACCTTTGCAAATCTTGTGTTCTATTTTTTTCTTCCCTTCTCCTTACCCGACCCCCTAGATATCAAGTAATCCAATATGTTAAACATGTGCAATTCTTCTATACATAGTTCCACAATTATCATACTGCACAAGAAAAATCAGATAAAAAGGAGAAAAATGAGAAAGAAAACAAAATGCAAGCAAACAACAATAAAAAAGATGAAAATACTATGTTGTGATCCACACTCAGTCCCCATAGTCTTCTCTCTAGGAGCAGATGGCTCTCTTCCTCACAAAACCACTGGAATTGGCCTGAATCATCTCATTGTTGAAAAGAGCAACTTCTATCAGAACTGGTCATGGTTTAATTTTATTGTTGCCGTGTACAATCTTTTCCTGGGTCTACTTACTTTATGTAAGTTTATGTAAATCTCTCCAGATCTTTCTGAAAGCATCCTGCTGATTGTTTCTTGTAGAATAATAATATTCCATAACATTCATATACCATAACTTATTCAGCCATTTTCCAACTGATGGGCATCCACTCAGTTCCCAGTTTCTTGACACTATAAAAAGGGCTGCTACAAACATTTTTGCACACATAGGTCCTTTCCCTTGTGTCCAAGTTTTCCCTCATCCCCTCCAAAATTCAGCATTATCTTCTCCTGTCATCTTAGCCAATCAAAGAAGTATGTAGTGGTATCTCAGAGTTATCTTAATTTTTATTTCTCTAACCAATAATGATTTAGGACACTTTTTCATATGACTAGAAATGGTTTTAATTTCTTCATCTGAAAATTGCCTGTTCATATCCTTAGACCATTTATCAATTGGAGAATGGCTTGAATTTGTTTTTTCCTCCTGAGGCAATTGGGGTTAAAATGACTTGCCTAGGGTCCCATAGCTAGGAGGTATTAAGTGTCTGAGGTGGGACTTGAACTCAGGTCCTCTTGATTTCAGGGCTAGCACTCTTTCCCCTGCAACATCTAGCTGCCCCTTGAATTCTTATACATTTGAATCAGTTCTCTGTAGATTTTAGAAATGAGACCTTTATCATAACCCTTGAATGTAAGAATTTTTTCCTAGTTTATTGCTTCACCGGGAGTTTTTTAATCTTTGAGTATGAGTTAAATTTTCAATGTCCACAGGAGCTTGTCCTCAGGGAAGAGTTCTTTGGGGCATTTAGGCAGTTCCACTACTGCTGAGAGTTACTTCCCTTCCCTCAAGGCTGAAAAGGCTAAAGACTAAAGTGTCTTTTCCTCCAGAGAGAAACCTGGAGTGCTTTACTCACAATATCCATTGATGAATTCAATATGTCAAGATCCTGCTGTTTTAGGAAATTGCCTGAAGCTCAAAGAGGTTAGAGTACTTGCTTTTGGTCACCTTGTTAGATTCAAGAGTTATCTTTTGTTCCCGACTCTAGGTCTAGGCTCTAGACTTAACACCATGCTATTTTTGGTAATTAAGCTAAACTTTAAAAATTCAGCAAGATTTTGTTAATTACTGATAAATAATATTCTTATAATTTTCTGTTCTTTAAATATCAGAACCCCATTCTGACCTTCTGGTATAGCATATTTTTATTAACTAGAGATATGCTTCTAGAAAATGAAAAGTTAAGCTAATTTTAATTAGAAAGGATAATTAGAAAATAAAGATACCTTTATCAATTATTTTTAGATAGCATTATTTTTCCAGTGTTAGAATTTGTATCTAAGCAACTGCAAATTATTGCAGATATTTTAAAGTATTTATTTGTTGTTTTCTGCTCCCCAGCTTCTCCCTCCCACCCCCCACTTAAAGTTTCATGAGCATAAAGATTATTTCAATTTTGGACTTGTATCTCCAAATACAAATGCTTGGCACAATTCCTGCCATGTATAGGCACTTAATAAATGCTTCTTGATTGATTTCAGAATTTAAACACTATCCAGTAAAATCCATTTTTCTTTTCTACTTAAAAAATCAAAGTTAGAAATATATCCACAGATTCCATTTAAAAATTTCAAGTTAAAATCCCAGAAGTGGTTTTGTCTAAGGGAGCTTTGTGCTTATATTTTTATTATCTTTATAAAGCAAGCCAGTCAAATCTCTTTCAGGGATTTACCAAGCTACAATTGTTTCTAGCCTACTTATCAACCAGACAGAAACTCTGAACATCAAAAAGGCTATCACACAAATAACTGATTACCTTCTGGGTTATTTAGAACTATTCCCAATATATCTTTATTTTTGGCACATCTTTTATTCTTTCAGAATGAGCCTGTTAGAAAGGTGAGAATATTGAGACAACAGGTTTCCTGCAGTGATTGTGAGAGACAATATTAGACAGCAGACATATAAATGTAACTGTTTGACACTGGCATTAGAATATTTTGATTTTTACCTAGTGAACTGTTGTAGCCATTAGAGATTCCTAACTTAACAATAGATGATATTAATTCCCAAACATCTATTTGAAACAAATAAGCATTCCCTTTAGTGTGGTATTTTATGTCTTATTTAATTTCTTTAATAGCACATGGGATTTTTGTATCTATTCGCTTTTGACCTTTTGGTATGGTCAGTCTTGGAAGTCTGTTATATTATGTAAAGATATTTCCTGATAGAGCCAGGAAATGACTGTATTCTGTATCAACAGTATCCTAACTCCTGCCTCTTATTAATGCTGCTATATTTTTGATAAGGTTGGAAATTTCGATAAGACTTTTAATCAGGATGAAAACAAAAAGGAGAAAAAATGAAATATGGCACACTGTATACTTTCTACCTCTTTTGGAACAAGTAAAGAGATTAGGATGATTTTTGTGCTCATTCCCAGAGAGTATTATAGTGTCTTCAATTAATCAAAAAGTATTTAAGCACTTACTTTTCTGACAGGAACTGCTAGAAGCTAAATTAAAAGATGGGAAATGAAACAATTACTGCCACAAAGCACTTTTCCTTTTGTTTGAAATATGCTTTTAAAGATATAGTGGAATTACACACATAGATTTAGAATAGTGATATAACTAAACTGAATGTATATCCATTTTTCAGCATTTTGTCTTTCCTTTAAAACCTATCACAACATGTCCTACCCCACTTTTTCAGTCTTTTTTACATAATTGACCTTTTTGTTCCTCATACATTTCACTCCATCTCCTACCTTCTTGCCTTTACACTGGTGTTCCCACTTCTCCCTGCTTTCCTCCAGTGGAATATCTTGTTTGCTTTGGAATTTAGCTGGAGTACCAACTTCTAAATGAAGCTATTTTTGACCCCTACTCCCATCCTCCAGGACTTAGTGATTTGTCTTCCAAAGTTGCCTTGTATTTATTACTTAAGAGACACATGTTAAGTGTGTACTTACTACATGCCAGGAACTATGCTAAATCTGTGGATTAAAAGGGTGGGGGGGGGAGGAGGGCAAATAAAATAATCCCTGTCCTCAAGGAACTCGTACTCTAATAGGGACACAATATGCAAATACAAAACGAGCTATGTGCAGGGTAAATATGAAATAATTTATAGAAAGAAGGCATTAGAAGTAAGAATGGCTGGGGAAGACTTCCTATAAGATAATGGATTTGGAATAGGGTTTATTTAGTTTGTTTCCTCTGATAGAATATGAGCTCCTTGAGTACACGGATTTTTTTTTTCTTTTTTTGTTTGTATTCCCATTGCTTAATACAAATTGATTATTTAATTGATTTCTTGTTTCCTATGATTCTACAAGATGCTTCATTATATCTACTCAGATATAATGCCAAACATTACTTTCATACTATATCATAATATATCAATAAATACTCTTCAGTTGGCTTTTCTTCCTTAATATGGGATCATAGATCCCATAGAAGGGACTGAGAAGGCTCTCTGGTTTACCCTCTTCTTTTACAGACAAAGAAAGTTAGGACCAGAGAGATTGATACTTGCCCAAGGTCACACAGGTAATAGACATCAGAAATGGAATTTGAACCCAGGTCCCCTGACTCCAGAAGCAGTGAATGCCCTTTGTACTATCTCATACTATAGCCCAACACATAAATATTACCTGTATTGTATATTTTCAAAAAATTCTCTTGCTGATCCTGAAATGATAGTATGCCTTATATTTGCTATTAATGTATGTCATTGGAAAGGTCTCTTTCTTTCTCTGGGTTTCAATTTTTTCATCTACAAAGAGATCAGATTAGTTATCTCTAAATTCTCTTTCAACTCTAAAAATGCTTTCATAAGCTTTTGAATCTGGAAGAAACATTCGCCTTCTCTAGTCTACTCTCCTCATTTTTCAAATGAAGAAACAGAATCCTAGAAAAGTTCAGCTTTTTAAAGGTCACACAGGTAGTAAGTGAAAGAGCAAGGTTTCCAACCCAGACTGATCCTCTAACTAGAAAGCCAACGTGGTCTCTCATCTCTTTTTGTCTCCCTAGCATTTAGCACAGGGCTTGGCACATTTTTATTGTTGTTTGGTCATTTCAGTTGTTTCAATTTCTTTGTGATCCCATTTGGGATTTTCTTGGCAAAGAGACTGCAGTGATTTGCCATTTCCTTCTCCAGGTCATTTTTTTATAGATAAGGGAACTGAGGCAAACAGGGTTAAGAGTCAGAGTCAACCAGCTCATAAGTATCTGAGGCCAGATTTGAATTCTGGCAGATGAATCTTTCTGACTCTGGATCAGGAACTCAATCCACTTCAACACCTAGCTACCTATATAGTAGTTACTTAATAAATATTGATTGATTTTTTTTGTACCATAGTACTCAGAGGAACGTTTGTTTACATTTCTTTTGAGTGCTAGATTAGCCTTAAAACAGTCCTTTGCAGTTGACTAGTTGGAAAATTAACTAAGGAACTTGTATGAGATCACCTAACATTGTAGGACTGAGCTAAGATAAAAACTCATCCTCTAAGGTTTAAGCAAGTGTTTTTAGTAATAAAACTTTTTTCAAATACTGTGATGGAAGATATGTCTAATTAGTCACTGCTGTGTTTTAGATTTCTAATTAAGATTGTGGACCTCTCCCTTGTTATTTTCCTCCTATAACTTTGTCTAGTACCTAGAAATTCTTTTTCTGGCCTCCTGCCAACTGATGGGACAACAGCTGATCTGTTTATAGTTACTGAGTATTTAAAAGTAAATGAGTTCTGCAATCTATGAGACTCCATTCAAACTCCCTTTTCTAAAATAAGCTGATTTATCAAATAATGGGGTGCATCTAGCCACTAAGTTTTTGCATTTGGGGTAAACTATTTTTTTTTAAATATGAAGACTTTGAAGATGGTATATAGAATTCTTGGCTTCTAGGAGTCTATACGGGAATATCACACTATAGTAGGATATCACCAGGGAACAGTACCAAGGAAGTACTGCCTTAAAAGTGGGCTGCCATCTTTACTATAGCTCTACACTTGCTAAAATGCCACAAATTCACTAAAGTGAAATTGAAACTTTTATGACTTAAAAGATTAGCCATTTTATATTGATCTCCATATGGTATGAATAGCTTTACATAATTTAATTAGATGAATAGCAGCTGTGTGATAGAAGACAAAAATGTCTGCTTGGAGTTAGGAAGAATTTGAATCCTTCCCCAGAGAGCCACATCCCTGTAGACAAATTATTTAACTTCTTCCTAATTCATTTTCCTCAACTATAAAAATAGGAATGATAATATTATCCTCACAGGGTTGTTGAGATCAAATGAGTAATATGTTAAGTTTTTGTACAACTTTTTATATAAATTATGTATATTTTATAGATAAGTTTATATAAACCATAAAGCTCTATATGAATTGTAATCATGTTGAAGAATATGCATTTTCTTATATTTGTATTGGTCTGTTATGTTTATTAAAATCCAAATTTTTTTTAATAAACCCAAATTGCTATATAGAACAGAGCTTTTAAAATGCTTTTCTAGATTTCTAAATAAAAAAGATTGTCCTTTCCGAAATAAATTTATGCTATATAAATATAATACGTGTGTTACTGGTGACAGTGGAGAGAAAACTCCCTTTGTGGCCAGAAAACTTGGTTCTGTTTCTGAAATCTACAAGTTATATGCCCACAAATAATCTTTTTATAGTTAATTCATAGTTCATTGTTGGAGAGACTTAGAAATCTTTGCACCAGTGAAATACAAGTGTTTCTTCTCTCACTACCCTTTTACTTTAATTCTGTTTAGTAATTAAATTTCTTTAACATGTGGGCTTGCATTGGGCTGTCTCCTCATCTTTCATTTTATTATTATATTCAATTTTCCTCTGGTGATTTTCTCTTTCCTTTCCTTCTTCATAACCCCTTTAACTTATGAACTCAGTTTTTTCATATAGAAAATGAGAGTTTTGAAGCAGGTGATCCTTAAGGTCTCTCCTAATTTTGATTATTCTCGATGGATACAATAATAAGTCTGATCTGTGGCATTTATGGGTTTGAGCTTCTCATTCCAAAGTGGTTCATAGTTTCGTTAATAGTGTTGAGGTAGGGTGGTTATTATCACTGAAATTATAGTCTTTATGGGACAGCTATTTAATACCCACCTATTTACACTCTTTAAGACGATTTTCTAGAAATAGAGAAGTTTGTAATGATCTGGAAGGGTATAAAAACAGTTACTCCACTTAATTAGAGAAATGTAATTCTAGATTCCCAGTTTCCCTTCTGTTTGTGATGTTACTTTTCTCTCCTGCCTAGTTCTTATCATTCTTAACCCTGAATTCTTCCAAAGTTGAAGATCACCTTTGCTACAAATTTGCATGAGAATGCAACTTTCTGATTTTCTTAATTCATTGTATCTCTTTTCTTCATTTGCAATTTTGAACACTTTTCTCTTGGCTGGGTGGGAGGTAAGTAACAAACTTTCACTGACATTCTTTTCATGGAGCAGGTCTAAAGGCTGCCCTGGATTTTCTGAGCTTCCTCATGGCTGAATTTCATCATTGTTCTTTTGCCCACTTGGCTAGAACTAGCTTTTTTCCCTTCTTTTTCTTCACCCAGTTTAGTTACTGGGTGTTCTTTCTGTGTATCATTAGAGTTTTGTGACGGAGAACTCGGCCACCCACGCTAATTCCCCATATTCTTGAAATAATGCTGACAATTTTTTTGCCTTTTATTTTTACTTTAGAGTCATAGCATTTTAAAGTGAAAGAAACCTTAAAAATCACCCCATACACCCTTCTCATTTTACCCTTGAGGAAACTGAGGCCCAGTAAAATTAAATAATTTGACCAAGGTCATTGAGTTAAATAACAACATTTGGAACTAGAAACAAGATCCTTCTATATATTTCTTCCATACTTTCTTGGTTCTCACTTTATAAGCTTTTTACTGATATTTAAATATGAAATTAATTCTGTGCATTATTTTTTTTCTCCCTTAGAGTGAGTAGGAGTTGGAATGGATGAATGATATTTAAGATCTATAATTTTACCACACACACATAAAGCAAGAAAGTTATTCAGAATCAAATTTCAGCAGAACACTATAATTACATTATTACATTTTAAATTTATAATGACCCAATGAGATGGGTATATTGTTATTATAATTGAGGTTAAGTGATTTATCTAAGATCACATAGTTAGTAAATGAGGTAACTAGGACTCTATACCAGATTGGGTGATTCCAAAATCATTATTCTTTTCAGCATGTTATGCTATCTAATTGCTTTTCTATTCTAATTTTTATTAGCATTGTTGAGGTGAGATGAAAAAATAAAGAAATTATATTAAATTGGATTTCTAAAATTTCAATCAAACAAATCGGCTATTTGGGATCTTAAGTAAAGATTACTCAAATCATAAGGAGGAAGTGAAGACTAAAAGACTAACAGATTTGTGTTTTATTCAGGAAATTTTGAAGGTTTGTCTTCAACTAATGATTTAAATATGACTTAAAATATGCATATTTGCTTTGGAATAACCTGCCTCTATAATCCTATTCTGATGCTTCCTTATGGTGTAGAGGTGACACTAGTTCTTGAAGGCTGCAACAATGGAGCTTAAAATGTGGCAGATTCTATCAAATGGGAAAGATTATGAGTATGACTACAGTGAATAAAGCAAGCTAAGTTTAGTTTATCATGAGGGTGGCCACCAGATGACTTTTTTTTCCTGAATACAGAAACTAATGAAGATATTATTAAAATGTAGAGAGAGGTTAAAGGCCTCTTATAATCAAGGGAATACTCACACTGATGCAATAATGGATCCTTGAAATTTTTAAGTGATTCCAAATATAAGGGTCACAAGATTGCCTAATCCAATTCACGTATTACAAGTCTGTTTTGTAAACACAGGAGCTGTTAGACCATGTGACTTACTTTACAACTTAACTGCCATTTTGTGATATGACAAAATATTTTTCTTTTTTCCCCAAGATGATATTTTTTCTCTAGGTCTCAGGATTATTATTGAAATAATAGTAAACATTAACATTTTAAGGTTTGCATACTGCTTTTACATATATTATCTTTAAAACAACTCTAGGAGCTTATCCCCATTTTATAGTGTGGGAAACTGTAGGTAGAAGATGCTAGGAGAATTGCCCAGGATCTTATAGCTAGTAAATGTCTGAAACAGAATTTGAATGTAGATCTTTTTGTTCTCAGGTCCAGCACTTTATCCACTGTATCATCTAGCTATCAATGAATACCTAAAATACTAAGTACTTAAAATGAATCTGTGATCTCTTCAATATGGATTTTTCTTCTAATTGTTGAAATCATGGCCTGTCTTATTCTCCTGTCTTATTTTTATCTATCATCTTCAAAGAGAATCTGCTCAGTGTTCTATGGGGACCTTCCTCTAGTAATAGTTCTTCCTTTTCACTTCTTGCTGCTCTTACTCTTCTTCTTCCTTCTCCATCTTCTTTTCTTCCTTCTATTTCTCCTGCTTTCTTTCTCTTCTGTAATTCTCTGCTCTTACTTATATAACTGGTATGTCTCCATTTTCTTATTACACATTTTCTTAATTATATTATTACTACTACTTAAAGTCTTCCATATAATTCATGATTGGAAATATGTTATAGCATGTTTACACCTACTCTGTTTACTCATTAGTTTTTGGGTCACCAGTAACACACACACACACACACACACACACACATACACACAGAAGGAGTAGTTGACTTTACATGCTTCTGAGTATGGGGACATGATAACATATGTCTTTTGTTGGGTTCATTCTAGAAATGATCAGTTTCTCATGTGAAGAGGTCATGACTTTGAGTCATACTCAGCACTATAGATCTGGTATATGAGATTTCTGGTGAACCTCTTGATTCACCTGAGGATAACAGCAGTTGAACAACATTGTTTTTTTATTGCTTTTAAGTTTTTCCTTTGAAAAACAAACTTATCTGTAATGACCATTCCCTTACTTTAATAGATGTGGATAAACCAAGTGAAGAGAATTGATTGGCCAATGTATATTTAATATTTGAGATAGGGAAAAAGTTTGGGTTATTGGGATGAAGGATAAGGAAGGTGGTCTTTGGCTTTTGTTGATTGATTTTAAATCCCAAGGTTTATAATGAGATTTTTATATGAGATGTTTTGTTCATTTTAAACTGCTTGCAGAAGAGATACATATGCTTCCATCCATTTTTAGCTCACTTGTGACATTGGTGATGACAGTGGCAAGTGCAGGTGCACAGAGGCATTTGGCTATCAAAAGTGGCTGGACTGTGCTTGCTTTCTCAGCTAACACTCATCACAGGCAGCTACTCTTGTTTCACTAGATCCTTAGATTCCTTACTGAGACTAGAATGCTAGTATTCATTTCCTCACTCCCTTTGAGGAAACTGGAAAGAAAAAACCACCCTCATTTCCTTTTTTTGTTAAAATTTCTAATTATATTACTCTGATTTGTTCAGTGTAGTGTAGTAGAAATAGGGTCTAGAAATCAGGATTCTGCGGATCTGTTAACTAACTTCCTATATAACCACAAGGAAGTCTTTGAGCTTTTCTGAGTTTGCTTCCTCTTCTTAGAAAAGATGACGATTGTAGTTGTGCTTATTTACAGAGATTGATATAGTGAATAGAGTGCTGTAATTGGAGCTAAGAAGACCTGGGTTCAAATCACTAACTCAGTGATCAGGGCAAATCATTAAACATCTCTCAGGCTCAATTTTCTCATCTATAATATTGGGATTATAGTATTTATAATATAGTATTTGAGATAGTGTCTGTAAAGCTCCTTGTAACTTTTGGGTTTCAGGCATTATTTAATTTTCTTTTGATTGTTTTTAGCAATATCAATAATCACAAGATAAAAATAATAGCTTAAATTTATATTCTCCTTATGCATACAAAATACTTTCATATTTATTATCTTAGATAATTTATAGTAACCAAATGGAAGGGATATTTTTATCATCACCATTTTATGGACAAGGATATTTTAGCTGTTAAATGATTTGCCCAAGGTCAGATATCTAATAAGGATTGGGAGTGGAATGCAACTCTAAGTATTCTAGTTCAAAAACCAGAGCTTTTTTATCCTTTATTACACCAATTTCATTCAACAAATACTGAACACTGGAATCTACAATCTGTGGTGGTGGCAGTGGGAATAAAGTGAATAAGATGGAAGCCTCATAGAGGTAGAGATATGGGAATTAACAATTGAATGGCTATGAGGGAAGAAGGCAGAGTCAGAAAACTTCCAAAATTTTGAGAACGGGATATTTCCAACTTTAAAAGTTTAAAGCATTAAGATGACAGGAAAAAATAATGATGAATATTGGAAGGGTTGCAAGAAAACTGGGACATTGATGCATTGTTGGTGGAGTTGTGAACGAATCCAACCATTCTGGAGAGCAATCTGGAATTCTGCCCAAAAAGTTATCAAACTGTGCATACCCTTTGATTCAGCAGTGCTACCACTGGGCTTATACCCCAAAGAGATACTAAAGAAAGGAAAGGGACCTGTATGTGCCAAAATGTTTGTGGCAGCCCTGTTTGTAGTGGCTGGAAACTGGAAAATGATTGGATGCCCATCAATTGGAGAATGGTTGGGTAAATTGTGGTATATGAATGTTATGGATTATTATGGTTCTGTAAGCAATGACCAGCAGGATGAATACAGAGAGGCTTGGAGAGACTTACATGAACTGATGCTAAGTGAAATGAGCAGAATCAGCATCTCATTATATACTTCAACATCAATACTGTATGAGGATGTATTCTGATGAAGTAGATTTCTTCGACAAAGAGAAGCTCTAACTTAGTTTCAATTTATCAATGATGGACAGAAGCAGCTACCCCCAAAGAAAGAACACTGGGAAATGAAGGTAAACTGTTTGCATTTTTACTTTTCTTCCCGGGTTATTTTTACTTTCTGAATTCAATTCTTCCTGTGCAACAAGAGAACTGTTCGGTTCTGCACACATACATTGTATGTAGAATATACTATGACATGTTTAACATGTATAGGACTGCTTGTCATCTGGGGGAGGGAGTGGAGGGAGGGAGGAGAAAAGTCAGAACAAAAGTGAGTGCAAGGGATAATGTTGTAAAAAATTACCCAAGCATGGGTTCTGTCAATAAAAAAATCATAATTATTTTTTAAAAAAAGTTTAAAGCATTAAATAAGATGGTAATCTAGCTGTATGTACCATAGAAACATTTTCCTTTCCTTGTGGGGGTTTTGGATTTTATAATCCATTTTCTGAACAATTTATTTTATTTTTATTTACTTTTTTATTATAGCTTTTTATTTACAAGATATATACATAGGTAAGTTTTCAACATTGACAGTTGCAAATCCTTTTGTTCCAGCTTTTTCCCTCCTCCCCCCCACCCCTTCCCCCAGATGGCAGGTTGACCAATACATGTTAAATATGTTAAAGTATAAGTTAAATACAATATATGTATACATGTCTAAACAGTTATTTTGCTGTACAAAAAGAGTCGGTCTTTGAAATAGTGTACAAGTGAAGGAAATAAAAAATGGAGGGGAACAAAAATAGAGGGATTGAGAATTCTATGAAGTGGTTCCTAGTCATCTCCCAGAGTTCTTTCCTGGATGTAGCTGGTTCAGTTCATTACTGCTCTATTGAAACTGATTTGGTTCATCTCATTGTTGAAGAGAGCCACGTCTGGACAATTGATTATATCATTTTCTGACAATATTGTCATTTTACCAGATTTTGTATCTTTACATATGTCCTTTTTGTGACTTCCAAAGGAAGATACTGTGGCACTTAAAGTACACTTATTTAAGATGAAGATGATGCTTTGCAATGAAAATTTCCACCTTCCTTACTTTCTTAAGGAAATAGACATTTTGGAGAACTGCTTAACCTATAATAGAACAGAATTTTATATCTAGAAAATGCCTTAAATACTATGTAAAACAACCACATCTTTTTTTTAACATATGAATGTATATTTATTAACCATTTACTGTCTGCCAGATCGACATAACTCAGGCTTTTTGAAATGGTGACATGCTGAGTGACACAATGTCTGGCACATATTAGATGTTTAATAAATGTTTATTGAAAGAATGAATGGGTGAGTAAATGAATGAACATAGTGACAAAACTGAGTCAGACCCAATCTTCCTGAAGCAGAGTTCATGTGAGTATATAATTTTCCACTCTGCCATACTGCTGCTCCAAAGTGAAGTGTGTAAAATATGTTTTTGATAGAACAGTCCAGCGGGTTTCAGACAGATTTTCCAAATTGTTTTTTACCATAACTTCTTTTTTTTTTGTCTTGAACCAAAGTGCTTAATTCTCTGGTAACTGGAGCAAGACACTGAAATAGATTTAGTGGATATTGAAGTAGACAATTGAAATAGATATTGACATATAAATCCCTAGGTACATAGAGTGATCAGCCACAAGGCATTTTGCATTTTTCAATTATCAAAAATAGGATAATGCTTTCAGTGAGACTTTTTCACTTGTAAATAACAAAATTCTAATAATAGTTTTTAGGAATGAATGTTTTCTTAAAATGCTAATTAGAGATATCCCATTAAGTTTGAATTTATATATTGGTTTCCTTGATAAGTGCATTTAGCAATTGATTAAAACCTCTGAATGGCAACTTTCTGTCTATAAGTGTAGTTTGAGATAAAGAGAAATGTTACTGTAATTCATGGTTCTAAATTTAACTTTCACTAAGGTAGAATTTATTATTTTAAGATAGAATTCTTCATAGATTTTTTTATATACCTAATTCTGCCTGCAACTCCAAACTTCTTACCTTTTTCTCTCCTAGAGGAGGTGCTTTTCAAGTCAATAGGAAATGGAAACTGTTAATTTTACTTTTTAGATGCTGGAATGATTAGTAGAGTTCTAGGAGAAAGAACTGAAAAGAAGTTAAATAAGGTGTCAATCTATAGCTGTTTTATATCAATTTCTTACCTCCTTAAAAGATAGATTAGGATAAGATAATATGCTTTGACACTTGGAAAGTGTAATGTCAGCATTAGGGCATTTCCTAGATAATTGACTGAGTAAACTTTTCATTAATGTTATTAAGCAATCTCTTTTAGAATTTTGGAAAAAGCCAAAATTTTAAATCAGACTATTTCAGCACCCATTTTCATCTTTTTTCCCCTTTCCCCTTTATATTTTTTGAGCAAAGTATAGGATTTCTTCCCTGTACTAACAAATGCTTCATGCAGTATCAGTGCACTGTAATGAAATCCTCCATGCATCAATGCTGAGCAGTGAATCTTGGTCAATTAGTGCTGAGAGAAGGGAAACAGAACAAATGTTTCATAATGCTGAGTGCTGGGATTTAGAATGATGATAAATGGGAAAATGCACAGTGCATAGCAACTCAAAAGCAAACTTTACTATCTTTCACTTACCCTTCAACTCTCAATGTACACAAAAGAAAGGGGTCTAATAGTTAAATCCAATTTATCTTATTTATAATTGGGCTGTATTAAAGAAGGAAAGTTCTGTATGGCTTTTGAATTGTCAAATTCTTTTTTTTTAAGGTTTGCATCTTTTATTGAAGAAAAACACACATATGTATTTATGTTATATATGAAAGTTTTGATTATTCTTTCATACCATGACTAGAGCAATCTTCTTTTTTTGTTTTTTTATTATTATTTTTTATTTAATAGCCTTTTATTTACAGGTTATATGTATGGGTAACTTTACAGCATTAACAATTGCCAAACCTCTTGTTCCAATTTTTCACCTCTTACCCCCCACCCCCTCCCCCAGATGGCAGGATGACCAGTAGATGTTAAATATATTAAAATATAAATTAGATACACAATAAGTATACATGACCAAACTGTTATTTTGCTGTACAAAAAGAATCAGACTCTGAAATATTGTATAATTAGCTTGTGAAGGAAATCAAAAATGCAGGTGAGCAAAAATATAGGGATTGGGAATTCAATGTAATGGTTTTTAGTCATCTCCCAGAGTTCTTTCTCTGGGCATAGCTGGTTCAGTTCATTACTGTAGAGCAATCTTCTTAAAACCAAATTCTTTATGTGATATGAGAAAATTGTTTCATTAACTAAATTTTGTTAAAATCAAACTCCTTTGGACTTGTATGAATGTGTGAGCATTTGGTATACTCACACATGTATAATAGCAGGAGTCAGACACTATTTTGCTAATGTTAGCTAGCAAAGCAAAATATTATGTGGAAGACTCCCATGGATGGTATAAATCCATTATCTTCTCAAAATCATCTTTCTCTGTCGAGCCTGCTATCTTATAAGTAGTGAACCTTTCTGTCTCTCCTATTACTGAATATGAGTGAAGTTCATTTGACTGCTGTGGAATTTAGCAGTCATTTTCTGGGCAGTGGAACAACATGATCATTTGTGGATTAAGTAAAACAACCTAACTCTAATTCCCACCTCAACTTCCTCTAAGTGCCCGACTTTTTCAATTTGCCCACTCATTTTTGGTCTTAATCATGCACAATCTCTTCTCACCCACCTGATTCATTTCTTCTTCATACTTAATTGACCACCCCCGCCAACTTGAAATTCTTACTTTATATACAAAGTTTTCTTGTTATTATTATTGGGGGTGGGGGGGTCCTAAGACCTCATCTCTCAACATTAATACTCCAATTTTCCACAAAGTAGTGCAAACCTCTTGTCCCCAGATCCATATTTTTCTTCTTTTCACATTGTTGATCTGTTTATCTCTTCCTGCAGTGTACTGTATCCTGGCCCTTATATTTCTTTGGCTCTTCCCTCTACTTGGTCTCTGCTACAAAACAAGGTGTTATTTTTACAAAATCATTTAGGATGATATGTAAAGCCTTTTTGTGTCAGTGGTGCTTGTAAAAATAACAGCCTGTTTTAATAGGTTAATTCAGGCAAGATATATGTATACATGAACATATATACATATATACTGTATATGTAGCACCAGGGTACATCTGACCCAATGCAGAATGCAACTCTAGTCTTCAGTTATTAGTAAAATGGTCTAAGATTTGGGCACTTTCTGCCAGTAGTCATTTAATTTAGTCATTCTCAAATATTTCATCCTTTCCACTTGGCTTCAAGCAGGAAAATGACTGGACCCTGAGATTCCTGGTTTGAATGTGTTTAGCAGTTTAAAGCTATTGTATGGAGGGTAGTTTTCATATTTGTATTCCTTAGAATGATCATGAATTATTTTTCTTTCTTTTTTTCCTATCAATTTACAAAGAAAGAGATTTCATATAAACTGCATATGGTAATATGGCAGTTCATTTTAAAACCTCTCATTACCAAAGTAAATTTGACTCAGAAAATTGGATCCAAGCTTTGCTGTCAGTTATTTCTTAACTATCTCCCTGTGGAACTCATTCAGTTCCACAGATATTAAGCAGCTCTACTCAATTTAACTAACATTTAGTATTTAACCCTTTGCAGAACACTAGTGCTAAAAAATATAACAGACATAGATCCAGTCCTAAAAATCATAGAAAAATAAAGCTATGCCCCTGTCTCTAAAATACACTGATACATAGTCATGCAATAACTGAACTTGGATTTTAAATATATAAACTTAATATATAAACTTACCCATTGTCATCTAAAGCCCTCCATTGGCCTTTTCCATTTTTACCTGCTTCCAGCTTTCTTTTAAAAAGCATGTGTGTGAAGAAAGTTTTAGATGCTTTTTTTTTTTCTGCCTCTGCTCTTTAGCCCTCTGCACTAACATTTGAAACCTGTAGCTTGATGTCAAATCATTGGTGAAAAAGTATTTATTTTTATTGATCTTTGCCAATGTAGACTATATTACATGTGAAAATTTCATTTCTTAGAATAGCTTCAAGTAGACCCAGGATGCTATGTTTTGGATCATTATTGAGGAATTGGGAATATTGGTACAGAAATTACCAGAGTAAAACTTGGTTGGAAATTTCTCCCAGCTTAATATCCAAATAACAAAATTATGCTTTGACCAAACTTGGCTGCTTCTTCCTAAACTCTTGAAAAACAGATTTTCTCTTTTCCCCATGAGATTGTAAATCTCATAGAGAGGGAAGGATTAATGAAGATTTCTCTTTAGGTCTGTATGATTGAAATGGATTATTGAATTTCTAGAGTACCTTTTTCTGAAATAGCTCTGAAAAATAAAAATAAATTAAGAAGAATATTAAAAAGGTTTTAGATAAAATCATGAATGATACAAGTTATTTTGGAAAATTCTGTTGAGGTTGATAACACAGAAAACATGTTATCAGAAGAAATTGCTCTTCTACCTGTTCTCTATGCACTTTGCTGCTGAATTGAATGGATCAGGAGTCTATCTAGGATATTATTCCTTACATTCCTATCAGGAACTTCCAAGTCAGAAAGATTATAGACAATTCTCAATTTATTCAACCTCAAGAATTTGAAAACTGAGTGATGCCTACTTGATTAGTGAGAATGCAAAAGACGAGAAAGGCTGTGAGAGAATTAACAGTATTTGACAATTGATTGGATATGGCTGAGTGAGAGAAAGAAAAGAGATCAGAATGATTCTAAATTTAGGAACCCTGGTGATTTAGAAAGTTGAGGATTCTTTTATAGAAATAAGGAAGGCGATGAAAAGGGTAAGTTTTGTGGAAATGATTTTGTTTTGGACAGGTTAAATTTTGGGTGCCTAGATGTTAGAGCCATATAAGATTATGCTATAGAAAAGCAACTCTTGATTCTTCCTCTGCAAATAATCCAGACAGTTTCTTCATTGTATAAAGTAAAGCTCACGGGGGGCGGGGGGAGGGGGGAAGAGCACTCTCTTATTGGATATTTTTATTTTGATGGACCTTTTCAGATTTTTATGATTGAAGCCCTGGAATTGCCTCTATCCAGCAGACTGAGCATTTCTGTCTGGCTTATCTATAATCAATGATAAATAATAACCTTGACTGTGAAATTAATATGATTATTAAATAGTTTCCTGGAGATGGATGCAGTAAATGTATTTATACTTTAAAAAAATTGGTGGGTATAGAAGGAGTTGTCCTATAACCTTATTCCTTTTTTTTCTGTTCTTAATAATTAACCACATTTTTGCATCCTGAAGTCTATTAGAAGTTGTGGATAGTAGAGAACAGAGGCTACTGAGCCACTCCTTCCTCTCCTGGCCAGCTTACAGGAAGGAAGGAATGCAGGGTGTGTAGGATGGAAGTGAACAGTGGGCACCATGGATTTGGACTCCAGAAAGTTGTTTTTTTCACTATCATTTTAGTAACTCTTCTTCAATTATGAAACCTGTTGCTTTATTTGTGTCCCTTTGTTGATAATGGGCTGACAAGAGACAAGTAGGAGGAAACACTTTTTTGGCTATGATATATTAGCAGGTAATTGATTGGTGAGTCATTAAATCTTATTAAATCTTTAGAAAGGGCAGCTGGCTGCTTCCACTGTCATTAGATGTGTTTCTGTTTCAGTGTTTACTTCAGCATTGTCACTCAAGCTCATTTAGAGACAATTAAATAGACAGTCTCTGACACACCTCATTCCTTCCACTGGTATAGATTTGGAAAATATTTCTCAAACATATTATTTCACAATTCACTCTTCCCCTAAACATTTCCCCCCGTTTTTGAGTTTGTGATTTTATCAGCATAGGCAAGTCCCAGGGAGAAGTCCTCTAACACTGTAGATTAGCAACAGTTGAGATACCTAGAAGTTAAATGATTTGTCCCAGATCACATAGTTTGTCCCAGTCTGGGAATTTATCTCTTTCTCATTCCCAGACAGCTTTCTGTCGACTAAGTCAGGCAGCCTCTCTGCTCTCCTTGCTTTCCAAGTCTAAATAACAAGATTCTTACCTCACCTCACTTTAATTTTCTGTTGCCTACAAATCTTGTGTGCTTGCTGCTTTCTATTTCCCATGACTGATTCAAAGAAAACTTCATTCCCCTTGTGCAAGATATGTTCATCAAACATTTTTCAGCATTGACAAAAATTGACTTTCCATGAAAACCTGAAGAAAACCTGTGGTTGGTTGCTTTGCCAAAATCAGGGTGTGCCTTTAGGCCTCTTGTTATTGCTCCTTTTAATTGAACAGAAATCAGCAACATTGGACTTCTATTGATTGCCTCATCTTTATTTTAAAAGGAAGAAAACTAAAAATCTTAGCAATTTAAAAAAAAAAACTGCTTCGAATGACAAGATCTATTTTTTTATTCAGATATGAATAGTTATTTCTAGACTTTATAGTTGACTTTATAGTTGAGGTGTAATATATTTCCATATATTGTTGGTCATGGAATACTTTGGAATAAAATGCTTTTAAACTTGAGCTAAGTTTTCTCAATGAAATTTATACAATTTTATGCAAAGCATGAGTTAATTACTGACTCAAGCTTTGAAATTATCATTAGGCAAGTCATAACAAGATGCTAAATTTTATAATTATTCTAATTTTTTCCTAAGTAAGTTTTAGCATATTAAAGGAAATTTGGGGGCAGGGGGGTGGACTTTAAGGGAATAAAACATTTTTTTTCACCCCCTGGAGAAAACTGTTTATCTCATGTCAGAAAATCTTGGTGTGAGTCCTGGCCCTGACATTTATTGGCTGTGCAACCTTGGGCAGCTAGGTTAATAGATTAATGTTTCTGGAGCTTTAATTTTCTTATCTGTAAAACAGGGATAATAATTGAATTATCTACCCCTACAACATTGTTTAATGGATCGTTTTAGATAATGTATTTGTAAAACCTTTTGTAAATCATAAAGCACTACATAAATACAAGCTACTACTGGGATTCCCCCCTACGGTTATGACATTGGCAATCAAAACAATCACAAGTGCCCCAATCTCTCTTAAAGGAGATTCTGCTTAGTAATTAGTTATCCAGAACTAAGATTGTTCATTTCAATTCATTATGTTCAATTATTTTTAGTATAATAATCTTTTACAGCATTATAAGCACTCTATATGGAATGGAATACATACTGTCAGAAAATAACATTTTCTTTCTTTTTGATGTTAATTCAGTTTAATTTAAAGAGTATTTCTTGAGTACCTGCTATGTGCCAGGAAGATACTAGACTGAGCACCAGAAATTGAAGACAAAAATGAAACAATGCCACCATTAAGATGGGAAATGGAATAAAATTTGAAGGATGCTTCTGTGTGATGATTGGGAAAGAAGAACATCCCAAGAAGAGAACTTTCACAAAATCCTGGAGATGGGAATTAAATGTTGTATGTTGCATACGGGAAGAGAAAGCAAGTCGCTTTGTGTAAACTATGTGAACAAGAACAATGTTATATAAGTCTGGAACTGACCAGCAGTGTCAACTGGCAATGAAAGCATCACAAGACTTATGTAAAAACCAGGTTACCTAGAAGAGAAATGAACATGCATGTGGAACCCAAAGAATTCACAGTCCTTTATAGAAGTTTGCATATTTATCATAGTATAACAAAAGGAGGAAGAGAAAGCAGGAAGGGGAGTGGTATTGAAAAGGAAAAGGTATAGTGAAGGTGGGAAAAAAGAATAAAAGCCCTCCCCAAAGGGAGAAGCAAAACAGTAGCAAAGGCTGCTCTTTTCCTTGGAGTTCAATTAGACTATGAAAATTGGAGGGTCCCCTTATCTGCAAAGGACCTCAGCTGCACAAGCATTTTCCCAGCCTGGCATAGAGAGGTTGATGCCTCTATTGTTTCTCAAAGAAACACAGAGGATCTAGCTTGGGATGCAAACAGCAAATTATATCTATCATCTTGGGCTGGGAAATTTTTGTCCTTGACACATTCAGGGCTTCCTGCATGCTGTGGATTCAGTGTTTCTGGAAAATATGCAACTCAAAAAAGACAGTTCTTGAAGATCCCTTCACATCTTTTAACAATCATCATATTTAGGAATATTACTGGCACTTTGGAGGATGGACTGGAGAAGGAAAAGACTGAAAGTAGAAGAACTAATTGAGAGGCTATTTGAATAGCTTGGGTGAAAGGTGAGGAATGTCTAAATTAAGATGATAGCTGGGCTGATGTTATATAATTTAGATAGAACTAACATGACCAGGTGACTGATTGAGGTAAAGAAAGAAATCAAGAATGACTCTTGAGTTGATGAACTTGAGCGCCTGTAAAGATGGTGACCTCAGCAAAATCAGGAAAGTTAGAAACAAGGGATGGTTTGGGATATGAGTATATCAATAATGAGTTTTATTTTGGACATTTTCATTTGAGATACCTTTACAACAGGTGGTGTTTAATAAATAAATATAGAATTAATGTTTAGGAGAGAGATAGTGGAGATGAATATATAAGTTTTGTAGTTATCAAAGATGCAAAGATAAACCATGAATGGTAGTATCATAGTAACCCAAGAGGAAGAGGATATTTAGAAGAAGTGGCTTAAAAACATGATCAAATACTCCAGAAGGATGAGGAAGAATAAAGACTAAGAGAAAGCCCAAAGAGATTTCCCAATAATCCCATTGTTGTTACCTTGGAGAGTACTATTTGATAGGATCAAGGGGTTCTAGCTTCGATATGAAAAGTGCCTCAGAGACCATCTAATCCAGCCAATATATGTGGAAAGTTCAGTGTTTTCTTAGCTGTCCTGTCTTAACATTTTACTCCCATCCACATACATCCTTTATGATCCAGTGATACTGGCTACATTGTTTTTTCCATGTATAAGATACTCTAGACTCTGGTTGTTTTCACTAGCTGTCCATTTACTAGGGAATGTTTTCCTTCCTCATTGCTTACTCCTGCCTTTCTTTGCTTCCTTTAAATTTAAGTTAAAATCCCACCTTTTCCAAGAAACCTCTCTTTATTCTGCTTAAAATCAAAATGCTTTCCCTCGGTGATTACTTTCATTTTATTCTGTATATATCTTGTCTGTACTCAGTTGTTTCCATGTTGTTTCCCCTATTAAATTGTGATCTCCTAGAGGGTAGGGGATGTTTTTGCTCCTTTTGTGTGTTCCCTGCACTTAGCACAATACCTGAAACTTACCAGAACTCATGCTCATTAAATTGGTTTGTCAAGGTCACAGATAGTAAACATTGCAGGTTGTTTTGAATCAGGTCCTGTGACTCCAAGAAATGATGCTTATTCTACTGCACTAATATGCCTCATGAATCAAGTGATAAGATCTGAAGCTATCACTAGGGGAAGAAGGTTTGTGTGTGTGTGTGTGTGTGTGTGTGTGTGTGTGTGTGTGTGTGAGAGAGAGAGAGAGAGAGAGAGAGAGAGAGAGAGAGAGAGAGGAGAGAGAGAAGAGAGAATGAGAGAGAGAGAGAGAGGAGAGAGAGAAGAGAGAATGAGAGAGAGAGAGAGGAGAGAGAGGAGAGAATGAGAGAAGAGGGAAAGAGAGACAGAGAGAGAGAGAGAGAGAGAGAGAGAGAGAGAGAGAAAGAGAAAGAAAGAAGGAAGATGTTTAGTTGGGGAATGGAGAAGAGATAGAGGAGAGTAGCTTGATTAGGTCATAGAATCAAATAAAGAATTTGTAAAGGTGAGTAATCTCCTGGCATGTGTGTAAGCAGTGATGGATAAGAAGAGACAAAAATTAGGGAAAACTGATAATTGAAGTGGCAAGCTTCAATAGTTATTTTAGAAATATGGGGGTCTAAGGCATAAGGAAACATTCAATTACAGGTGGAAGTGGGTAAAGAAAAATAACTGGGTAGGCTTTAGTTAATGCTACTCAGAGATTGGACTTTTTTTATGGCAGCAATTGTGTATTAAGTATCTGCTATATGCCAGACACTGTAGTAGGCCTAGGATACAAATACAAAAGTGAGAGCCCCTGGACTCAAACTTTACTGGAGAGAGATCTTATAGCCTAGTCTGATCTTCCCTTACTTTCCCCTTTTTAATTGCACTTAATAAGTGATGATGAAACTATGCTTCTGGCTATGTTAGTATATAACTAAGGAGTGGATATATAGTCCTACTGATTTCTCATCAGCCTCACCCATTTCCATTCATTACTTCATCTACACAGAGCTCTACATTGAGAATATAATAGTTATTCTCCAGATGTCCTCTTTTATGTTTTAATAGTTCATGAACTGTATTATGTCATGAAACTTGTGTCTTGTTTTTAAAGTGACAGGGTATTTCTTTTTGTTGCATGCAGATCATCCTATGTGTAAAAAAAAGTGACTAAAAATAAAGCCAAAAATTCATATTTAATCATGTCATATTGTAAATGCATTCTGACCCATGCTAATTTGAAATCCTAGATTAAATCGTATTTCACTCAATCATAATAAAATCTAAAAGTGAAATAAGTGGAGATTTTTTATCTGAGGCAACTTTAGGCAGTCATTTTGGGTAAAGTTCATTACATCTTCCGTTGTCCTAAAAGTCTAACTGGGACTAGGAAAAAATTTTTAAAAATATATCCTTCTGTTTCCTCAGATTTCAATGTAGCCACTCAGCAATAGATGCCAAATTACTCTTGGTAAATGGAGAAATCAGTTATCTTATGATTATAAATTATTGAAGGGTGCTAATTTGCTCTGAGAAAGGGAGTTACCTTTGAGATTTCCTCATATTAATGTATTCACATATCTAATATAAAAATGAATAAGGCACAAGGTAAATGAACTAGAATGCCTGGGCATTCTTCCTCCCATTGGTTAGGTCATCCCTACATTGCAGGAATGATCTTTTCTAATTTTAGAAAGGCTGGGGTGCAGCCTGCCATAACACATAAATATTATCTATTATCTTCAAAGTGTGAGGGGATCATGGATTTTTTTAAAGTTCTAGAATACTTACAGAGCTTTAAAGTTTTTCCTTCTGAAAGTTTGTCCTGTTAAGTTAGAAAAAACAAAACAAAACTAAGAGGTCACATGTTTTATGAGTTTAGAGATTACACGTATGCCAAAACTGCATTTGTATCTGCATTTGTGTGTGTAGTTGCAAAAAAAAAAAAAAATCAACACCCAAACCAACAACTGAAAACAAAGTGATTGCCCATGGAATTGATTAGGAAAAAAAATGTGCTATATGAATTTAATGGAATATTGCTTCAATATAAGATATAACATTATAATAAGAATTTATTGAAATGTGAAATTTCAATAAAATAAGTAGGAATATAAAAATATAAATTACTGCCTTCTGCTTCACCTATGACTTCCAGAAGTACTAGTTAATCTCTCCTCCTTCTTCTTTTCACCTCTTGCTCCAAGAACAGTAATTAAATCAGCACTCCCATTCCTGGCAAAGACAGGTCAAACATTGGTTTCATCCACCATTCCTTCTGATTTTTTTAAATCAAAATATCCCTCCCTGGGTAACATGCTTACCTTGTTTTCCCTTTTTAGAATATAAGCTCCTTGAGAAACAGAACTTTTTTTTTTGCTTTTGTTTCATTCTTATCATAGTTTCTAATCTGAAAGGCAGCTGAATTCATATTAATTGTAATAACCAATCTTAGTTTATAGAAAACTTGGCAGTGAAACACATTTTCTCTTAATAGAGAAGAGAATGACTCTAGGAGTAGTTGGTTTTAATTAATTATTTTTCTGTATAATCAAAGAGGGTTCAATGAGTAAGTATATGCAGAGATATTATTCTGTTAAAAATCAAAAAGCTTCAACAAAACTTTTTTTGAGCAAAGGGAATTACATGGAAATTGCAAGTTTTATTTGTATCCATTAAGATAAGTTCACTAGTAGTTAGATTTGTACATATTATTAATCCTTAAAATTTTGACCATTTTTGCTTTACCCAACACTGTCTTATAGAAAATAAATTCTGTATGAAAATGAGTACAAGAGGAATGCAACATAATTGCCTCTGCCCTGAAACAAAAGAGCCAGTGAGACTTGTACATGACATGGGAACTGACAAAGAAACTTCTGTATTAGTTAAGCCATCCAGAACCAGATAACATCTACATCATACTATTTCTTCCCCTTCTTCAGCCATTTTTATCAATCTATTGGCTGGGATCTTATCTTTTTTCCTCAAATTGTGTTTTCCTACACAGAATAGGTCTCATTTTTCCCCTTATCCTCATGAGGAATTCTTATATCATCTTGATTATTTGAGTTTTAGTTAGATCTCTTTTTATTTTTACTTAAAATTTTCTTTTTTTAAAATTGTGACCTAACAAACATCAGCATGGACATTTCATCATGCAAAGAATAGAAGAGATTATATGAAGTTATGAACTTCCTTTATATAGTTCGCTTTTTAAAATGTATATATGAAATTTAAAATGATGCTAACAGAATTTTCTTGCTTCTTAGTATCCCCTTTTATACTTCGTAATGTTTTCTTCTGTATATTCTAAAAATGTTTTCTTGATGCTCTTTCCTTTTTCTTTTTCTTTTTTGCATCTCTTAAACTACCCACCAACTCTTATCCTTCTCCAAATAGAACTCTATCTTATAGCCAAATAATATAATCAAGTCTTCCCCCCCCAAAAAAAAATTAACACATTGGCTATATCTATAATTTTGTAACTGTTTGTGAATCTCTAGTCTTTCATTTCTCTGGCAAGAGATGGACAGCATACTTTATTATTAGACTTCTGAAGTCACTATCGATCATGACATTGATCAGAGTTCTGACAACTTTTAAAATTTTCCTTTTAATTATTGTGGTCATCATGAAAATTGTTCTGTTTCTACTTACTTTTACATCAGTACATATAACAATTTTTTCTCTAACTTTCTCCAAATCCATCAAATCTTTTTATGTCTTTCAATACAATATATACCCTTACATTTATGTGCACTAATTTGCAAAGCTATTCTCTAATTAATAGCTGTGCATTTTGTTCATAATTCTTTGCTGTAATAGAAAGTGCTGCTGGAAGAAGTTGTGTAAACAGGGATATACTTCCCTTTCACTGCCAGAACTGCACACAGAATTCTGGGTGTAAAAGAAAAGGAGACTGTTTCTTGGTTTTTGTCCTAAGAATGATGAGTATTAATATGTTTGGAAGTGGAAGTGTCAAGCTGGCTGTATGATCAGAGCTATAACTAGAGAATGGGCTAATCAGTGTATTGACCTGTGGTGCCAACATGCTGTACATTCACAGTTATTCCCTTATGTTCCTTTGGTAGGCTAGGACATAATAAACCTGATCTTTCTTCTGACACTAGAATACCACCTCTAGGATCTTTCTCCTGTGGGCCCCAGCTACTTCACCATTGTTTCTTCTTTTAGGCTCTGCATGACTTAGACAAATACCATGATACTTTATATTTAATATTCAAATAATGAGATACTTTTAGATCATGCAACAGTTAATAAAAGATTTATTTAACTATAGCAGAAAGATATTCTAGTAGAATAGGCTTTGAAGACATGTCACATTTGCTCAGTTGAGCAAACCTTGTCTTTTTCTGCCAGCCAAACCTCAGACAGTCACTGCAATTCCTGATGACCATTTTGTACTCAGGAGACCAGGAATGATGTCACTACCCTGAGTTTTAATCTGTTGAGCCAGCCAACTCTTGAAGATGGCATTCTGTGTGTGTGTGTGTGTGTGTGTGTGTGTGTGTGTAGTGTGTATAGAGTGGGGAGGGGAGAGAGAGAGAGAGAGAGAGAGAGAGAGAGAGAGAGAGAGAGAGAGAGAGAGAGAGAGAGAGAGAGAGAGAGAGAGGCATTAGTATTTTTTAAGAAAAAAATAGCCTAACTTGGTTGGAGGTAGGGTAAAAATTTTGCTCCTACATATGCTATCTTTCTGACTACCTTTTCTCTCTCCCTTCAATCCAGAAGTCTTGATAATTAGAGATTCTGTTTAAACTTTTTTGGAAAGTGACTTTTATTCTCTAGCTCAAAAGATTTCATATGAAGAATAGAATTATATAGAGATAATAGGGTGATTTTTACACTTTGATTGAAGGTCCACAGCCTTTCAGGACCAAATATCCATATCTATATTCATATTGATATAGATAGATAGATTATAGAGTCTTGGCAGTCACCATGGCAACAATTGAAGACTGCCTTTTCATCCACAGGGAAAGATAGTTAGGATCAGTATGAATAGAATATTTTATAAATTACTTAATAAGATATAAGGAATGAGGGCAAGGATCTAGGAAACTTAATTCTAAGTGTAACATCTGGCAAGAAACTGAGAAGAAGAGTAATGTACAGTTACTTTTATTAATTTTACCATATATGCATCCTGAGGGGTTGGGATCATATCAGTCAAACCAGTTTTCATTAATTCATTGACCTGGGTAGACTGTTTCCTGTGCGTCATTCTCCAATAGGTATAATTTATCTCAGGGTTGAAAGCTTTTAGATGTGATGCTGAGGATGGAAACAGCATTTTAGCAGTATGCAATAATCCTGACTTCTAGGTAGTATGTATGAACAAAAAGAAGAAACTTAAAGCTTTTCCAAGGAGCATGACATTTATAGGACTTAACTTACCATGTCTGAAAAATAAAGATGGTTATACTTTAACTCCCTAAAGTTATGAAATCTTGAGATCCCTTCGGACTTGAAGATCTGTGATTGATAATAGTGTCATTTTATTTCAATATTTATTAATGTTTTTCTATTCAAAATAATTGATTTCTTGGGGCACTAGACTCATATTTCAATATTAATTTGTATGTTCTCAGCTATCATAATCCTAATTTCTACACCTCTAATAAAAATTTTTAATACATGTATTTGGGCACAAGCAGGAGATGAAAGCAATTCAAATAGTATGTGAAGCTCAACTACTAAGTTCCATTTTGTCCTCCTATATTTCTGATTTCTCAACCTTTTTTTTATAATTTTTAAAACTCCCATTCACTTATACATATAAAATGACCACCACTTAGGAGACACTCCTTATAAGTTATATCTTTTGTAATGCTTTCTAAATAGTTAGAATTTTTTATTAGAACAAAGAGATTTGTTTATGAAAGGAAAACAGATTTAACCAAAAATGTAAGAGATCTTGCTGGTAGGTGTTCACTTAGAGGTTTTTAAGCAAAGTTTGGATGACCATTTCTTGAGCATCTTGCTTACATATTTGTTTGGATGAGATTTGGAAATTCTTTCAATTCTGAAACTTTATGATTCAATGAAATAGGCACATTTAAAAAATGTGCCTAAATTTTCCCTTGGTGCTCCTTAACTTTATTTAGAAGTAATCAGCTTGTGGGATTTAAAAGTAATCTTTTGGCTTTATAATGTGGATATGTCATTAATATTTTAATAATATAGTCATTGTGATTTGTTTCAGGGCTGTTTTTGTGTGTGTTGGGGTAGGGAAGAGGTGGCAGTGAAGAGGTTAACTAGTAATATTCTGTCTCTTTGGGAAAGCTTGAAGTTTCTTGCCTTTGTTCACCTAAGAACTCTATAATTCTTTTTTTTCCTTTCCTTTAAAAAAGTTTACAAATTGTACAGCTTTTTATTTTTTCAATAAAGAAATGCTGAAAGCATAAAAGATACATAAACATCCATCAACAAATACTTAAAACATGAAATAATAACTAACATACTATCTTGCTTTTATACGAGATTGAAGTATAAAATATAAAAATAAAAGAAAATGCATCGTGGCACAACTATCATTTGATCATTCCATCTTTACCTTAGCCTTGTACTCAACTCACCTTTACCTCAGCAACTCGAGCAGGTTTCTGTCATTTGCCAAGCAGATGCTTTAATCTCATTTTACTGGAGAGTGGTTTCAGAGGTTATCTCCTTTTGAGCAACCAGACTGTATATAAGTGTCCCTGGTCTTTAGAGTTCAAGAAATTCACTGCAAGGATAGAAACATTCATCTCAGGATCCTTAATTAATCCATTAGGCTCAGGGAATGAATACAATGATTAAGAAGCAGTTAGGAAACTAGCTGTCAAACACACATAAAAGATTGTAGATTCTTGCTGTGTAAAAGTGGGCAACTACTAAAGCTTTCAGGCCAGAGGGGAGAAATAACCTTTTCCTGTTGCTGGATGGAAATCATCTATGATTTCCAGTATGCTCACCAGATAGGAAGACTGACATGACCTGAAAGTAGTTGTTAGGGGAAATACTATATTGTATTTGTATTTAGATATTTGCTTCAACTTTTTTTTTTTTTTTGGAAAAAAAATTCTTTACAACATTATCCCTTGCACTCACTTCTGTTCTGACTTTTTCCCTCTCTCCCTCCACCCCCTCCCCCAGATGGCAAGCAGTCCTATCCATGTTAAATATGTCACAGTATATCCTAGATACAATATATGTGTGCAGAACTGAACAGTTCTCTTGTTTCACAGGAAGAATTGGATTTAGAAGGTAAAAATAACCTGGGAAGAAAAACAAAAATGCAAACGGTTTACATTCATTTCCCAGTGTTCTTTGAGTGTTTGCTTCAACTTTTTGACACAGACTTGTTGCTCAGTAAATGTTGACTAAAATAATTCAGTTGATCCTACCCAATTTGCAACTTAAATATCTAGTCTCAGGTAACATACTGAAAGAAGCATTTGCTTACCTTTAGAGAATAGTGGTACAAAAAATGACAAGAGCAATGGGGACAAGTTTGTTAGTTAAAAAAAAAAGAACCTTAAAAATGAAACAAAATAGTAGTCATTTTAGGAATATATATATATATATATATATATATATATATATATATATATATATATATATTATAGTTAAGAATAGCGAGAAAATATCTATTGAAGGATTTTTTTATAATGTCAAAAACTCATGTAGCTTATGTGTTTAGCAGTTGGGTGATAGCTGAATGTGTTGTGACAAAGAAATGTAATGTAGTATTATTATTGTAACATCAAAATGACAAAAATAAAAGATAGAAAGAGAAATTCCATTTAAAATTATTATAGACAAAATACAATACTACCTGCCAAGACAAACCCAAGAACTATATCAACAGAATTATAAAACACTTATCACACAAATAAAGTAAGATCTAAACAACAAACAAAAAATAGTGAGAAAATTTTTTTTGTACTAGAATTGAAGTAAAGATTAGTGAATCATAGTTAAAAATATATTGTTTCATTTGATCTCCTCAATAATCCAATAAGGTAGATAGTGAGTATTTTTATCTTCAGGTTAACAAACAATTTTTCTATCAAAAGAAAATCAAATTTAAATTGTTTTTAAATCTCCTTTAAAAAAAAAGGAGATTGGTTATTTAGTGACCAAAAAGGCTCACACTTGACTTTCCTACTGTGTTGAAAGTACAGTTATTTTATGCAATTATATGCAACTTATGGAATACAACTAAATCAAAGAAAGTGTACATGCCATGTTCCTAAATAAGTCACAGTTATTTCTGTCATTGATTTTTTAAAATCCTTTCTCTTATTTTTTTTTTTTTGATGAGTCAGTTGGGATTAAGTGACTTGTTTACGGTCATACACCTAGTAATTAATTGTTAAGTATTTGAGGCTGAATTCGAACTCAAGTCGTCCTTACTTCAGGGATGGTGCTATACACTTCATCATCTAGCTGCCCCTCTTATTTATTTTAACTGCTATTTTCTTTTTTCTTTTTCTTTTTCTTAGACAATTGGGGTTAAGTGACTTTCCCAGGGTCACACAGCCAGGAAGTGCTAAGTGTCTGAGGCTAGATTTGAACTCAGGTCCTCCTGACTTCAGGGCTGGTGCTTCTCGTTGACTTTTTTTCTAATTCATTTATTACAGTGATTATTGACTTTTTTTGAGATGGGGACTTTAATGTTTTGTAAAAGTTATTAAAAAAATAGAATTTACATCTAGAACTATTGTTTCTTTATAGGACATTTTCTCCATTATTATGGTCTTTTGTTGTTGTTATTTTATTTTGTTTTCCTCTGAGTTGTAGCTTAGCCCCAAACTACTATTGACCTGGCTCTTTGTGCTTGTACAATGTGATTACATTCATTTATTATTTAATTCTCACAACTTCCCTGTGAGGCAAACTTGCATTATCTTCGTTTTCAAGAGGGATCAAATGACTCACTAAAGGACATAGAGGAAATTAGTAATGAATAAAGAATTAGAATTCACAGAATTACAGAATTCTATGTCTTGGAAAAGACTTCTAGTTTAACTTACAGCTCAAATCTGACAAGTAGATTTCTAGTTTCTGCTTAAAAGTTGTTTTCAGTTTTATACTTAATCTGTTTGCTACCTATGATAATCAGATTTAGTTACTGTATCTTATAAAAGGCAAAAGGTAAATCAAACTTTGAGTAAAAGAACTGTCATCATGCCCTAAAGTTTAGCTTTTTATGCTGAAGAGGAATTTCCAAGGGTATTACCATGTAGTATATAATTCTTAAAATTATAATGTTTTATCTTAGGTCTTATTATGTCTTCACAATAAGAATTGAAGACAATTTGCCAGATTTAAATTCGGCAACTGCTATTGATATTTGGTATTAAGAAAATGCTGGAATTGGAATAAGAGGATCTAGGCCTGAATTTTGATCTGAATGGGGCCATACTTTTCTCCTCCAAATCAATCTGGTTTATATTAAAAAGAATGACAGCAAAAATGATAAAAAGCAATAATGTCAAAAGTGACAAAACATTTTCTTTAAATTAAAAGAAATGAGGGAAAACATTTCTTATTAACAGTTTGGCTTCTGACTTCATCATTCAGTCATAACTGCCTTCTCCACAGTTATAAATAATTTCTTAATTACTAAAACTATATCCTTTTCTAAGTCCTCATTCTTCTTGATCTCTCTGTACCTTTTGACACTGTTATTCAAATTGTTCTCCTTGATAGTGGGTGCTTCACAAATGCTTATTTCTTACATCCTTGTTCCCCTTCTCTCCAAGTTTCTGTGACACTACTGGTTCTTCTCATACCTATTTCACCTCTCCTCAGATTCTTTTGTTGGATCTTCAACACGTCATACCTGCTAATTGTGGGTGTCCTCCAGAATTCGGTCTTGGATCCTTTTCTCTCACTGATATTTTGTTTGGCGACTTTATCAACTTTCCTATATTCAGCTATCATCATTGCTGATTATTCCCAAATCTATTTAGGCAGCATCAAACTCTCTCCAAACCTCTGGATTATAATTGCCCATTAGACATCTCAAACTATATGTCCCAAATTCAACATAATCAAACATGTTTTCCTTAAATCTTTTATCTTCTTAACTTCCCTACTACTTTTGAGTGTACTATCACCCAGGCTTAAAACCTAGGTGTCATCCTCAACTCCTCATTCTCTTTAACCCCTATATCTAATCTGTTGCCAAGGCCTGATGATATTACCTTCTTGTATATGTGTCTCCTTCTCTTCTCAGGTACTACAGGTCGGTCTCCTTGTCTCAAATATCTCTCTATTCTAATCCATCTTTAGTTTGGTGGTAATAATTTTTTTACCTAAAGTATACATCTGACCATATCACTCCTTCACTCATTCATTAAACTCCAGGGGCTCCCTATCAACTCCAGGAATAAATATAAATCCTTTGGCATTCAGAACTCATTATAATCTGACTCTGTTATACTTTTTCAGTGTTTTTACTACTTAGTTGCTCCCATGTATTCTGTGATCCAGTAGCACTAGCCTGCTTGCTGTTCCTTCCTCAAGACAATCCATTTCCTGACTTTATACATTTTTATTGGCTGTCTCCCATACTTTTCATTCTCTCCTTCCTTCTGCCTCCTGGCTTTCCCAGTTTCCTTCAGTCACAGTTAAAATACTATTTTATCCAAGAAACCTTTCCAGATCCCCTTCAGTTCGAATACCTCCTGTTTGTTGCTTATCTCCAATTTATCCTGTCTGTAGCCGGGTTTTTCATAGTTGTTTTCATGTTTTTCCAATAGTCTGTAAGCTTCTTGGAAGTAGGGAATGCCTTTTACTAATTGTTTTTTTTTTTAATTCCTAGCGCTTCTGACATGCCTGACACCTAGTAGGTATTTAAGAAATGCTTATTGATTGACTGACAAAATAAAATCTTATACTCAAGACTCATCCAATTTGCTTTTTTTTTTTTTTTATCTCATTCAGCTTTATGGAGAACAGCATTTTAACTTTAAAAAGACACTTTAAAAGTGTTTTTACTTTTTGTGCAGTCCAAGCAAGTCCAATTGTGTATTTCTATATCTCTTTCATATTCAGTGCTGCTAGTGTCAGTTTCTTTAGCTAAACCTTCATGTCTTAGGAGGACTTTGGGCGGATTTGTTTGCTATGTTGACATATTGCACACACTCAGTTTGTCCTGTATCCATATAACCTTGATACCCTCTAGGTTGATATTGGATTTCAGACTAGGATTATTTTACCAGTACTCTGTGTTTTCTCTAACAAGAGTCATTTGTTAAATTAATCCAGCTGTTTTATGTGGGTGTTTTTCTTTTTTTTTTTTTTTTTTTTGCCGAGGCAATTGGGGTTAAGTGACTTGCTCAGGGTCATACAGCTAAAAGTGTTAAGTGTCTAAGACCAGAGTTGAACTCAGGTCCTCCTGACTCCAGGGCTGGTGCTTATCCACTGAGCCACCTAGTTGCCCCTATGTGGGTATTTTTTAGAGTTAGTCCCTTATTTGACAAATTTAATACTAGATTTTAGTAGTCCAGATGGTTTAGAAAGATTATAGAACCTTGATTTGTAAATGTAAAAATTTTTTTTCTTATAAATATAAGGGTGTTTTCATGAGTATTATATAAATGGGCATTCATTTTCCCAAGGTAACTAAAATTTTGGATTATAAGGGCTTTTTAAATTAGTATACAGTACTTAAATATTTTATTACTAATATCAGTAAGTAGCTGATAATTTTTAAAGTGCCTGTTGGTTGAATCATGTAGTACTTTAAAGTTCAAAAAGTATTCTATACACATCTTATTTGATTACTACAACAACCCTTCAAAATAGGTATTACAGATATTATGTCTTCATTTTACAAATTAAAGAATTGAATCTTTCCTGAACCTTTTTTCCTCCACTTTCAGTCCTCAGCTGATCATATACCTTATCTCTAAATTACCAGGACAGTTTATTTGATTGTGCTTCCCATAAGCTGGGACAAGAAGGAAGTGAGACTGCCTAACCTTTTTGTTTATTAAATTTAGAGACTTTTAATTACTCTCCCACTGTTAAACTACCAGAGGACAGTCACTATGCCTATTTAATTGGCTTTCAAAGCCATCTCTGCATCATATAATGGTATGTGTAGATGGGTCTTTTAAATGCTTTTAATCCTTTATTTAATAACAAATAAATGACTAATAACCACTTTAGCATTATCATGTTAATTTATTGATTAGCTTCTATTTGCTGGATGGAACTTGATGTGGTAGAATTTTTGAAGGACTTTCTATGTTAGTTTCATTTCATTCACTTTTGTATCCAGGAATTATGCATATATTCTGTGCATTGCATTATATCCCTCTTGTTCCCCTTTTTCATAAGGTGGGAATTTCCACTGCCATAGTGAAAATAAACTTAAATGCTATATGCATTTTTTTTTGAGGGGCAGTCATGTTATCATGAAGAGACAGTCAGTCTACAAGTCAGGAAGACCTGTCTGAGTTTAGCCCAAGCCACATGCTAACTTTGTACCCCTGATCCAGTTAATCTCTCAAATGCCCTGGACAACTCTAAAATTATGAATCGCAAAGCTAAAGGCGGATTGACATAGGCAGAGGGAGTTTTCTCACTTGAACCTTCGATAGCACACAATTGGCAGAGGGGAATAGAGGTGAGACCTAATGAGAATACATCCACATTTTGGAGTAGGCAAAATTTCAATCAGAAAACAGTTTCAAGATTGAAGTTGTACTATACGGGGCTGCATAAAATTCCTAAAATAATTTGTTAGAACCCTTGTCCGCATACTGTACTTTCCTTTTCTTGGCTGCATATCTCTGATATTGTTGCATTTGTTAATGGAGTAGTGTGACTGGGTAGAAGCATAGCTGCCATTCCAATATGCATTTTTCACATACAAAGAGCAATTTGTTATTAGAACTACTGGATCATCCCTACCTGTCAGCACCTTCTTTCATTTAGGGTATTTTAATAGCCTTCTAACAGTTCTCCCTGTTTCTAGTTTCTCTTTTTTTCCAAGCTATTATTCGCACAACAGACAAAATAATTCTTATAGGATTGATAATATTCCTTTCTTACTCAAAGAATTTTCATTTTTTCTGTATTGCCTAGAAGGCAACTAGGTGAAGTTAGATGGCATGCTGGATTTATTTTGAGGAATATGTGAGTGAAATCCAACCTCAGGCACTAACAGTATGATCCTAATCAAGTCACTTAATCTGTTTGCCTCAATTTTCTCATCTGTAAAATGGTAATAATTATAATACCTGCCACCCAATGTGTTTATTATTATCAAATGAGATATTTTCAAAATTCAATCTTTAAATGATCATATAAGTACTTACATTTTCTATTATTATTATATGGGCTATTCCAAAAATCTTAGCATAACTTTGTTATTAAAGATTATTTATTGCCTGGAGGATAATATAAAAATTTAGGTTGTCACTTAAAGATTTCTACAACATAATTCCAATCTACTTCCTCAACTACATTTCATTTAACTTACCTTCGTGCATACTTTTTCTAGTATGTTGTCTATTTATTGCTTCCAAACACATCTTTTCTGCATTCAAACTGTGTGCCCATGCTTAGAATTTCATATTTCTACCTGTTGAAATTCTCTTTCTTTAAAATCCAGCTAAGTTGTTTCTCTGTGAAGTATTTTCTGAAACTCTCACACATCTCCTCCACAATGTTCTTTCATTCCCCCCAATTTTCATAGGGTATTCTAAATTGCCCATTATACTTTATCATGTACTATTCTAATTTGTATATTTGTCACATTTTCCCCAAATAGATTTTAAACATTTTATACTGTATGGTATGACCTGTTTTGTTTTGTTTTGTTTTGCTTTTAATTTTTGTGTCTCCAGTGAAGATAATAGTGTCTTAAAAATTTGAATTGGACTGCAATCCAGTTTCAGTATTTTCTAGCTGTATGATTATGAGTAAAGCATGGATCCTTTCTGGATTTCAGTTTGCTCATCTGTAAATTAGGGATAACAACTTAAATTTCTTCAAACAATAAAAGGTAGTATGACCTCTTAATATGTATTTGTAGTAGTTGTAGTTCCAATACTATTCAGGAATGGAATGAATTGAACCCTCTTCTTGACAAATTTTCCACATAAAAATAATTTCAAACAAAATTTGATCCATTCCTAAACCAACAAAGCTTAATATTTGCATTGTTAATAAAACAAAAATTAGGCAGTCTTGCATTGCCTTGTGTTAGGATTTCCTAAAGAAAATGAAAAGCTGAGTTGAAAGTACAGTGGGATATGATTTTATCTTTGCTTTTTACATTTTGTGTTCTACTTGAAGTCATTTTTATGCTGTTTATTGGCATTTTTTATTTCTTGAACTAGACTTTTTTTATATCATTGGCATAGGGAACTTCTAAAGAAGGCATTCCCTTTACTGAAATGTAAATATTTATTTGCACATGCTTTGCAATTTATGGCCTTAAACAATTGCTTGGGCATACTTGAGAACGTAAATGATTTTTCGAAGGTGATGTTGCCTGTATATTTCAGCTACACTACTGTATGTCAGGTCATATTTGAAGTTAGGCTTTCCTTGCCATGATTCCACTTCTCCATTATCATTGTATTAAGGAAAGACTATTAATGCTTTTAGGCCTCCAGTTTCTCATCCTTTTGAAGTGATTAAAATCCAAACAAACACAGCTGGGATGGGGTAAGGAATACTTTTCTTTGTCTGTCTTTCATCTCATTCTCCTTTCTCCCTTCCTCTCTTTCCCTACATTCTCCCTATCTTCCCTTTCATTTTATCTGTTCTTTTCTTTTGCTACATTCTCCTCTCCCCTCTTTCTCTACATTCCCCCTTTCTTTCTGCCAAGTTCTTTCCTCTTATTTCCACCATTTCCCTCCCTTACTTTTTTTGCTCTCTTCTCCCTTTTATTCTCAAATTCACTTGTTGCTGAAAGATTAAAAGGAAAATCTGGTCTTTGAATTCTAGGCCTTGAAATAATGAGTTAGAAGCCATGGGAGGGATTTGTGCCTTCCTCTGCTGTTGGTGAAGATATCAGGTAATGAGCAAAATATTCCCCAAACTGAATTGACATTAATCATAACTGATAGACCACAAAGAAAGATGTTATGTTTTGTCAAGGGCTCTGTAGAAATTTCTTCTCTTTAATTATGAGCCTCGTGAATTCAATTTATAATCTGGGAAAGAGTATATCTATATCTAAATATATCTATATCTATATAATCAGTCATTCATGAAAGGCCAGAATTATTCCAAGGAGAGGATTATTTTTAAAACAGTGAATAATTTTTTCCAACATCCTACAGTGTGTCAAATTCAGAAAGCCTAAGGTTTATATTGGTAGTATTGGTTCATGTTTTTGATAATGACTTTTGTTTGTCCTGAATCTTCGTGTTTCGTCAAGCCACAGTATAAAGCAAAGATTAGTGTTTGACAATGGATATTAAGCCCTAAAAGTAGAGGGCTTTTATTTTTTTCTAGTTGTCCAGTAGGAAAGATCTCTTTTCTTTTCTTTTATCTCTCCTTTATTATTTTGGCATCAGCTTTCTTGAGGATGCCACTTTCTGTGAATGACATGAAAGTATGACAATAACCAACATTTATTGTTGTAGAGTGAGATTCCTGTAGAACAGGGGTCCTCAAACTTTTTAAATAGGGGGCCAGTTCACTGTTCCTCAGACTATATTGGAGGGCCAGACTATAGTAAAAACAAAAACTTTGTTTTGTGGGCCTTTAACTAAAGAAACTTCATATCCCTGGGTGAGGGGGTAATCGTCCTCAGCTGCTGCATCTGGCCCGGGGCCGTAGTTTGAGGACCCCTGCTGTAGAGCTTACTTTACCTCTGGCAAAGCCATTTTCTTCACAAGTGCATTAAAACACATTAGAGCCAGCCAGGGAATCAACTCACCTGTCCTCATTGCATTTACTATTTAAATTAGTAGTGCTTGTTTTTAGTTCATTCAGAAAGCTTTTTAAATATTAAATTGGTTTGGTAATATAGTAATTATGAAAAGGAACTATCAGGATTGTGTGTTATTTTCCATATTCTTAATCATATAGATGATATGACAAAACTATATTGGATTAGCTCATCATTGTTCCTTCACACTGCCTTTTCTGTCTTTGGTGCAAGTATGCTATATTGGTTTTCAAATTAAAGCTCAGATTAAAAATATACTTCTGATTTCAACTTTGACTATTCTGTTATAAATCCGTGATTTATGATTTTTTTCAAAATATTTGTTCATTAAAGTTATTCATTGTTTTTAGCTTGTGCCCCTCTTCTATGCTTTCATGAGAGGAAAGAATTCTGTAAATATATGTGCTAAGAAAAATGTTTCTCGTTATTTATTCTTCACTTTCAAATTTGAAGATTCTATATTTCTACTATTCACAGATTTAACAAACAAGTTATTAAATTCTTGAAAGTGTAGGTTTTGCACATATTTCATTGGTATATAAGAAACTTCTTTTATCTAAGCTAATTAGCAATTTCTCTGTAATTTGCAGTTTTAGAGAAAAACCTGGGCCACTGAAAGATTTAGTCATTTATGTAAAGTGATATAGCTTGTTTGGGAAGCAAGATTTAGTTCAGGTGTTCCTGAAAGATTTCCATGACTTTACAAACTTTGCTTTTACCTTTTGTTTTTCCAGACCAAAGAATCCCAAATTGTTGTTCAGTTTTGTTTTAGTTTTCTCTTATAATAGAGTCATTATATCTGCATGATCAGTTAAGTTCTTTTCTTGGGCTCCTCTAGTTAGTTCTTTTATGTCTTTTTTCAGATGTGGTATGAGAAGTATACACAAGTTTAACTGCATCTTTTCTGTTTCTTCACACAATTCTTCTAGTTTTTTCTTCAGTTTTTCCATGTTAATTTTTGACTTTGCTACATATAAGATTTTAAAGTTACCAATGGACTCAAGGATATTCTTTTGAATTATATTTCCTAAATAATTTATGTTATAAGCAAAAAAGGTTAGTGCTGTATACATTTTAGTATTAAGGAGATGCACCATTTATCCCTATACTTTTGTTTTCATCTCTGAGGCAGATCTGTATCATGACTAAATGTTTCTTTCATGTCCTCGGCAACTACTCTTTTAAAAAATCATATTTATTGGGGAACTACCTGTAGGCTTTTTGAGGTTTAACTTAATAAAAAAGAAAATTGTCAACTATTAATTCATTTCCTAATATTTATATGTTACTGCATTAAGGTCTCATAGAAAACAATATAACATCTAGTCTTTGTCCTCAACATGTGATCTGTTTGGAGAAATGTTTTAAATGTAGGAAAATATACTAGTGCTATGTCCTAGATGAGTATCATAGATAATAAATGCACTGGGAGCTCAGAAGAGAGTGACGTTATTTTAAATTAAAGGACCAAGAAACACAGTAAGGAAGAGCTGGGATTTAAACTATGTCTTGAACAATGAACAAGTTTTTGATAGAGAAGATGATTTTTAAAAATGATGGAGGAATGGCATTAAGCTTAAAGTATACAACCAGAAATTCAGAATCCTAGGATAATAAGCAGATCACTGTGATTGATTTTTAGAGAATTTGTATTATAAAATAATGAGGGATAGAATTGCAGTAGTAGATTTAGGGCAATTTATAAATACCATTAAATGCTTAGCTAAGGAATTTGGACTTTATTCTGTAGTTTCTTCACTAGTTTTACCTTCTTCAAATATTTGTTTACTCCTTCATTAGCTCCCCTTTACTCTATTTCCTCTTCACAGAGGTAATATTGACTTAAATAATCAATGATGTTGCCCTTCTTTTTGTTTGTACTTTCTACTAATTTACTAAATATAGAAATCAGTTACTGTCTAAAATTCCCTATGTCCTTTTAATAGCCTTCTATTTTTCTAAATGGGACATATTTTAGGAACTAGACAATTTTCTAACTACAATTGTCATTTATTGTGATAGATTACACATTTTGGTTGCCTGAGGTCCATCAGAAATCGTGATGGAATACTACCAAATAATGGTAAATTCCATGTCTCAGATATCAAACAACTTGTGTTATCAGGTGTTTACTCTTATTATAGTTCTAGCACTACCATGACTAGCCTTGTAACTTAATGCAAATTGCTTAGTTCATTGAAGTACATATTTTCATCTGTAAAATATAAGGGATATATAAGATTATCTCTTCCAGTTCGTTCATTCTAATTTTATTACAATATATTTTATTTTATTGAAATGTGAATCTTCATTGTGTCTGTGGCTGCAAAGGCCAAAAGAAAGAATTTTTGCAGTCTTAGGATCTTTTCCTTCCCCCAGCACAAACACAAGTAGTTTTTCTAATTGTCAAACCAATTGGCCTTTGAATCTCTTTTGTTCCACTATACTTTGTAAGGTTCCTGGTTATTCTAATTTTGGAACTCTTTCTGTTTGATTAAAAAAAATTCCCCCTACATTAATCTCTATCACCCAATAAGGGCTTTTTTGGCCTATAATCGATGTGCTTAAACATGTAGTCTTTTTTTTGACATATAATCTATATTCTTACTTTCCTATGAGTCTCAATAAATTATTTTCTGTTTGAAGTCAACACCCAGCTAAAAAAATAAAAACAAATAGAGATATTGTTTGTTTCCACTCTACCCCAACCTAAAAATGATATTTTTCATCCCATTTCTAAAATTTAACAACTGTTATTGTTTTTTCTTAATTTTTTTGTTTTTTATTGTTTTTTAAGTATCCTAATTTTCATCTTAATGTTGAACTTAATCATATTATATTAAAAATATATCACCATTATTGGTGATGAGTAGCAACACTCCCAGTCCTTCTTAAACTAGTTTTTGTCCATTAAACTTCTTTCTACTATGATTGTTGGGTTCAGGATTCACTATTTGACAAAAACCGCTAGGGAAAGTGGATATTAGTGTGTATAGAAATTAAAATTATGTCAACATTTCAAATGGCATGCTAAGATAAATAAAAATGATCTAGATATATTAAATGTCATATCATAAACAAAATAGTGAAAAGATGAAGAAATTGCTTCTTGGATCTATTGCAAATGGAAGTTTCCCTCCCCACAAAAAAAGGCAATATGGAGAATAGAGAACATTACTGAAGAGAAAATGTTTCTTTGATTTTTCACTTTGATTTACTTGTGCAAAAACTATTTAAATTAGTATAACACCACTAAGAATAGAAAGGAAAGAGTTAAGTGAGAAAAAATCTTTATAGGAGGATTCACTAAGGTATCATTTCAAGTAATTTAAATATATGAGAATAAGATCCATTCTCCAAGTTGATAAATAAAGACTTGCTCCATATCATTATTAGAAAAATACAATAATTAGAGAAATACAAGTTAAAACAATGCTGAGGTTTTATGTTAGGCTCCCTCTCCAAAAAAAGGAAGAAGGAAATAACTTATTTTGGAGGACTTCTGGGAAAACAGGTACATTAATCACTATAGTGAATTGGTCCTGCCATTTTGGAAAACAATTTATAACTGTGCTTAAAAAGTTACTAAATTGTGCAAATTCTTTGGCACAAAAGTACCCTAATTAGGCCTACCTCTATAAGATCAAACAACATGCTATGTATGCAAAAATATTTATAACACTTATTTTTGTAAATTAAAGGAGTGCCCACCAGCTGGGAATTTGCTGTATGAATTATGGTATATGAATACTAAGTATGATCTAAGAACAATGAAGGGAACATTTATAGAGAAACTTGGGAAGGCTTATATAAATTGATGTAGTGTGAAGTGAACAAAGCTAGAAGAACAATTTGTATACTATAACAACATTGTAAAAAGTTTTTAAAAACAAGAACTTTGATCAGGGCACAAATAGATCATAATTCCGTAGGACCTATCTTATATCAGAGAGGTGATATCAATATGGAAAATGGAGCAAATATTTTTGGACATGAGTACCAGTATAGAAATTTGATTTGCTTGACTATGCATAATTCGTATTAGAGTTTAGTTTTTCTCTTCCCTTCTTCCTGATGAGAAATAAGGGGGTAATGAGGACAGAAAATAAAAGCCTATTAATTAGAAGGTCAGAAAGTTTTAATTTTTTTAATGGTTTCTCTTGGCAATCAGCTATACTTCTTTTTTAACTTAATAATATTTAATTTTTTTCCAATTATATGTAAAGATAATTTCAACATTCATCTTTGTAAAATTTTGGGATTGTCTTGGATCATTGCATTGCTGAGAAGAGCTGTCTATCACAGTTGATCTCTGCACAATGTTTCTGCTACTGTGTACAATTTTTAAAAGTTAACATTTGCTCCTAGGACACAAGGAAGATTGCCCTGAGCTTCCTCTATAGGACATCAGGGGCTTCAAGCTGCCCTGGGGCCAGTAGTGCTGCAGGCTTCCCTACTATACTGTGTGGGCCTGCCCAAGTCCCTCCTGTTATGCTGGAATTCCTGGTTCACCATTTGCCTTCTGTAGTTGTTTTGGAGGTTTCACAGCTAGTCTGCTGATCCACAGGCCTTCTGAACCAGAACAGTGTACCATTGCTGCTATCCTTTGACTAAGAGCCTTCCACTAGATTCCCTATGTGAGGGGCTTCCCTGCACCATGCCTGCACTTGGCTCATGTTTCCACCCCCTTACTAATTGAGACATACATTTTCCAAAATCCTTCCAAGATATCTTCTGTTGGAAATTTGTTTCACTCCAAAAATTTGTGGGCTCTGTCACTCTAAAATCCATTCAGAGGATTGATCTAGTGTTGATTCTGAGGGAAGCCATGAAGAGCTCAAAGTCCTGTCTACTCTCAACCATCTTATCTCCATCTTCTCACCAAACCTTTTTATGATTCTTTTATGAAATCTATTTTATGCATAATACCTTCATGTGAGAATTATACATTTTTTCTTTTTTCATCTTTTAATCTAACATTCATGAAAATGTTAGCCTAGAGGACATATCCCTTCTCTGAGTTTTAAAGAAAAATTTGGGTAGTAACTAATTAACAAAAACTTCCTTTAAAAAATACTTCAAATTCAGTTAATCAACTCTGTTATATTCTTTGATTTAAAAAAAGAAGAAAAACTCCTCTAACCCTAAGAACATGAAAGGATATGATCCATATTATTGGGTGTTTGTAATGAAAGCCGTGGGCCAAAAAGGAATAAAGATATGTTTAATTATAGCAAATCAATAAGTAAAATATTTAAATGGGAAAACTCACAGAAATAAAGACCAGGAATGGGATACCCTGTATTGAAACTGAATGCTTTCATTTTCTCTAAAATCAAAACAATTCACTTCCAAGTAAGAGTGCCATTGTTTTAAGAGGATGCCAGAGACTTTGAGTTTGAAGAGATAACAGTATGGAAATTGGAAAAGTCATAGAAAATACATTCTGGTAAACCAAATCATTAAAAAAAACACCAAAACTTCACCAGATGTTCATTCCAGTTTCTGTGCACATGACAGAAACTAACTCTAAGGTTATGAACAGTTAATGCAGCTATAAATTTTGGTCCAGTTTTCCAGAAGGAAAAGAAGCTGAATGGTTTAAAAAGAGAGAAGTCTCCTAACTATGATAATAGATCATGTAGGAATTGGTTACTATGTTTTTGAGGACTAAAAAAGAAGACTGAAGAAAACTATATATTTTAATATTAAATTGATTAAAATAAAATTTAACATTAAATTTAATTGGAAGTTGACCCATAGTGATAGCAAACATATGTTCTGTGTAGGGGCATTATTATCCCAGCTCAGGATACAAATAAAGGATATTATACCAAGATTTTTAGATATAAAGATCAAAGTAAAAATATGAAAAGAAATAAATTTGAATACCTAACTAAGCATCCCCCTATATTCAAGATATCAACACAGGAAATGTTAATCAAAAGAGAGGAGCTGAAAAAAATGGAGGTTCTGATGGCTACAAAAGCTAAACACTCTTGGGACTTTAGCTTTCCACCATATATTCTGCAAAAGGAGAAATGTACTCTGCAGACAGCTATACAAAGGAATGTGAAATATTTTTTAAAATTAGATTCCATATTTCCCTCAGTATTGAAAGTTTATTCATATATTTGTTAATTTGAGTCAAATGTTTATATGACTACTTTGCAGGATATCAAGGCTTTGCATCCATAATTTATATGGCAAAAGGAGTAGAGTTGTATTTTCTTTTTTTTCCCCTTTCAGAAGTGGGAACTGGCTTTTACTTAATGATTAAAGCTAAATCCTCACTTGTAAGATCTTAGTTCTTTCTTAATAGTATTTTTAAAAATAATTAAATGCAAAGACAATTTTAACATTCTTTTTTTATAAAATTTTGAGTTTCAATTTTTTTCCCTCTTCTTTGCCTTCACTGAAAATGCAAACATTACTATGTTATATATGTGAAATCATGTAAAACATGTTTACATATTAGTATTGTTGTGAAAGAAGAAACAGCTTGCAAAAAAATTGCAGTTTATTAAAAGAGAAAAAGTGAAAATAGTATATTTCTGTATTTAGACCATTAATTTTTTCTCTGGGTGTGGATAGCATTTTCCATCTTGAATCTTTTGGAATTATTTTGGATCATTGTATTGCTGAGAAGAGCTAAGTCAATCACAGGTAATCATCACAGAATTTTGCGGTTAAAGGGTATATAATACTCTCCTGATTCTGCTGTCTTTATTCTATATCAATTCATGTAAATTTTTTCCAGGTTTTTCTGAACTCTGCTTGCTCATCATTGCTTAGAGCCCAATAGTATTCCATTACATTCATATATCACAACTTGTTCAGCCATTCCTCAATTGATGGGTATTTTGCCAACACAAAAAAAGCAGGAAATGACACTTTGTGTTATTTTGGGTTTGATTCATATTTATTTTAAAAATATTTAATTTTTTTTAATATTTAATTTATTTAATATTTTATTTTTCCTATTATGTATAAAAACAATTTTAGCATTCTTTATTTTTTTGTTCCAAATTTTGAGTTCCAAATTCTCTCCCTCCCATTTTAGCAACTCCTTATTGTAAAAAAGACAAGCAATTTGGTATAGGTTCTTCATGTGCAGTCATGCAAAACACATTTCTATGTAAGTCATTCTGTGAAAGAAAACCGACAAAAATCCCCAATAAAAAGTAAAGAAAAAGTATCTTTGATCTGCATTCAGGCTCTATCAGTTCTTTCTCTTGTAGATGGACAGCACCTTTTATCATAAGTTTCACAGAATTATCTTGGGTCATTATGTTACTGAGAATAATTAATTTATTCATAATGGATCATCATATAATATTGCTGACATTATGTATAATGTTATCTTGTTCTCATGTCACTTTGCATCAGGTTATGTCTTTCCACGTTTTTCTTAAGAGCATTTTACTCACTTCATTTCTTTCTTTTTCTTTTCTTTTCTTTCTTTCTTTTTTTTTTTGTCCAAGAGGCAATTGAGGTTGGTACTTGACCACAGTCACACAGCTAGATAGTGTTAAGTGTCTAAGGTTGGATTTAAACTTAGGTCTTCCTGACTCTAGGGCTAGTGCTCTATCTACTGTACTGTCTAGCTGCCCCTTGTTCATCATTTCTTTTTTTTTTTTAGCTTTATATTTTCAAAATATATACTTATTTAGTTTTCAACATTAACCCTTTCAAAACCTTGTGTTTCAAATCTTTTCTCCCTTCCCCCATTCCCTCTCTTAAATAGCAAATAATCCAATATATGTTTAACATGTGCAATTCTTCTATACATATTTCCGCAATTATCCTGCACTGGAAAAATCATATCAAAAAGGAAAAAAAACTGAGAAAACAAAAAGCAAGCAAGCAAACAACAACAAAAAAGTGAAAATACTATGTTGTGACCCACATTCAGTCCTCATAGTCCTCTCTCTGGATGCAGATGACTCCCTCCATCATAAGTCTTTTGGAATTGGCCTAAATCAACTCATTGTTGAAAAGAGTGACTTCTATCAGAATAGATCCTTGCATAATCTTGCTGTTGCCATGGACAATGTTCTCTTGATTCTACTTACTTCACTTAGCATCAGTTCATGTAAGCTTCTTCAGGCCTTTCTGAAATCATACTGCTGATCATTTCTTATAGAGCGATTATATTCAGTAAATGTTATGGAATATAACATTCATATATTATAACTTATTCAGCCATTCTCCAATTGATAGGCTTCCACTCAGTTTCCAGTTTCTTGCCACTACAAAAGGGTTGCCATAAACATTTTTGCACATACAAGTCCTTTGCCCTCCTTTAAGATCCCTGGGATACAGGCTTAGTAGAGACACTGCTGGATCAAAGGGTATACACAGTTTGATAACTCTTTGGGCGTAGTTCCAAATTGCTCTCCAGAATGACTGGGTCAGTTCACATTTCCATCAACAATGTATTAGTGTCCCAGTTTTCCCACATTCCTTCCAACATTTATCACTATCTTTTCCTGTCATCTTGGCCAATCTGAGAGTCCAACAATACCTCAGAGTTGTCTTAATTTGCATTTGTTTGATCAATAGTGATTTAGTTGTTCATTGTTTCTTAAAGCACAATAGAATTCCACAATTATGTCTCTTGACTTATTTAGTCATTCCCCAACTGATGGATAATTCCTCAATTTCCAGTTCTTTCCCTTCACTAAAAGAGTTTCAATAAATATTTTTGTACACATCAGTCCTTTTCCTTTTTAATTTTTTTTTATCTTTTATACAGATCTAGTAGCAGTATTGCTTAGTGAAAGAATATGCCTGGTCTGTAGCCTTTTGGGCACAGTTCAAATTGTTTAATTTTCCTACATCTCCCCCCACCACCACCATTTATCATTTTCCTTTTTTGTCATTTTAGAAAATCTGATGAGTATAAGTTAGTTCAAAGTTGTTTAATTTGCATTCTCTCATCAATAATGATTTAGAGCATTTTTTTGATATGACTATAAACAGCTATGATTGCTTTGTCTGAAAACAGACTGTTCATATCATTTGACCATTTATCAATTGAAGAATTGCTCTTGGTTCTATAAATTTGACTCAATTTTCTTTATGCTTGAGAAATGAAATCTTTATCAGAAATAGTCAATGTAAAAAATTTGGGGGGGAAGATTCTGGGAAGATTTGGTAAATTTCAAGCTCTCCTGATTTCCCCCACAAATAGAACACATTTTCACCTCAGGGAGGACATAGACTGGTGAAAAATCAGGAAGACTTGGGGCAGAATTGGGTTCCTCCCGGGTTTTAACCTGAGAAGATCTGAAGAAAGGCCCCAGGCTGGAATTAACCCGTCTGAAGTGCAAACACCTCCAGGCTAACTTCCCAGAAACATTAAGTGGAGACCCATCAGGCTAACTGGGTATGGCTGAAGCTGCTTCAGGAACTACAGAGACTTTCACCTCTCTAGAGTTTGAGTCCCAGAAGACTGAGCAAGTGATTGGGAACACTGGACTCAGCTGTGCTGTTGAGACATGGCCCTTGGTGAGAAGGAACTAGCATCAGGTGAGTGCAAAAGCAGTAGGGTAGGGGCACTGCTGCCTGTGGGCACTTGCAGGATGGTGGAGCTCATTGGTTTAGGGTTCCTGGTCAGAATGGGGACTGAAGGGAAGCTAGAGGCACTGTTCTCCTACCCCACAATTAGAGATTATTAGATATCACTAATACCTGTTATTAAAAAAAAAAAGAACCAGCAAAGAAAGAACCCCACCATTGAAACATATTATGGGAACAGGAAAGACCAAGATTCTTCAGAGGACACATATTTTAAAAAAAAAAAAAAAAAGCTTCTACCACAAAGAAAAATGTGAAATGACTCCCTACCCAGAGAGAATTTATAGAAGAACTCAAAAAAGAATTAAAAAATCAAATGAGAGACATTGAGGAAAAATTAAAGAAAAAAATTAAAACTATCCAAGCAAAACAAGAAGCTTAAGAAAAAAAAAATTGACCAACTAGAAAAAGAGATACAGAGTCTCAAAGATGAAAACAATGCTTTGAAAATTAGAATTGGGCAAGGGGAAGCCAGTGAAGCTATGAGAGATGAAGAAATAACTAAACAGGTTATAAAGAGTGAGAAAATAGAATAGAATGTGAAACATCTTATATGAAAAATTACTGATCTGGAAAACAGATTAAGAAGAGAAAATTTAAGAATAATTGGACTACCGATAAGTTCTGTCCAAAAAGAGAACTTTGGCACAAAACAACCCAAGAAGATTTTTCTAGAGTGATAGAACATGAGGGGAAAATAGGGATTGGTGGATTTTTTTTCCTACCAACAATAGAAAAAACTAAGCCTGGGGGGCCAAAAATATCATACCCAACAAAATTATCTATAATCCTCAATGAGAAAAAATGGATATTCAATGAACTTGCAGATTTTCAGGATTTTTATCAACCAAACACAAACTTAACAGAAAATTTAACCTATAAGAGTCAATATGAAAGATCAATTTTAAGAAATTTAATATGGACGACCTGTTGAAACATGGACAAATTATACTTTTTTATAGATATACATGTATACATGTATGCATATAAGCTTCACATCAACAATAGAGGAGCACAAAAGAAAGACTGGGGTAGAGTTAAGGTAAAAATAGCATCATGTTATACAAATACAAATGAAGTGCAGAGGAAGAATAGATACAGACATTAGAGGGGGAAGGAGGGCTCGTAATTCTGAAAAGCTACTCACATTGGGAATGGGTTCAATAGGCAAGACAGCAGATATACTTTGAAGTGTATGGCACCTTCCAAAATCTAAAGGAGGGAGGCATGGGCAGATGGGGAAGCAAAGGGTGAGGGAAGAAAATAAGGGAGGGATCCTTGATTGAGTGGAGGTTAAATAATAGCAAGGGAAATTATGGAGCAGAATTTACTTAAAGAGGTAGGAGGGATAGAAAGATGTGTGTGTTTGTGTGTGTGTGTGTGTGTGTGTGTGTGTGGAGTGGGTATGGGTGTGAGTGTATATGTATTATATATGTGTATATAAATATATTTTTTCTTAAATGTAGCTTGCTTGAGGGGGGGGGGATGAAAGGAGAGGAAAAGAATAAAATAAAAAAGATGAGCAGCAGAGAACCAAAGAATAATTTACAAGGAAGTAAAGAAAAAATGGTAATTCATGAATATAATTTCTTCTACACACACACACACACACACACACACACACCACAATCTGGTAATTTGTTGTTATATATACTGAATTTTCCCTGATCTGCTGGTACATGACGGTGTTCTCTTTTGTTTTGCTTTATTTTGTTTTGTATTTCTTTTCTATTTTGCTTTTTTTTCCTACTCTGTTTTTTCAAATAAAAAAAGAAAAAGTAAAAAAAAAGAAAATTTCACAGTAATAATTAACAACTATGTATTTCTCTTCTATTCTTTCCACACCCCTCCCCCATTTATCCTATTCTCTCTCTCCTTTCACCCTATCCATCCTCAAATGTATATTGTTTCTCAATTTTATCTCCCCCAAATTTACCTCCTATTAATTCCACTTCCTTTCTCTTATCCCCATTCTTTCCTACTTTCTTGTATGGTAAGATAGATTTCTGCAATGCAATTGAGTGTCTATATTATTCTCTCTTTGAGCTAATTCAGATGAGAGTAAGGTTCATATGTTCTTCTCACTGATTCTTCCATTTCCCCTTCCACTATAAACTTTTTTCATGTTAGATAATTTATACCATTTTACCTCACTTTTTCCCTTTCTCCCCATGTATTCTTATTTCTTATCCCTTAATTTTATTTTTTTAGATAATCATACCATCACATTCAACTTACAACTCTGCTTTTTGGCTATGAATACTACTTCTAATTGCCCTAATAATTGGAAAGTTTTTAGGAGTTACTGATATTTTTTTTCATGTAGGAATATAAATATTTTGATCTTGGTGAATCACTTATAAGTTCTCTTTTATGTTTATCTTTTTATGCTTCTTTTGCATATTGTATTTATTTTCAAAAATAAAATTTCGTCAACAGTGCTTAGAAATCCTGTTTTATTGAATGTCTGTTTTTCCTCCTGAAAGATTATATTCATCCTTTTGGGCAGATGATTCTCAGTTTTAATCTTAACTCCTTTCCCCTTCAGAATATTATATTCCAAGGTTTCCTTTTTCCTTTTGAGCTTTTCCATGGCCTAAGACCAAGTCATATCTTTCTTTGAGCCTTTGGATGCAGGGGCTTTTACTTTATCTTGTGAGTGTGTATTTTGATCTTTGTCACCATAGTAACTTTCTGTGTTCAGATTTTTTTTCCTGTTATTTCCTCATTTTCTAGCTTGTTTCTTGTGACTTTTTACTCTATGCTAAAATGAGACTCTGTTTTCCAAGTAGAGGGGGCACTGTCTCAAGTTACCATTTTTTTTTCTGTAGCTTTTTTCTGAGGTAATTCTTGGGACCTGTACATTTTGGGCTCTTCCAAGGTGATGTAGTCTAAGGAGAGGTGAGTTTATTGTGCTCCTGTGCTGTGTGCTGCTTTATGAGTGACCAAAAATGTTCTTTTCAACCGTGGAATTGTGACCAGAGTCCCTGCTCCCCTTTGGAGTCCTCTGCTCTTTTAGTGTTCCTTCTCACTCTGGAACTAATACCCACAACTGTGACCCAGATCCAAGTGTAGGCAATGCAACAGTCTTGCCTCTGGTGCTAGGAACAGGACCCTGTAAATCTTTTGATCCCCTTACCATGTGTAGAAGTCTAGAGAACTCTTCTGCTATCACTGATTTTTTTGCTGGGGCCCAGGCTGCATTAGTACAGCTTGTACTAGTCTGTGTTCCTCTCTCACCCTTGTGCATCAGATCTTTCCTGCCAATCTTCTAAGTCGTCTTGGGCTGGAAAATTGTCTCGCTCTAGATATTTGTGGTGTATGCAACTCTAGAATTTGTTTAGAGTTATTTTTTAAAGGTTTTTGGAAGGGTTTGGGGGAGAACTTAGGCAGATCTTTTCCTTTAGTCTGCCATTTTGGATTTGCCTTCAATCTACAAATGGAATTGCATTCAAAGGCTAGCCTAAATGTCTTATTCTAAGAATTTTTTTTAATGCCATCATTATTGTTATCACACTAAAGATTTTTTGGTAGTTCTCAAATGTCCAGCATACGGGACCTTGATATCCTTCACATCAGTGGTGTCAATCTCAGTTAGAAGGGGAAGGGGACACTAAGCCAGACAAAAGAAATCTATGGACTGCATATTGATGACTACTTCTTTTTTTTTTTTGCCTGAGGCAATTGGAGTTAAGTGACTTGCCTAGGATTACACAGCTAGGAAATATTAAATGTTTGAGGTCAGATTTGAACAGGTCTTCCTGATTTCAGGACTGATGCTCTATCCACTGCCTGCCCAGCTATATATTAACTTATAAAATTAACATTATTATTATATAATTATTATAATTATAATAAAAAATAATAACATTTTAAACACAAATTAACATTATCTATATTGTATTCTATTTTTATTATTTTGTTAAATATTTTCCAATTACATTTTAACCTCATTTAGACACTTGGGAGTGTTGCTCACTGCTGATAAACCAAGGTTAGAGCAGTATATTGCTATTTCTACTTTACTTTATTATCAGTATTGTTATATTTAATGGATTCCCTTAGTTTGCTTTTTCTAAAAATCACAGAATCCAATCTGCATGGGAGATAAAATTCTTTTTCCCCCTCATTGATTTGGCATGAGTGTGATCTGCATGAAAACCTTAGAGATATGTTGTAAAAGAGACATAGTATGCTGAGATCCCAAGAGGGTATGGGACTTGGCCCAATATCTTGTAGTGGCCTTTTGTACTCTTCCTTCTTAACCTTTTCTTTTGCTTTCATCTTGGTTATATTTTTCATTTCTTTTATGGGCTCTTTGTTTTACTTTTCTCACAATGTTAACATTTCTTGATTGATTTGATTTGATGTGCTGATAGCTGAGATTTACTTTTGCATAGTGTTTTCATCCTTTTCTTTGACTCTTTTTTTTTTCATCCCTGTATTGAAAAATTTGTGATTCTGTTTTCCACTACTATTTCTGTATAGAATAGTTGTTGTTTTTATAATAGCTCTCTTAAACATTGTTATGATGTCAAAGACTATAATCACTCCAAGAAGTGATATTAGGATTTCCTGATGCTAATTTTCTGATAACAGTATTATTAGAGCAGGATTACCTGATATATTGATTAACTTTTAAATGTTATTGGTCAATAAAGTTTAAAGGAATATAACTATTTTAATTTTGAAAAATATAAAATTTTTTGAATAATTTTGAAATTTGATTTTTGAATAAATTTGAAAATTAATTAGGAGCTACCTAAATTCATAGAACTATCAAAAAAAATTTTCTTGAGATAGCAAAATGGCAAAAATATGAAACTACTATGAAATGACATTTAAAGGAACTCCACATTTTAAACAACAGTAAGAAAATGCATGTTTTGGTCTCACTTCTATCACTTATAAACTGTGTTTAGGTAGATTTCTTCAATATGAAATCCTCTTTACTTTTTAGTATGAAATCTTCTTTATCATATAATCTTCTATTAAATAGCCACTAAGGAAATTAAATTCTTCAAAATGGAGAAAGCACTGAAAATAAAGAATCAGGGAATAATAACAAAGATAGATAGCTGACAAGCTAAGTTTATTGCATGTTTAAGTTATATATATGTATGGATGAGTGAGGTTATAATCATTCATTTAGCATATATTTGATTTTTGCCAATTGAGAAATAAATCAATGAGTCTTAAATAGCACATCAGGAGTTACAAAGGTAATAACAAAGAACTTTGTTCAGATCAACAGTATCTAGCCTGTATTTGGTATGTGTAAGGCATTGACAAAACAAACTCTAGTCCCTGTCTTCAAGGAGCTTATGCACTTTTTGAAGTTGGGAAACAACAGATGCACATGAAGAGGAAGAGAACTCTAATTTTTAGGGGCATTAGGAAAGTCATCTTGAAGCTTCAAAGATGAGAAAGTGAAGAAGTATATAACAAGCATACAGGGGATCCTGTAAAAAGGTATAGGAGATAAGAGAATTCTGTGAATTTAAGAAATAGTAAGGCGATCAATTGACTAAAATATAGACTCCATGAAGAAAAAGAATGTGAAATAAATCTGAAAAAGTAGAATTTGTATTTTACTCTATAGGCAAAAGGGAGCTTCTAAAATCTCTTAAGCCAAGGGAGGTGGCATAGTGATTCCTGTGCTTTTAAGGAGATAATATTGATAACCCTATAAAGAATGGATTGTAGAGATGATAGTCTAAAGATTTGGAAACTGATTTGTGATAAGGGCCTAAACTAGAGTAGCGGCCATGTGAATGGAACAAATGTTTAAAAGATTAAAATGACAAGACTTGGCAATAATTGGATATAGAGAGTGAAAGAGAATAAGGACTTGAAGATAACTTTAAAGGTGAAAGGGTAATTACTGGCTAATTACCTTTTTTTTGTTTGTTTGTTTGTTTGTTTGTTTTTTTGCTGAGGCAATTTGGGTTAAATGACTTGCCCAGGGTTACACAGCTGGGAAGTGTTAAGTGACTGAGGGCAGATTTGAACTCAGGTTTTCCTGATTTCAGGGCTGATGCTGTATCCACTGTGCCACCTAGCTGCCACCTAGCTACCCCCTAATTACTCTGTAATAATGGAATGTTCTTATTATCCAATAGTAGATGATAGTAACTATAGTAAAAGGTGTATTGGAATAATTATTTTAAAAGTACAAGGAAAAATTTTAGGTTTTTTAAATTTATATTTGTTCTGAACTTAACAAATATCAAATAAAATGAGCATTTCCTTATACAGAGAAGAGGGAAAAAAAAGAAATGTACATAAAGCCATAGATCTCTGTTCTATATAGCTTGCTTTATATATAATAATGTTAAGCTATATAATAAGTTAAACCTATAGCTTTCAAAATTGTCCTACTTGTTTGTGTTTCTTCCTGGACTTCTTTCTGTTTTCTTCTCTGTATTAAAAAAACAACAACTATAGCAAATCCCTCTCCTTCTTTCCATTCCATTCCTGTTTTCCCTTTTTTCTCTTCCTTCTTCCTTCCTCTCTCCTATTCTCCTTTACCACTTCTAGTTTTTCCTTTCCCCTCTCTTTCCTTTCCTTTTCTTTCTTCCTACACCCTCCATTTTTCTTTCTTGCTACTGATCTCTTATCTTCTTCACCACTTCACTCCTTCCTCTCAACCCCCCAATTTTGGAAGAGAAGAAGAAAAAGAAAACCCTTGTGAGAAATAGGTATAGTTTTTATTATTATTATTATTATTTTTATTATAGCTTTTTATTGACAGAACATATGCATGGGTAATTTTTCAACACTGTCCCTTGCAATCACTTCTGTTCCAACTCCCTCTACCTTCTCCCCTAGATGGCAGGCAGTCTCATACATATTAAACATGTTAAAGTATATCTTAAGTACAATATGTGTGTATACATCCGTACAGTTCTCTTGTTGCACAAGAAAAATCAAATTCAGAAAGGTAAAAATAACCTGGGAAGAAAAACAAAAATGCAAGCAGTACACATTTATTTCCCAGTGTGTTTTCTCTGGGTGTAGCTGGTTCTGTCCATCATTAATCAATTGGAACTGAATTGGATCTTCTCATTGTTGAAGATATCCACTTCCATCAAAATATATCCTCATATAGTATTGTTGCTGAAGTGTATAATGATCTCCTAGTTCTACTCATTTCACTTAGCATCAGTTCATATAAGTCTCTCCATGCCTTTCTGTATTCATCCTGCTGGTCAGAGAAATAGGTATAGTTAAGCAAAACAAATTCCCACATTGGTTTTAACTGAAAATATTCTTTCTGTATATTGAGTCTGTTTCTTTGTCAAAAGGTGGCTAGCATACTTCATTTATCAATCTTCAAAATTATAGTTGGCTGGGGCAGCTAGGTAGCACAGTGGATAGAGTACCAGCTCTGAAGTCAGGAGAACCCAGGTTCAAATATGACCTTAGACACAGAACATTTCCTAGCTGTGTGACCCTGGGCAAGTCACTTAACCCCAATTGTCTCAGCCAAAAAAAAAAATAGTTGATCATTGTATTAATCAGAATTTTCAAATCTCTTCAAGTTGCTTTTCTTTATATTGATGGTATCAATGTATAAATTATTATTCTGGTTCTACTCATTTCAATCTGCTTCAGTTTATCCAATCTTTCCAAGTTCCCCCCCCCTTAGGGTACCCATTTTCCCTTTCTTCTGGTGCTGTAGTGGATACCATAATTTACTTAGCCATTCCCCAGTAGATAGACATTCACTAATTCTCTATTTTTGCTGCTACAAGCAGCACTGCTTCACCACTTCACTCCTATACTATAAATACTTTTATATGCATGTTCTTTTTCCTCTTTAATAGCTTAAGGAAAATTAACTTTTTCCCACTTCCTACCCATTATTCCTCTTCATTAGGGTTCATTCTGATAAAACTTTATTTCATTTTGTGGGTGGATGAAAGATTTATGCCTAGGAGATTCAGATTGACATCTAATTCATCTCTGACAATTTTAGTAAATCAGTGTTTTTTTTTTCTTAGTTAGAATAAAGACTACTCAGCCATTACATTTTTCAGTAGTGTCAAATTCAAATAGAAACAGAGCCCATTGAACTATATAAAAATCCCTGCAGGCTGTATATTATCTTAGAAAACTATGTATTACTATTTTTGTGTTCTATTTAATTTTTATATATTTTGTTAAATCTTTTCCAATGACATTTTAAATTGGTTCCACATTCAGGAACTGTTTCCATGTATGTGTTTGATACTTATATTGTAGACTATTCTAGTCTGTATTGATCTCACAATTATGAGGGGGAAATGTCTTTTTTTTTCCTGAACCCTTTGCTCAGAAACTTGGTCTGGTACCACCTTATATTATCATTTAAATACTTCAGTATGTAAGATTTGTCTTCCCAAGGTAGATGATAAAATCCTTCATCGCAAGAATTGTCATGTACTATTGCATCTTTCCCAGCATCTGAACTGGGATCTATGATTTCTTCAGTTGGAGAATTTAGATTAAATCTGAAGTTGTTGCTTAAGACATTCTAAAGTTAAATTATTTCCCCAGGGGGTCAGATAGCTAATAAGTATCAGAGGTTAGATTTCCAGACTACAAATTTAGCATTTTGTCTCAACAGGTCATGTTTCATTGTGTAAACCAAGAACATGGAACATATACCATGTGTGTAGACATTTATATGAATAATATTTGTTTGGGTCCATGATTTCTTTGATATAAGGAGCTCTTAGTCAAGAAACTTTCTGTACCAATACAGATCTATAAATATTTTCCATTTTATAGTATTAGAGATTGCACAGGGCATTGAGAAATTAACTAGTCTAGGAGTCCATATTAGGGTTCTTCTATTGGTCACTTTCCTAAGAATTTAAAACCTAACATTTATGATTCCATGATTGAGATCATAGATGTAAAATCAAAGGAATTTAGAGATCATCTACTCCAAACTTCTTCATTTTATAGATGAAGAAACTGAGGCCAACAGGTTAACTGGCATTACTTACATAATAAGTAATAAGTAGTAGAATCAGCTCTTTTATTTTTTTCTTCCATATCATATGACAACTTGAGTCAACCCTGAAAACAAACACTAAAATTATTCCAATAATAAATGTAGTTTACATGATGGTTCCCTAAACAGAAGAGAATCTAAGAAGAACAATTCGATGTTCTTTTTCTCTGTTAATTTGTTTTGAAGATTTAATTAACCTGCCATTTTTCCTATGTGCTTGATAATGTGAGTCACTAAATTATTTTTGAATTCAAGTTTCCCAGATGGGAAATTAGCTAACTAGCTTAGAAGTTAAGTTGATAATGACACATCTTTATAACTCCCTTGGAGACTATTACAGGTAAGTAATTTTGTCTTCCCAAGAATAGGCATGTTTTTAACAAAACTAACTTGGAGAGAATGGCACTTAGTAATTTAAACCAATGCATTTGCATTGTATATGACACAAATAATTTCCTTAAATTTGTGATTTGATTTTTTTTCATTCACATGCATAGAAATAAGATTGAGTGTTAACCAAAATGGCTTTGGACATCAGGGAGAGTTTAAATAGGTTAAGATTAACAAATTCTGAATATTTAAGAGTTTTTTTAGTTTGCGCTTTTCACACAGAATTTATGCTAAAGTTTTTTGAGCAAATAAAATTGATAAATTAGGTTTTGTTTATAAATAGGCTCCATTATAATGTATAGTTTGTTTTTGGGATAAATCATTTTGAATTGTAGAGAGTATTTTTTAATTCTTTAAATTTATTTCAAATGATATGCTTTATTTGGATTAATCTGATTATGTTGAACATTATTTTTAGAAGAGAAAGGGAAAATCACTTTATGTTTAAAATTATATCATAAGCAAGAATAATTTTCTTTATATAAAATAATTAAACACATTTTAAAATAATGAAAAGTCTTATCAGGAGCAAAAATTAAAAAGTTGCTTAAGGATTGAATTTAGCTTCCCTAAACAGTTTTTTTTTGCAATAATAATAATATTTATATATGAATATAAATGTGTAGGCATGGTTCACTCTAAAAAATAAGTGGTTTTATTGTGGTTTTAGCTAGTATGTGGTTCATCCAAAGCAAAGCTGATATAGAAAAAAACTCTCAATCTATACAGTAACTCATGGTAAGTAATGAGAATATACTTTGAGGCCTTGGTTCCTTGGTGTCATTGATGTGGGTACCTCCTCTATCAGCACACATTGTAACTCTTTCAGGCCTCTGTATTCTGTTCAATTCTTGCCTGCATCTTTATTCATAAAAATTATATGCCAAAATTCTAAAGAGTGACTTCTGGTTTCTGGAGCAGTTTAGGGGTTAGAATGAGGCACTGAGATTTTTTTATTTGTTGTCTCACTCAATAAATGACTAGCCCACTTCCTTTTCTGGCCATAAATGCCATGACATTTTATATACCACTTCTTACATTTAATTCGTATCTATTAATATGCTACCCTATACTTATTTATACTGTCTTCATATTGATTTTAATTGTTTTGAAATCATGGTGTCCATAATTTGTTGTTTGTACTTATTATCCTTCTGAGTATGTTTCTTATTTTTCTCCCTCTAACTTTGCTTCAATAAACCCATTGTTTGCAATAAAGATTTTTAAAAAGAAAGAAGAAAAACAGTTTTACAAAACCAACCAACACATCAGTCATACATAAAAGCATCATTTCTGTGATGTCTTACATACTCAGTGAAGGGAGGGAAGTATATTTTTTATACTTACCTTTGATTTCTGTACCTTCCTTTACTATTTATTAGCTATTTATATTCTGTTCTTTTTGTCCAAAAATGTCCAAGATGGAAACAAGAAATAAATTTATATTAAGGAGTTCTTCCTTCTTCTTTTATTATATTCCTTTCTACCCTGAGCAAGCATTTCCCCTCCTTTCTTTGGTATTTTCCTTTTCTCCATTTTAGTATTAAAAAGCTCAACATTCTACATCACCCTTAACTCATTTTGAACTTTATTTATTCTTGACATTATTCTTATAGGTTTATATCATTCCTTTGATATTCATGCATTGTTTAGTTTTGCTCTTCTATCTTCAGTTCATGTCTTCTTAATACTTAATTAGGTATGTGACTCCCCTATGCATCCACAATGATCTCTTTAAAAAAAACTCATTTTCCCTTCTCCTCAGAATTGCTTCTTTTTGTGCTTCCAGGATTTCATGTTTAAGAACTCCCAATCCTCTGGACTGACATCTTTTGTAGAATTTTAAACCATTGGATCTCAAATATATTTTCTCTGCACCTTTTGAAATTGGCTCTCCAAAACCTGGATATATTTTATTTTGGGGAAAATATTTGTTTTACTTATACAGCAAGGAATATAAAAAGGATTTGTACTGAAGTCCATTTAATTCTTTCCAGTAGGCTTTCTTCTTCCCCAAAAGGACAGTAATGTTGTGAGATCACATAGCAAGGAAGAAAACCCAAAAATTGTTTTTAAAAGTAATGCAACTCTTTCCTTCAAGTTCATATTATTTTACCATAAAAATGTTTGAGCTTCATCAGAGATAAAGATCACAAATGATTCCTTCATGCTAATCACCACTCTGTTTCCAGTAACTACCGAATGTGATTTAATCTCAAAGTAACTTGCCACTTCACTCTGCTTGTCTTCTACCACTAGTCATTGCTTTCTTTTTCTTTTCAGTGATCCAGTCAATTACATTTATTAAGGTGCTACCATATGCCAAGCATTGTTCTAAGAGCTCCGTTCTTCCTTTATAGATCTCACTAGTTTATCTTTTAAAAAGATTTTTATTGTTATTCTTCTTCAGTTATCAATGATTACAAACAATTCAAAATTTGAAGAATAGGAAAGAATATTGCATATGAAACCAAGAAATTTTGCTACATATTTTTAGAAGAATATTAAACTTAACAAGGCAGAAACAATTAATTCTGTTGCCCATTTTGCTTCCCTTCTCAGTTACTTCTGTACAGCCTTAAAATGCCTCACTGATACTCTTTTTTTCAAGTCTATTATTGCCTAGCAACTCACTCTCTCTGCCCAAGTAGAAACTCTTTTTTATGTATGATTAGGCAAAAATAACAAATTGGCCATTTCTTAAAATGCATGTTTGTTTCTATACCCCTAATATAGTCCTTTTCTGTCAAGAGGCAGAAGATATGTTTCATCATCAATCTTTTTGAAGTCATCATTGGTTGATTCTTTGATCAGAGAGTAGGATATATTTTAGACTATACCCTAGCTTTACTCTCCTGTGTCAAATTCTAAGCTGTGAAATGGTCATTTCCCCTGTAGGTTCTCATCATTTCTACTTTGTCATTTAGTTCCTTCCTTTGGCAAGATTTTATTACAGAATGTTACTTTTATTGAGTTTTCCATCTTTTGGAGTAGGAAGCTATGATTCACAAACTATGATTCATAAAATGCTCAGTTTTTGTCAGAAAGAGAGTCTCTGCAAATGTTTGGATGATTGAAATCTCTAGTCATTGGTACATTATGCCTCTGCTAGGCTTGTGATCTGTTTCTTGATTTATTCTTCAATTTCCTGTGAATTTATAGGAATCTTCCACCTTTACTCTTCTCTTATTGTATGAATCGAGCAACAAGCATTTATGAAGCATATGCTATGTGCCAGGCACTATATTAGATCCTGAGAATACAAAGACCAAAAAATAATTTTAAAAAAGCTTCAGATTTTTTAATAGCTTTTTTTATACAAAATATATGCATGAGTAATTTTTCAACACTGACCCTTGCAAAAACTTCTATTTAAACTTCCCCCCCTTCCCTCCACCCCTCCTCTAGATGGCAGGTAGTCCCATACATGTTAAATATGTTAAAGTATATGTTAAATACAAAATATGTATACATATTTATGCAGTTATCGTGTTGCACAAGGAAGATCGGATTTAGAAAGAAGCTGAGAAGAAAAAACAAAAACGCAAGCAAACAATAACAGAGTGGAAATGTTGTGTTATGTTCTGTACTCATTTTCCAGTTTTCTTTCTCTGGGTATAGCTGGTTCTGTTCATTACAGATCAATTGGAACTAATTTGGGATTCTCTCATTGTTGAAGAGAGCCATGTCCATCAGAATTGATCTATTATGTAGTATTGTTGTTGAAGTGCATAATGATCTCCCTGTTCTGCTCATTTTACTTAGCATCAGTTCATGTATGTCTCTCCAAGCCTCTCTGTATTTATCCTGCTGGTCATTTCTTATAGAACAATAATATTCCCATAACATTCATTTACCACAATTTATTCAGCCATTCTTTGATTGGTGGGAATCCCTTCAATTTCCAGTTTCTAGCCACTATGAAGAGTGTGAAGATCGTGTATTTTTAAATCAGCAGGAGGCAGGAATTCAGGTTAGGGGAAAATCATCAGTCTTTATTCTCAGTGAAGAAGGATCACAGGTGGAAGAGAATCGGCGATAGCAATGTGTGCAGCTGAGTCAAGAAGTTAGCTAGACCAGCAGCCACACGACCAGCAGCTAGGAGTATGGAACCCAGGCCCAATCTCTCCCAGCTTCTCTTCCTGTCTCTCTCTGCTTCTACCCACCAAAATTGTCATTTCCTATACAACACATCAGGACTTGCACGGAGAGTGGGCAGGGACCATTCTTTATCCAATCATGTATATTAATAGAATATAACCCAATTACTATTTAGCCTCACGTACTTGGGACCTCAGTGCATCAACTCAAACCTCAGCCCATTACAAAGAGGGCTGCCACAAACATTTTTGTACATACAGGTCCCTTTCCCTTCTTTAATATCTCTTTGGGATATAAAAAAGCTTCAGTTTTAAAAAAGTCTATACTCTATGGGGAAGTAAAGAAGCATGTTCACATAATTAAATACAAAATAATTTAATGGAGAGGGTGATCAAGAAAAACCTTATTTAAGAGGTAGTGCTTGCAATGAATGTTAAAAGAATCTATAATCTCTAGGATATAGATAGGTAAGGGGGAAGTAGATTATCCCCCTTACCTATAGAGTTTGCTCGTCTTCCTTATCTTCAGACTACTATCTGGAATTAAAATGTATTACATATTTTTTATTGTTATAAAAAGAGCTAAATAATAATCTTTCTGATGATCCTTTGAAATCATAAGATTGAACACAGGTGGTATTTATTTCATAACAGATTGTGTTCTAAAAGTTCATTTGGAAGCTTTGGAGGTAGCCTACAAAAGCTTTTCTTAATTCTAAATGTGCCTAGAAGTGTTGAACTATATTAATATGCTATTAATTGATATTGAACCAAAACATAATGTGCCATAATATTTTTGTGGGAAAATGTTCTCTGAAGTCTAACATAGGATGTCAGGAAACTATGTCTCTCCCCCCCCCCCATACTTCCCTAGGTATCCCAGGCACATATTCCCTTGTGCAGAATCTCACCATTTGGGCCCAAACCCTTAAAACTGGGCATTTGTTTGCTCTAGGCAAGATTTGAAATTCATCCCTTTTACTCCATCCCTTTTGCTATAGACCTCTACTATAATATTTACAACTTGACTTATCAAAAAATTAATCCCAAAATATTTTGTGATCACTTCTCCCTTTAAAATCTTCATTAATATTCCTTTTATTAATATTATTGTCAGAAATCAAAATTATCTCACTGTGGCAAACTCAGAAGTCCAACACTATCAAATGAACGATCTTGTTGCTTCAAAGTAAAAATAGTAAGAAGTATTCTCTTCTCTTCAAGCTGTTGTAGGTCTTCTGTACTTTTGAAAAAAATGCTTCATTTTATCTTTTGAAGTTTTAAACTGTAATTTTCACAAAACTAGGTTCATATTTGCAAAGCTCTGAAGTATATTCACTCTACCTTCCCTTAAGAATTATTGTGGCTGTCAAGTTTAAATATACATGATTTCTAGGAAGTCATAATGATGATTTGTTTCTCTTCTGTAAGGCTTTTGGTTTAGTTGAGATGTTTGTGAATTGAAAGATGTGATTCTGAACATGGCTTAAATTTTAACAGAAAATCTTACAAGATATTCTGAAAATACCAAATATCTATTATTTATTATGAAACTCGGGGGCTTTACATATACTCTGTGAGTCTTAATAGATGAAATAACTATCTTTCATTTTAGCCACTGTGTTAGCTGTGTTATATAAGAAAACAGCATGTAAACTTTGTTTTTCTTAATATGTCTTTTGCATAGGTTCAACTTGGCCAAGCAGAAATCAAATGCCCTATCACAGAATGCAATGAATACCTAGAGGAAACAACTGTTCTCTATAACCTGCCACATGATGATGTCATCAAATACAAGTACTTCTTGGAACTCAGCCGTATTGACTCCAGCACCAAGCCATGCCCTCAATGCAAGCACTTTACAACCTACAAGAAGAGAGGACATGGTCCAACCCCTACCAAATTGGAAAACAAATACAAAGTGAGCATGCTCACCAGAGCTATGGAATAATGTCACATGATAGGAGCAGCCAAAGTAGGACAGCATGTGGTGGGCATTAAGTGGGCTTTCTTCTCTTACTGGAGCCTAATGTAAGCTATGTTTTAGAATATGGTTCTATAGTACTATATCCCTACATAAATATTCAAGTCCTACAAACATGTATTCATGGATGTAATTGTGATTATATTTTATATACACAGGTTTCAGACACTATCCATTTTACCTTAAGAAGATTAAGAATACATCATATATACAAAATTAAAGTTTAATATTTAAAGAAATAACAATTTACAATGTTGTAAGGTTTCTTGCACCTACATATGTTAGGCTATTTGCACTGGTCTCCTGTGACTCAATTATTTTGACTATGGCCAGAGTAGAAGACTTTTATAAACTTTATGATGTTTAAGTAAAATGGCAAAATGAAGGTTTCTTTGTATTTTAAGGTAATTTTTAAAATACCCTATGTCTTTGGAGGAGTTATAAAAGTCACCAAGTGGTTTAAATGGAATTGTAATTTGGTAGATAGTTTTCTCCAGTGTTTCAAGTTTGATATGGTATATATAGTGAAGTTGTAAGGGTCATTAAGATCTCATCTGCCTTTGAAAATGGGACCTCTATTAAATATCAGACAGTTTTAATTCTTATATAGTTAGTCTTATTTATATTATTATTGCTTAATGTATGACATCTGCTGGATGATTTTATTAATTTTATTCCCCAGTAATCCCCAATAATTGTGTGGGTTTTTTTTTAAATTTAACAACATGTATATATAATCTAGATAAGGATAAAGCTGTAGTGGTGATTTAAAGCAAACAAACAACTGAATTAATATTACAAGAATAGTTTTTCTTCAACTCTGACTTAGAAATCTTTTATTCTACAACTTTATTTATATTTATTTTATTGGGATTAGTTTCCATGATAAATACTTGAATTCTGCAGTTTGCAGCATTTAAATGATTTCCTAAATTTTAGAACCTACAATGAAGAGTAAAATTTCAGATCCAGTCAATTTATGACATATACTTTTTCAACCACTTGATAGATGATTCTTACTGAAGAAAAAGCTTGGAATTTTTGTTTTTACATAAAGAGATCATAAGGAGGGGGATTGTTATTAACAATTATAACAATAGAATTTTGCAAATAATCACCTCAACTGGGACCACTCAAGTCATCTTATGGTGGGAATAATTTCCTAGTTTAATTATTAAAAGGGAAATATTGAAAGGGAAAAAGTGTCTAGATTCCATTCATATTTGTAGAAGCAAAAATTCTATTGAATTTTATTGAATTTTTTTTTAAATAGAGTTAGAACCTTTTGGTCTATGTGTTAATTGACTGATAACCTTCTCCACACTCCTTTTAGAGCCCAGTAAGTGTTTTGTGGGGTAGATAAATGAAAATGAGATTTAAATAAAGCCAAACTTGGTTTATTTAGGTCTAGAAATTTTTCTTCTCTGTAAAAGAAGGTAAATATGCTTTCAGGTAATTTTTTAAAAAATTGTCCATTTCAATCCATGCAAAAATTTGAAAAATGCTGTACAACATGCAAGAACAGTGCATCCTTCGTCAAATTGAAATTGCTAGAATATGAAAGAAAGTCTATGAGAAACTGTTTGAAGTATCCATTTCCTTCTCTGAAGCACACAGTATAAGAAAATTTGTTGATGAGTTCAGCTATTCCTAAAGAAATAGGAGTCTTACTATTAGGGTTTCTGCTATTATTAATATACTTAATTTTATACAATATTTTTCCAACCAAGGAACTTAGTATAGTTTCTAAATGTATAATTCATTCTTTGTATAGCTAAATATGCAAGATGGATAGATAGCAGTAACAATATTATCCAAACGAAATAATTCTTTAAGATAGTTTAATAAGTGCCAAAACTGGGCACAAAACACCATCCTGGATGTAGAGGGCCAGAACTTTGGAGACGTATACTTGAAAGAAGTATAGTTGAAACAAGGTGTTAACTCAGTGTGATTGATGAGAAAATGGTTTTCTAGTTCATATATATCTAGTATGATATAATGATATAATCACTCTAGTTTGATGTAATGATATAATCACTCGTTTGATATAATGATATAATCACTAGATTGGCTTATACTCATTTTGCTGTAATGATATAGTTGTAATAGGGTATTTAAGGGCTGAGAAAACTGGGGACAAAGTCAGACTCAGATTGACACTGGTTGAGACTGGGTCAGACTGTGATAGACACAGACAGTGAAAGAGACAATAAAGACTTTGGATTCTGTTCCTAACCATTCTCAGGTTGACTATCCTGCTGAGACCAAGGCCTGTCTGGAGGATCTCCAGAAAGCTAGCCCGAACATTACACTCCTTATTTCCATTTCTATCCCCTATACAGATATTCTATTGTTTGCCATTGATAGGAAGAGAAAAATTGGTATGGGGATAGACTTAATCTATTTAATCAATTCAAAGTCACAGATATAGGAAAATGACATAATAAACTTTCCATAATTTGTAACTATTCATTTCATTCCTTTTAAATAGATAGACTTGGGAAGTTCTAAACTATTAATACAATTTCATTACTTATACAGTTTATTTCCAAGTTCTTTAGAGTCCAACATTATTATTATTATTTTTGAGACTAGCTCTCCACTTCTTATCAAGGTAAGTACAGCAGCCAAATGGATTCAGTCCCAGCATTGAACATCACAGGAGCTTTGACCCCCTTTATTTTCTGACCCCTCTTTAGGCACCTTGATGTTCTATCCTATCAACTTTCAGGCCCTCATTAAATTGGTGTCAGATTTAATAGGGCATAGTCTATTGCTTATCAGAAATCCAAATGGTTTTACCTGCCTCAGCCTCCCCAGTAGTAAGGATTACAGACATATACCAAGATTCTTAACCCAATATCACTATTAATTAATAGTAAATTATAGCTGAGAGCATGGGATTTCAGCAATATTAATTTGTATTGTAAGGCAATGGAAACATTATTTAAGTTGCTGTTAATGGCAATCTACCCTGCATCTCTTGGATCCTCTGAAAGCATTTTAAATCCTGTTACAGTATTTCTATCGATCAACCCAAAAAAACATGTTTTTTTAAAAACTTATTTATAAAAATTGAGGTATTGAGGATATACCTTACATAATAACACTTCTTAATCATACCGTTACTACTGATTCCCACTATAGCATCAGAAAACTCTATTATGTCTCATAATTTGACTAATCATCCAAAGTACAATCTGGATAGGTAGCTGTTTCAGTTGACTATCCTTAGAGAATTCTTTTTTCAAGTGGAGATTGGCAAGTATCATACCCAGAGGTTTTAAAGTTCAAAAAATTGTTCCAATATGTCAGTTACCCTTATGGCCATCATCCCTTTTAAGGATTTCCAAGAAGTAGGTGGTATGGTGCCAGAATGTTGGATATGGAGATGAAGTGAATAGTTGGGAAATTGGAGTCATAGCCTTCTCCTTCTAGGGTTTGGCTGGCACATTGAGTCTTTCTCAGAATGAGACTTTTACAGCATGTGAATTATAGAATTGTAGGGTTGAGCACTGAAACTAAGGATACCAGAATGATGAAAGGCATAGAACTGAAAGTATGACAAGGATAGGGGCTTGTCATCTGGATTCAAGGGACCCGGCATGTGAGAGAATTGTTATCCATCTGTGTTCCACCCCACTCATTATTTTAGAAATTATGTTTCTGGGCTTGAGGAAGCAAGACATTGTTATGCAAGTTATATTGTTTCTAGTTTTGATAAAAACTTCTTTGAAGCTTTTAGTGTCTAAATTTTGGCCATCTAGGAATGTATCTCTCACTTATCTTATTGTTTCTTATGGAACTTACTGCCCACTCTGATACTGTTTCACATATGATCATGTATTCACACACCCAATTAGTGTAGTTGCATAGGGTAGTTTATAATTTAGTTCTGTTATTCTTTTGAAGTCATTGGCATAATAGGTTGGCTCTAAAATAGTTATATTTTGAATATTTGTTGAGATTGATAGTGCCAACTCAGTAAGAACTTAAGTCCTGTGTTAAAAAATTATGTCAAAATATCAAAATCTTGACTTCCAATATTTTGCTGTTTTAAAATAATATTTATTATTACAATTATGTCAATATTTTTTATTATTATCTGGTGAATTTTGGTTTTTTAATTGTTTAAAAAATGTGAAATAAGATATAGCAACAAAACATAAAAACAGTAAACAGTACTCAATTCCAAAGTACATCAAATAGCAATAAACAAAACTTTTAGACATATAGGCTTCATTCTTCCATCAGGAAGAAACTTCTCCAAGCAAAAGCTTGAGTAAGTAGACAGATTTTTCATTGTATTCTGAAAGTCAATAACCCATAGTTTTTCAAGGGAGGGAACTTCCAGACTGGGAAGTTTTTCCTGAGAGAAGTTTACCTTTGCTCAAACCCAGGGTTATTACCTCAAGTGTAGGATTTCTTTGTTTCCCTGTGATTCTGACTATGCTGCCTCTGGTACCAAAACCAGTTTCATCTTTCTAATAAAAGCCATGATAGCAATCTGCTACTTATTCTTTCTTTATAAAGTTCATAAACTCTTTTTCTCAGCTCACACTAATTATTCTCCTTTGAGCGGAGAAGTAAACAGAGAAGAGATTACTATAAAAAAGAATGAAAAATATTTATGGTAAATCTTAGGGGTAGTTTTATGTCTCTCTTTTGGTCCAGTTGGGAACCCAAAGAAATCTCTTTCTTGTATTGATTTGGCTCAGAATATTTAATAATTAGATGGTGTTAACTGTTGCAAAACAAGTTTCACTTGTGCCTTTCTCTAGTATAATTTAGAAGTATAATCAGTCCCATAAATAATTCAGTTTTATTAAATTCACCTTCAACTTCTTTTCCCCAACATATCAAAAAAACCCTGAAAAGGCACAAAATTGTCCTTTGTCCCATCTCAAACTGAAAAATGAAATATCAATAAATGTACCTTTTTTGCCATTTAATAAATGCCAGTGATGTTCCCAAGCACTCTACGGATACAGATTCAAAGATGAGACATCCCTCTTGCATTGTACTAGAACCTAGATTTTTAAACTGTGGTTTGTGACCCTCTATGAGGTCTCACAGTTAATGTGGGAATTGCAAAATTATGATTTATTATCAGTAAATGTTTGATTTGTATACTTATTTTCTTCTGTATCATAGATCCATTTGCTAGTTTAGTGAAATTTATGGGTTACTTCTGAGAGTATTGTTTTTACATGCACAAAATAGAATGTATATGATTACTAATTAAGCCAATTACATTGTAATAGCGATCAAGTTTTTTTTTAAATGTCACTGTGGGCTCCAGGTTAAGAATCCTGTACTAGAGAGATACAACATATTCACAGATAAGTATAAGATATATACAAAACAAATACATAGGGAATAGGACAGAGGCATTAACAATTGGATAAAAACAGGAAAGGAGTTTTGAAAAAGGTGGCATTGAAGCTGTACTTTGAAGGAATCTGGGTATTCCAAGAGGTAAGGGTGAAACACAACAGCATTCTAGGCATTGGGTGATAGCCTGAGTTAAAGCACAAAGGCAAGAGATGTAATGCATAGGGAATAGTCACTAGACTGTTTAAAAATTACTTATACATTTTCAGATCCCAGATCAATGGATTTAGCTGCTTTTAATTGGCTCACTTTTTTTATTGGGCTTAGATTTCCTTCTGACAGAAGGTTTGATAAATATATACTAACCATTTGCCGTGGATAGAACACTGGCCCTGGAGTCTGGAGGACCTGATTTCAAATGTGGCCTCAGACACAATACTTCCTAGCTGTGTGATCCTGGACAAGTCATTTAATCCCAATTGTCTCTCAGAAAACAAAAACAAATATACTAGTATTGGTGTTGATATTGACATGAGAAGCTATTACATAAAGACTTTGTGGACTTCCCACCCCCATCCCTCAACAAATAAATGCTTTAGACAGCTACTTTCTGAGACTATAAATTGTAGAGAATATGCATTGATCTGGTTGCATTGGTAATAGTTTCTTACCTGGCACTTTCTAAACCAAAGAAATCGCAAATCTGATTTTTAAAAAAAGATACACATATACAATGTGTACATACATATAATTTTCCTCATAAGTTACGTTATGTCTTTTTACTCTCTTACTTTTCTCTAATATCATTACTTTAAATTGATAGTGTTTACAAATCACAAATCAGTATACATATCAACTCTCCAAGGTCAATTTAGTTTTTGAAACACTCTGATTCCTTTAAAGTTTAATGCATCACCAATATCAGGGAACTGACAGAAAACAAATGTAGATTTTTAAATGATTCTTGCTAACAGATTTATAAAAGAGAGAGAGATGAAATCATTTATCCTGTTTCAAAGATGTCAGCGGAAATAAATATTGTGTTATGTCTGTTAAGCTTTGTGTTTTACAGTTTGTATTATGATATTGGCATATTAAATCTTGTTAGGGATACATTCATATCTACATTCACTAATGACTTATTATCTTGGCTGACCTTCTCCTTGTCTTAGCTACAAGGATTTTGTGAAGGTTTCTTACTTGCTTTTTATCTATTAAAAATATTCCAGTTAGTATTAAAATTCTTCTTAAAATATTGGCCTTTTGTCTCATCTTAAAATAATAATTCCATGTTGTTGTTGTTTTTTTAAGATTCTAAACTTATGCTCATCAGGTTTCAGCTGGCAAATATAAATTTCTAACTGGTTTTGGGGTGAAACAGGTATAATTGAGGAGCACCAGAACATATCATCAGACATCAGTATGTGGGAACATATCAGAATTCCCACTTGCCATTTTCATATGATCATAGATTTAGAGTTGGAAAAAGCATTGCTTTAATTTATCAATGAAGGAAACATGGCATAGAGTAGTTAAGACTTGGCCAAGACCACACAGCTAGCCTGGTCCAGGATTTGAAAACAGGTTTTTTTTTTTTTTTTCTGACTCTGAATCTAGTGTCCTATTCACTGTGCCTATTCAATTCCTCTCATGCTTTATAAGGTGTGTGGACTCATTCCTTCTCCTGACAACTGAATTCTTGAGAGTTCAGGTAAGTCAGAAAAGCCAAACAGAAAGAAGCAACTGTAAGCTGAGTGTCCATGGACATTCAAAATACTATTGAAGAGTCTCTTTGCTTAAAAATGTGCTGGTAATGTAACAAATCATTCACCTTATTGTAAATCCCGTAATTATATTCCTTGGCCTCTGTGAGCCATCTTATTTATAGACTATTAATTACCCTTATAGGAGAGGCTTCAAGTAATGTCAAAGAGGTTGGTGTACCAAACTTCTGTTCTGGATCTTATCACTGTTTTTAGGTCATATTCTCCACTCTATCCTATTACTGTGGATTATTTTGTAAACAAATTTTAATTGTTTACAAATCTAAAGGTTTTTAGAAAGAAGAGGGTAGAAGCAGCTGGTGTTCAGAGAAATAGGTCATTTTAAATTGCATATTTAAATACCAATATAGAATGGCATGTTTTACATATTCAACATATTCATATGAGTTCTGGGACCTCAGAAAACATCTAATTCTCATTTTTACGTATGTGGAAGCTGAGACCTAGGGAAACATTTATTAAACTCTTATTGTGTGCTAGTAACTATGCTAAAATTGGCCAAAAAACAAAGAACAACAACAACAACAGTAAAAAAACACATTCTGTCCTCAAGGGACTCTCCATTCTAATAGGGGAGACAACATATAAACAACTATTTTGTGCAAACCAGGCAAATACACAATAGACTTGGAGTAATCTTATAAGGCAGGATTTCTTCAACTTTTTCCACTCTTGACTCTTTTTTACCATTCAAATTACTCTGGGTAGATAGTTTTTATAAAATAGGGGTACATAGTTTTATAAAATAGGGGCACAAGTTAGACATTTAGTGATGATAAATCATAATTTTATGAACCTGCATTCACTTATGCGACCCCATTTGGGGTTACAACTTACAGTTTAAGAAGCATTAAGATCAAAGAGAACTAGAAAAGGTTTCTAGCAGATCCTGGAACTTTAGACAAGATTTGTAGGAAACCAAAGAAGTTTGGAAATAGGGATGAAGAATTCTAGACATGAGGAACAGCCAATAAAAACATTTGGACTCAGAAAATGGGATGCAAAGAACAGCAAGGAGATCAGTAGCACTGCATTACAATTAATATGGAGGAGAATAAAGTGTAAGAAGAATGGAAAGGTAGAAAAAGATGAGGTTATGAAAAGCTTTAAAAGCCACATACCTTAAATTGATCCTGGAAAGACAATAGGGAGGGAACTTCTGGAGTTTATTGACTACGAGAAGTGATATGGTCAAATTTTGTCTATATTTATTTACCTAGTAAATGTTTAAGGCAGAATTTGAATCCAGGTCTTCTGACTCCAAGTCCAGAATCTTAGGCCTTTAGTTTTTTTTTTCTGTGTATTAATTATTTTCATGAAAGTTCCAATAAAATAAATATCTCATTTGAACATCAAATATGTTAGCTTTTGAGAGCTATCAAGCTATCAAGCATCTATAATTTCATTAGTGTGCTTTTCAGCAACACAGATTGCAACCCCTCTTAAATTTAGTAGATTTTTTTCTTTTTTTGAGATTTGTCATAACCAAAAATTTCATCACTTTATAGCCAACCTCATGATGTGTGCTTCTCAATTTACCTCATGCTCATATAGTTGGTATTTATTTACCTCATGCTCATATAGTTGGTATTTATTGAATTCCCTGGCTCCTACTCAATCTTGATAGTTTGAAAAATAAACTAGAACTTTTTCTTTGCTTTCATAGCCTTTGAGATCCTTGGATCACATCTGTGATATTGATGAGACATCAGGATAGGTCTTTAGTGGAGAAACTTTTGATTGTGTGTATTTCATTGATTGTATACATATAATATATTTGATACAATTTTGATTTTTATACAAAGTCATTTTGGCTCTTTCTGAGGAACAGGGTTGAATAATTAAAGATTCCATACAAATGAAATCAGTTTTACAAATTTCCTTGATTTTCAGATTTGTGTACTAGTTCTCATCATCATAATCATCAAAGACTAATGGTTAACTATATTAACAAATACATGGTATATATATTTTTAAATTAGTTTTTTTTGTCTTCAAAAGTCAATTCTTCTTTGGAAATATGGTAATAAACCTTCTCCTTCCTCTTACTGTCCCACTCCATATGCAACAGGGTATTTAAGAATAAAATTTTCCCTTAGGTGTTTTTAATTGAATATATATTTGGAAAGGACCTCAGTAGATCAGTATTCCACTTTAAATCTGCATTTAAATCTTCTAGACACCACTTCTGACAAGTGGTCATCCAGCCTTCATTCAAAGACTTCTAGTAAAAGGAAGCTCACTATCTTGTGAACTAGCCAATTACACTTTGTGCTAGCTCTCAGATAGGAAATTTTTCTTTATTCAGGCTCCATTTGCCTCTTAATTTCTATTCATCATTCTTAGTTCTGTCCTCTGATTTTCAAAGCTAACATTTTGTGGTTTCACATGTTTTGTAAGAATTTCTTAATTAAATTAGTAAACGAGGCTCTCTGCAAAAACTACAATATAATTTGTTTATGGTGAATGGCACCCTATAAAGGCACATTCATTTTGGTTAGGTTTCTGGGGAAAAAAATCTTAGCAGGAGGCAGTCAACTTAAATTTTATTCCTTAATATTGCTTCCTAGACCCTGTAAAAAAGGTCAATCAGAATCCTATTGGGTTTATAATCTACATTCATATCTCTTGTATTAACTACAGTATTGCTTTCTAGCCCACACATTAACTGTTACTTTGTACTATCTGATTATGATGTCATCTCAGTCATTCATCTTAGACATTCCTTCTTAGTATGTTTTGTTTGCACACACTGGTATTATTAGATCAATCAAAGTCTGTTTATCTTTGTTCTCAGGATCTGCCAGCCATGTTTCTGGAAAAAGGTTTGGAGGAGAGATTTTTTTTCAAAGCTTATCGTAACAGAAAAATAGAATAGTAGAGGAAAATTATTTAAAAATTGGGCAACAGACTATATTAAAAGTTCCTCCTATTTTGGACCCTAAAGGTTTTTTCAGAATTAAGTTTTATTTGGAGCATTTTTAGAGAACTACTTGTTATAAGGGAAAAGCAAAAAAACCATCTTTTATACTGTTATTGAAACAAGATCACTGAATTTGTTTTCTATGAAAGTAGTCCAAAAATCCTTAACACAAATCTCCCTTTATTATATGAACTTGGTATGGAGGTGCCTGTGGATTTTCAAAATTACTGCTAGTGAATGCAAGTCCTAACCAGTTCTATCAACTTTAAAAAACTCCAAGTACAAGTCAAGTGATCGGTTGTATCTTCTATCCAAAAATCAGTATCCCTAAGTATAAAAATAATTTTTATTTAAATGTTTCATATTGAGCAATAATTTTTAAAGTTTTATCAGTGTGAAATAGACAAAAATTACAAAATGGTCTTCAGTTCCATGAGGATCTTTCTCCTTTCATAATTGTAGTAATTGAGTGGACTAAAAATTAAATTGTATTACATGAATATAACCATTACAGTTATTGATGTAACTTTTTCCTAATAACCCAAAAGTGATTTACTAAAAGAATGGAACCAATTATATATTGACAGTATTTTTTGAAAGCTTTTTTATTTTCAAAACATATGCATGGATGATTTTTTCAACATTGACCCTTGCATAGCTTTGTGATCCAAATTTTCCCCTTTTCCCCTACTACCTTCCCTAGATGGCAAGCAATATTCAATATATATTATGCATGGTAAATAATATATTTACATTATTGTTATAGTTGATCTTAGTTGTCTGTGGTAACTGACTTCAAAGCTTATTTGCAATCCACTATGCCAGGTTGTTCTCAGTGCTCCCCTTGAAACTCTCTAAAACTCTTCAGTTTTAGAGAAGTTGTCAATCTGCCTCCTGAGAGAGGGAGTTTCTCCTCAGTAGTCATTACACCAATGGAATCCCATCCTCAGACCCTCTCCAAAATGTTTTAGGTTTTTGTTTGTTTGTTTGTTTGTTTTGAATGAAAACATAAAATAGGAGGTTGCAAATTAAAGGGAAAGTTAATTAGGCTTTCCTCAGAAGAATGATAAAAGAGTAGGCAAAATTAGTTTCACTGTGAACCTAAACATTGCTCACATTGCACAGTATATCCTTATGACACTTTCAAAATAAGCCTAAATAACAATACTAACTTGAAGGTGATTGCAGCTTTTGCACCAACATCAATTGCATAAGTAAATTCTACAAAAAAATTGTCAGGATACTTTGAATTGCAGGAAAGCTAGAAAATATGGTTTATGATTAGTAACAAAGAGGGGGCAAAAGCATATAAACTACTCAGACATATCACATCTGTATATCTCAAGTTGTTTATTCACAAAAGTTGGAAAGCATTGAAACCTTGGCTTAATAATTTAATTTATTTTTTACATTTTATTTATTTTTAAATGTTTATTATTTACTTCTGATTAACAAGCATTTGTTTTGTCTCCTTGCTTCCCCTTCCCAGTTTAGTAACACAGAAAAAGAAAATATAATAAATATGCATAGTAAAACAAAACAAACTCCCACATTAGCATTCTTTAAAAATGAGATCATTTTACTCTCCAGTGCAGTCAGAGAAATCACCATATCATAATGTTAAGGACAGCTTTCACTCTGGAGCCAACTTAAAGAATATTTTAAGGAAAAAAAAACCTTTCATATAATTAATACTCTAACTTCTCTATGATGACATCCTTTAAGTTCATGCTTTAGGTGCAGTATCTATTTACGTAATCATTTTCTATTTTGTTTTAAGTACTGTTGAATGCATGCTAAAAATGAAGCTAGTTAACCAAATTTTATTCTGAACCAAATAGTATGATAGTTGAATGTTGCCCTGCAGTGGGAGATAATGGATAGAGTCTGATCAGAATTAACAAGCACCATGTTTAAATCCTATTTCTGATATTTTGGTATTGTGCCCCTAAAAAGCTGCTTAACTTTTCAGGTCCCTCAGGCAGCTCTCACAGAGAAAAAACAGATGCTGATTTTCACTGATACGAGGATTCTCTTCAACCGCAATCTCTCTAATATCTATGAAATCAGAGGTCTAAACCAATTTTTTTTAATGGTGTTCATGTGCTTTCCTTATATTTAAAAAGACAGATGTCTGACAAGGCATTGGCTTAGTGTTCATAAATCATCCCACAGTTTAGGAAATATAGTTGCAGTGTTTAAAGGATCTATTCAGAAAAATATTAAAGCAGAAGGTACCCTTATTTAACAACCCTAGAATCTGCCCTAAGAAATGGGCTCATCTTGTAGTTCTAGTCTATTCCCCTTCCAGATGGTTTTCAGTATGGATAAATTATGAGGCACTGGGGAGGTTCAAGGTCTGCCTAAATGTGCTAGCTTAGATTTAAGATTGGAAAATTATGTGGAGTATAGCACAAACTTTAGAATTATCCTCATTTTTTCCCTAACAGTTAAAAAAGAAGTGTTTCCCCTTTGAGCCATATAATATTAATTTACTATTATGGAATTTTTTGTTTGAACTAAAAGTTATTTTCTTCAGTTTCTCCGAGTTAAATCTGAGTTCCTTTCGTTGGCCCCTTCCCACCATTTTTCTTCATATATGAATATTCTCTATGGCAACCAAGTTAATTGCCCCTGTCCCTTATTTTCCTTTTGCTTTCACAGATCCAATGCCCCATTTGCCAATTTGTCTGGTGTTTTAAGTGCCACTCCCCCTGGCATGAAGGTGTTAATTGCAAGGAATACAAAAAAGGAGACAAGCTATTGCGTCACTGGGCCAGTGAAATTGAGCATGGTCAGAGGAATGCCCAAAAGTGTCCAAAGTGCAAGGTGAGTTAACCTCTAAGAGAGAGATGGAATGAACAAGACGTATCATTTAGCTTATTTTTACAGCTGTAGAGATGTTCATTTGTACTTAGTCCAGTGCCTGATACATAGTAGGCACTTAATAAATGTTCATTGAATTGAATTGATAAAAAATACTAATTCACAAAGAGGTTGTAATAAATCTAATGCTTCTTTTTAAAAAGAGAAAATCTACTTCAGAAATAAGAATATCAATTTAAAAATAGAATTTTGTTAAAGGAATAAGCTTGATATTTTTTATGAGTTTATATATACCTCCTAAAATATATTTCATTTAAAATAATTTTACACTGTAGAAAGTTTATTTAAGCAAATAAGAAGATACATGTATTTTTCTTCATTTCTTTTCTATTATAAATTTTATGGAGGATATAATCAAGCTGTCATTAAAATTTTTTGAAGAGAATAACTCAAACTAAATTAACTTTCTTTTTATGTGTATCTGATAAGATATTAGTTATATAAATTTCCATAGGCCTTTCTTGACAATGTCCATATTTATCATGAATAGAATCAGTCAGGAAGAGACATAGGATTTGCTCAATTATTCCCTATAATGTCTGATCAATGTTGGAAATTCTTAGGCTCAAATCAGTGGGTTGCTCAACAATAAAAATAATGTCTGTTGAGAACAGATAAATGTATGAAACAAAACAAAACAAAAAATAGCTATTGTCCATAATGTTTTATAACTTGTTTCTATAACACTGGTATTTCCACACTCAAATAAGGTGATCCTGAGTTTTATTTACTGTTATGCTGTTGTCTTATAGTAGCCAGACTAGGACGGCAAACTAGAAAACATTTAAATGAATTTTAACATTTAATTAGAGGTGTTATAAGTATTGAACTCTATAGTTATTATATGGTCATTTAACTAATGAGGCAAATCAAAAATGAAAAGTTATACAGTTTGTGTGTATAATTTTGCAATGTGTATCATGGAATAATGCATTGCAAGAACATTCCCAGGAATCATCTTGTTAGAATTCCAATGCAATTCTTGTTTAGATTTCTTTGTAATTTAAGTTATAATAGAATCTTTTATTTAAATTATGTTGCTACATAGTAAAGACTATACATATGAGTAGGAATTGCTTCATGTTTGCAGTGCAGCATTTTGGAAGAAGAAATTCAATAGCTGTTGATCTATAGCAAGGATGAAAATAAAAGTCTATAATTAAAGAATTATAGAAGAGTGAAAAGACTCATTCAGGGAGACAGAATATATAATACTCAGATATGTTATTACCAAAATCTTAATACTGATTACTTGAGGTAACATTTGCTTGTCAATGAACAAATATTTTTTGTGAACTATTTAATGGGTATAATTATTCAAATTTGGAATGAAGTGGTCCTTCTTTATCATGTGCCTATTTAATCATTGAAAATGGTCAACCTTGTACAATTAAAGATCATGGACTATAATAATTGTTTTTCAAAAATTCAAAGATAGATTTCAATGAATTTTGTACTAACTTTCATATAAGACTAGAAAGAATAAAGAAAGGTTAGGACAATTTTCTGTCAAAGTTAATTGATACTCAGGGGGTACAATTAAAGACTACTTTTTTTTTTTAAAGTGGAGTTTTGTGAGAAAAAAAAGGAAATGTAGAAATAGGTATAACAAGCATAATAAATAGGTTCCCTTTAAAGGGAAAGAATTAATTAAGAGTTAGGGTCTGGGGCTAGAAATTAATTCATACCTCAGTCTCTACTAAGGTAACTCTTATTCACAATGTTTTCTGATGAACTAAATTTCTCTGAAGGCTTCTTTTGCCCAGTGAACTTCAGAGCTCTGTCTTGATGCTTGATGCATTGCTTCTGCTTTCTTTGAACTTTGCCCTCCTGATTTCTACTTTTATTTTGTTTTTACTTCTTTGTCCTTCATCATATCCTATGATGAACTAACTTAACTACCTCCTACATGAGAGCTCTAGTATGATTCATGTCCTGCTCAACTTGTACCGCCTTCTGTGCCAGCCTGAAATACTTCCTGGGATGAAATATTGTTGTCTAAGCCTGCCCTGTTCATGCTCCAAACTAACAACCTAGTTTTTTGCACTAATCCCTGCTAGCTAAGAAGAAGCTCAGACAAAAGGAGAAAGATAAAGTACAAGCAGAAAATGAAAAAAAATTTCCATGACAGGATAGGGTAGAATTTTTACAGAAAACTGAGTTAAAAAGATAAAGTACAAGCAGATAAATAAAAAAGTGAGGATACCAAAGTTAGATAAAAGAATCTAAATCTAAAAGATTACAAATTTCTCCAAATCAGTTATTTCCAGACAAAGGATATTCAACCAACACTTAGCTAAAACAATATAAAACTCTGTGGCTTGCCAAAAGAGTATGGAATCACAAGAAGTTCAGAATGGTTCCAAAGAAAGATAAAAGTCTTCAGGAAAAAGTTAGAAGGAATGTGGTAGAATGTATGGAATCTATTGCAGAAATAATTAGTAAAATAGAAAAACTTTAATCTTCAGTGGCAGGTTTCTCCAAAAAAGTGAAAAAAAAAAACAAATATGGAATAAAAATATCTGTACTGAAATGAGAAATGAAGGACAATATGAAAGAAGAAAAACAAAAGACAATTAAGTTAAAAGAACATATGATTTCTAAATAAGTAAGTCATTGAACTCAAAAATAATCTGTACAATGAACCATTGATTTCCCCAAAGAACATGTCATATTGAAAAAAATTAAATATGATAGCAAATAACAAAAGGAAGCTGCTCAGAACTGAATACAAAAAACAAAACACAACTTGAAAAATCCATAGTCTACCACTGAGAGTGGGGGTGATGTGCTTTAAGATATAGAATGGCTAAAACATAATAGTTCCAATGAGAAACAGCAAATTCTGTAATAAACCAGTGAAGTTAATTTCAAATATAAAGGAACAGAAAATGAAATAATACAAAACTAATTTGCACTTACTAGAAGCCTCTGAAGGAAATGAAAGAATATATTTCAAAACACAAAGGAGCTCAAAATGCAACCCAAAATGACAAATCCTGAAAACCTGAACCTTAGTTTTAAAGAGATGGGATATTAGATTAAAGAGAAACATTGAGAATAGGTGGAGCAGACTGTCTAGATTATTTAACTTGCAATCACCCCAAACAGAAGAAATCTAAGAAAGGTAAATGGGAATACAACTGTCAAGGAAAGAATGGATAATGAAAGAAATAATAGCTAGAGATAAAAAAAAACAGGAAGAAAAACACCAATGGCATTAAAAAAAATTCTTAGATGCAACATTTAAAAATTTGTTTTTTATAGTGTACAGATAAAAATAAAAATTTAATTTAAAAATAAAAAAAAAAATGGTAGAGGAGCAGGCCTGCAACACAGGTGCTAAATCTTGCAACCCTCCTACAGGTGGAGGTTGGAGGTGGAGATTACAGGTGAATCATTCTGATATATTATGTAATTATAGAATTAGAGGATGCATGAATGAGGAGAAGGGACATGTAAGATAAAGGAAAATGTTTGAGGTGCTGTAATCAAGTCCACAGATAACAAAAGAAAGGTTCAATTACAAAATGTTACCTGGAAAATATTTAGCCTTATGACTAGACTGTGCAAATATGATAAAAATGACAATAATAAAAATGTTAATTTACAGTTGTAATGCTATAAAACATGTGTTGAGGTCATTCTTTATGAATGTTTTAATAAGGAAAAAGGATGGTTTTGTTAATGATATTCCACAGTAGACCACATCTTGGATATCAGACAAGTTTTGAAAAAAGAAAATGCAAGATCCCACAGTACTCATTACTTGTTGATTATAAGAGTGTTTGATTTATTAGAGCAAAATTTGGCCTTGAAGGTTTTCTTTCAATAAGACACATCCAATCTATACATCAAATTTTTGAAAAGATGCAAAAAATAATCTTGTTCAAAAACCTTTTAATCATAAATATTAGTTAAAGGATAAAACAAGGAGATAAACATTTACCAAAGACGTTTACCATTATTATGGAGACAAACCAAAGCAGAATTCAAGTTGATGGTGAGCTCCTTTAGATGCTCCTGTTTAACCAATTCAGTAAGTGTTAAGCAACAAGTATTAAGGAGATTCTTCTCTTTCCCTCATCTTTCAGATCTAGGTGTTTGCTAAGTCCAATCATTTTTACCTCCACAGTCTCTCTTACTTACAGCTATCCTCTTCTGTCCAGTCATGCATTCCCCAATCTAATTTGACCTTTATCACTTTTCAGCTGGAGAAAGAAAATCCATTATAGAGAAGGAAGATTGAATAACAATTCATCATATATATATATATATATATATATATATATATATATATATATATACACACACATAGATATGTATTCATATTTCATCTTTACCAAGTTATATAGTTCTTATAACAAGATTATGGGGGAGGGGATGGACTCCTACACAAGCTTGTTTCACTTTTCAGATGTGAAAAACAAAGGGTAGAATGTTTTTACAAAATTTCTAAATGGAAGAATTGTGATGAGCTCATTATTAAATGTTGATTTTTTACACTAACTTAATTTGTCATTTTCATGTGTGTGTTTTTGCTATTTAAGAAATTAAGCAAAAATTAAATTTCCTTAAATTATTTTATAGACCTGGATTTAAAATAGGAGCAATCTAAATTCTGTTTGAGGCAGTTGAGAAGAATTGAGTTCAAAACCAGCATCAGACAATTAGCAGTAAGATTAGTCACTAAACTTCCACCTAACTCAGTTTCCTCAGCTGTAAAATGAAAATAAGAACATCTTCCTTCCATAGTTGTTGAGGATAAAATGAGATAATAGTTGTAAAACATGTAGTTCTGACACGGAGCTTAATAAATACTTATCTCTTTTCTCTTTTTCCTTATAGAAACAATATCTGTTTTTCTTAAGTGGATTGCAAAATCCTCCAAGACAAGACTATTTTAATTCTTTGTATGTATGTTTTATTAGTTATTTTTGTCTCAGCATTAAGCATATTGTCTTTAATATATCAAGTGTATTTCAAAAGATTCTATATACCCACTTCAATAAAAAATATTAGATTTTATAAATGTCTACACATTATGTTACTTTTATCAGATTCAAATTCCTCTTTAATTGGGTTAAGAAGGGAGTAGTAGGTTAAAGTAGTAGGAGAAATTTCAATAGTTGTTCAGTCTCCCATCGAGGATTTCAGTTTGGCCTCTGAGAAAGAATCAGCCATTAACTCTATTATCATAGAAACTGGAAATGTAACTAATAATGCATCTAGGCTTATCCAGGTCAAACCCAAATGCAGGCAGATACAGAAAAATAGCCACCCAAGGGAGGAAGCAAGTTTCAAGGAATGTCACCACTTGTAAGAAAAAGATTAAATCAGCTACACAATTAAGGATGTTGGTTACCTGATGTTGTAAGTTAATTTTCACATGTGCTCCATTTCCTTCACTACTTTTGAACTGTAAGTTTGATTTGTGTTCATTCTCCCCATAGATTCTCTACATATTTATTGGAGAGTGTGTCCAAGACTTTTGAGGGGGATTAAATTTCTAAACAAGTATTTTTTTCTATACTATTTTAGCAAATATCTTTCTAAAAGCTAATTGTCTGATTGATTAGCTTATAACGGGAAATATATTAGTAGGGAGTTATGAGCAAGAGTATTAGACAATATTATAAAAGTATTAGAAACCCAGTCCCTGAAGGATACTCCTAAAATCTCAACAAAGTAGTAGTTAGTCACTGTCTGGGGATCTGACCTATCAATGTGAGTGGGAACTGGGAAGTTGAGTGGAGGAATATGCAACACCTGAGGATTCAAAAAAAATATTTTTTGATTAACTTATTATTCCAGGCCCTCATCCATTGGGCTGAAAGCAGTGTCATCGCAAAAATATTCCAAAAGGCTATTTCATCCTGATTCAGCATGATTCAAATAGCAATTATTCAATAAATATCTGAATTTTCAAATAGGGTAGTAATCTGAAAAGTTAGTCCTGGAGCTCAACTATTCATACTAACAACATAAAAATAGCATCTGATCCATTAATCATAACTCACCACCACCACGAACAGCACCCCTATCCCCACATACAAAAACCCCAACCTTTTAAACATAATCTATATTTATGATAGAATTATGGGAGAAATAATATACTGTAATTTGTATTTAGAATTAAACAGATCAGATGTTATTTGTGAGCTTTTGAGTGTTCTGGTGGATTGGATGGATTTGATCTGATCTGATATTGTCTAAAAATTTCAAATGGAACAGAAACAGTACTGCTAAATTGTTAGAGGCATTTGGGAAGGCTTGTTTTATATGTTCTTAATTTTTCTTTTTTTTAATAGCACTAAACTGACAAATTCTGGGGGGAGGGGGAGGATGTAATCATAAAAGAAAATTAGCATCCTTGAAAAGGAACTGAATTACATATATACCTAACTCTAAATTTAGGGTTTGAGGATATACTTTTTAAAAAAAATGTTTTGGGGGATGTTCAGTATTATCAAATTGTCACCTTTGAAGTTAAACTCATTTCCCTTAGCAGTAGTCAGCCTAATTATCCAGTGAGTAATCAGAGTTCACAGATGGAACTTGGTTAGCTGGTAAGAAAAGTAACTGCTTTTATGCCACATTAACCTTCTCCTTGCTAGTTCATTGTTCTTTCTTGTGTAGAATAATAGAATATCTTTATACCAGCAAAATGTATTATAATTAGTAATAATACTATATTGTGCTAAGAAAATAAAGTGTTTTTTACAAAATTTTTACATTTACATTTACAAAAATCTACATTTTATGAAATTAAATTTTTTTGTTCATATCTCATATTTTTCCATCACCTTAATTTCCCCTCCTTAATTCATTCATCTCCTTCTTTAGTTCCACTCCCAAAGAGACATCCTTTTCAACAAATAATAAAAACAAAAAAAGTAAAAATGTTCAACAAAATCAATGAATACATCAACCAAGTCTTAGAGTATGTATAGTGCTACCTACCCATATCTTCAAAGTAAGGAGGAAACATGCATTCTCAAATCTCTGTTTCAGGGTCAAGATTGTCTTTAAAATTACATAGAATTCAGTTTTGATCTTTTGTTGTTGTATTGTTTGTTTTCATTTATACTCATGTAAGTCATATATATTGCTTCCCTGGATTAACTTTTTTACTTTACATCACTTCATATAAGTCTTACCGTCAGGTAATGTATTAAGTGTTAAAGCATGCATTCTCCTGTCACAATCCATAGATCTGGAGTTGGAAATACTCTTAGATCCTATCTTACTTCAATCCCCTCATTTTGCAGATGATGAGACTGAGGCTCAGAGGAGCTAAGTGATTTGTCTCTGTGTAAGGCTACATAATTTAAGGATTATTCAGCTAGTACATATATGAAACAGCACTTGAATCCGCATTTTTCTTGATCACTAGTCCAGAATCTTATCCATTACCATCATGCAAGACTTGAGGACCCAGAAAACATTAAATTCTATAGAGTTACATAAGTATGCTTACAATATATGCAAGAAGGTTATATCATAAAATTTCTCACTAAAGTTTCCTTACTACATTTTCAGAAAGATCTATACCAATTTTTTGAGAGTCTACTGGAAATGAAATTTATTACAATATGCTATAACAAAGAATAAAAATAAATAGGAAAAGTCCTTAAAACCCTTACAAATCATTTATATAAATATGTATAAATTAAGAGTACAAACAATATACATTCAGAATATTTATTGGAATGCTACAGCTCTGTAAGGGGAAGACGGACACATTGTTAACCCTTTGTCTCAGGAAGATTTTGGCTCCATTTTCTGTTGTTGCAGGAGCAGCTATAGAGAACACCTGATCATAATTCTGCAAGGATATTTAGGAAAATTAGAAATTAAGCTCAGATCTTTTCTATACCATTCATGATTTGAGGTAGCTAGGGTTGGCTTGATTTAACTGAGCAAAGGTTCTTAACCTTTTGTGTGTGTGTGTGTGTGTGTGTGTGTGTGTGTGTGTGTGTATGTATGTATTCTGGACTCCTTTGGCAGAATGGTGAACTCTTCTCAGAATAATGTTTTTAAATGTATGAAATACACAGAATGATAAAGAAATCCAATTATATTGAAATAATTATCAAAATATTTTAAAAACAACAACAGCGACTAAGTTCATGGACCCTAAATTAACCCTAATCTAAAAGAAGAGACTATAGAGGTAATAAGAGTGTGTTGTGAGTGTGTATCTATAAGGGCATATCACATCTCAAATTCAAGAGTCATCCAAAGCTTGGAACTTTCTGTGTAATTCCTTTACTTGTTAGGGAATCATGATGTGTAAATCATGGAAGGGAGGACAGGCCTGTAACCTTATTTATAGAATTCACTCCTCCCCTGCTCAAATATATATATATATATATATATATATATATATATATATATATATATATATATACACACACTGTATATATATGTATACACACTGATATAGAGTAAAAAATAGTTAAGAAGACCACATCTTGTCTAATACAGCTTATCTACAGTATAGTTATCTGATATTACTTCTAGGACTCTGTTTCAGAAGGAAAATGGCATGTATGATATATATCATATGTGAGAGGCAGAGAGGAATACAGATTGAGGGAGTATTTGCTATAAAATGAATTTTTTAAAAAATCACTTGCCAGGAACGGTGGTACACTATGGTCTCTGATTCTGGGGAGACTGAGAGTGTTTGATTTTTTTTTTGAGGCTAGGAATTCTGAGCTGTACTAGAACAAAGTCTTGCCAAAATAATGAAACCCGTGGAGTAGAAGGCTAGCAGAATATCTAAGGAGGAGTAAAACGAGTTAGGTCAAAAGAACAAAACAGGGTAAGCTTCATGGTTTATTCAGATCTTGAATAAGACCTTGTAGCTATAAATGTGAAATATTATTCACATTATAAATGAGAAAACATTCTTAATTAAAGAAGGCTTCCTGGAAGTAGCAAATCCATAATTTGATAGAAGGATATGCCTGGATACTGAAAGGGAGACAGTTTTTCCTTATACTACTGCTTGAAAAGATAGAAACACAATAATAAGTGAATTATTTTCAGGTTGTATGTATTTGATTAGGATAAAATCTGTGAGAGAAGAACTGAAAATGAGACTGAGAACTATTATGGTTATTCAAATATTTAAACTACTATTATTTAAGTTTTTTGTGTTTTTAGGGGATATCTTTCATATGAGTAATGATTTTTTTTACACATTAATATATTTGTATCTCCAAATATCTTAATGGTATTTGGATGTTCCATTTTAAACATGTTGCTAAATACCTTCATTTTATTGGAATCTGAGTATTTTAATCTTAGGTTGGTAAATTCCCTTCACTTTTGTCTCCCTGTCTTACAAGTCTTTTGTAAGATTGTTCAGGTAAGTATTATAAAAATATAAAAACCTGGAAATAATTGAGAATAAGACCTTTGTTGGTGATGTTAATCATCAGTGCCATCTACTGTCCAATTTAGATTTAGCAATGATTATTCACAAATTACTAGGATCATAGGGTTATAGATGAAGAATAGAAAGGAAATTTAGAAGTCCTAAATCCAACCCCCTTATTTTAGATAAAAGGAAAGTGAGGAGAGATTTAAACTTCAGTTAAGTAACTTGTTCAAAATCATATACGGGGGAGGGGGAGTAAAAAGCAGAGCCAAGATATTTATTAATTTGAAATAAAAGGTGTGTTGATGTTAGTCAAAGAAAAGAAATCTTCAGAATTTGGAGGAAAGTCAGTAATAATAACAACAGTAATTTACATTTACATAACACATTAAAATTTTCCAGATGCTATATATGCACTATTTTTCATAATCCTGAACCTGAGAAAGGTTAAGGACATTCCTTCAGTTACAGTGTCGGAGATAGAATTAGAACTCAAATCTTCCTGCCTTTTGGACAAGTCCCCTTTATTCCTCTTGCGGCTTTGATTTTGGTTTTATAGAACTTGCCACCATGCTTCAGCTGCTTCAGTACCTGGGGTTTCCTTACTATGGAACATTTCTCTACCATTGAACTCTTCATACCCCTTTTGAGGTTCCCCTTTTGAGGATGACCCCAAGTCAGTCATTCTTTATTCTTTCTTGTTTTGTTTTAGCATTTCTTGATTTCTACACTATCCCTCTGTGTCGGAATCTCATCTTCATTCCCACTTCTCAGCTCATTTTTGTATGTTGTCTTCTAATAGAAAAAACAGCAACTTTTTTATCCTCATATTTGAATTCCCCATGGTTTAGGACAGTACCTAGACTTTAGAGTAAGCTCTTAATAAATGTTAATTGCCTTGTCTTGTCTACTTAAGCCATATTGCTTTCAAGGAAGGAAAAAAAAGGGGGGGAGTTGATTTTTACATAGGATCATATACACAACCATATTTTATGATAAGATATTTAGGGATATCTTCAATTATTTAATTATTAAAAGTCTATCTTGTGTAGTGCATTGTACTGTGCCCTGCAGGAAATATAATGAATGTGACAGAATTCTTCCCTTTAAAACCATTTGTTTTTATATTATCTTTATAATCTTGAATACCAGAATAGATTTTATTCATTAATAAATTTGTTCCTTAAGCAATAGTGAGTTATTGAGGGGTTTTGAGTAAGGAAGGGCCAGGATGCAAACTATTTTAGAAGATAGGTACGACTGAGATAATTTAGAATAAATTGAGACTAGAGCAATAGAGGTTGCTTTAGAAAGTTATTATAGTAGTCTTGTAATAAGTATTTAGGGCATGACCTATAGCGACAGACAGTGGGATTGAAAATAAGATGATGAGTTCCAGAGACACTGCATATGTGAAATCTATGGAATGCGACAACTGTCCAAATTTGAAGCAGCATGCTGGCACAGAGACAAGAAAGTACAGGTAGAAGGAACAAGCAAATGGGAATCGGATTACATTCTCTGGAGCACAGTACATATATAGAGAGAATGGTGAATAATTAGAAGGGATATTGTTAATAGGGGATTTTACTATCAAAGTATCACTTACTGTCTGTTAAAAAAAAAAAAAAGAAAAAAGCAGAGGCAATGGTCAATTCTTGTCTTGTTGCCTTTCAGAAGTTTAAGATGAAGCAATGACAAATGACAGGAATGAAATAATGAAGATGAAAATGAATGCTCTAATGATCAAAAAAAAATTTAAGTAATCCAAACAAATCACATTTGACTATATAAGTAATGTATCAATCAACTCTTATTTTTAAAATATAAAAATAAAGTAAATGTGAGGAAGAAAGGGAGGGAACAGACATTTATTAAATACATATTATATATTAGGTATGAGCTAAGCTAGGGCAGGTAACTGCAGGAATATAAAACCTTTCAAGAATATCAATATTGCTTTAACCAAGACTGAATTGAGTTTTGTTAATGAATGCTAAAAATAAAAAAGTTTTTTTAAAGTATGTAATAAATTCAACTCAATTCAGAAAGCAGTTATTTAGAAGCTATTCTGATCAAATGTAATAATATAAAGCACGTGGCAGACCTTAAAGTGCTAGATAAATATTAGCCATAATTATTATAATATACTATGGACTGGGGATACAGACACAGTAATGAAAACAAATAATAGTGAACATTGACATAGCTTTACCAGTTTGAAAACTGCCTTGCAAATATTATTTTATTTGATTTTCATAACAACTCTGATAAATAGATGTTATTGCTACTCACATTTTACAAAAGAGCAAATAGGCAGTTAATTTCTTAGCCAGAGTGAGCCTGCATCTGAACTAGCATCTTTCCTTTGTATTCCATCCACAATACCTGTTAGATACTTCATGGAGTTTACACTCTGGGACATGGAGGGGAATGGGGTGGGGGGCAGATTAATCAGGAAAAGCCTTATGAAACAACTTGTACCTAAATGAATCCTAAAGCAAGTCTGAGGATGCTGGGGATGATGAGGAAAAGCATTTCAGGAACAAGGGGCCTTCTTGGTTTTCCTTTTGCCTTGTTTTGTTTTAACTCTCTAAGCACTCCTCAGGCTCCTTTGCCAGATATTCTAATTAAACCATAACATTGGTAAATTCCAAATTCTCATCTATGCAAATGATTCTCAGATCTCTTTATCTAACTCTAACCTCTCTCCTGGTCTCCAGTCTTACATCACCAACTGCCTATTAATCACTTGATGGCCCATAGATATCTTAAACTCAACATGTCCAATATTATATTCATTTTTCTCCTAGAATCTCCTATCTCTTCACTTTCACTATTTTTGTTGCGGATGCTCTCAGTTACCCGGTTTCACAGTCTAGATAACATCCTTGACTTCACGCTTGGACCTTCTATATCTAATCTGTAGCTGAGTCCTATTAATATCTTGACAACATTTCTTACATTTGCCCCATTCTCTCCTCTGATACTGTCCTTAGTGCAGAATGTTATCACTGCATACTTGGACTGTTATAATACTTTCTGGTCAGTTTCCCTTTTCCCCTTCTCTCCCTAATTCAGTCTATCCTCCACTCATTTATCAAAGTCGTCTTCCTGAAATGTATGTCTGACAATTTAATAAACTCCACTTATTCCTTACTACCTCTAGGATCAAATATAACCTCTTATTTGGCTTTAAAAGCCTTTATAACTAGCCCCTTTCCACATTTCTAGTCCTGAGCAAGTGACATTGACCTCCTTGGTCTTCCACACAGAAAACATTCTCAGCTCCATGGGTTTTTACTGATGTTCCGTCGTGCCTAGAATGCTATCCCTCCTAGTCTCTACCTTTTGACTTGCCCGGCTTTCTTCAAGTCTCAGCTAAAATTTCACCTATTGCAAAAAGCCTTTCCTAACACCCCCATAATATTACTACTTTCCCTTTGACATTTCTTTTCCTGTATATATATCTTGCTTCTACAGAGTTGTTTACATGAGATTTCCTCCATTAGATTGTGAGCTTCTCTAGGACAGGGTTTTTTTTTTGCCTTTTTATTCTAAGCACTTAAAGTACTTGATATGAAAAAAGTCTGGGAAAATATTCTAGAGTTTGATTATGAAGGGCTTAAATTCAGGGGAAGGGAAGGAGGGTAGAAGATCAGGGAAATGACAAGACTATTTCAGGTAAAGGAAATTAAAAAAAAAAAAAGACGAGAAAAAAATTTTGTGGCCAAGTTATACTTTATTTGTTTTCTCCCTAAAGGAGAATGAAATGAAGAAAAGCATTTTTTAAAATTTCCTATTGTCACCTTTTATTTTAATAATAGTTTTATTTCTAAAAATATCCCTCTCTCCTTAACTAGAAAGCCATCTCCTGTAATAAAGAATAGGGCAGCTAGGTGACATGGAATCCTGGATGGAATCCTGGGCCTGGAGGCAAATGACTCATTTTCTTAAAACAAATAAACAAACAAACAAATAAATAAAAGATAATTCAGTTTTGAATGCCCCAATGAGATCACCACAATATCTTGGACATGATGGGTACTCAATGATTGACTGAGGGAATGAATAAATGATATTTTATAAAGTAGTAAGTATCTTAATGCTACTAAGGTAATGCTTACCTTAAATTGGGAATAATCATAGCACCTATGCAGGGGTCCTCAAACTTTTTAAATAGGGGGCCAGTTCACTGTCCCTCAGACTGTTGGTGAGCCGGATTATAGTAAAAGCAAAAAATTTGTTTTGTGGGCCTTTAAATAAAGAAACTTCATAGCCCTGGGTGAGGGGGATAATCGTCCTCAGCTTCTGCATCTGGCCCCCGGGCCATAGTTTGAGGACCCCTGAAACCCTCTAATGAGATAATATAGTAAAACACTTTACAAACCTTGAAGTGTTATATAAATGATAGCTGTTATTTTGTAATATTTGTTAGTAGCAAACACAAAATAGTCTGTAAGCATTTCTTTGTTAGAAGGCCACTGTTTGGTAATAATTAATTTGAGTAGTAATACTTATGGGTGGTAAGTATTAAAGTAATTAATTAAACAAAATCTGCTTGTGATCTCTGGATCCTTCCTGTTAGTTAACCTTGGACTATATACAATGAGAAGCAGATAATGATGCTGTTTTACATAGTAAATTGAGTGTTAAGAATGGAATTAGTAGGAACTGGCCTAGGATTTTGCTGCTGTTGTTGTTCATAATGATGATGGTGTTGTTTTATTTGTATGAGTCATCTTCTTAAGCTAAAATCTGGCCTCTTACTGGCTATATAATCCTAGGCAACTCACTTAAGTTTCCTTATTTGTAAAATAGGTTAGAGAAGGAAATGGTAAATTACTTTATTGTCCAGAAAATCCCAAATGTATCAGTTGGACATGACTGAACAACAACATATTAAAGAATAAAAGAGAAGGAAAGGGAAGTTAAGCAAAATTAACCAACATCTAAACTGAATCTGATAAATTTCCAGAGTTCTATACTCCTAGTTACCCACCTCTGCAAATTAAGGAGAGATACAAAAAATAAAATACCTAAATCTATAGATATGCAATTGAGGTGGTAAGTAGAGGTGTAAAGCAGTACATTGATATATCACATCCCAAAATAATGAATTTGATCTTGGTTCTTGGTTCCAGAATGAGGAGTTAAGGATGGTTGGGTTATGGAAAAAGTAAATTAAATAAAGCAGGAATTCTCCTGATTGGAGACTATCTCTCTGAAACACTATTTTAGGTATGCTTTATTTAACTTTACTCTGGGACTGTTGGATAGAACTCAATTTAATTCACCAGTATTCTTTAAACAGCTGCTAGATGCGTGTGGCTGTGGATTGAACATAAGTGGAAAGTCACAAGCTAAAGTAGCTGACATCTATGTAGAGCTCTAATATTTGCAAGATCTTTACATATTTTATCTAATTTTATTAACACAATAATCCTATGGTATAGACACACAGGAATTCTCTTTCACAGTTGAGGGAATAAGAGTCAGAGAAGTTACAATATTTGCTGGAGCTAATAAATGTAGGAAGTAGAATTTAAGTCTACATCTCCCCTGTTTTTTAAATTTGCTGTTTTTATGACTATACCTTGTCATCCAAAAGGGAGGGTAAAGATACAATATGTGCATAAATAGGACTGATGCAAAGTGGAGTGTGATCTAAGCAAAGGAGAGCCAAAAAAAGGTGATAGAAAAATTTTGAGAGATAAAGAGATTTATTAGTTCTGTTGGAGAGAAAAGAGTTTCAGAAGACTTTATGGATAAACTGACACCTAAGCTGTACTTAGAAGTCAGGAACTTTTCAACAGAAAAAAAATGAGTGATAGGCTTATGTATTCTAAAAATCAGGGATGGAATAAGCAAAGGTATAGAAAGGGGAAGAGGGCAGGAAAAATAGGGAGTTTGAAGAGTCAGACTATACAAAGGGGAATTTTAAGAGAGAAGAAAGAATGGGTGGGTTGTGCCAAATTGTGAATAAGATTGTATGTTTGAATGCCAGGGTCAAACTTTTTCTTTTTTCTTTTTTTTTCTGAGGCAATTGGGATTAAGTGACTTGCCCAGGGTCACACAGCTAGGAAGTGTTAAGTGTCTGAGGTTAGATTTGAACTCAGGTCCTACTGACTTCAGGGCTGGTGCTCTATCCATTGCACCATCTAACTGCCCCAGTGTCAATCTTTTAAACATTTTTCTATAGCAATGGGGAACCATTGAAAGTGTTTAAGTAGAGTAGTAATATGATCATGGCTGTGACTAGAAAGCAACATGGAAAATAGACTTGAAGACAAGAAGACCTGTGTTCAAGCCCTGTTTAATCATTCATTAGCCATGTGATCTAGGTTCTTATAGCCTTGGTTTCCTCATCTGTAAAGTGGGAATGATTAAAGTATCTCCTTCTTAGGAGTGTTGTGAGATCACATGAAGTAATTATGTAAAATTTGGAAAAATTAAAGTATTATACAAATGGTAATTATTAACCAGAATCATAATTGCCTATTTTTGCACTTGAAATTAATAGCATAAAATGTCCTCTAAAATGTTCTTCATTTGGATGTTCAGATGGAGTTTCAGCTAACTGGCTGGCAGGCAGGCAGAGTAGACCTAGAAATTCACCTAAGATATAGTGTGTTTGGATAAGCCATCTTATACTTTCCTATTTTAATGAAGTATTCTTGCTAACTAGATACTAAGCTCAGTTGTTTCAAGACTGCTAAATAACTGCTAGTACTGTCAGGAATCTAGCTCTCCCCCCTATTTAATTGCTCTGGGGAAAATTTTAAAGTAGTAGAAGAATATGTTTCCACAAAGACCTAGATTGTGTGACTAGAAGGATAGTGGCAAGAGAAAAAGGGAAAAAAGAAATAATATGAAGCAGGTATACATATAGAAGAAAAGATGGGTTCCATTTTGGACATTTTAATGAAATATTCTGGTGGAGACGTTCAGTAGGTAATTGGTAGTTTGGGACTGGAGTTTAGGAGAGTAGTTGAGGTTGAATATGTATAACTGGTAGTTACGTGTGTAGAAATTATAAGTGAGCCCACAAGAATTGATGAACTCATCAAGAAAAAATAAATATATAAAAAAGAAAAGAATAAAATCTGGGACAGAACCCTGGGTACCACCACTATTTATTTATATGCATTTTCTATTCCCCTGTGAAGTGTAAAATCATTGAAAGGGATATTTCCTTTTTTTTTTTCTTTTGTATTGCTAGTACTCAGCACATTGCCTTCTTGAACATGATAAGCACTTAATAAATACATGTACTTAATTGAATTTAACAAATGAAATTAATAAAGAGTTCTCAAAACAGGCAAGAAAACCAGGAAAGAACAGCAAAAGAGGTTACTCCTATTCTCAGTTCTGTACTGATGAGAAACCATAGAGGATATAATGGATAGAGAATTAATTTTGAATGTGAAAGACTTAAATACCTAAGTATCTAAATGTTCAAGTCACCCTTGACACATAGTAATTATGCAGGCTTAAATAAGTTACTTAGCCTCTTATTAGTGAGAATACTAGCTTTTTAAGACTATGTGGTAGAGAGTTGATTATCTACGTTGGCAGGAGTTTCTCACAAGAAGCTCTTCTACAAGAAAATCACACAAAAAAAACAAGAAAAACAAAAAACCAAAACCAAAACCAAAATAAAACAGCAAACAAACATCAAGAATAAAGAAGGTAATAGTTTTGCCATACCCTACTTTGATGTGACCATATTGGGATACCATGTACATTTTATTTCAGGATAGTAACTAATCACAATTCCAGAGGGCCAATAAATTTCTTAACAAAGAGATGATAAGCTTAACATGCAGACTGAGACAAACATTTTTGGACATGGTCATTGCAGGAATTTGACTTGTTTGATTATATATTTATCATAAAGATTTTTTTTGTTATTATTGTTGTTTTCAATTGGGAGGGGAAGCTAGAGGGAAAGAAAATAAAGGCTTATTAATTGAAAAAATAATCTCTATTTTAAAAATCATGGCATTATTGATGATGTTATTAGTCATAATTATTTTTCTACAAATTGATTATCTGCCTACAAGAAATTTCTTTTCACACAAATATTATCATAAGTAGTAATAATGTTCCCAAAATATGTTTTTGATAACTCAGAGAGCATTTTATTCACCTTTATTTATTTGAATCTAGCATATTCAAAATACAGTAAATGCTTCAGGTTTAAATATATCACAGTAAAAATTTCCATTTATCACATATATACATATACATACATGCATATATATGCATATCTTCATTCCCAAATTTTTCTGTTTATAAAAAATTTACAGTTTTGATTTTTGAAACTAATTTTTATATTGTGCTTACCAAAATGAATAATATTGAGAAAGTAGGAATTATTAAAAATATTCAGTAATTTTATCTATTGTCTCATGCCTTGCCCCCCCCCCAATTTGGAAAACTTTACTTTAAGAAAGACTCCCTATTTTATCTTTACATTCCCAGATTCTGCCAAAGTGTTTTACATTAATAAATATTTGTTGAATTAAACATCCACAATTTTCTTGCCAATAGAGAGAACATATAGAAGATAGAATTTATTACTGAATCTTAGAATTGGAATAATTCTTAATGGAGTCATTTAAATACTTGAAGCATGATTTTCATTCAGATTATCCCTTAAAATTTTCCAAGTTTAGCAAATTTAACAACATATAATTATCTAATTTGCTATGAAAAATAGGATGACAGTTCCATACTATTCCCCCCCCTCCCCCAGAACTAACAAGTTTTTTTTTTTAAATCTTTTCCTTCACTCTGGTCTTAGATGGAGAAAATGCCTTGCACTCGACCCCATTCTTTGTCATTTTCTCAAACAAATGTTTATCATCCCTGTCTGTCCCCTCTCTGTCATCCCTGCTGCCAACAAAAATATAATCTCTCATTTTAAGAAACACACAAACACCAAAAAAACCCCTTTTAATTGATCCCACCATCCCCATTAGTCATTGTCCTATACTTTCTTACCATTATTCCTCCTCCCTTCTTCTCATCTCAGTGTAGTCTAAACTCCTTTCAGTCTGGTTACCCAGCTCATCAAACAGTTGAAATTGTCTTCTCCAAAGACACTGACTTCTTATTTTTAAAATATAATAACTAAACTAAAAAAAATAAAATAAAATAATTTTCCTCAAATAACATTTTTCTTGAGGATCTCTCTGCAAATCTTGACACTATTGATCATCTTATCCTCCTGGTTTCCTCTCTAGGTTTTTGTGACATTGTTCTCATCCTTCCTGTATATTCCATTCCTTTTGAGTCTTCTTTGCTGATTTTTCATCTATGTAGTGCCCACTAAATCTAGGTGTTCTCCAAAGATGTGTTTAATCCCTAACAGTTTATAAAGGTCAAATGTTAAATTTTCAATGTGAACATTTATTGCTCAGACATCAGCAAATTCAACAGATAAGAGCTTAATTTATTGTTTTGTTGGTTTCTGGACTTAAAATTATGGAGAATTTATTAATGATGCATATTAATCTCAAAAGTTTGTCGAGTATGCTTTTTTTAAGAGCTGGTTATTAATCATTTATCAGCACATTCTGGCCTGTTTTCTTCTTCCCCTTTTTTATTCTCCAAGGTTATGCCCTAGGTTTCCTTCTCTTTTCTTTCTATACTATCTTCTTTACTCATTTCAACAGCTTCCATAAGATCAATTATCTCCATGCAGATCCATTTGAACCTATGTTTTTGTTTGTTTGTTTGTTTTTTCTATCAGCATCTGCTTTTTGGACATCACAAATGTCCAAATGTCTTGTAAACATCTCAAACTCAACTTATCCAAAAGAGAACTTATATTTTTGCTCTCTTCTTTCCAACTTCCCTGTTACTTTTCAGGGAACCACCACCCTCCCATTCCTTGAGGCTCAAAATCTAAGATCCTTCACTTGAACTCTTCACACTTATCCAATCCCTTATTAGATCTTGATATCTGTTTCTACCTTCACAACTTCTTTTACAAACATGTCCTTCTCTCTATACTCATGAAATCACAACCTTAATTCAGGCCCTCGTTACATCGCTCCTGGATTATTGCAATTGTCTCCTAACAGAACTCTTTGCCTCTAGTATGTCTTTGAAGTATGAATTTCATTCTGATCATCCTCTTAAAGTAATGCCACAGTTCATTACCCTTTCAACTGCCAAGATGTTTTTTCTAAGGCACAAGTCTAACCGTGTCATTCCCTAGTTGGAAAATTTCTGTGATTCCTTCTCTGATAAACTATTAGCAGCATTTAAAGTTCATCATAACCTGATAACTTCCTAATTTTCCAATCTTTTTATACTATATTCCTTATAGTTGCAGTTCTTGCAACTATACTTGCAGTTCTTCAAAGAAAATAAACCTGTTTCCCCAACTTTCTGGCTATCTCCCATGTATGCCATGTTTGGCTGCCTCATATGTTCCTTTAGCTTCCTACTTAATTTCAAGGCTTAGTAAAATTTTACCTTCTTCAGGAGACCTTTGTTAGCCCCCTTTTTTGCTAGTGCCTTACTCTCTGGGATTGCTTTCCATTTGCTATTTACCTGATTATTTATATGCTGTCTCCTCCATTATAAAGCAAATACCTTGACGTCTAGGACTGGCTTTTACCTTTCTTTACATCCCTAGTATAATGCCTGGAACTTAGTAAGAATTTAATCAATCCTTCTTGACTGATGGACTTACTTAAACTATATAACATTTTTTTGAAAATTAAACTATCTGGACATTGGTAAATCTTTGGTCAGGGATGATTTTAACATGCATGCATACATATATACATATTTGTTTGTATACATACATATAAGTATGTATATATACATATGAAAGAGAAAAACTGCTTGAGATTTCGACAATAAATGAATATCTTATAAAACTTATTGATAGATGCTTTTTGTATTTATAAACTTAGTTAATTTTTTTCCTTATTAGAAAAAATTTCTTAAATTAATTTAAAAATTTTTTTAAATTTAATTTAATTAGTATTTTAATTTTTTTTCTCCTCTCTTTTCTTTACTCTTATTTTGCTGATAAAGATCCACATCCAGAGAACAGAAGGATGTGACCACATGACCTGTTCACAATGTAACACTAATTTTTGTTACCGGTGTGGGGAAAGATATCGCCAGCTCCGATTCTTTGGAGACCACACATCAAACCTCAGTATATTTGGATGCAAATATCGCTACCTCCCTGAGAGACCGCATTTAAGGAGATTAGTGCGAGGCTCAGTATGTGGTAAGTATGTAATATGATTTTTCAGAATTTTACCACATGGAAAAAGTAGTTTAAATATTAATTTCAAATTTGCGGGCTAGAAAATGATATGGAAATGCAACTAAGTTTATATAATTTTCTTTGGTATTTATACCTCCATTATTTCAGTTAGACTATTTTCTCTTTCCTACACACAAAACAAGTAGTTAATTTGAAATCTACACTTCACATAATTTCATTTCTTAAGTGCTAACCTCATGAACTTTTCTTTTTAGCATCATTTGAATGAATTAATGTATTTAAGTAAGGTGATATTCTCCCAAATATTCTTTCATGGGGAAAGAAAGTGACTCCTTAAAAGCTTTAATTGGGTTTTATAATCAGACTTTTGTCTCTCTTACATTTCTTTTATGTTTTTCTCTTAACTGTTGCTATTGGATTTTCTTTTTACACCACTTTTGTTCAATGGTCAATTAAAAAAAAAAAGATTAAAAAAGAAGAGAATTTTTGCTTTTGTTGAAAAGAGGATCTTCTTCCCAATCTATAAATCAAATAGGCTATTTTGAGAATATTTTAGAACATTTATGGAACTTTTATGTAGTGTTCCTAAAATCCTAAGAGATGTTTTCTTTGACATTGCCCCTGTCTTTCTAATTTTATGATGCAAGCTTTTTTTTAAACCAATTACATTGTTTTCATAATACAGATTTTTATCATTGGGATATGAATTTATTTGTAGAATCCATTTATGGACTACTTATATCTGCAAAGAATGTATATTTTGAAGATGCAAGAGAATCTCAGAATTGGTAGAAATCTCCAAGATATATTTCTTCCTTTTCACATGCTTCATCTCTATCTTATAGTTCTACCAAATTATTGTTTCGTAGGACAACCATAATGTAATTTTCTTAGTCATATGCAGATGGGTTTTTCTTTTTAAAAAGGCAGTTTCTATGTTTGGGAAAACCTATTCAAAACCTTCGTTAGCTGTATATTGCAACAAAATTCCACTAAACTTTGTACATTTCTATTTGCTTAATTGAATATCCTCAATGTGCTTTTCAGAAAGCAAAGTATAAAAAAAAATGAAAGCAACAAACTGGACTACTCCCATTTAGCTTATTCATTATGCAGTTTTTATTCTCTCAAGTGGTAAAGAAGCAATATTGCTGAAGGGAGAGTAAATTTTCTGCTCTATCTAATTGAGATTAGTTTTCTGAAGGATATAGGCTTGGAGATGAAATTTCAATAAAAGATGACTCATGAGATGAATTTTAAAAAGAGGAAAATGTTTGCAAGAATCAAGAAAAAAAAGTCAATGACATCATGGCACTAAAGAGCCAAATTGCATACAGGAGAGAGTCCTAGAATTACTAAATTAGAACAAATGTCAGAGATTATCTAATCTATGAATTTGAATGGGTAGAAATTACATATTTATTTTCACTGACCCTTTCTCTGCCAATTTAGCATTTCCTTCAACTGTGAATGTAAAAAATAATTATTATCAGAAGGTTTCCTTAGGCTTAGACCACCAAACAGATCCAAACACATAAAAAAGTTAAGAACTTCTAATCTATTTCAGCACTACTCTGAAGCCTGAATGCCTTCTATAACATTTAAAAATAAATGATTATCAAATCTGTACTCCAGGGTTTGAAATCACTCATTCCTAGAGAATGTTGCTTCATTTCAGGCACATTTCTTCTCCAATCTATGCTACCTCCTATTGTAAAATTAATCTTGCTAAAATAACACTTTTATCCTATCACTTCTCTGCTCCAGAGTTTGTGGTGACTTCTTATTGTATATCAAATCAGTTCTAAATTCCCCACTTGACTTTGAGACACCTCTATAATCTGACCTCATGTTAATTTTATAAAAACAGATTCATCATTGCTATTGGGCTGACCTACTTACTGTGCCTCACAGACAAAGTTGTTATGGTAAAATAGTACTGTAAACCTTAAAATGCTATGTAGATGTTATTATAGTAGTTGCTGCTGATGTAATTTTTATGTCTCTGCTTTGTTCATGCTGTTTCCCTTTGCTGAAAATAGTCTATTCTCTTTAAAATCTTTTCTAATTTTATCCGTTCTTCTTTCAAATAACTATAAGCCAGGAGCAGTGAAGTGATATAGTACATAGAGCATTAGTCCTGAAGTTAAGAGGACTTGAATTCAAATTTTGTCACTGATATCAGCTATGTGATCCTGGACAAGTCTCAACCCCATTGCTTCTCTCCCCCCCCTTCAAAAAAAATGGTTAACCAAAGCCAAATAATAATTTTCCCTAATTATTCCGCATGTATTAATTTTGTCTCCCACATATCAATTTGTCCCTTGAGTGTAGGACTTTTGTATTACTTAACATGTTTTTAAATTGTATTTAATCTATTTATTTTCAGTCTACAAAGGATATAATTAGTAGTTTAATCTGGTTTATAGAATTGTGAGATACTAACAAAGAGCTCTGAGTTTCTCCTCTTAATTTTTATCAACTTTCATGTCAACTTTAAAAATTGGACAGTGTAATTCTGTACTCATCCCTTGGAGATAGAATCACTTGGGGATAGAATCAGTATATTCTACCCACTGGGCCTTTAGGGTTATTATTAGAGACTATTCATTCTCATCTCTTCATTAGATTATTATTAACTCATGTGCCACCCAAAACTTGAGATGGATTATCTCATTTTTTTCTTTTATTTACATTTTTTTAAAGAAGCTAAGTGTCATAGTAGAATAATAGAATAGGAGTTAGTATGCTCTGAGTTCGGATCCTGCCTCAGATATTTGCAATGTATCTTCCACCCCGCCCCCCGCAATACTTGCAACATACTCCCCCTTAACTCTTCCTCCTGATTTCCCTGACTTCTTTCAAAACAGAACAAATTCCATCTCTACAATAGGATTTTCCCAATTCTTCTGCTAGTAGTGTCTTTTGTCTTGAGATTACCATTTATTTATACTCTGTATATATTTTATATACATTTTTTTATGTTTGTATTATCTTCCCAAGTAAAATGTGAACTCATTTAGGGTGAGTTCACTGCCATTTTTGGTTTTTGTCTTCAACAATGCTTGGCACTTAATAAATGCTTGTTGACTGATAAAAGTTAAAATTGCTCAAGTTTGTAAGAGAAAATTAATATTTGTAGAGTTGTCATAGTGCCTGGACTGTTTTAAGAAATGTATATTGTGTTTATAATGAAGACATACATCTCCACATGGGTGTGCCTATGTATTATTGTTCAATCATTTTCAGTTTGGTCTGACTCTTCATGATCCCATCTGAAATTTTCTTGGCATAGATACTGGAGTAGTTTTCCATTTTCTTCTCCAGCTCATTTTACAGATGAGGAAACTGAGGCAAAAAGGTAAAGTGACTTGCCCTGAGTCACACAGCTAGTAAGTATCTGAGGAGGTTGAACTTGTGAAGATGAGTCTTCTTGACTGGGACTCTATCTACTTTGTGTGGTGTTCTTTTTCTTTAAAATAATATAATGGTTCTCTCTAGGTGCAGGTTTCTTGGGGAGGTTTTCTGGAGGCAGCCTTAGTTTTAGCTTTCTTAGAGCGCTCTCTCTCTCTCTCTCTCCTTGGTTCTGAGAGCTCTTGCAGCTTGTCCTTTGCCTCTGCTTTCTTCTGCCTCCAGCCAGCACAAAGATGGAATGATTCTGTCTTCACCTCCAAGAGGGGGGTTGTGGGCTTCTGTATCTCCCAGAGTATTCCTGGCTCTCAATCTCCCAGATTGCTCCTCTCTGACTCTTGTTGATGTTTCGAAGTAATTCCGTTGAAGCTCTAAGAGCTTCAATATATATGATCTCCCAAAGGTTGACTCCTTCTGAGGAAGGGATTAAGGGAAGTGTGAATTTGGTATCTCATACTAAACCCTGAAATCTCCCAAACGTGTGAACTCCAGTGAGTACTTAAATACATTAGTGAGCTAGAGGATTTGCTAAGTACCATGCTAAATTAGCACTTTAAGGATTCCAACAACTTTGCTATATTTTATACACACACACACACATACACACATATTGCTGCTATATTATATATATATCTGCATATATAATAAAATATGCATATGTGTATGTATTAATGTACTGTACTTGTTTGTATTTGAAAGTGATGGTATATATAAATCCATAAAAGGATGGATTGAACATACATGTTTACATACTTTTAAGTATATACATACATATACATATATGTATCTGTGCCTTGAAGTACTATAACTATATTTGACATTGAGTAGTTTTTCCCCCCCTTAAGTTGGTTCACCTAAGTTTTCACATTTTTCTAGTCTGCAGCTCAAGAAGATTCTATCATTCAACAAGCTTTACAGAACAGTAAAAGTTACTATATTTTCATGACTACACAATTCTTCCCTAATTTATACTATAAGGAACAGAAATAGCAGCTTTTTTTTCTAATGCTTGTTGAACTGAAATAAAAAAAAAATGATGGATAAAGAGGTAATATCCCAAAAAAGTGATCTGAAGAATCAGTCTTGCGATTAGGACAAATTGGTAAAGTTTCTTTTCTATTTCATTGCATATCTATGATTCAGCATTACTATGGGAAAAGACACTATAGGTATAATTATAAAATAGTGAAACTGATATTTTCATCAGTAATTGTTTTTAAGTACCTGTGGTATGCCAGATATTATGCTAGGTATTTCAAGATTTAGAACTATACCAAAAGGCTATTAAACTTTGTTAGGTCCTTTGACCAGCAATATCATTACTAGATCTGTATCCCAAAGAGATCATAAAAAAGAAAAAAGGTTCTACATGTACAAAAATATGTATAGCAGCTCTTTATGGTGACAAAAAATTGGACATCAAGGGGATATTGATCATTTGGAGAATGGCTGAAAAAGTTGTGGTATGATTGTGATAGAATACTACTTGCTATAAGAAAGTTTGATCAAGATGATTTCAATAAATGTGAGAAGACATATATGAACTGCTGCAAAGTGAAGTTAGAAGAACCAAGAAAATATTGTACACAATGGCAGCAATATTATATGATCAAGTGTAAAATATTCTAATCAAGACAATGATCCAAAATAATTCCAAAAGATTCTTGGTGAAAAATTATGTCTTCCAGAAAGAGAATTTATGAACTTTAAATGTAGATTGAATCATGCTTTTTACAAATTTTCTTTATATTCATTTTTGTTTGCATTTTCTTTTGTAACATGGTAAATATCTTTTGGATAATATGTTGGTTAATGGATAATGTTTTGGTAAATAGGAAATATGTTTTGCACCTATAGAAATGAAATGAAATCAAATTGCTTGCCTTCTCAAGGAAGATTTTTTAAAAAAATAATTATAAAAAGTATTACATGTAATTTAGTTTTACATATAATTGAGAAATATTTAATAAATTAAAAAAATAAATAAATACAAACACCAAAGGATCCCCACTGTAAGATACCTAATAAATGATCATCTATCTTTTGGTTAAAGACTTCCAAGAAAGGGAAACTTATTGCTTCTTGCAGTCCATGCCACTAATAGACATATTATATAATATGTAATATATAATATATAATAGACATATAAATAATTAGCAATTATTTCCTGACATAAAGCCTGTATTTACCCATTTGCAACTTCCACTCATCATTCCTAGTTCTGCCCTCTGACCATATAGAACAAATCCAGTCTTTATTTCACATGAAAGCCCTTCAAATATTTAAAAGACATCTATCATGTCTTCCTTGAGCCTTCACATCTCTTGGCTTATATCTTCAGTTTCTTCAACCAACCTCTCAATTCTTTCCATGTTCTCAAATTGTATGATTGATAATTTGAACCCAAAAGAATGTACTGCAGGCTCTGAAAACAATTTCAGAAGTGTTCTTTGAGCAATAAAATTATCATTGGGATAAGTTTATAGATTTCTAAACACTTTGCTTTGCCCATCTTTGGGATGGGTCCTAAATGCTATTCAGAAGCAGCAAGTCCATTGTCACATGGAAAGAAAATGTAGTAAAAGTTGCCATAAATAGGTAAAACTTCATTTGGTGTCCCTCTGATAATTAGAGAATGATGTAATCAATAAAGAGGTAAGGTGGGAATTAATGTGAAGTCTCTTGGTGGAAAGAAAAAAGAGGCAGGAAGAAGTGAGAAATAACTCATATTTTAATTCATCTTAAAGTTCATAGCTGTGAACTGCTGCTTTTTCTTTTTCTTTTTTCTTTCTTTCTTTCTTTCTTTCTTCCTTCCTTTCTTCTTTCTTTCTTTCTTTCTTTCTTTCTTTCTTTCTTTCTTTTTTTTTTTTTTACATAAAAGGTTTTAGAAAGGATCTGCCAGTTGCTAGTCAGAAGTAGCTAAGTCAATGTCCTATAACAAGACAGGAAGCCTGCTATAAATAGGTGAAGCCTTGCTATCAAGATCCCCATGACTAAGCCTTTGGCACAGAACAGGTGTGTCAGATAAACAGTTGCTACAGCAACTTGCCACAGAAGTTGGCTACAAGGGCGGCCAACCAAGCAACAAAGGATGCAGGATTGCTTCTAGAAAATATGGAATGCAAGGAGAAAATTTTATGTTAAGTTTTTTTTGTTATTCTGAATTTAACAAATACAAGCAACTATAACTTCCATGTACAAGCAAGAACACAAAAGAATTTTTATATGAAACTGTGAATCCCCAATATAAGCCCCCTGTGCTTTTTAACTATATATCATACTTAGCAAATTAGCTCTAAACCTTTCTAGCTTGTGTGTGTGTGCCTTTGAACCTACAAGTAACACAAGTTCTGCAATGATGTTCAAAGAGTAACTTTTTTTATACACTTTTGTTTTTGTCAATGACAAGTAATAACTATATATAAAAGTTCATTTTGACACAACTTAACATAGAAAAGAATGCACTCTGCTCATGGATACACATTTGGAGTATTGTGCTAAGTTTTGGTGCCACATTTTAGAAAGGAGATTTATAATCTGAATATAATTTTGAAGGTGCCAACTGGGAGAAAGCTTTCATTTCATAGAAAAAAAATACATGAATATTTATTCTGAAGAAGTGAAGACTTAGGGAGGTGATCATGCTGTATGCATGTCTCTGAAGACATTGAAATGATTTTTCTTTGGCTACTAAAGGCAAAACTAGGAACAATAGTTTTAATGAAAAATGACATAAATTTCAGTTGGTAAAGAAAAACTTTTTTTTAACAATTAAAGCTTCTCAAACTGCCTGGAAAGTTATAAAGTTTCCCACTCATTGGAGGTCTTCAAGCAAAGGCTGGATGACTACTCATCAGATATATTTTAGAGGTTATTCTTATTTAGATATTTGTTGTTCTAGAAGGCCTCTGAGCTCCCTTCCAATTCTGATCTTTTGGCATCCTTCAAAAATTTTAAGTTGGTGAACTGCGTTCCTGTTCATTCACATAGAGTTGTTTATCTTTATGACCAGAATTTTATTCTTGAGAGTTTACTAAGCCTGCTGAGGTTACTTAACTATAAAATTTTAGTTCAAAGAATCCTGGCTGTCCTTTCCCTGAACCTTTCAAATCTGCTCTCTAAAAATCTAGAGCATTTCAGTGCCCATCTTTCTTCGCCTACATTATATATTGTTTTACAAATTTTACTCCCTCCTCTGCCAAGATTCCCATCATTTCTTCACCTAGCTATTCTGTTTCCTTTAGAATCATTTACAAATGTCTCGATGTGGCCTTTAACTTCCACCCCACACACATACACACACTCTGGCTACAAGCCTACCTTTCTAGTTTTATTTCTTGTTATCTTCCTCTCCTCTCTATGCTTTTATATTCTAGCCAACCATTATTACTAGGTATTTCCTGAACTTGATATCCTTTCTGCCACGAATCAATGCCTGGTATGTTTCTTATTCATTTTTCCCCCCACCACTGAATCCCTAATTTCCTTTCAGTGCTATCTCCGATGTAAAGCCCTTCTTGATCCCACTATTGTTAATGTTATTTCTCTCCTCAAATTATCCTTTTAAAAATTGTATGCATGTTGCTTTCCACCAGTACAATGTAAGCTCTATGAAGGGAAGAACTTTTTTGGGTTTGCCTCTGCATACACAATACCTATAACAGAGCTTTTCTGTATAGTAAACATTTAGTAAATGTTGACATTAAACTGAAGTACTGTAGATGGAGACATTTTTCAAGTATGGATTGGACTAAAAGGTATCTGAGATTCCTCCTAACATTGACATCCTGTAATTCTTTGTTGGTATGATTTATGTACTGTAAGTTCTAATTTAGTTGTTGAAAAAGTAATGTGTTAGGAGAAAAAACATAAGTAAAAACACATCTACAGGTGTGTATATGTGTGTGTATGTTGAGAGAGCAGAGAGAGAGAAAGAGAGAGAGAAAGAGAATGAGAATAGGTGTTCCTTTTAAAAATATGTTGTTCAATATACCATGGAGTAATCATCATTTTAAGGTTGATATTGGAAGACAACTAAATAATTGATTATATTGGGTCTCTCCAAAGTCCTAAAGCTGTTTTAAGCTTTAATAGCTTAAAAGATTGATTAATTGACTTTTGGTATCCCAAAACTTTTAGTTCAATTTTAAGCTATTAAAACATTTCAGCTATTAAAATTTTCACCCAGTACTAAGACTTTCAGAATACACCCTGAATTTGTAATGACTTTGCATTGGAAATGTTGATGGAGTGGCCTTTGGAATAAGAATAAAACTTTTCTCCAACTCTAACCATCCGAATTCCAAAAACATTTTAAGAAAAATAAAGATATGAATTATTTTTCTGACTAACTTCCAGAAAGAGAGCAAATGTCACTTCCTATGGAAGCTTTATTTGTTAATTTTATATTCTTATTCAGTGTCTTTCAGTTATGATATGTTGCTGCTGGTAGAGTAGATGTAGATCCACTGATCTTACCAAAATATTGTATAAAGAGTCACTGATACATATTCAGAGTGTTTTGATGACAGTTACTAAAGAATGATGAAATAATTACTGGCTTTTTTCTTGAAGTTTGTTTCTTATGTATATCCTTTTAAAGTTAATAGTTCTCCCCTCATTACAGGGTCTATGATATATGTTTATACAAGAATGGATCTTGTCATAAATACTGTTAAATAATTCATTTGGAAATAATATCTGCTAATATTACCTTTCCTTTATTCTAGATCCTCAAACTATCTTGCTCTGGAATTTCATAATTTTTAAATTATGAATTAATTAATATTAATTAAATTTTTAAAAAACTATTCATTTTCAAATTTCATGCAATTTAAATAATCCAGTCTAGTCCAAATAGCATCTCCAAAACTGTCCTCATTATTGTAAACCTGACAAGTGGTCATTCAGCCTTGGCTTGAGGAACTCCATTAGGGAAACCCACTGTAATGTTCTGGTTGGTTTTCTGGAGATCTCTGAGCAGCTCTCCTTTCCACAGATTAATCATCATAAGAACAGTCAGGTTAAAAGTTAATTCTTTATTGTCTCCTTGCCTGGGTCCCTGCTACCTTTCTGGAAGTCCTTCAGACAGGCCTTGGTCTCAGTGGAGGAAATGCAGGAGGGCAAGTCAGCCACCACGTGGTGTGAGATGGAGTGAATCTCTCTTCTTGGCTCCCAGAGCTTGAGCTCTTGCCTCCAGTCCTCTGTCTTCTCTAAATCTGACCCTTGGCTGAGTTTATCCCAGTTTATATGCTCTATTACAATTAGATCATTTACAGTATACTGAGTATAAACCAATCCTTATATGACTAGGGAACCATTATTTGTGATAAGATTAAATCAATCATACTGAACTAGAGAACTCTTAATCGCTATGCTAAACTAGATAACCATTGTCTTATCAATTCCACTGAGTTAGTGCCTTGTAAGAATCCTTGTTTCAAGTACAGAGTTCTGGCCCATAATAACCTACTGTCTTCCAAGGAAAGCCATTCCACTTCTGGATATCTCTAATTTTTAAAAAGCTTTTCTCCCTTAATTCACCTTTATTCTCTACCCATTGCTACTAATTTTGCCTTTATCATAAATGAAGGCATATCATAGGAATAAATTAAATCCTTCATCCATTGGTATCCCTTTATTTTTATTTTTATTCATATTTTTATTATTATAGCTTTTTATTGACAGAGAATATGCATGGGTAATTTTTCAACATTGTCCTTTGAAATCACTTCTGTCCCAATTTTTCCCTTCCTTCCCTCCATCCCCTCCTCCTAGATGGCAGGCAGTCTCATACAGGCTAAACACACTGGCAACCCTTTATGTACTTGAGAATACTTATTATGTCTTCCCCTATCTGCACTGACATATATTCCTACTTTTTCTAGTTGATCCTTATTATGATGTCAACTGAAGATTCTTCATCATTTTAGTTACTCTTCTGTGGCTCTTCTGTTAAATTGAAACAACCAGAACCAAGCATGTTAATTACCTAATCAGGACAAAATACACCAAATCACCTTTCTAATTCTGGATACTGTGTCTCTCTTAATCAATCCTAAATTTACATTAGCTTTTTTGGCTGACATTTAATATTGTCATTAAGCTTGCAGTGAGTTCAGATCCCTGGATCTTTTTTGAGAAAAACCACTGTCCCACCACTACTTTTCTATATTTTGATCATGAAATTGATTTTCTTAATCTATGTGTGCAACTTAACATCTATTCCATTTTAATGTGTCAAAAAAAAACATGATCACACAGTGGATTAAGTAATTCCCCAAAGCAAGTTGGGCAAATTCTTCTTTCCACAGGGTAGAATTTCAATACAAATATCAGTTCATTATTGTTTATTTCTCACAAACTTAAAAGTACAAAAATTACAAGGTTATAACAGAAAACCTAGTAGTTTATTCTTTCTTGTTATTGGGTATTTCACAGAGTTAAACTTTGTGTACATGTTTTACTTAAAATTTCAAAGTATGGTGTTTTTCACTTCATAATTTCATACCTATTTCATTGGGGAAACTATTGATATAATTTACAATTGGGTGATTAAGATTTTCTTTGATCCAGGAAACAAAACACTAATATGATAATAATAGATTATATTTATTTGGGACTTTAACATTTGCAAAGTCCTTTATACATATTCTCAATTTATTCTCATAAAACCCTGTAATATAGATGGTATTTATTATTGATATTATGTATAATTTTAAGATGAGGAAACTGAGGCTAAAAGAGACTAAGAAGAGACTTATCCAAGGGCATACAGAGTAAATATCTGAGGCAGAACTCGAACCTATAAGTTCTGACTACAAGCCCATTATTTTATCCATGGTGTCATGCTGCTTTCCCATTTCAGATGAAGTTTAAGGGGAAAACGCCTGGTTAGAATATTGTCATATAATCTATTGACTCTCTCTTTTGTGAGCTCTCTAGACTTTCTCCCTGAATATTCAGCAGCCAATATTTAATTTTCCTCTATCAAACATTTAAGTGATTGCTTTGTCTATGGTGCTAAGATACAACATAGGTCTTGTTCTTGACAACCTTAGAGCATAAAGAACACATACATAAATTACTGTGATATACTGAGGAGGAAGATAAGTACAAAGAGGAATTCCAAGAGAAGTGTTATAAGAAATTTGGGGAAGGAAAGGTGATTTTTAATACCAGAAGTTAGAGTCAGAAAAGGTTTCCTAAAAAAATGTGGCATTGGTCTTATTCTATTTTTGGAGCTAACCATGTTGTTATAGGGTGCATTCATTCTTCTTTTCATTCAGTCACATAAAATAGCTTGCTGGATTTGGAATTTGAAGCACTGAGCCAGATCTACTTCTCATTATCTAAATGTGACCTTGGGCAAGCCACAATTTACATGAGTTTCTGTTTCCTTCTCTGTAAAGTGATAGGTCTACTTGATTTTTAAGGCTCTTACTGAGTCTTTGACCCACATCTTTATCCTTAAGTACATCTTTTTCTTCATGAATTGGTTTGAAAGGGGTATAGCAACTACAGGAGGAAAAGTTACCCATAATTGAGTTTGGTAATGCCGTCCTTGTTATGTTCAGCTTCCTCCCACTGCTAAGTATAATCTCTTTGTGGCAAGTTGGCCCATCACCATCATACTTTTTGGTCAAGTTTGTTGATGACTATAATGACTGCACTAGAACCCAGGACACCCCAGAATCAGCTGGAGTCAAGATAAGCACCCGTCTTTATTCTTGGTCTTAGGCTCAAGTTTGAACAGGATGGAAGCAGAATCTCCGCCACTGCCTTCTCCTCATCTACAGTGGAGAGTGTGTCCCTGGCTAGCTTACTCCACTCCCTAGTCCCTCCTACAATCCTCTATACACCAATCATTGAGCCAGTAAAGATAGTGGAAAGGACCATTTTCAAGCATATGCCCATAGAGTATTTGTCCAATCAGTAGTTAACCTCAAGCGCTCAGCAGTCCTGACCTCAGTGCATTGAATTCAATGGTTTCAGCCCTCTAAAATGACAAGAATTGGATCATATAAATGAAGAAAGAATAATTTTGGCATTGGGTTAGTGGTATCCCCCTAGGGAAAAGACTGAGAGAACAAGTTCTTTGGGACAAAGAAAATTCATCAGATTACAAAAACAGGGCAGTTGTGAGAATCTGTGTTTCTTTTAAAGGAAAACTCGGGTCATCTTCAGCTTTTTAAAAAGTCCTGCTAATATGGATTCCTACAGTTGAGGAGAACATTTGATGTAGTATTGTCACTATTCTGTGGAACTATTGGCCACTGTTCATTGTATGGTATAGTTGTTTCTCCAAGTATAAAGCAGGATCAAAAAAATTTCTTTCAGCTCTGCCCCCTAGAAGATCACCTCAGTCCACTAACAGCACATTCCCCAGTTTTGGGCTTTCTTAAAGATTAGGTTAGAGCCCTCCTTGTCCTGTAACTTTTCTCCCCTCTTGTTATAGCAGCTCTATAGCTTTCTATTACCATTGTATACCCAAGTTACAATCTACAATAGATAATAAGTGTCCTGTCCAAACACCTTCCATTCCCTTTTCTACCACTTAACAAAGCAGGGTGGAGGCCCAGTCTAATCCCTTTTATGGGTGTAATTTAAATTTTTAACCCCTTGAAACCTATTTCCATGTATGGTGAGGATGCCTACTGATCCATCTGAGAAAAATAATATCCCATGCTTTTGTTACCATTGTGTACCCTGGTAGGTAGAGACCCATTAAGTAAAAGCAGAATTTTCTCTACCTTGTATGAGAAACTTCCATCTGAAAAAGTAATAATATTTCAATCCAACAGAATCATTGAGTACTCTGATAGGTAGGATTATTTCACACCCTTAGATTTCTGCCTCAAGACTTACTCCTTTTTCCATTACTATAACCAGTAACCGTAGTACTATCCCATGGACTAGATTTTGAGACTTGTTTATTTCCAAACATATGGACATATATGTGTGTACATATATGTGTGCATAATGCATATATCTGTATTTGTCTATATGTATACATATATATGACTATGAAATCAATTAGCAAGCATTAACTGTTTCCCTTATCAATTACAAAAATTAAATATTCCTTCCTCTCAGAGACCTTGCACTCTATAGAAGGAGAAAACCCATACATTTATAAGTATATACAAAATATTAACATTGTTGTGAAGGCTTTAGGAACTAAGGACCAAGGAAAAGAGGTGGTACCTGAACAAAGTCAAGAAGGAAATTAGGAATTCTAAAAGTCAGAAATGAAGGGGAATGCATTCCAACTATGGAGGACAGTCTGCAAAGGCACTGGCAGAAAAGTCATGTCTGAGGAAGTACAAGAAGGCAAATTTGACTGGATCAAAGAATAAGTGAAGTGATGTATGATCAGGTTGGAAAAGTAAGTTGAGGCCAGGTTGTAAAGAGCTTCAAAGGACAAACATGAGTATTCATTTGGTCTTAGAAGAAAAGTCACTGAAGTTTATTGCCCAGGAGTGTGACATGATCAGTCTTTAGGAGTATCATATTTGGAGCTGTGTGAAGAATGAATTAGAGAGGTGGGAAAATACTTAGGCAAGAAGACCAATTAGGAGGCTAGTATTAAAATGAGGAGCACCCAAACTAATATAGGACTACATGAAAGGAGAGAAAACAGATGTGAGAGATGTTATTAGTAAAATTAACAAGACTTTGGAACTGATTGTGAGTGAGAATGAAGAATGGATACCAAGATTTTGATCCTGGCTTATTACTAGAAACATAATGGTGCCCCTGACAAAAACAGGAATGTTTGGAAGAGGGGTGGTTTTTGGTGAAAAATATTGAAGTCTGTTATCCTGTAATGCTATTCTACCATGTTTAAATGAGCCTATGAGATAGCTCACAACACTTGTCTTTCAGTACTATATATACCCAAACATTCAGGCTTTGATCACCAGAGGCTTATCTATAATCAGAGCCCTTTGTCTTCAAAATGTTGGCTAGGATCATATAATTAGGTATCATCAAATGCCAAATACATAATACATCATCCTTTGTTTGCCTCTAAGATAGAATGTAAGTATAAATCAGTTTTTAATCTTTTTCCAGATTATAAACAAAGTTGTGTTATTATTAATGTAAAAGTTAAACACAAGAAGATGCTGATTATGATGACCACATATTTAAAATCAGCCGGAGTCAGAAATTCAGGTTAGGGGAAAATCTTCAAACTTTATTCTTTATGGAGGTGAAGAAGAATGGTGATCGCAATGTGTGCAGTTGTGACAAGCCAGCAGACTCTCCCTGCCTCTCTTCCTGCCCCTCTACCACCACCCACCAAAATTGTCATTTCCTATACAACACATCAGGACTTGCACAAAGAGTGGGCAGGGGCCATTCTTTCTCCAAGCATATATATTAATAGAGTATGATCCAATTACTATTTAGCCTCACATGCTTGGGACCTCAGTGCATCAACTTGAGCTTCAGTCCATTGCATCTCCTGCTTTCTTTTGTTTTAGAACACAGGTGGTCATGCCATCCCTGACTCCTCAGGGAGGTCAGAGCCCCCAAGGGGAGGTGATCACACCCTCCCTGACTTCTCAGGAAGGGAAGTGAAAGCACTAAAAAGGAGATGATCATGCCCTTCCTGAAATCTCAGGAAGGGAGATGAAAAGCACCAAAGGGAAGTGAGGAGTACTAGCGGGTTTTTGGGCTGAAGGCTCTTATTATGCACAAACCCATCAGCATGGGAGGTATTACACAAGCATATAGCAATAACGCAGAGGCTATTAGTGATGACCCTCCCCTCAGTCAGTGCAGGCTTGATGTGGTGTAACAGACATGAATTGTACATGCAAGTAGCAGTATAACAAACAATATAAATCAACATGGTATTGTAAAAGATTACCAGAAGTCCTAGAAGGAGGGTATGTAAACAACAGTCACACATACGCCTTCTTCAGCAGCCAAGAGACAGTCCAAAACCAATCTATTGTCCATTGCTTCACATGTCAGGGAATCCAATGATCCCCCCAAGTTTTTGAAGTCCTGCAAAAGTCTTTTTATGTGTTAGGGAATCCAATGATTCCAGCAGATTTTGAAGTCTTGTAACAGTCTTATAATTTCTTAGAGAATCCAATGATTCCTGAGGGTTTTCAAGTCCTATGTCTCAGAGAATCCAATGATTCCTGAGGGTTTTTAAGTCCAACAATTTTCAATGTCCATGAGTCAAACGCCATAACTGCCATGCTCTTTCAATGGTGAGCACAATCAGCAACAGAACCACTCGATATTTCTTGGGTCTTCTCCTTTGTTTCAAGGGTCTTCTCCGTCTCTCTGTGATGGACAAGACGAATATGGCTCATTGGCACCCATCGGATTCCTTCTCCACCTGTAGAGATAAACCCTCTCCCTCAAGCAGTTAACCTATCTGGTCTCTTCCATTCACCACTTTCTGGGTCTCTCCACATCACCTGGCGATTATCTAAAGATAGTGGAGCTGCTCACACTGGACACTACTTTTCCAGTGTGTTATAAAACCTGTCTGCCGGAGCCAGTGCATCTTTGTCAAAAATCAAGAAGTTAATAGTATAAAGGGTTAGATTTAGAAGTTCTCTAGGGTTACCTGTGGCTCCCCCTTTCTTTTGTTTTTGGAGGAGTATCTTAATGTCTCTGTTTTTCCTCTCTACTATTGCCTGTCCTTGGGGATTAAAAAGTATGCCAGTGGTGTGTAAAATCTTATACTGTGCACAAAAGTGTGCAAAATGTTTGGAAGTATATGCAGGATCATTATCTATTTTTATTGCTTGTGGCACACCCATAATTGCAAATGATTGTATGAGGAATTCAGTGACCACTAGGGCTGTCTCTTTTGCTGCTGGTATTGCAAAAGTGAATCCTGAACAGGTGTCTACCACAACGTGGATAAAAGACAGGTGACCAAAAGATTTCTAATGGGTCACAGCCATTTGCCAGATTTCACTGGGTCTCAAACCATGAGGGTTCTTCCCTGGAGGCAGTGTAGGAGCGTGGAAAGGAAGGCAAGCCATACAGGCTTTTACTATGCTCCTAGCTTCCTCTCTTGTTATTCCAAATTGTAAACGTAAAGCTCGAGCAGCCTGATGATATTTAGAATGAGATTCCTGGGCTTCTTGGAATAAAGGAGTATTGAAAAACATAGTTAGAAGGCTATCTGCTTTTGAATTACCATCAAAAATGGGACCTGGAAGTCCACTATGAGAGTGGACATGCAAAATATAAATCTTACCTGGATGCTTTCTCACTTGCTCTTGAAGTTTCTTAAAGAACTGATATATATATTAGAGGCTGAAAATTTAATTTGGGCTGTGGCAATTCTTTGTACCATATCTACTGAATAGGCCGAATCAGATATTATATTTATGTCTCCTAGATAAGTAAGAGCTAGAATGATTGCATACAATTCATTCTGCTGAGTGGACTGAAAAGGAGTTCTGACTACTCTATAGTCAAGTCATGAGAGTATACAGCACAAATATTATGTTTGGATGCATCTGTAAAGATAGTTGGTCCTTTAAGAGGAACTTTAGAAACTTTTTCTTCAAGAATCCATCGCCAATTATGTAATAGTGGAGACCTATGTGTAAAATTTGGAGCCATGGCTAATAAAATTTGCCACTCTGGGATGGTCTCACAGCACACATTAATTTGTGTATTGGTATATCTTGTCAGGTCTTATCCCAGATAATTGTACTGCTCACTTAATGGCTTTTAATAAAATTCTAGCCACAAGCACTGGGTAAGGAGTAAGGCTTGTACTGGCAGGTTTACCTACTCTATCACACTGTCTCCTTGATGAAAGACTGCAGTGGGTGCCTCTTGTGTGGCAAAAACTGATATTTCTAAGGGTTTTTGAGTGATTCTTTCAACCATATTGGATAAAGCCAGTTCAACTTTTCTCAAAGCCTCTTGAGCTTCTTTTGTAAACTGGCATGGTGAATTTAAAGCACTGTCTCCCCTTAAAATATCATATAATGGTTGCAATTGATAGGTAGTCAGGCCTAACACTGATCGCATCCATTGGATATCTCCTATCAGTTTCTGAAAATCATCATCTCTGTTCTTAAGGACAGTTTTTGTACTGTAAGCAGCTTAGGGTATACTTCATATCCTAAATATTGAAAAGGAGCATGTCTTTGAATTTTTTCTGGAGCTATGTACAATTTGTAATTCCTTAGTGTTTCTATGGTCTTTTGTAGACATGCTTCTAACATTTGTTCCTCAGGTGCACATCCCAGTATATCATCCATATAATGTAATAGCATCACTTTTGGAAATGCTTTTCTTACTGGAGCAAGAGCAGCAGCAACATACATTTGACACATAGTGGGACTGTTTTTCATTCCCTGTGGCAAAACTGTCCGTTTATATCTTTTATAAGGCTCAGCTAAGTTAATGCTGGGCACTGAAAAGGCAAATCTTTTCATATCCTCCTTATCCAGAGGGATAGAATAGAAACAATCCTTAATATCTATGACCCAAAGAGGCCATTCTCTAGGCAATTGAGTAGGAGAGGGAAGTCCAGACTGAAGAGTTGCCATGGTTTCCATCTGTTCTTAAATCAGTCAACATCCTCCATTTTCCAGATTTCTTTCTTACAACAAATACTGGGTAATTCCAAGGACTTAGAGAAGGTTGTAAGTGTCCTTGGTCAAGTTGCTCCTGTACTATCTAATAAGGCCTGAATTTTATCACTAGCTAAGGGCCACTGTTCTATCCACACTGGTGTATCACTTTTCCATTGGATAGGAATAGGTGAAAGTGTTGGCAGGCCTTCAACAGCAGCCCTGCCTAAAAAAAATCAAAGCACTCATATGTATTCCTAATTGTTGTAAAATGTCTCTTCCCCACAGATTGATGGGCATTTTTTCAACTCTAAAAGGAGTAAAAACTCCTGTTTTGCCTTCAAAAGTCCATCTCATAGGGGCAGCACTAACTTCAGCTGCTATTGATCCTCCTACGCCAGACATGTAGGTGTCTGCTTTAATCTTTGGCCAGTGACTGAGCCAATTGGCACCGCTAATGACTGTGCGATCTGCACCTGTGTCTACCAATCCTTCTAATGGTAGGCCATTTATATAGATCGTGAGCATAGGTTGGTCAGCTGTTACAGCTGCTGTCTAGTATATTCCTGGATTTTGTGGCCTGGAGTCAGAATCTGGGCAACTATCTCCAAGTTGCTTATTAGGATTCTGTATGAGTAAACCTGATGCTACTACTTCTCCTGGGTGATAAGTCACACATTGTCTACCTGTATTAGAGACTGGGATATTATCTACACATTCCCCAGTTTCCCACATCAGTGTGTGTATGGACACTGTTTTGTACGTACAAAAAGGAGGTGAAATAGTCAAGCCTACTGTGCCTGGAGGCAAGGGATCCATAGGCTAGAGAGAAACAGATTTCACCTCTCCAGGAGGTATCTCAGTTGTCTCAGCTTCATACAACTCTATTCTCCCCAATTGTAATCCCTTTCTCCCATCAGGTTGTTTTCTGGCTGATTGATTGTGTAATCCCTTTCTCCCATCATATGGCTTCCTGGCTGATTGGTCATGTCTGGGTACTGGACTTTTAGGCACTCTCTGGGTGCACTATTGGCTGCCATCATGCCCCAAGTGTTTTTTGCCTGGCGCCCTGGAGCTGGGCCCCTCATCCCGTTTCCCTGAATCTGTCTACATTCTGGGTCTCAATGGAAGCCTCGGTTGCATTTTGGACATGGGGTATTGGGTCTTGTTCTCCCACCCTGTTTTCTCACTCACTTTCAGATGCCCTACTTTACCACACTGAAAGCATTGACAAGTCTCTCTGGAAGTCCTTTGCCAGAAGGGACCCTGTCTTCCCATGTTGGGATCTTAGGTAGTCTGCATCATAGCCTGGCTATAAAAGGCATTTGTGCCTACTGTGGCACAGCGTCTTATGAGCTGCTCTAAAGGATCATCCTTGCACAATCCTAGTATAATTCTTCTGCAAACCTCATTAGCATTTTCCTTAGCAAGTTGCCTTATCAAAATGTCTGTTACTGCATTTTCATCATTAGTTCTTGTGATAGCTGTCTGCAAACATCCCACAAAGTCAGCAAAGGGTTCATTTGGCCCTTGTGTTATTTTTGTGAAGGCCCTACTCTTCTCGTCTTTATTGTGGAGAGAAGCCCATCTTTGATAGCATTAGCAGCAATTTGCTCATATGCTGCTATGGAATAATTAATCTGTACTGTGACGTCTGCATAGGAACCTACACCTGTTATTAGGTCACAGGTGATTGCAGCATGAACTGCACTTTGACTATTTTGTTGGGCTTGTATCCTACAGAGCTTACTATATTCAGAAAGCCACAAGTAGTTTTATCCAGGTTCTAGATATACCCTTGCTATAGATTTCCAGTCATTAGGGATCAAGATTTCAAAAGCCAAATTCTGTAATAACATCTTAACATAAGCTGATGTAGTCCCATAAAGAGTGCAAACCTTTTTCAGGTCTTTGAGGATTTCTATATCAAAAGGAATGTATTTTCTACTTTCTTGACCTGAAGAGTTAAACTGTTGAATCACAGGAAAAATGTGAGGTTAGAGCTCAGTTACATCTCTCCCTTCCACCTTGGCCTTAATTAGTCACTTTTGCAATCTAGTCATAGGAGTGGTTGGATGCTGGGGGGGATGTGCTGGTGCTGTCATTGCTCCCCACCCCCACCCCCACCACTACCTGTCCTCCCTCCATCCTGGAGGGTGGAATTGATGGAGGAGAGTCAATTACCTGCTCCTAAGGTGGGGCTGAAGCTGCCTCACATTCACCACATTCTTGATCCTCACTTAAGTCTCCATGCCCTGTGGGGATATGGTCATTAATCTGTTCATTGTCTTCCTCCTTTTCCTTAGGCTTCCTCATCTGGCTGTTCCTAGAACTTTTCTTTTTTCTATAACTTATACGATTTTTAAGACCAGCTGTATTATATTGTACACATAGAATGCCTCGATGAAAATTGAATGAGGACTGTTTTGTTGTAATATGCGGAGAGCTGTTGCCCAATTAATGTCCAATTATCTGGAGAGATTTGTTCTTCCTCTAAGAACCAAGGAGAGGTGCGTTTTAATGTGCCCAGAAGTCTAGCTATCCGTTCCCAAGTTATAAGTAGCCCTTGTTCTTCTATCAGCTTAAGCATGCTTTCTATAGCACCACTCCTGGGTGGGGATGAGGGAGTTGGGGAGGATGATGAATCTTTAGCTAGCATCTGTCCCATTTCAGCCAAAAAAGGTTACTAGTTTAGTCTTTAAGAAAATAAGTTCCCTGTTTGTCTATTACAATACTCACCTAAGTTCCTGGTCACCAGAGACTTCTTCAGTGAAAGTAGGGTCCTTGGTTCCCATACTTGGGCGCCAAATGTGATGACCGCATATTTTAAAATCAGCCAGAGTCAGGAATTCAGGTTAGGGGAAAATCTTCAATCTTTATTCTTTATGGAGGTGAAGAAGGATAGTGATCGCAATGTGTGCAGCTACAACAAGAAGCCAGCCAGCAGACTCTCCCCGCCTCTCTTCCTGCCCCTCTGCTGCCACCCACCAAAATCGTCATTTCCTATACAACACATCAGGACTTGCACAAAGAGTGGGTGGGGGCCATTCTTTCTCCAAGCATATATATTAATAGAGTATGGTCCAATTACTATTTAGCCTCACATGCTTGGGACCTCAGTGCATCAACTCAAGCTTCAGCCCATTACAGCTGATCTTAAAAGATTTTGTTCTGGTTTTTGTGTTTTATCTATATAATAATCATATTTATAAAGTTTTGTGAATGTGTGTTCTATGAAATTGTTGGATTAAAATAAGCACTTTAACTCCTTGTACAAATAGAAGTGACAACCTGATTTAAAAAAAAAAAAAACTTAAAAGAAAATTAGATTTGTACATAGTATTTTCAGCTGCATATGTATTTTATTTAATGATAAAGATATTAAATGTTTAAAGGAACTGTATAAATCTACGATTTTTTTTATTATGATTTTTTTTTCAGCTGGAAAATTAATCATTGCACCTCTGATATTGGTTTTGGGACTGGCACTTGGGGCCATAGCCGTTGTAATAGGTAAGGTTAATTTTTTTCCTCAATTATATATTACAGATATGGGAACTCTTTTAGAATGATGAAAACATGAGAAGTAACAGGAATCAGTTATTGTGACATGCTTATATTTCTGTTGACTATTTGAAAGAATTGACTTTGTTCTAGCAGTAGAAAAATTAGTTATCCGGGAAAATAGTCATCCCCTGATTATTAAGAGCAGTAGTCATAGAGTCCCAGTCCTGATACAAGTTTTAGGTGCTTTAGCAAAAGGTACTTCATCTCTCCAATTAATCAAATGATATCGTTCTTTTGAGTAAAGTGCTTCATATACTTTTAAAACACTATATAAATATGAGCTCCTCTTAACTGTAATTATTAAGTTCAGGTTTAGTGGAAGTATGGTATAGTAAATAGAAAGTTGGTCTTAAGGGGCAGAAAGATAGTACCTCTGATAATATCCTGACTTAATGACCATGGTCAAGTCACTTAAGCTCTCAATAACTCCAGAGAATTCTCTGAAACTACAAATTGCAAAGAAGATCTATCTATATCAATAGAAATAGTCTATCTGTATTAACAGAAGTTCTTTATTGGGAGTTGCCTACATCAATAAAGTAATAGGTTTGATTTTTTTTTAATAGTCTATTTTAGTGCTTTAAAAAAACCCTAAGATTTCATTATGATGTGCAGTGTACCAAGAAGGTAGATCTTCATGAGTTGTTGTGTTCAAAATATATCATCATCTTCTGGTAAACTTTATGGAGATGGTCAATTCTGCAACTGGCTAGTCAAATACCATGATGACAAATATAGATTGTTACTGGACTTGTATATAAAGCCACAATAAGCCCTTCTAGTGTTTGCCTCCTTTGGAATAGCCTTGGAGAACTAGGGCCAGATCCAGATCATCATGGAACATGAGAGTAAGACTTAGTGGAGGCAATAGACTTAGTTTAATAAATAATTCACTATCAAATTTTCTCTTTTTCATAACTCTAGGCATAATGGTTTAAGAAATTTATTTTTTGACTTACATCAAAGGAATAAGAATTTACTTTTAGACATTTATTTTAACTGAAAGTGACCTATGTAAAAATAGTGTTTAATATGAAAATGGTCACAACAAGAAAGTAACATATGAAATCTATTATGTTATTGTGTATTTATTTAAAGAAAAAAATTAATTATAATATTTGGCTCTGGAAAGTTATTTGTAATAAACTTTTGAGGTCTTACCTTATATATTTAAAGATTCAAATATTTTCATTTAATTAAAATTAAAAATGTCATAATAGATTTATTCAAAGGAAGATGCTTGGGATCAAGTCAACTGTTCATATGGTCTAAGAAAATTGATATTACAGGATATGAAATAGCATTCTAACTTCCCTAAACATCCTTGTAAAATGAAAATAGGCTTTAACAACTTGAGGGCGGAGTTTTTGATCTCTCACAAATTAGAAAGGATTCTCAATGACTTTGTTGAATAAATTTTGAACAATATTAAAAGGATGATAATTTATGTATAGTTTATCAATCACAAAAAATAAACTTCATGATATAAAGTATATCATTATCTAATAATATTGGTTTCTTTTTTCCAGGTTTATTTGTATTTCCCATCTATTGCCTTTGTAAAAAGCAAAGAAAAAGATCACGGACAGGTATGCCCTGGTGAAAAGCAAACTTTTTTCATCCGCACTGATCTGAGCCCTGCCAAGGGTTATACAAAATGGTGCAATGAAGAACATGGGCATCCATATACAAGTCACCATCCTGAAAACTGAGAGGGACTTTTTGCCATCTCCTCTTCTTTTGATTCACTGCTGCAGGCCCAAATGCCTCCTTGCTATGGTGCACTCCAAAAATGGTAGCCTCCTCCTTTCCCCCTTTCTGATTGCTGCTTTTAAAAAAAAATCAAGAAGCTGCTCTCCAGGTTACTTTCATAGACTTCTATATTTAAACTATAACCCTTCCTATTGTCCTATTAAGAAAGCATTTTTGTTAACAACATGTAGCTTATCTGTTTAGAATTTCTATGAAAAATAGATGAAAATAATTTAAATTGTCTTTATGTCCTGAACACTGAATCTTCTGCTCATCTTTTGGGACTTGTTCTGAATAGCTCGTGTCCATGTCTACCATTAATCAAAGTCAAATTTCAGAAGACAGAGGCTCATCATATTATCCATTTATTTCTACCTATGGACCAAGCAGTGTGATTCAGCCATTTGGCAGGAGTTGCAGTTGCCAAAAATCTCAGTGCCTAAGAGGGAACTAATGAAAACAAATTAATAAGAAGAAGCATGTGGCTTAGTGAAACTCTTATGTAGATATGTAAGGAAATATGTATTAGAGTTGGTCCCAATAACATAATAGTTGTTGAGTCACATGGTACTATAATATTCTTCCATATTGTCATAGGGCTGTTTGAGATTGGACTTAAGTTTTCTGTTGTCTCAGAATATACAAGATCAATGTGGAAGATATCCAAGAAATCTCCTCTTACTATTAAAAAAAATAGATAATGTAATTTAAGTAAAATATCAAATTTTGTGGACCAATAGAATTGATATAATGGTCTAAGAAGCTTAGTCCTTATTTTCCTTTTGGTGCATACTTTACTGTGCATAGAACAATATGAATTTCCATGAAAATACATGAGAATTTCATTAGTCAATCCAAAGAATAGGTTTTATTTGAAATGAAAACTTCTTTAAATCTAAAAATCCTTTATAGAATCAGAAAATTTTAAAATTGTGGTCCTAAAGAATTGTACTTAAGATTAAAATTCTGTATTCTTTCCTCTCCCTCCTTTATTTGATCTTGGACTTTTCACAGAAACAAGATTTGTTTTCAGATGTAAGTCTCATGCCTGCTGTTCAAACTTTTGTTAGTGTGTTAGTGATATTTTTGTGGAAGGGGTTCACTAAAAACAAGGTTCCTGTGATCATGATTATATACTTTTAAAATGCAAACAAACAAAACCCCAAATCTGCTGCTAGAGAAGAAAATGGAGAAAATAAATGAAGGAAAATGTTTCTGGAAGTGTTTCAGATCCCCAATTTCTTCGAGAACAAGGAGACATGGATTAATATTTGCCAACCCTTGTTTTAATCATGAAAGTTCACTGGCAGAGTGAACAAAATGGAGCCCAAGAAACTCAAGTTCTTTATAACTGCCTCCACAACTTTAAAATCTAGCTGTGTACCATGGATATAACATTTCATTGATCAGTGTCAATTTCTTTTTTGAAACACTTGATATCCATACACATAGTTGCTCTTTATTGGATTCCAAATGATGAGAGAAAGTGTCATTTTGGGCTGAACTGATGATAGGGTACTTTACTTGTATCAGTCTTGAGACAGTTTGCTTTCATTTTTTTCTCATTTAATGCACTGTATGGGCATAATAGACCTCCTGGAGTAATCATCCATTTCATAGTGAAGATGTACTATCCTTTAATGGTTCTGGAAAAACATCTTTTGAAAGAGTAAACTTCATATAAGAAAAGTAGTACTATTGTTTCAAATAGTACCAAGTTTGAAAGGGTTTCCAGGTAAAACCCCTATATTTATATGTCTTAAACTTGTATCTTTGCAAGGCATATTTTCCTGACTTGGGCCTTTGTTTTTATAATTTATGTATATAAGCATTTGCCCTCAATCTTGTATGTGTGCATATATGAATGTACATATGTATGTTATACATATATATGTTTATGTAAAATCTTTTTATGGTTGCATATAATTGTATGCACACATATGGGCTAGTTGAATAGTATATGTCTGGTCCTAGATAATCTATTTTCTTAGGTCCATTATATCTGTTGTCTATGGCTTACTCAGGGATTTGTATTCCTTCCTTTAAATAACTTATCTTTAGGGGGGTATTTTTATATTATTTAGAAAACTTTCCAACTTCTGGATGGTAGAGTTGGCATCTGATATGAAGTCAGTAAAAACTTTTAGTACTTTGAATTATTTCTGCATTTGGTTGCACAGGATTTCCATTATTCTGTTTTACTGATTTTTTAAAAATTAATTTATACATTTGTCACAGCAGAAAGTTGATATACCTACCCTTTTCTTTCAAGTAGCTTGAAGTAATAATTTCTGAAGTTTTGGCAGTAGTATGATGAAGAACTTTAAAAAAGAAAATAGAATGAAAGTAATTTTTTATTTTTACTTTAGTGCCATCATTGAGGGTAAAACCCTATCTATGACTTGTATGTGAATTTTAATTTTTCAAAAAATCCACTGTTAGAAAAATTTTAGTAGCATGTTTACAAAAATATCTTTTGTAGTGTTTTAGTGTAATCAAGTAGAGGAAAAAAATTTGGTTTCTGCTGTATTTAGTCGTGGCATTTTATTTCGTATCTAAAGGCATTTGCCAAAAAAAAAAAAAAAAAAAAATTAAATGACCATTGTAAATTATGCATAGCATGTGCTTTTCTATCATTCTCCTGGTCTAAAGAAACTGAAAAGACTTAATCTAGAAGAAAGTTATGGTTGCATTTTTGTTTTAAGGACAGGGTGCTTATTTTCCATATACATTTCATCTACTCAGTTTTTCAAATTGGATACCTTGCCAAAATAAGGAGCTAGAAGAAAATTTTCATCTTTTCTGTTAAAAAAAAATATGAGTGAATGCCAATAGTTTGACAAAGCAAGAGTATATTTGTCAGATTGCCTCATTGTTTTACAATAATCTATTGAAATAATGAAATTTTAGAAATAAAAATTACTCTATAAAGCTGAGAATACTTTTCCCAACATATTACCATTTTCCCTAACATACTATCATTTTCACATTTACTGTCTCACTGTGTCATTCATTATTAAAAGTCTATTGAAATGTTAGTAGGTTAATGATACTTGATTTTGTTATTGTCATGAAAAGTCAGACTAATTCAATAAGTATCAAGATGAAGTATGGAATACTTCATACTTGCAAGGTCTCAGGATATATTGATTTTCTTCACAATATATCAAGTGATGATATAACATTTATTTTAGCCCATTAAAATTCTTTGTGACTTGAGGTTAAGAGAAAATCTGTATATTTTGATGTTCTGGCACCAGATATCATTTATTTCCTGTCTTCGATTTCCTGATAGAAGGTATTGTATCCTGATACCTGGACAGACAGGATACAACCCAAGATACCAAGGATTACAACCTGCTATCTGATTGTATTCTTGTTGCTGAGGTATCAAGATTCAGTGGTGCCCACAAAACTATAGCTACCTGCATCTCCCAGCCCTTTCTTTTTGAATGGGTGGCCTTACTGCTCCCCTAAATTCCTCACTTTGTAATCTCCTTTATTTTATTCACTTTTGCTCTTCTCTCTATTCCTTTTGGCTACTCCCTGCTTTCCTTACTCCTTGACTTCCACCCCATAGAAACACACTTCTTATTGAAGAAATAATGAAAAAAAAATAGATTTCTGACATGTTACAAAGGAAAACAGTATTCTTTTCTTACTTTCTCTGCATGTGTTGAAAACTAGAGTATTCCTACCAAGCTGATAAAACTACTTATATATTACATAGAATGTTTTTAATTCTTGATTTTATTGCTGCTTGTTATATTTGTATTTATATTTTTAAAAGGTTAAAAAATGGATAACACTGTATTTAAAATAAGTTTTCTTTCTTACTGAATCCCATAAGAACTTTCATACTAAAAGCCATAGTAATATTTTAAACTCTTAAACAAAATGTATTATATGCCTTAAAAATCAAGTTGTCATATCAAAACCTGTGTTTAGCCCTATTTTGTTTCAGAGAACAAAAGGTGATTGATTCATTTTTGTCACTGAATTCTATACCATTTGTAGTGAATTTGTTTTATTTTTCTTAAGAACACAATATAAATATAGCCTTAAAGTTAGCAAATGCACTTTAAAGTCCTCTAAAGTCCTCTGTGCCACTTGAATAATTAGGTTATTATGAAGTTGGGGTTTATAAAGCTATGCAAAATTGGTTTTAAAAATATTTTTCCATTGGCTATTCAAGATACATATTTTGTTTCCTTAAGAGAATGTAGAAGAGTTTACAAATGTTTTACACTTTATTTTTACTTCCAAACAAAAATTAAAGCTGTAAAACAGATGAAATGGACACACCATTAAAGGTCTATGTCACCTGAACTAAGAAAACTTTTAGGGTAAAAATGGTTTAAATATTAGGCAGATAGAAAACTTAATCTTAGCAATTTGTATCAGAAGTTCCATGATAGATACAATGTTTATTAATAACCTAGTTGAAGTATTTATTTGAAAACATTTGATGCCCTTTATAATCTCATTATAAGAAAATGGTGCAACAAGGCCCTTTATTAAAGAATATAGTAACTAGATTTCCTTTAACTAATAAAAAAAAAGTTATAACTACCAACAGCTAATTCAAACATGTTGAATTTTCAATTATGTTTATTCCTTGCTGTTTCTTATTATTACTTAAAATAAGTTCATGGTCCTTTCTGAGTACACAAACCTATAGTCCCTATCATGTGTCAAAATAGGAGGAATCAAAAGAAGGAGGCCTCAGGGAAGCAAAGAAGTTGGGAGACTATGTCTTTCCCCAAGTTGAATTTTTGTTGGAGATAGAATATGGAAAACATTGATGCATACATTTAATTTGAAGCAAGCAAGTCTGACATTTTTGGCTATTTCATGATCTGAGATAATACTTTTTTAGGCAAACTATGAATTTATAATTTGACTTTTTAAAATTTAAAAATTAGAAAACAAAAGACCATTCCTTCATTCCCTTAAGACTAGCTTTAGAAGCTAAGATTAACATACATGTTACACTCTAATTGTCCTAGTAGGCATTTCTTTATGTGGTTATCATGGTTCTGTATATATAATTAAACTTTTTGTCCATCCAAGTCAACATCATTGTGTCTATAGCCATGTTACAATGGAGTTTTGAAAAGAAGTACACAATGGATAGTTTCAGGATCTGCCTCTGACACTTTTGTGACCCTACACAAGTCATAAGTTTCTTAATACCCCAAGGAACTCTCAAGACTTTTAACATTCAGTACAGTTGCTAGTCTACTTCAGTAGTAGAAGTTTCTCAACTCCACAGGTCCCCCATACCAATAAAATTACAGGCTCTAACAAATGTAACTGGGTTTTAATATAGTTCTAATGTTTTCAGCAGGGCAAATATTAATTGCATGTGTTTTTATTGAAGTAAAGCTCAAATAAGAAAGCCATTTGCCTTAGCAATCACTGAAAAAAAAATGTAACCAATTATAGAACAACAAGATATTTGTAAAACCACTGGGCATCCTTTTGAACTGATGGTAACCATCTTCTGAATACCATGCCCTTTACCTAAAATGCAACAAACAGTAGAAAGTACAGGGCAATATTATTACATGTGGTCTTTCAAGGAGCATTCTCATGTAAGTTGATTTCTATGTATAAGTTTAAAAGAAAATTTAGGCACATAAGGCAAATATAAATGACAAAGAAAAAGATGTCTTTTTCCCTTTGTATCACTGATTCCATCCCATTAATTTTTGATCATGTACTACTTTTTCTTTAATATCAAATAACTTTCCTTCCCCAATTGTGTGGGGCAATAAATAGTACATTGCAATTTTTCCTCATAAAAATCCTTACTTATTGTAGTCTTTAGTAGTTGCCACCTGTTGCTATCCTATTAAATGTAGGGCAAATTCTTTCTTATCTTTGTAATTGCTGCTAAATCTAGAAACATTAAATTCAGATAAAAATTGCTTTGTGGTTGAATCATAACTGCACTGGAAATTAGAATAATTTATAACTAAGCCTTATTTAACTTGGAAAGAAAAAAAAAACAGTATTAAAAATGAATGGAAATATTTTCCTTCTTATTGGTGCAAATGTCAACATTGAGAAATGTCCACCATTTCCTAGGAAGAAATGAATGAATTGATTTTAAAGCAGTAATCTGAACAAAGGACATCAGAGTATAGACAGTTTCTGATCTATCTATATCCTTCTACACAAGGAAAATGGCCAGTGCCACTTAAAATCCTCTTCCTTCTCCTCTGCCTTTCCTTGGGATCTTCCTTCCTCGAAGCAAATAGGGAAGCTATGAAATTACATTCTGTTCTGTAATGAGCCAGGAAAAAAAGAAACCTTGGTCAAGAGTAATAGATAGTATCAGTAGAGAGTAAACCAGGTGGTTCAATCTCCAAGGCATGAAAAAGAAAAAGACTTTGGGGGTAGGGTACTAACCAATACTAAGAAGTGACTTTGAGGATTAAATTGAGTATTTCTTCATCCTTGTGGAAAATCTAAGACCCTTACTCCACAAATAATTAAAGGCTTTATTCCTGTTTCTATGCTCTAGCTTGATAGAATTTCTGCTCTTAACTCAGACAGTCACCATTAGTGACTTGTTCTGGTGTGGGAATCCTGCAAAGAAATGTTCTTTTATCCCAGATTCTGAGGACATTTCCCCGTAGAAATGTTGTTTGCATATGGTCACACTTTTTATTACTATACTAACATTATATATTTCAGGCACATTGGTGGGCTGACCAAGGAACCTAATTATTATGTTTTAAGTTTTTATAGAAAAAAGAGTTCCGATTTCCAAATGACATACAAATGATTTTTTTTAGAAAACAAGCTATATTACAAGATTAATGTCACTCTAACTCTTCTAAAAGTTAATGTATTTTCATTAATTTGATGGTGTTTTTTAAAACCAGCATAATAATTATAAATTTTTGGTTGTTTTTTGACATTAGGGCAGGGAATGACCTCGATCATCTTCCACCTAAAAACTAAGAAAGAGAATGATGTAGTGGGGCTCTACATAAGATATCAGAAATCCTGCTCTAGCCCCAACCTGTTTGTCATTAGGCAATCTCTTCCTCTCTGAGCCTCTATTTGCTCCTCTGCAAAATGAGGGTAATAATATTTGTCTTGCTCATTGCCCCAGAATTATTATAATGATCCATTATCTCATTTGATGTGAAAACACTCCAAAAAATATAAAATGCTACTTAATTGTAAATTGATTTTTAATGGAAAAATCAATAAATATGCAGTAGCCAAATGGAATTAGATTACAGAGAAGTTTTTCTTCCAGAGGATTTAACAGAATTTTGGGGGACTACAATAAAATAGATAGTATGGCATCATAATATATGAGATGCTGGATCCAACTGTGTGCAACATTAAATTAAGGGTGCCATGCCATTAAATAATCTCTATTAGATCATGTAGAGTATAGCCAATATCATCCCTTTTCTCAGTAGTAATTGTATTGTATCAGTTGCAAATACCCTAATTACCTCTTTTATATAAATATATAGATAGATGTTATCCAGGATTTTTATCATGTACATAGCTCCTAAACAATGGCACCAGTTAAGCAGCAAATTTGAAGATGAGTTGAGATTTGGAAGGGAAAAGGAGTACTTAACTTGGAGGAGAGTTTAAGTTCTATGCTTATCAGATACATAGTGTCCTCATTTACCTGAATTTAGAATCAGGAAGTGCTAAAACAATAACATGAAAGCTGACCTGGGTTTCCTTTTCACAACTGATAAGTTAGGGGGAAAAAAGCATACCAATTTACTGAACATCTCATTCTACTGCATTAACCTCATGGGCTGACTAGCATATTGGTGCTAAGAGCCTTCTAACATCCTCCCTTTTTCCCCCATTGGGATGTGAGAAGGAAATTAGAGAAGAGTCTAAACTTGGTACAATCTCTTTAGTAGTTTAAAAATAATTACACAGTAGTCACTCAGGAATCTTAGCACTTTTTCTATCACTTCTTTTTAGTCAGCTTCTATTTGAACTCCAAGATTTCTATTGGCTGTCATTTCTAAGAGACTCTCTTGTCCTGAAACAATTATTATATCTTCAATAATAATTTATTTTCCATATACAGGGCAAGAAGCTGAGGAATGAGAATGAAGGAGATAAAAAAGCTCCTTAAATATGTCTTCTTCCATTCAGACAACATAAGAGAAAAAATACCCTTTTTATACACACACATTTCTAATGCTTTAAAAAGAAAGTTACATATTGCCACTCCTCAGTACCTTAATTTTGCTATTTGACCATCTTAGTCCTACAGTGTGGTAACTGAGAGTATAAAAATCCTTAAAAGACCTTAATAGATATCATCTATAGCATTGGAGCTAATATTTTCTTAAGCAACATTTATGTTCTCCCTTTCATTTTCCATAAGACTCATCTTCAACATTCTGCCACTAAGTTTTGAGAGACTACATTTAAAGAAGTGGGACACTCGAAAGAAATCAGATAATATTCTTTTACATCACAAATACAAAGAACATTGGCATAATAAAAATTGTTAGTAAGTTATAATACATTATATATTGGGAGGTTATTGTTAAGTAACTGTTCTAAGAAACAAAAACAATAATAAATAATGAAAAAATAAATCCTACCAACCTAATAAACTTATCCTTCTTCCTACTCCACCCGCCCCAACCTTAGAATTTCAAAATATTTGTCCTCTGTTTAAAGTAGATGATTAAGATATGGTCATAAATTAGAAGCCTTGTGACATAGTGGACAGAGTGCTAGACTTGAGCACCAGATAATGAAGATTAAAATCCTACCCCTGGCACTTACTTTCTCAGTACTCCATATTAAGCCACAGAGGAGTTGCCTATACCAATGAAATTATAGGTCTAAATCAGAAAAAAAACACAACAAAAAAGGTGGGGGTGAGGGGGAAAGAGGAATGGACCATAAAAATATTCAATTTCATTGAAAACACATGAATTAAATTAGTTTTAATCTGTCCACATCTTAACATTTTTCACATAAAGTAAATAGATAAATAAATTTTGGTAAAATACATTACTTCTAGTTTAAAATTGCCAATTCTAAGAAATAATTATTTCATCTCTTTTGCAGAATACTGAATATGACCAATTTTGTATCACTTACAGTCTAGTGAAAGTTCTAAAAGAAAATTCTTAAATCTAAAACAATGCTTTAGCTATTGGCTTTTGGCTATCAGTCAATAGTTCTATAAAATGTTTCATTAAGCTAAGCAGAATTTATTGCCTAATATCTGTATCTGTTTTTCAATCAGAATAATATAACAATTTGTGGTATTTGGGGGTTCAGTATCAGAATGTGCCTTGAGAATGATAATTCTTCTTTTCCTTGTTTCCTCATACAAAAGACAGTTTTGTGATTTCTTTCTCAGTCTTTCATATATTATATCAGATGGTATCAGATTTTTAGTAATTTACTATCCTAGATGAAACCATACCCCAGCTATAATTACAATAAAATACAATCTATGAACATCACTTGAAAATGTTCTCAATAGAATTGGAGAAGTGGAAGAAAACTTTAGCTTTTGTTTTTATGAAAATGTTCAAAAATAAAGAATTTACATTGCTATGGAGCTGGATTTTGTCCAGAGCCACTTTTTACTTCCACATTATTACAATATTTAAATTTTTTTAGAACTACACATTGGTTTCAATGAATAAAATTTTCAGAATATTAAGTAAGGTATGTATCATTATAGTGTTTGTGTAGTATTTAACAAAAGGAAGGAAAAAATGATAATTGAATGCTTAGAAAATAGATATAATACTCATTTTCCATTAACATTAAAGTCTCTTCCCTACAATCTTTAACTTTTGGGGCTTTGTGTAAGTAGAATTAACATCTTAAAATCCTTTATTGGTGCCTTATTATTTCATTAAGTTAGATTTATTTCTACTCTAAAAAGTCCCATGGTAATTCAGGAACTTTGCCAGAGTTGTGTTTGCTTCCCTCTTAAAGACACAAAGGGAACTACATATTCTTTAACATGATAAAAATATGCTTTTTCAATGAATATAGGCAATTTTAATGTCATAGATAAATTACTGGATTTTTTAAAAAAAATATTGGCACTTATTTTTAAGCAGTTAGTTGTATGAAGAAAAAAAAAAGTATGACATTAAATACCAAAGGTTTAAATTGGTACAACTGCAATTTCTCTTAAATCTACTAAGTTGAGCCCAAAATGCACTGGTTATTTCAAGTATAGCAATTCCAAAGAACTCTATCTTCCCACTATCACTTAAACAGTAAAAATAGCTTTCAGCCTTTATCTATCATGCTCTTTATTTATGAGTAAGACAGAATTACTTTATAATAAAACATTCAAAAAATTGTAACCTCTATAACATTTCCAGAACAGATTTTTCTCAAGCTCATCTTTGGCAATATTTTACCTACAATATACCTTTCAAATAAACTCTGTAGAATGATAGTGTGAGGTATTCACTTGAAACTTTAGCTTAGCTTTTTGATATGTGTTTCATTGATTTGTCCATCTTGGGTAATTTTGTCAATATTTTTTATTTTAGGCGACCCACACAAACTGCCTCTTCTCTTGTCTTTTCTGTAATCTGTACCATAATCGTGTGTCATTTAGTTTGTCCTGGTAAATGTATCATTAAAAGCTACACTAAATCATGTCTTCAAAAAAGATATAAACAGGTTATATATGTACTTGTACAAATAATTGAAAAGGAAAAAAAAGTCCTCCTGCCAAAAATCCTGCTGGCCAGGACCTTAAAATTAATAGATTTTTTTAAACACTAAATTTTGGAAAATCTTTTGCTTATTATTTAGTTATACATTTATGTATTGTGTTGTATGAGAGAGTACTACTCCATTTTAGTAAATTCAACTTCATTTACTGCTGGCAGTTAGAATAATATAGGTGTCAAATCACAGTGACAAATTCCAAGTGAAAAGAGGATCCTCAAGTCCAAAATCTTGGGGATATTTTACAAAATAACTTATAGACTCACAACATTAGTCATTGAGTCTTTGGTTATTTTTTTAAAGAACTGGTAGCTTTATTTTATCCTAGCCAATGAAAGACTACAAAAATACTATACTCTTATGAAAATTATTGTGGGAAATAAAATATTTTGCTTGTTGTTATCTGGATTCTGCCATCTGAATTATAGTGGAAGTTCCTATTGACATGCACAAGCCAGTGCAATTCATTATTCAGTGTCATCTAGTAAAGTCTAATAAAGTTTGAGAAAAAAAAGATAACTGTTGTCTTTATTTTATTTATATGTTTGTTTTGTATTTATATTGATTGTTTTTGCTTTTAAGGAAGCTGAATGATAGTGTCTTGGGAAGATGAAGGGAAAAATAAATTCACTTCTTTTTCTTGGACAGGTAAAATATTTGATGTATAGAATGCTCTATACACTATTACACATAGCCCTTGAGTCAATTATGTTTAAATGTTTTCCTTGTCGTCAGTCATCAGTGGGGATAAAATTGTTATATAAAAATAAAAGCATCAATGAAACTTTTTAAAGGGAAAATTGGGCTGGGTTTGGAATTTGAAGATCTAAGTTTAAATCCCAAAAAAGAGACCTTAGTGAAGTCTTTGAACATTAACTTCCACATAAGTTCTGGGAGTTGCATTTATTAAGTATATTGATAAATTGGCTCTGCAAACTAAAATGCTTGTGCTCTAGCCATTTTTCTATGGAGTCTTTTTAGTCATTAACTAGACCTAGGGGCAAATAGTAAAGGCTTGAAGAACTAAGTGGAAAATATAAGGGATTGCCAGAGTGGGAAAACTGGCAGCTTTGGCAATAATAAGGGTCAGAGTAAAGAGGTGAATGAGAATTAATAGCATTTTGATATAGTCCAATCTGGAGGAATATCCAGTGTCATGTCTAGTGTTAGGATTCCATATACACCTAATGCATTAACTTCACTGCACCAGCAGCAGCCAGCAACAGGAAGAATAGCCCTTTCATGGCATAAACATCCTGTTTACCTTATTCTGTACACTTTCAAATTTAGCAGTAATGTACTTCTTAAAATATAGCTCCCAAAAGTGAACACAATACTATAGATATGGCCAAGTTTGGAAAGTTGTAGCTCTCCTCAATCTTCCATAAGCTAATAGTGATGAAATGCTCAGCAAAGAGTAATGAAACTTTTCCCCTGGCTAGGTTGCTCACAGAAAAGCATAGATGCCTAGGCTGATATCACTTCTGTTCTTTGAACATTTCTTTGAATTAAGCTCTAAATTTATGATCCTATGGCCATGTGAATGCTTTACTGTCTCTTCTGAAGCCTTCAGTTTAATTCTCACCTGAATTATGGTCAGAAATTCATGTCAGTTCCTTCTTCCTGTCATTCCCCCTGACAGAAGCAAATTTCCTTAATACTTTGCTTCCTCAAATTGGAAAAGGGGTAAGTGATGTTGGAAGGAGGAAATTACTTTTATCTTGCCCCATCATGCTCTTCTGTTCTATGCAAATTATTAAGGGCTAATCTCATTGAAAAAGAGTGAAAATGCTAGACATATCTTTCTTATTTCCTTTAACAACTCAAAGCTTTTTTTCTCTGATCTTTTAACATTTATTAGATCTTTGACTAATGATAGCTCATAACAATAGCTTTTAAATCCTCTAAAAGAAGAATTATTTGATTATGTATGGGATATATAGAAAAATCTGAAAATTAAATTGTTTTCCCTTTAACCCATGTGAAATTGAGTGATACATTTTTATAAATAATAATCTAATACGCATTTAATAATATTCTATAAAAATAAGATCCATTCCCTGTAAACAAGTGTCCAAAGGGTATGGATAGGAAGTTTTCAAATGAAAAAAAAAATGCTATCAAAAGACTATATAAAAAATGATCCAGATCATTGATAGTAAGAGAAATGAAATTAAAACAACACTGAGGTGCTACCATATGCCTGTCAGAACGACAATGATGAAAAAAGGGAAAATAGCATAAAACAGAATATGAAAATAAATAACAATGAAAACAGAGAAATATTTTCTTTCTATTGCCATAGTCATTTCCCTATTTCTAATACTTATTATATCTGTCCTAAAACATTTTAATAGGCTATTAAATAGTCCACTGTCTTCTAATAATCTCTTCCATCTCCCTGGAATCTTTCCTAATAGAGATTAGAGATTACAATCTAATAGGGGAGAGAATATGCAAACAAATATTTAAAAAGCAAGATTTTCTATATATATAAATATAAATATAGATATAGATATATGATATATAGGAAATAGAGGAAAGGCACTAGAATTAAGAGGGTGAGAAAAACTTCCATTAAAATTTGGGATTTTATTTGAGATTTAAAGAAGCCAGAGAGTAGGCAGAGTTGAGTAATAAGTATTCTACACATCGGAAATAAGAAGAGAAAATGTCCAGAGCTTACTGATGAAGTTTCTTGCTCTCAGAATAGCCAGCAGGCCAGTATCATTGAATAGAAAAGTAAGTGACATGTTCTGGATCATATATTCAATATATGTAAGAAGCAGAATTTGGCTTCCTGGTTCCAAGATGAATCAACTATGTCACATTGCCTTCAAATTCCCTAAGGTAATTTATACCTAAATTATGGATCAGTATGTATGCATATATATACATATTTATTTGTACACATATATGTGATACATATATGTACTAATTTGCTTACTAATATATCTTTGAACCCCTCCTTGCATCTAGTTTACATATATTAAGAACTTAAAATATACTTTTGCTAGATGAATTTTCCTTTACTGGAAAGTACATAAATCAATTACTTTCCAAGGCTGTGGGGGTGAGCACTTGGTAAACTATAGCACTTCAAACTTTATAATCAATCTCATTATTATTATTTATTCTATTGATCACAGAATGTCATGGTGATGGTGGAACACCAGAAATGATTAGTGTGAGTTCTGAGACTCTTGAATACACTAAGGGAACATTATTTCTAACATGTCTATTTATTGTTTGGCACCACCAGGTGTTCATATTGGGTACTGTGATTCAAAATCAGCCACAATGTCAAATACACCTGAAGTCATCATCTGATTCACTGCTAACCCTTGCTTTTTTATACCCTAACCCTTGCTTTTTTATATGGATGGAAACACTCTCTTTTTATGTTTAAATATGTGGGCCTCTCATTCATAATTACTTAAACATGCTCACTTTCCCTAATGATGTTATATTTATTGTTTTATTGGGAGTTGGGTGGGGATAAGGAAGGAAATGTTCTTATTCTGTTATTTATTGATTGATTGGCTTAATCTTTCAGTGTTTTTTTGGCAACTATCTAAGATTATAAATTATAAATCAACAAATATGGTTGAATGGGACAAGTGAAGATTTCTCAGAGATCGTAGGGTAAAGTAAGTCAGACCCTAGGCCTAAGTTTCAGATTGTCAAAAAAGGAGACATTGTTGTACACTGGCCTTCCATGCTCCTGAAACATCCAGTCCAACCTATAAATTTAAAAGTCAACAGGATAAGAGAAGAACTTGAATTTTTTGGCTATATAATCCAACTTCTGCTTCTGTACTGGGCCATATCCTACTAGACTACCTTGTGAATGTGCTGGCCTACTGCTTGCAAGAACGGAAAAAAAGGCTTTCTATTTGTATCTGGAAATGCCTCCAAGTAGTCAATTTGGGTAAAGGGGGGTCTAGTACCCCATCCCACACATGGTGGTGACATCATTGATAGAGGGAGTTTTCATATCTGGGAGTTTCTTATATCAAAGATAACATTTTAAACATCTTACTATATTATTTCATTAAAGCCTTTATTTTGTTTTGAACTAATTATATCTTCCAGGAGCCTAAAGTAAAAAGTAAATATATTTGTAGGGGTTAGTGAATTTTTTTGTTAGCTAGTATTAAGTGATATCTTAGTGTTTTAGGCCAAATTTGAACTCGTCTCGACTCCCGAGCCCATACTCTATAAACTTGTACCATCTAGCTGTCCTGTGAATGTTTTTTTCTTTTGAAATTTTGAACTTAAACACCAAAAAAAAAACCCACCTCATTTCCACATAAAACCAGAAACACTCATATGTGAAACCACAAGTTTTATTACACTTGCCTTTTTCAAAAATACATAATAAATTCTATGTTATCCTAAAAGGTGTCTTACTTGTCTTGTTTTTCCTTCTGACCTTCATTTTTTTTCTCTTCCATGAATTTTAAAAATGCTTTGATGACATTTTTTTCTCTGTTTTCTTCTTTTGTTCACAGTATTATTACTAGTTCATCTCTCCTCACCAGTGCCACCCACTAGGAGAAAAAAATAATTAAAAAAAGGCATAATCTTTATGACAAATAAGAATAACATAAGCAAACAAATTCCTACTTTTCCATGTCCATAGTCATACTTCTTATTCTGCATCTCTAATCTATCATCTCTCAGTCTGAAGGTGGGAAACATGCTTCATTATCAATTCTTTGGAGTCCTGGTTGGTCATTTCTTTAATCAGAATAAAAGCTGCTTTTCTTTACAATGATACTGTTGTTCAATCATTATAGTAATTTTTGACTCTTTGTGACCTAATTTGGGGTTTTCTTGGCAAAAATACAGGAGTGGTCTTCCATTTCCTCCTCCAGTTCATTTTAGATATGAGGAATCTGAGGCAAATGAGGTTAAATTACTTTTTCAGGGTTACCGAGTTAATAAATGTCTGAGATCGTATTTGAACAAAATCTTCCTGACTCCAGGTCTGACATTCTATATGCCCCATCTAGCTGTCCCTCTTCTGATTCTGCTCATTTACTTTGCATCAGATAATACAAATCTTTCCAGGTTTCTGTAAATCAATTTTTTTTTTTAGTTTCTTGCAAGACAATCTTCCATTAGATTCATATATAACAATTTGTTTTTCCACTCCCCAAATTTGTGGACATCATCTTTGTTTCCAATTCTTTGAAATTATGATCTTGAATAAATAATAATCCCAGAGTACCTTAAATCTGAAGTAGCTATTCTTGGAATATGTAAATGTAAACATATGTAAAATGGAGTTGATCTTACAGCTCTGTTTTCATCCTGTTATACAAGAACTGGGGGCAGTCAACTCAATATCTCAATTTCCAAGTGACTTATGAAGTAATAAATAAATTTGTGGTTCCTCTGGATATTTGGGATTCAAATACATCATCTTCTTTGTCATGCAGTGCTAGAGATATCAGGTAGGAAAGAAGCAAATGAAACACTTGTAACTTACTCTATCCCTGACCAAAGCAAAGGGAGTAATGGTGGGCAAGCCATAAAGTAAATAAAATATCAAAAATGTGATGTGAAATGTGAAAATGTGAAAAGACAGACACACTAGTACAATATTGGCCCCATAATTCAGGAAAGTAATTGGGAATTATGCTGTCAAAGTAACTAAAATTGGTATCTCTTGATTTAGAAATCCCATTGCTAAGAATATTTCCAAAAAAGTCAATAATTAAAAAAAAAACAAAGGTCCAACACACATTGTGCATCAAAATAATTATTATTAAGGATCTTTTTGGAGTAGCAAAAACTGGGAATTTTTGTAGTTGCAGAATGACTAACCAAGTTGTTGTATGAGAGAGTAATGGGATATTACATTATTGTAAAAAATAATGGATATTATAAATGCAGAGGAACATGAAAACACTTTGACAAATTGATGCAGTATTTGTAAGAATTAGGAAAACAATATGCACAGTGACTGTGGAAAGAACAGAATCCAAACAATTGAAATGGAATGTTAGACAATTTAAAATAAAAACTTTGTCCCACAGAAGAAATATGTGAATGTGCCTCTCTCCTTGCTTTGCAGAGTGTCGAGATCCTTATGGCAAGACCACCCCTCTGTTTTTATTCTGCTTTTTAGGAGACAAGAGCTAAGGCTCAACAACCAAGTTGTGCCCTGGGCTTGACATAACAATCCTTTGCACTCATTCTCTGGATAAATTCTACTACAGCAAAATTGCAGATTTGTTTCCACACCTGGTGACCCCTGAGGCTGGACAAACATTTGTAGTACCCATGTTCTGGTCATGAAGCTCAGCTATGAATCCTTCCTGTGCTTAAACTCTTATGTCTCACTTTTTTTGTGTACAAAATTCATGATACCACATTGTTGATAGTGCTCATTGTTATTATATTATATTATTATATTATAGAATATTATATTATCATATATAATATATATTTAGTATTATATATTATATTATATATAATGATGATTTTATGTAGTATTTTCTCCATGCAAATCTCATTGTTAGGACTATAACTCATTATGTAGCCACTACTATATGTATCTAGTTTTGGTCTCAAAGCACATCTCTTCCCAAATGAGGTCCTAGAATATGTATATTTTCTCTCCTCCAACGAAATAAAGCTTCTTGTTTATGACCATTATTAGTTCTTCGGTTTTATTTATTTTCTTAAATATTCTTAAAATTAACTGTGGTTATAATAACTTGTGTGAGCTCTTTGGTATATTCAAAGTTATCAGCAGTTATATAACCTCTGTGACTCTTTGGTCATTTGTTTTCACATTTAACAAGAGACAGGTAATTATAGATGTGAAACATTACATATAATGTTAGTTAATTGGGAAATGTAAGTGATGTGAAAAAAAAAGGTTTATGGCAATTATAACAAAAAAGGTGATTTGCTTCTGGTACATGGAAATTTAGAAGGCTCTTAATAGTACTTGTATCCTTTAAAAGGTCACAACCAAACTTGTTCGTTTAACATTGCTTCCATACTTGAGGTAAGTGCCATGTCATCTTTGCTCTTCCCTGCTCCTTTTCACTTATAATGATTTTACCTGCAGTAGCTTTGAGACATCCCAGGGTCTCTGTACATATCTCTTTATATCCCAGAGGGCTGAAGTCTCTTTCCAAATTCCATCCCTATCTCAAGTGAATTTGCCTTAAAACTTGATTTGAGAGTAATCTATTCACTTTCTCTGGGGTACCTGGCCTGAGCCCCAGAATTTGCTATAATAAGGGCTATAATAAGCCCTCATTTATGATTCGAAGTCTGAGATGACTTTAGTTTATAACTGCATATGTGAAATTCAAAGGAAAAAACATTTTATGTAAGTGCTATCTTTCAGTCTCTTTATGAATAGTGTATTTAGTCTCATAATTGTCCCCTCAGTCAAACTGGCAAAATTTGCATGGAGAAAATACTACATAAAATCACCATTATTAATAACAATGAGAACTAGTAACAATGAGGAGTTATGAATTTTATAGACAAAGAAGTGAGATATTAGAATTTAAGCACAAGTTAGCTGAAGCAGGATAAGAGATTTTTATTTCATTTTCACAGCAGGAAGTCATCCTTAAGCTGATGCATAATTGCTAGGTTAGAAAGGATGTGAACTGCTTGTTGATTTTGAGGAAATCCCACATACTTGAGGTTCAATACATCCCCTTTATCAGGCAGTACTATAGATGGATCTTCAGGGGCTAGGTTTTGTCAGCATCCTCCTGTGCTTCACTTTTCATATCAATCAATAAACATTTATTAAGCACCTACTGTGTGCCAGGCACTGTGCTTAATGCTGGGCATGCAAAATTCTTTGTCCTTAAGGAGCTCACAGTCTAAGGAAAGAGGCAATATGCAAATAATACAAATAAGTTATCAGGAGAAACATCATTAACAAAGGGAAGGCACTAAAGGGATACTGGAAAGGGCTTGCTGTGAAAGGAGGGATTTTAGTTGGGAATAAAAAGGCAATTCACCATGACCTTTTTCCTCTCCCCTCTTCTTTGGCTCCTATTACTCTGATGTTTTTCTGCTGCTTTCCCTCCTTCACCATTGTCTCACAGGGTGACTTTAACAACCTTCCACCTGCACAAGAGATCTTATTCCATCCCATCAGCTCCAGCAGATTAATCTTTCTTTCATCCTCACTCTATTACTTATTTTCAATCTCTTCTTCTCCAATAGCTCATCCATTACTCCCCGCAAACATACTTATGTCTCTCCCATCCTGAAAAAATCCTCACTTGATTTTTTCCGGGCTATCATCCTATATCTTTTCTATCCTTTGAGGATTACCACAAGTCGCTTGCAAAAGTGCTTCAACTTTCTCTCCTCAAACATAACTTTCTCATTCTTTTTGTTGTCCAGTTGCATTTTGTTTTCTTACTCATTTTCTTTCCTTTTTGATCTAATTTTTCCTGTGCAGCAAGAGAATTGTATAAATATATTTGCACATATTGGATTTAACATATATTTTAACATGTATAACATTGCTTGCCATCTTGGAGAGGGGGTAGGAGGAAGGAGGGGAAAATCTGAAACACAAGGCTATGCAAAAGTCAAGGATGAAAAATTATCCGGGCATATGTTTTGAAAATAAAAAGTTTAAAATTTAAAAAAAAAACTTCTCTTCTCACTCTCTTCTTAACTCTTCTCAGTCCAACTTCTGACTCAGATAAAGAGATTTCAGGAGTTTTGAACATTATTATGGATGATGGCAAGATCAAGGTTACAACTATGTTTGTGTGTGGGTGATGTAAGTTGGGGTGGAGGAATACCTCATGGGAAATGATTAGGCTGATGAAACTGAATAGTTAATTTGAGAGTCAGCATGTCTCCTAGCATAAGGATAGGAGCTGAGGAGAGAAAAATTGTGAGCCAGGTACTGAATTCATTGAAAAAGGAAGAAGAATGACTCAGGAAGGTCTATAGACAACAGCTACCAGGATTTTGATTGGAAAGTAGAGATGAACAGCATGAATCTCAAAGGAGGATAGGTGACCAAGAAATAGAGGAAAGGAGGAAACCCAGAAGTAGTGATGGAGAGCAAGGAATATTCCAATCCCCAACCTTGACCAGGAAGCCTAGGAGAGTGATCCAAGATATAGCTAGTACTGGAAAGGATTACTCGAGTAAGGAGGCTATGTGATCTAAGGTGGCCAGGTTTCAGTAAGAGTTAATAGATGAAAAGAATGGGAGATAAAAAGATTTAGGGGAACAAATAGTTTGTGGCCCATAGGACAGACACTCCATGGGGCACAGCAGAAGGGCAGGATGGTATCTATGTGAAACTTTGGGGTAGGACGGTTGAAGGGCTTGAGATAAGGAACTGGGCGATGGGGTTGGGAATGAAGTTTGTATGATTATCTCTAAGGTTTCAGAACTAGTGGATGTGAAGGGTATAACTAGTCGTGAGAATGTTCATTGCTGTCCCAAAGGAGATTGAAGCTAGATCTGGAGGTAAGGGCAGTATGAGATGTGAGGCATGCTGTCAGACAGCAGGCCCTGCTTCCATTTGTGGAGATTTGTTAGGAGGAAAAAGCACAGCCAGAGATAGAAGTCAATTCTGCAAGAGAAAGAAGTCCCATTCCCTACCAACTTTCCTCTTCTTCTTCTCTCAAAGGAGAGGGTTGCAGGAGACGGAAGGCCCAAGGCCAAAGGGACTTTTTTTCTTAGCACTGGAAGTTTTCCACATGCCAGTTGGGAGATAAGGTTGGCAGCAGGAGGCGGAAGCTGCCTTGTGCTGACAGAGATCGATATCTTTGCTTTGAAGCAGATGGAAGACACCGGGCATGGCCTCTTGCCATCTTGCCTCGAGGCACACACTCTGCCCAGCAGGAGATGAAAGGCACAAGGTGTGTGGTCAGAAGTTATTGGTTATAATCTTCCTTATCTGAAAGCATTCCTAAAGGGCAATGACAGGCACTGTCCAGAATAGTTTCAACAGTTGCACTTTTGCAAGCTTGTAACGTAATAAAAAGGAAGAGTGGATATACCATGGTAGCGATCGTTAGAGTCAGAAAAATCTGGATTTTTCAAACCTCACAAGTGACCCATATTTTCTGTGTGATCATGAGCCCATCTTTTAGCCTCTCAGAGTCCTAGGAAACTCTTCAAGTTTGTAAATCATCAAATAACTTCAAATATGTACTAATAAAGGAATGAAATCACAAATCCAAACAAGGCTCCTTCTCCCCCACCATACCCACCTATACCCCACCTCCACATAGACCCCTCACTCCCACACAATTTTTAAAAGTATAATAATGCTGATATAGCTATGGATATTCCCTCATCTCCTCCCCCAAAATGACTCACTTTCAAGAAAAAAAAATAGAAGAATTTCTTGTTCTTTCTTGGCACTAAGCAATATCTTAGTGTTCCTAAATTCCCAATGCAAGAAGATGACTACTGGATGAAATAGGGTTCTCCTGATCACAATCAGTAATGATTTATTGCCCACTTGCTATGTATCCAGCACTGTGGAGAATAAACAAGTGTAAGACAAGTATGAATAGTAAGTATTTTGACGTATAATCTGGTTTTAGAGAGAAAACTAGTTCCAGTGAAACAATACAAGATAGAAGAAAATTAAGTGCCGAATTGTATGGAACAGATAACAAGTACTATAGAGATTCAGGGACAGAAAGATCAATGGGAGCAAATCAAGGAAGGCTACTAAAGGCGGAGTAAGAACTCAGCCTTGAAGGATGGATAGGTAACTGATGAGAACATAAATCAATGAACAGAGCTAGAAAATTAATGTGGTATATGTTCAACTTCAAAAAGACCAATTAGAGCAGAATTGAGAAATTCCATTCAAAATAAATACAAAATTATAAAATATTTAAAAATCTACATACCATGTTACACACAGAAGTTGTATGAATACAACTATACAATGCCCTTTATACAAATAAAGACAAACCTAAATAAGTGCAGAAATATTAATTGTTGATGACTGGCCTATGCCAATATGATTTAAAAATGATAATAATAATTAAAGTGATTTGCTTAATCAATATTAGACTAATCAAACCACTAAAGGATTATTTAACAAGTAAAAAAAATTCATCTGAAGGGAAATAAAAAGTCAAGAATCTCATGGAAAATTATGGGGAAAAAAGTGGGAAGAAAAATGATTGAATAGTAGCAGATCTCAGACTATACTATTAAGCAGTGATCATCCAAAATATTTGGTATTGATGGAAATATATAGAATAGTGGAACAGATTGAATATGTGACAGTAAAACAAACAAAAATAACAGTGTGGTGTTTGGCAAACCCACTTCCTGATAAAGGGCTGTTGGAAAAACTAGAAAGAAATCTGGCATAAATATGCTTAGACAAACATCTCATATCCTTCATCATACTAAGCTCCAAATAGATATACAATCCAAATAAATAAATTAGAGAAGCAGAAAAAGAGAAATCTTCCACAATTATGGATAGAGAAGAACTATTTCCCAAACAAGAGATGGAGAGGTCACAGGAGGTCATTTTGATTACTTAAAACAGAAAAAAAAAAAATTGAGCAAATAAAATCAATGAAAAAATTATAAAGGAAATAGCTAACTTAAGAGAAAAGAAAATTTTCCAGCAAATTTCTCTGACAAGATCTGATATCTTTAATATACATGGAAAGTATTTAAATATATAAGAATAAGAGCGATTCCCCAATAAATAAATGGACAAAAGATATGAGAACATGACCAATGTCTGTATTTATTTCACTTAACTATATTTGTTATAAGAAAAGATTTTTTTAAAATTCATAAGGGTTTAGGAAAGAACACAGGGACAGTGATAGTAATGCCAGAATATAAGAAGAAAAAATAAAAAGAAATACTTATTGAAGCATTTTTTAAAAAAAATTGTAGAAGGAAGTTCAGAAAGAGATACAGCTAAGTAGGACATTTCAGAACTCTCATATTGAATTTATTATATAATGTTTTAAAAATCATGTAATAGAAATAGAGCTAATAGTTGAACTCATAAAATATGATGAGCTCACCAAGAAAGAGTATTGAGGTTCTAAAGCAGAGTCTTGAGGTAGATTCATGCATTTTTAGAGAGAGCAAGAAAGGCACTAATACACAAAGAGATTAAAGATAAAAGAAAGAGTGGGGATGACTGTGAAGATTGTGTTAGCACTCTGGACACCTTAGAATCAGCCAGAGTCAGGAAAGTCCTTGGTCTTTAGAGGTAGGATTGAATTGGATGGAAGCAGAATCTCCACGACCTTCTTTCTTCATCTCCTGCCCAGAAGTGACTCTGGCTAGTCTTACTTCACCCCCTAGTCCCTCTTACGAGTCTCTGTATATACCAATTATCGAGCCAGCACAGGATAGTGGGAAGGGCCATTTTCCAATTAGTAGTTAGCCTTTAGTGCTTGGTTGTCTAACCTCAGTGTATGAACTCAAGAGCTTCAGCCCTTTACAGATGACCAGTTGGAGAAATCAGGAGGGAATTGGAACAAGAGTACATCTAGGGGCAGCTAGGTAGTACAGTAGCTAGAACACCAGCCCTGAAGTCAGAAGGACCTGAGTTCAAATCTAATCTCAGACACTTCTACTTCCTAGCTGTGTGACTGTGGGCAAGTCACTTAGCCCCAATTGCCTCAGAAAAAAAAGAAAAAAAAAAGAGTACATCTAGAGGGCTTCTTATTGGCAAGAAGCAGAACTATCTGTTCATCTAAGACTGGAGGGAAGGAGGACTCAGTAGGGGGAAATGGCTGAATGATGTAATATTAGGAAGACTGAATGCCTTGGGAGATGAGGAGGTTTGATATAGGCAGTGTGGACAGTGAAATAGTGAATCCTTTAGGGAGAAGTTGAATGACTCACTAAACTGAGGATATACTTTAGATAACAAGCATTCAAATTCTATTGAATGAGTTCTTCTCTGATGGACTGGCCATATTATCAGAATCCCAAACTTTCATTTACCTAAAAGATTATTTTACAGAGAAAAAGCAATCACTCACACAGATTGTCAGAAGTGACACAAGAATACTCTCAAGGTCTCTCTAAAGAACTTTAGTACTGATGATGGGAGAAGCTAGCACAGGATTGCACAGCATGGCAAGCCCACTTCAAAGAAGGCTCTATGCCCTATGAGCAAAACAGAATAATAGTAGCTCAGAAAAATGGAATGCACAAATCTAGAGACATTTCCATCCTAAATGTTCAGCTGGACTTGTTGTGCCCAATAGTGAATCAATATTACAGTTTTCTGAGCTCATATTGGTCTGATTAGCCACAGCTGAACATACTGTACCTTGACACAACATTATGATGCAATTTTTGTTCTCTTCTAGTACAAAAGACAAAAAACAGAATATGTATATTTATCATTCTTATAATACTCAGATTTTTTTCTAGTCTATTTTTACTTTATTACAATTAATTATTGATTTTTTTTTATCAAGGCTTTCAGGTGGTCCAATAATTCTCAAATTACCTCTTCTCAATCATTTTCTATGTCAGTTGTTTTTCCAGTGAGATATTTTGCATAGTCTTTGATTTTGTGTTATTGTTTCTTGATGTCTCATTAGCTTCCCACTTGTCCAATTATGATTTTGAAGGAATTATTTTCTTTGTTAAGATTTTGTATCTCTTTTTCCACTTGGTCAATTCTGCTTTTTAATGAATTCTTTTTTCCATGGATTTTTGTGCTTCTTTTACTATTTGGTCTGTTCTGTTTTTTAAGGTGTTACAATATTTTATGTGTTTGTGTGTGTGTGTGTTTGCTTTACCAAATTGTTATTGCTCTTTTCTTGATTTTCTTGCATGATTGTTATTTCTCTCCCCAATATTTTCTCTACTTCTACTTGATTTTAAAATCTTTTTTGAGCTCTTCTAGAAATTCTTTTTTTTTTGTATCTGAGACGAATTCATATTTTTCTTTGAAGTTTTGGATATAGTTCTTTTGACTTTGTTGTCTTTTTCCAAGTTTGTATTTTGATCTTCCCTATCACCATAGTAACTTGATATAATCAGGTTCTTTTTGTTTTTGCTTTTTGCTCATTTATTCCAATCTTGACTTTTAACTTTTTTTTTAACATTTTAACTTTCATTTTTTAAATTTAAATTTAATTTTTAACATTTTTTGACTTATTATGTTAAAGTTAACACATGTTAAATCTTTAATAGTTAAAGGATATGGAGGCATTATCTCAAGCTTCAGGTTTTTTATGCTGTTGTTTTCAGAGCTAGTTCTGATAGGATATAAGTTTTCAGTTTTTCCAAGATGATATGATCAAAAGAGATGTGTTTACTACTCTTCTGGCCTTTGCTCTGGTCTATGATTTGCTTTACCATGCTTGGGCTCCTCCTTGTCCCAAGACTGTGACTCAGACTTGTGTAAGGGCAATGCTAGGTCTTACATTCAGTGATGACAAAAGATCCCTTTTATTTTCCTTCTGACCAGCTGTCCAATCCCCTTCCTATTTATGGGCTGAGAACTCTGGAAGCTGCCACTGCTGATGCAGTTGTCGCCAAAGCCTATTGTGTTGGATTGTGCTCCACTCTTACTCCAATGACACAAACATTTCCTGCTGACCTTCTAAGTTGTCTTAGTCTGGAAAATTGTTTCACCCCATCCTTTTGTTGGCTCTGCTGATCTAGAATTCATTTTGATCTATTATTTTTAAATTGCTTGAAGGGGAATTAGGGAATGCTCAAGTGATTCCTTGCTTTTATCCTACTATCCTACTACAATTCCAAAGAATTATAAACCATTAACAATCTTTTTCCCCTGAGGCAATTGGGGTTAAGTGACTTGCCCAGGGTCACCCCACCACAAAGTGTTAAGTATTTGAGGCTGGATTTAAACTCAGATCCTTCTGACCAGCTTTATCCACTGTGCCATGTAGCACCCAAACTGTTAACAATCTTATGAAAACATGCTTCAAATTACTAATAAAAATAGAAATGAAGACCAAAGTAACCTTGAAGTTTGATTTCATACCCTTCAAATTGGTAAAGGTGGGAATAGTCAATGTTGGAGGGGTTATAGAAAAAGAGATAGATCAGTGCACTGTTGGCAAAGCTGTGAATCAGTATGACCATTTAAAAAAACAAATTGGAACTATTTAAATAAAGTGACTAAAAAGTCAATATATTTTAGCCTAAAGATTGTTACTAGACCTAAACTCCAAAGGATTCATTCATTGATAAGAAAGTTTTCGTATGCATTAAAGTATTTATAACATAACTTTTTTGTGAAAGAATTGGAAATAGTTTAACAATCTTCTCTAAAAAGATGGCTCCCATGAAAATGCCAAAATCTCATAAAGTTCCTTAAAAGATGTAATAATAGAGATAATTTCAATGACCACCTTATCATTAAAATCAAGTGAGGCATAAAGAGAGAGAGATATTTTAAAGATGTTTGCCATGGCCAAAGAGATGGGGAAGTAATATTGATACTCCTACTTTCAGATTACATTGCTCTGATTATATCAAGCTCTTTTAGACTGCAGAGGGTCCTCAACAATTTCTATAATCATTAAAAACAATTTAACTTGTGAGTATGGAAAAAACAAAATGCATAACAAATGCCTCTTATCTAGACTAACATATACAATTGAATGAATAACCCAAGAAGCTGGTCCATCAGTATATATCTTGGACAAATCTTTTGAAAGGACAATAAACTGGACCCAGAATTATATAGGAAAGTAGATTTTAGAGAATATCCTTTGCAGTGCTTTCAGTGACTCTAAGGTTCTCTTTGAAAACAAAAAAAGGCTCATTTTCTAACTTCAAATATTCTTCCCAGTGCTGCTACAGAGTATGACTCATGATCTCTATAGTTTCCAAAGATTTAAAATTGTGATTCAATCAAACAGCAATATAAAGGTGAATTGGTGGGGGAGGCTGAGTTGTCTGAAAATATTACCAAAGAAATGTATGAGAAAAATAGGTTGAAAGACATCCTTAGAGAAATGGGTGGCCAGAAATGGGAGGTAGACCGGTCATGATGTAAAATAAGAAATAATTAATAGGGTGGGACTTCTGGCCAAGATGGTGGAGAGGACACACACATCTACTTAAGCTTTCGTCTTTTATCTCAGAATAATTTATTTCATAACAAGCCTCAGAATTAGTGCTTGACTGAAAAAACACCACAAATAATTATCAAGGAAAGATATCCTTGAAATTTGTCAGAAAAGGTCTGTTTTGCTCATGCGTGGGGATGGTTAAGTCAAGCACAAACTGAAGGTGGGCAGCAGTAGCTTAGCAGACAAAGTAAGGCAGGCAGCTCACAGCTGAGCAGACCAGAGTGGGGTGGGGTGTGATCTCAGCCATTTCTGTGGGGAAATCTTTAACACAGTGTTGGCTACTTTGCCCTGGCAGCAAGCTAGTAGACACGCAGAGAAGCTAAAAACACAGGGGGTAAAGACAATAACTCCGAAAAGCTAGGGTCTCTTGGGACCTGGCCACATCTACCCGGAGTGTCTCAGTCTCAGAACACAGACGCAGCACAGCCATTGCTGTCCTGCTAGTGCCTCGCTGCTGACCCCTGCAGTCTGTAGAGGAAGCTCAGTAATACCATCCAACCCTCCCTTCCCCCCAAAAAAGAAGACTTCATTTGTTTTTCTTGTTAGTTTGTTTTCTTTGATTCTTCTTTGACAAAATGAGCAAAAAATTAAAGTGCACTCTAGCAACAGATAGTTTCTATATAGACAGAGAGCAGAATGAAAACAGACAGTCTCCAGATGAATCCCCAAAGGGGGATATAATTTGGTACTCAACACACAAGACTGTCATAGAAGAAATTTACAAGGCGCTCACAAGAGAGCTAAAAGAAAAATGGAAAAAGGAAAGGAAAGCTTGGCAAGAGAGTCTGGATAAGTCATCCCACTCAGTTAAAGAGAGAGCGGATAAAGAAATCAAATCCTTGAAAAACAGAATTAGTGAGTTGGAAAAAGAAAATAGCTCTTTAAAAAATAAAATTGGTGAGATGGAAAAAAATTCCATAGAACAAAACAACTCACTTAAAAACTCAATTGGACAATTAGAAAAAAATATAAAAAAGTGAGTGAAGAAAATAACTCATCAAAAATCAGAATTGAACAAATGAAAATGAATGACTCGAGGAGACATTAAGAATCAGTCAAACAAAACCAAAAAATGAAACAATGGGAAAAAAATGTTAAATACCTTCTTGGGAAAACAACAGACCTGGAAAATAGATCTATCTAGGCGAGAGAATCTAAGAATTATTGGACTTCCTGAAAAATATGATGAAAAAAAAAGAGCCTGCATACTATTTTCCAGGAAATTATCAAAGAGAACTGTCCAGATGTTAAAAAAACAGAGGGTAAAATAGACATTGAAAGAATTCATTGATCATCCTGAAAAAGGGACCTTAAAATCAAAACTACAAGAAATACAGTGGCCAAATTCCAGAACTATCAGATGAAAGAAAAAATACTGCAAGGTGCTAGGAAAAATCAATTCAAAGATAGAAGAGTCACAATAAGGATTACTCAGGATCTAGCAGCGTCCACATTAAAGGATTGAAGGGCCTGGAATATAATATTCAGAAAGGCTAAGAAACCTGGTATACAGCCAAAAATAACTTACCCAGCCAAAATCAGCATCCTTTTCCAGGGAAGAAGGTGGACATTCAACGAAATAAGTGAATTTCATCTATTTTTGATGAAAAAAAACAGAACTAAACAAAAAAGTTTGATCTACAAATATAGAACTCAAGAGAAACCTAAAAAGGTAAAAAGAAATCTTGGGAACTATATTTCTGCTATAAAAATATATAAAGAACACATGTATAGTTTGTTCTAGAAACTAGAGGTGGAAAGGAAATTGTACCCGGAAAAGGATAAAGTGGGGGTTCTACATCTCACAAAGGAAACCTATTATATCTGAGAGAAAGAATGGAGAGGGATGAACATAGTGTGTATCTTAGTGCCATCAGAATTGGCTTAAAGAGAAAAATATTAGACATATTCAATTCATGGTGAAAATTTTCCCACCTCATTGAAAAGCGGGAGGGAGAAAGTGAAAAGGGAAGGAGTAAGCTAAGCAGAAGGGAATACAGAAATTGTGAGGAAAAGGAGTAAGATAGGGGGAGGAACTCTAAGGTGGAAGGAGAGATACTAAAAAAGGAGGGCCGTGAGAAGCAAGTGGTGCTCACAAGTTTAATACTGGGGAGGGGAGTAAGAGGGAAGGAAAGAAGAAAAGCATAAGCAGGGGTTAACAAGATGGCAAGTAATACAGAATTGGTCATTTTAACAATAAATGTGAATGGGGTAAACTCCCCCATAAAGAGGAAGTGGTTAGCAGACTGGGTTAAAAGCCAGAATCCTACAATATATTGCTTACAGGAAACACACTTGAAGCAGGGAGATATATACAGAGGAAAAGTAAAAGGTTGGAGCAGAACCTACTATGCTTTAGTTGAAGTAAAAAAGCAGGAGTAGCCATCCTGATCTAGATCAAGCAAAAGTAAAAATTGAGCTAATTAAAAGAGAAAGGAAGGGCGCTATACCTTGCTAAAGGGTAGCATAGATAATGAAGCAATATCAATATTAAATATATATGCACCAAGTGGTATAGCTTCTAAATTCCTAAAGGAGAAATTAGAGAGCTGCAAGAAGAAATAGACAGCAAAACAATAATAGTGGGAGACCTCAACCTCACACTCTCAAAATTAGATAAATCAGACCACAAAATAAATAAAAAAGAAGTCAAAGAGGTAAATAGAATACTAGAAAAGTTAGATATGATAGATCTTTGGAGAAAACTAAATGGAGACAGAAAGGAATACACTTTCTTCTCAGCCGTTCATGGAACCTATACAAAAATTGACCATATATTAAGACATAAAAACCTCAAACTCAAATGCAGTAAGGCAGAAATAGTAAATGCATCCGTTTCAGACCACAATGCAATGAAATTTACATTCAATAAAAAGCCAGGGGAAAATAGACCAAAATTAATTGGAAGCTAAATAATCTCATACTAAAGAATGATTGGGTGAAACAGCAAATCATAGACATAATTAATAACTTCACCCAAGAAAACAACAATAATGAGACATCATACCAAAATGTGTGGGATGCAGCCAACATGGTAATAAGGGAAAAATTTATATCTCTACAGGCCTACTTGCATAAAATAAAGAGAAAGTCAGTGAATTGGGCTTGCAAATAAAAATGCTAGAAAAGGAACAAATTAAAAATCCCCAATCAAATATTAAACTTGAAATTCTAAAAATAAAAGGAGAAATTAATAAAATTAAAAGTAAAAAAAAAAACTATTGAATTGATAAAACTAAGTTGGTTCTATGAAAAAACCAACAAAATAGATAAATCCTTAGTAAATCTAATTTAAAAAGGAAAGAGGAAAATCAAATTGTTAGTCTTAAAAATGAAAAGGGAGCACTCGCCACTAATGAAGAGGAAATTAGAACAATAATTAGGAATTACTTTGCTCAGCTTTATGCCAATAAATTAGATAATTTAAATTAAATGGTAAATTACCTTTAAAAATATAGCTTGCCCAGATTAACAGAGAAAGAAGTAAATTGGTTAAACAGCCCCACCCTAGAAAAAGAAATAGAACAAGCTATTAATCAACTCCCTAAGAAAAAATTCCCAGGACTGTATGGATTTGCATGTGAATTCTACCAAACATTTAAAAAAACAATAAACTCCAATGCTATATAAACTATTCGAAAAAAATAGGGATTGAAGGAGTCTTACCAAATTCCTTTTATGACACAGACATGGTACTGATACCTAAATCAGGTAGGTTGAAAACAGAGAAAGAAAATTATAGACCAATCTCCCTAATGAATATTGATGCTAAAATCTTAAATAAAATATTAGCAAAAAGATTACAGAAAATCATTCCCAAAATAATACACTATGATTTACACCAGGAATGCAGGGCTGGTTTAACATTAGGAAAATTATTAGCATAATTGACTATATCAATAACCAAACTAACAAAAAAACATATGATTATCTCAATAGATGCAGAAAAAGCATTTGATAAAATCCAACATCCATTCCTAATAAAAACACTTGAAAGTATTAGGAATAAATGGACTTTTCCTTAAAATTGTCAGGAACATATATTTAAAACCATTAGTAACCATTATATGCAATGGGGATAAACTGGAACCATTCCCAGTAAGATCAGGAGTGAAACAAGGTTGTCCACTATCACCATTAGTATTCAATATTGTATTAGAAATGCTTGCCTGGCAATAAGAGTTGAGAAAGAGATTAAAGGAATTAGAGTAGGTAATGAGGAAACCAAATTATCACTCTTTGCAGATGATATGATGGTATACTTAGAGAACCCCAGGGATTCTACTAAAAAGCTATTAGAAATAATTCACAACTTTATCAAAGTTGCAGGATACAAAATAAATCCACATAAATCCTCAGCATTTTTATATATCACCAACAGAATCCAATAGCAAGAGATACAAAGAGAAATTCTATTCAAAATAACTGTCAATAGCATAAAATATTTGGAAATCCGTCTACCAAAGGAAAGTCAGGAATTATATGACCAAAATCACAAAACACTTTCTACACAAATGAAGTCAGATTTAAATAATTGGAAAAATATTAAATGCTCTTGGATACACCGAGTGAATATAATAAAGATGACAATATTCCCTAAACTAATCTATTTCTTTAGTACCCTACCAATTAGACTCCCAAGAAACTATTTTAATGACCTAGAAAAAAATAACAACAAAATTCATATGGAAAAACAAAAGGCCGAGAATTTCAAGGGAATTAATAAAAAAAAAAAATCAAATGAAGGTGGCCTAGCTGTACCTGATTTAAAACTATATTATAAAGCAGCAGTCACCAAAACCATTTGGTATTGGCTAAGAAATAGATTAGTTGATCAGTGGAATAGGTTATGTTCACAAGACAAAATAGTCAATAACTATAGCAATCTAGTGTTTGCCAAACCCCCAAATCCCAACTTTTGGGATAAGAATTCATTATTTGACAAAAACTGCTGGGAAAACTGGAAATTAGTATGGCAGAAATTAGCTATGCACCCACACTTAATACTGTACACCAAGATAAGATCAAAATGGGTCCATGATTTAAACATAAAGAATGAGATTATAAATAAATTAGAGGAACATAGGATAGTTTACATCTCAGACCTGTGGAGGAGGAAGGAATTTGTGACCAAATATGAACTAGATATCATTATTGATCACAAAACAGACAATTTTGATTATATCAAATTAAAAGGCCTTTGTACAAACAAAACCAGTGTAAACAAGATTAGAAGGGAAGCAACAAACTGGGAAAACATTTTTACAATTAAAGGTTCTGATAAAGGCCTCATTTCCAAAATATATAAAGAATTAACTCTAATTTATAAGAAATCAAGCCATTCTCCAATTGATAAGTGGCCAAAGGATATGAACAGACAATTTTCAGATGATGAAATTGAAACTATTTCCACTCATATGAAAGAGTGTTCCAAATCACTATTGATCAGAGAAATGCAAATTAAGACAACTCTGAGATACCACTACATACCTGTCAGATTGGCTAAGATGACAGGAAAAAAATAATGATGAATGTTGGAACATTGATGCATTGTTGGTGGAGTTGTGAACGAATCCAACCATTCTGGAGAGCGATCTGGAATTATGCCCAAAAAGATATCAATCTGTGCATACCCATTGATCCAGCGGTGTTACTACTATATCCCAAAGAGATACTAAAGAAGGGAAAGGGACCTGTATGTGCCAAAATGTTTGTGGTAGCCCTTTTTGTAGTGGCTAGAAACTGGAAAATGAATGGATGCCCATCAATTGGAGAATGGTTGGATAAATTGTGGTTTATGAATGTTATGGAATATTATTGTTCTGTAAGAAATGACCAGCAGGATGAATACAGAGAGACTTGGAAAGGCTTACATGAACTGATGCTGAGTGAAATGAGCAGAACCAGGAGATCATTATACACTTCAATAACAATACTGTATGAGGATGAATTCTGATGGAAGTGGATATCTTCAACAAAGAGAAGATCTAATTCATTTCTAATTGATCAATGATGGACAGAATCAGCTATACCCAGAGAAGGAACACTGGGAAATGAGTGTGAACTGTTTGCATTTTTCCTTTTCTTCTCAGGTTATTTTTACCTTCTGAATCCAATTCTTCCTGTATAACAAGAGAACTGTTTGGTTCTATACAGATAAATTGTATCTAGGATATACTATAACATATTTAACATGTATAAGACTGTCTGCCTGCCTTCCTGCCTGCCTTCTAGGGGAGGGGGTAGATGGAGGGAAGGAAAAAGTAGGAATAGAAGTGAGTGCAAAGGATAATGTTGTAAAAAATTACCCATGCATATGTACTGTCAATAAAAAGTTATTTAAAAAAAATAAATAAAAAGAGATAATTAATAGACAGCCCTTATGCTCTACTGATAACTACTATAAGGATTGGAGTCAGAAGTTAAAAAACAACATGAAAAGATCATATTCTACACTTCAGGAAAAGGTACTCACATCAGTAAGATCACAGATCCATCAAAGCTTTAAAGCGTCTATTTGGAGAGTGACCAACATTGGGAGGATATTTAAAAGTATGCCCTAACAATACCCAACAAACATGGGATGAAAAGATTGGAGAAGGAAAAATAAAGGATACTGTCATATGAATCACCTCCCAAACAATTATTTATAAGGCTTGCTTGCTCTCTTTTGTGAAAGAGTGATTAAAAGGGAAAAGAAGAAGTAAAATGATGCAAATTATCTGCCATAAAAAAAGAGACAAGAAAAAGCTTGAGTGAAAGGGGAGAAAATAAGTGGGAGGGAATACAATTAGCAAGAGTAAATGTAAAAAAAAAATGAAACAATTTTCTCTCGTGGAATATTATTGTAATCTGGGAAATGATGAGCAGGATGCTCTGGGGGGGGGGGTAACCCTGGAAAGTCCTACATGAAAAAAGTGAAATATGTTGTATACAAAGTAATAGCAATGTTCTGGAATGACCAGCTATAAACAGTACAATTACTCTGAAGGACTTATGATGAAAAATTCTATCTATACCCAGAGAAGGAACAGATTGTATCTATATACAGATCAAAGCATTCTCTATTTCTCTTTCTTTTTATTTTTAACTTAATTTTTTTCATTAGTGTGAAATATCTAATTTTTCTTTAACAACTTGACTTTTATGGAAATGTTTTGTACAACTTCACATGTGGTGAAGAACTGTGGCTGGAAATAAGGGAAAGATCCTAAAACTAAAAAATATTAAAAGGAAATGTAAAAAAGAAAGAAAGAAAGAGTGATTAAACTTGTTTCACTTTGTCTCATAGGGCAAAACTAAGAACATCTGGATAAAACATTATGAAACACATATTGGAGCAAAATAAAAGGATAAACTTTTATATTATTGCTTTTCAAAAGTGGAATTAGCTCCTTCAGGAAGTTGTGAGTTCCCATTTCTAAGGCCTTAATGACTATTTCTCAGGGATGATTTAAAGAAAATACTAAAATGTATAATGGGAATATTTATCTATATCCACTTGTATAAGTATGTTGGTATACATACACACATATATTTATATATGTGTATATATATATATATATATATAAAACTGAGAGACTAAGATATGTAGATATCTTTATATATCTAAAACTTGATTCATGAAATTGACCATAAGAACAAACAATTCAATGTAGTTTGTTTAAAAATGATCAGAGGCTTTTAGTGTATTGCAAATTCAATGTGAACTTTTACTGTATTTTTCTCTAAAATGAATAGCTGGAGTGCTCAAAGCAGCCCTAGAGACAGGTTTTTAGAGAGCAAGTAATAATATAATCAATTACTTTCAGAGTGAGGAATATAGTTTGTAAATTGGAAGTTCTCTTGGTTAGAACTTCACTTATTGCAGTAAAGGCAGAAATTTTATACACAAATCATAAGTAGAAAGGGAGGGAGAAGATGAATACAATCATTTTCAGGGTCTGAGTGGTTTTCCATGACAAACTGATGAGTGCAGGACAATATGGGTCCTTTTGGAGTCCTTGGGAACAGTTCTTAAGTGATTGTTTCAAATCTCAGGGATTGTTACTTGGTGGGGGACAGGACCAGTATTTGGGGATAGAACCGGTGTTCTGTGACAGGAACAGGTTCTGCAGTCTTTCATTCAATTCACTTAACATACATAGGAGAGCATTGTTAAGCTGATTGATTGAGCTATCATTTTAAGCTGCATTGTAAAACTGAATCTGAGGTCAGTCTGCTGATAAAATGATAGCTCTGAAAAATCTATAGTACTAGGATATTCATTACACATATAAATAAGAAAATTATTGTAATTTTTTCACATCTTCTAATGATCCCTTACAGAGTTATTTTGAGGATCAGATGAAAGAATAACTTTTTTTCCTTCAAGATTTAGTCAGATGCTATTTCTTCCAGGAGCCCTCCTTTTTCTATTGAAATAAGTGCTTCCTTCTTTCCAATCTCTTCTTAACTTCTGTTCCAACATCTTAATACTATTCTAGTATTATATGTTATTATATAATACATTTTGGCATTGTATGCTATACTAATCCCATTTAATACTAACTTGATTTATATCTATTTGTGTACTTATTTGCTTACAGAATTTTTAGCTAAATTTTATTTGGTATCCGTTTCTCTTTCTTGCTCTTTTCTCTTTTTCTGGGAATGATGTCGTTAAATCTATTTTCTATAAACCATACGCTCTATATAGTCATATTCTATTATTAATTGAAGGTTATCATTAGTGATCGATAACTCACAATTAGTAGATGTTTAATGGTATAGAATATACCCTGAGCTGGGGAGAAAGTTTTTCTGAAATCAGATATATTAACTAATATGCTACGTTAAGTATATAATAAAATTGGGGCATCTAGGTGGCGCTTGGGATAGAGCACCAGCCCTGAAGTTAGGAGGACCTGAGTTCAAATTTGACTTCAAATACTTAACACTTCCTAGCTGTGTGATCCTGAGCCAGTCACTTAACCCCAATGCCTCAGGAAAAAAAATATATATATAATAAAATTATATGTGATAATAGTAATAATAATAGTGCTGATGAATAGCAATTCTTTTTATTTCTAATATTTATTTTTTACATTCTAAACAAAAAAAAATTTTTTTGAGTTCTGAATTCTCTTCCTTACCCACTCAGGGAGGGGGCAAGCAATGTGATATCGATTATAGATGTAAAATCATGCAAAACATAGTAGCCATTAAACAATATTTAGTAACTAATGGAATCAAAGGCTCTGTGGGGTGCAAAGGAGGACTCTTTTTAAATGTCAGGCAAGGTATTAGTAGCTTACATTTGGATAGTGATGTTACAATTTGCAAAATACTTTGCTTGCAACAACTCTATGAAGTTTGTAATTCAAATTATTCCCATCGTTTTACAGGAGAGAACTGAAGCCCCCAAGTCAAAGGACCCGACTACAGTCAGCTGGTAAAAGATGGTCATTCCCAGGTTATTTTTACCTTCTGAATCCAATTCTCCCTGTGCAACAAGAAAACTGTTTGGATCTGCACATATACATTGTATCTAGGATATACTAGAACATATTCAACATGTATAGGACTGCTTGCCATCTAGGGGAGGGGGTAGAGAGTGGGAGAGAAAAATCGGAACAGAAGTGCGTGCAAGGGATAATGTTGTAAAAAATAACCCCGGCAAGGGTTCTGTCAATGAAAAGTTATAATAATAATAATAATAATAATAATAATAATAATAATAATAATAATAATAATAATAATAATAATAATAATAAGATGGCCATAACTTGAATTCAGTTCTCTAGACTGCAGAGTAAACTAGTTCCAGACTCTAAAACGGACCGCTCTGCGCTCCCCCGGCCGCGAGCGCCCACGTCAGGGCTGCGTAGTTTAGAGAAGCCGACCGTACTCGGTCAGTTCCACAGTCCCCGGAGGGACTTCTCGGCGGTCGGGTGGCATTGTGACAGCTGGGGCGAGGGCGGCGCACCTTGTGCGCGGTGCAGAGGTGGCCGGTAGGTGGCGCCGCCCGCCGAGTTCCCTCCGCGCGCTGGGTCGGCCCACGGTGGACCCGAGTGAAGGAGGTAGCGAAGGAAGGGGCCGCCGGGGGCAGCAGCAGCAGCCGCGGCGGCGGTGCCACCCACCAGCGCCACCACCAGCCCCCTGCCATCCGCGGCAGCCTTCCCACACCAGCCCGGCGGCGTGTCGAGGGAGGGAAGGCAGAGCTAAGGCTCCAGGCCGGCCCTTCCTCCCCGGCCCCGGACACCCCGCGTCCCCCGCACGTTGCCCGGCACGTTAGGCAGGGCTGCGACGGCCGCTGGCTTCTTCCCGGGCTGAGCGCGCGGCCCCGGCACCATGGAAGGGCAGGCACGTGGTGAGTGCTGGGCGCCGGGCCGGCCTGGGGAGCCCGGGGGCGGAGGGGAAGGGCGAGGACGGCGAGTCGCTTCCCCCGCCTTTTCCCAACTTTGCTGCTTCTGCAGGGGACGGGGCTTGGCCGTCAGTGCCCGCCAGCCGGCGTGATGCCCGCTCTGTCTGTGTGCTCCCAGAGCCCGGGCCGTCTGCGCCCTCCTCCTCACCGTTAGCGCCGGGGCTAAGGGCTTTGACCTGGGAGAGGCGTCTGTGGACGTTCCAGCTCCTGGGCAGCCGGACCCTCCCCCGCGCCCGGAGCGCCGTTGAAGGAAAAGCGGAGAGGGGAACCCGGGACACTGGAGGGATCCCGAATGGGGATAGTGGGCACGTCGGGGCAGATCGCCTTGGGGACCGCTGCCTGACGTGCACTGAGGTTAACTTACGGATGTGTAGGGGCTGCTTTATTTATCAAGATTTTTCTTGGGGAGAGGGAGCGCCTAACCCGTACTCATCCCTTTTCTCTCCTCCTCGGAAACTGCGGGCCGGGGAGGGTGCAACGTCCCCTCCGTTGGGTCTCTGAGGACTGTCTGCTCACCGCGAACCTTAAAAGAGTATGCCCTCCTTCTCCTCCAGCATGACTAGGGAACGATCTCTCTCTCCACGTGCTGATCGGGGACATCTCCCTCGTCTCCTCCACTTCTACTCTTTTCCCCTTTCTTCCTCCTTCCTCTTCCTTTCCTCTTCCTCTTTTCTTCCCGTTCCTTTTCGTCTTTTCTTCACCTTCCTTTCCTCCCGTTGTCCCTCTTTTCCTTTCTCCTTTCCTCCCATCCTCTTCCTCTTTTCCTTTCTCTACCTCTTTTTTGTCCCTTCTCCTTTCTGTCCTCCCTTCTCCTTCCCCCTCTTCCTTTGCTCTCTCTATGCTTCCTTCCCTCTTGCCTGCTTTTCCTTTTTCTTCTTTCCTCCCCCTCCTTTTCTTCCTCCTTTCCTGGCATTCTAATTTTCCTTCCATTCCTATTCCTTTCTTTTTTCCTTTGGTCCCTTTCTCCCTCCTTCCCTCTCTTTTCCTCCTTTACACCCCCTCCTCACTTCTATTCTTCACTTCATTTCTGCCCCTCCCTCTTCCCTTCCTCTTTCTCCTTTCCTTTCTCCTTTCCTGTCATTCTTCTGTTTTCCTTTCTCTTCCTTACCCCCCTCCCTTTCCCTTCCTCCTTCATCTCCTTCCTCTCTCCTTCCCTCTTCCTTCTTTCTGACACTTCTGTTCCCTCTCTTTTCCTGCCCCTGGGTTCTCGTTCCACCTTCCTCTCTCCCACCATTTCCCTCCTGCCCCTTTCCCTTCATTTTCCCTTGCCCCTTCTTCCTTCCCTTTCCTCCCACTCCCACCTCCTTCCTTTTCTCCCTCTTTCCTCATTCATTGCCTCTTCTCTTCTCCATTTCCCCTTACTTCCCCTTCTTTTCTCCCTCCTTTCAACTTAGTTGGTGAAGTCTTGAAGTTTGGGGGAAGGGTTTGCTATAGGCAGAAGCTCTTTGCTGCCAGAAGCTGGAACCAGAGTGGGGCTAGTCGGTTGGCAGTAGTGGAAAAACAACTGACTCTGGATAGGAGTGAGGGAGAGACAGGTGTGAACGAATTTGAGTGGCTGATACAACTCCAGGAAATTTAGCCTCCAATGGGATATATTTATTTTTCATTGAATATGTTGAAGGGTAATAAACAAACAAATAAATGACTAAGCAAGCCAATACCTTTTTTTTTTGGAATTGTAGACTTTATTTTCATCAGGAAAATGATTCATCTGTCACAAACAGCCAGATTAAGAATGTGAAAAGTGCCTTGTAGTCCATCTGACCTCTTCAGTGCACTTTTTAAAATTATAATTTGCAGGGCAATGCACCAGAAATTATGATTTGCATGGAATTTATTTATGTGTCTTCTCCTGATGAAGGTAGGGATTGTGTTATTTTTCATATTTATTTTCATAATTCCCCAGTGTCTTCAGCATATAAAAAACTTGCAAAAGTGTGTTAGGAATGAAATGAATTTGAGGATGAGATACTGTATGGGGGAGCATTTTGGGGTTGGCCAATGGGAGTACAAAAATAGAATTTCTTATGACTTTCTTAAAAAGTGCTTCCAGCATTTTCTCATATTGTAAATAAAGAAGCTGTAATATAGAGTATTACTCTGAACAAATTAAAAGATCAAAAACATGGTTGTCCACATAATGAACAGAAGTTACTTGAATTTACTCTGACAGGCAGGAAATCAGTTGCTCAACAAACATTAATTAAGCCTTAGTATTCCAGGCAATATATTCAGCTCTCCAGATACAAAGAGAGGCAACAACATTTCTTGTCCTCAGGAAGCTTACATTCTGGCAGGGGAGACAAGTAAATAAAACATCTAAAAAAGGAATGTAACACTTGATCCTAATTTTTACAACATCAGTGTGATAGCTGATTGGAGGACCAATTAAAGGGAAGAGAGATTTGATATAAGGAGACCAATTAGTTAATAGGCTATTGGAATAACCCAAAACCCAGACTAAAGATATTTTTAAAGTTTTAAAGTCCTAACTAAGCTGACTGTTTGAATACAGAAGGGGATTACATGACAGATTTTATAAAGGTAAAAATGACAGATACAAGTCTTAATCTAATTTTAAGTCAATAGACAATTTTAGGAATTCCAAGTTAGAGATAACTTTTTTCATACCCTCTGTGAAAAATCACATTCCTTGATATATTCAGCAGACAGCATTCTTACTACAGGCTCTATACACTGGATTTTGTTATAGTAAATCTTAAGAATTATAATGAACACTCCTTTTTAAATAGGCAGAATCTTTCATTTAAAATAAAAAGAACAGTTTTTGATCTTCAATTTTAGTCTCTGCTCAAATTTATCATTGTTATTTACAATTTTAGTATGGTTTCCTTTAGCAATAATAATGATCAGACATTTATATAGAGCTTTCATATAAATTTCTTTATTTGATCTCTACTTTATTTGCTCTACATAGCAACCTTGAAAACTAGAAAAAAATAACTAGAAAAGCATAGGAAAAACTATGCTTATTTGGCAGACAAGACAACAGACACAAAAAGTTTAAGCAATTTGCCTAAAGTGGTCATAATGTAGCAGGAGTATGCATGTGGCAAAGTCTGGATTTAAATTTAAAATGTTTTCAAGTCCATTATTCAGTTCACTCCCAAGAATTTTAATTCTCATTATAAGATAATAATAGCTTCCTTCTTTCAGAAAAGAAAACTTAAGTGACAATTTGAAAAGTGGAGAAGAGCTTGTTACACTGAAGACTTTTTGCTTTAATATAGTAAAGTACTGTATGTTTGTAATAAAGTATTATATAGTATGCTGTACTTGTATAGAGGAATTCAATAAGACCTGGGTTCAAATGTTGCCTTTGACAGTTACCATCCTTGTGGCTTAACCCTCCTATGTTTTGTCACTTACAAAATGAAGATGATAATGTCTGGAAGTACCTGCCTTCACAGTAATGATGAGGTAAAAATGAGAAAAATCAGATCTATAAACCTTAAAGTACCATATGAATGCATCTGTATTATATATGCATATAAATTATTATAATTGTGAAGTGGTATAGCACTCCTCACATATTTCTTCAAAGAACATTACAATCCACATACACAAAAATAAGTTTATAGTTACCAAATTATTTCCTGAGATTATCACTTCCTTTAAAATGAAATTCCCTATTTATATTTGGGAGAAGGCATTTCTAGTCAAGTGAAAAATACTAACCTGACTCAGTTAAGTAAAGAATAGCCATATAATGTACATGTTTATTTTTGCTATAATAGCAAAAGTTATCTTTGATGTGGGTTAAACTTTCCTAGGAAATTTGCCCCCCCCACCCAGCCTTTTGTCCTTATTGACATTAGTCTTCTCAAAAATGGAAACATGCTTATGTTGTAAATGAAAATAATATTGACAGCATTTCATCATTGAGAATGAAGGTCTGAGTGGGACACAAAACTAATTTATTTTTAAAATTTGGCTTATAAAATATTGATAAATATTTGCTAAGAGGACTCAGAAAATACTTGTCTTGAACTCAGAGAGCCTAGTTTGGAGTCCATGCTCAAATGTTACTACCTTTGTGACTTTGGGCAAATAATATCTCTGAGCTATTTTTTCCTTATCTATAAAATGGGTGTAATAATATCTGTATTGAGAGGGATCTTAGAAAAAAAAGTACTTCTACACTTTTAAGGGCTATTTTTGTATTCCTAGCTCCTACTATACTATCTTCCTCATAGTAGACTCTTAGGAAAAAATACTGGGTTTTGATATAAATGTGACTTGCTTTTATTGTTCTATAAAACTCCTCTCTCAGTATTTAATAGTGATTAGTTGTTCTTAGGTTTTGAAAGGCACATAAGCTCAGGTGAGACGTACTAAAAATTGGAAAGGTTTAAGGATCTAAAAAATGTTTGGCTTTGTAGAGACAAGATAGGCCTAGCCAATTTAGGAAATTCCTAAGTATAAACTCTAAGCTGTTGAATAGAGTAATTATGATACTGAGACTTCCTGAGATTGGGAATAATCTTTATGATTATTATTGTAGATAAAGCCAGGAGAATAGGCATGTGCCTTAGTTTATTTTTATTCTCTTTCCATAGAAAATGACAAGTTACTTTACAAATTACTTGAGGGAGAGGAGACCCCAAACACCTGTTGGATAGATAATTTAGTTGAATTTCTCAAGAGTCTGTGGCTAAAAGCCGTGTCAGAGAGTTGATCTATTTCCTAAGTGTTATTTGGACAATAAAAACAGCCAGTCCTGATTCTGCCACTTTCTGACTATGGGACTTTGATATTAATCTCCCTAGTCTGTTTCCTTTTCTTTAAAAAGAGGCTGGTCATTTTATTGGTTAAAAATCTCAATGTAACTACTAATGGATTCCAGAGGAATGACAATGATTTATATTATCCATCTCCTAACAGAGAGATGATAGCTATAAAATGCAGAATGAAACACATTTTTGGTCATGGAAAATGGTGGGAATTTGTTTTGTTTGACTTTGTATGTTTGTTACAGTATCTTTGTTTTTCTTTTAAATTGAGGGGAAGAAAAAAGAATCTTGTTGATTCAAAAAAATAAAATTAAATGAAAGGGTTGAATGTGATTTCTAAGGCTTCTACTTTTTTGATAACACAGTGAGTTATTAGAATTTACTTCTGTAATAAACACTCACTTTTGTTAAGGTGTGTGTGTGTGTGTGTGTGTGTGTGTGTGTGTGTGTGTGTGTAGGGAGAGGGATATTTCAATAAAGAAAATGAGCCATAAAGCTCTTTAAAGGGTACAAGATGTTTTGGTTTTATCTTTGTATCTCTTGTATTTAGTACCTGGCACATAGTAGGCACTTAATAAATGCTGCTTGAATTGAATGAAAGAAAATGGAATTTTATAAAGTTTCAGTCCTTGCTCATTAATATTTGCACATATTTTAAAAATTATGACCTACTTTGTTCTGTAGCATGAAAAAGTGACTTTTTTCCCTTGATATGCAAATCATGGTTGATTTTTTTTTCCCTCCACTTTTTCTCTGGATAAAATCTTTTAAAAAGAAGCCTTATTACATTTCTACTACTTCATGCCAGCTATAAACAACCATTTTTGACAAGGAAAAATGTTTCAAATTTTCCTGCTATAGCTAAGCCCTTAAACAAATCTGATCATACAGTAAATGAGCCTATTCTGTATTGCTTTCCCCTTATTGATTAGAGTCCTTGATGAATTAATCCTCTGTTGAACAATGATTCTGTGAGAATTCTTCAAGGAGCTTGCTAAGCAACAAAGCCAATTTCTGTTGCATCTGACAGGAAATGTCTCTGAAAGACAATATACAGTATTGTACTGATGCATAGCTATTTCTACCAAGTAGCATTTTATAGTAATTTATAGAACATATTTTTGAATGACTTTGACAGTAGACTTGGTCACAATTCCTTCCTAATGGGATTTGAGTTTGAAATTCCTTTTCATGAAGGACTGGAAACAGCCATAAAGAAGGCAAAAACATACATTGGATTCAGTGAGCTCAAGTAATCATTGTTCAAAGGAGCAAGTGGTACATTTTATTTTATATTCTTATCATTTAGAGGAGATTTAAATAACTAATATTTATATTTCACAGTTAAGTGAAATTCTGCGTGGTACATAGGCAGCATCTGTCCTTTATATTCTCTCCCTTCCTCTTCCACTGCCTCTCCAGATTTCTTCTTCTCTACCCCCACATCCCTTGTCCCTCCAGTATTTTGCTGTGATCACCTCTGGTTTCACTGAGTTCATTGAGAATGAACAATCTGCTTTCAGATCAGATACTAGTTACAGCCACTCAGAGAATTTCATGTCCTTTCCCTGCCTATTTCCTGATATCCTGGGAATGTAAAGGTTTACACTGTTTGTAGATAGATTTAGAGACCTGTAAATAGGACTGTAATACCTGGAGGCATAGAGATAGAGCCAGGTATTTATTGCAAAACAAGGCTCATTTACTCTATCCTGTGGCTTAGATTTTAGATTAATTCATTCATTGGATCACATGTTTATTGTTGGCAACCTGTGTTGCCAAGTACTAAGATAGCTTGGGGGGGCAGAGGTTTGTTTATATAAAATAGGGCCCTTGTCCTCATGGAGCTTGTGATCTCTTAGGGAAGAATAAGACAAAACTACAGTTATAATATATTACTATATTATGTGGTAAGTAATGAGAGAAATGAATAGTAAATAATCAGTATTGGGGAGATCCAGAAGGGGAGATTTTCCCCTTCCTATTTTCTCATTCTCTATTGGCACAAGTCTGCATCTGAAGGACACTGCTATTGATGAGATTGGATTAACTTTTCTTCTCAATCTGATTCAGATCCTCCCCAAACTGAGAAACCCATTGTGTTCTACTCATGCTTGTCTCCCTCCCACTTCCCCAATCTTTTGTCTAAATTGCCTGAATCTGGGGGTGATCTTGGAGGAGAGTGATGAAATCATGCCCTTACCTCATTATAATATTCATTCTTCTCAATAATTTTTAATTAAAATTGATTGCCACTCTCAAGAATACCCACTTTTCCAAGAATATATAAGCATTGAATAGGTTCTATGGCATTTGAGAGTGACACTGATCCCTTTTTAATTAAATGCTAGCATAATTAATAAAAGTGATTAATTACTCAGAAACTATGTTTCTTGAACTTTTTATATGTCAGTACATTCAAGAGTTGTAAAAGCAAATACTTTTGTAAAATTGGGTGGAGAGAAGCCATTACCAAGGGGTGGAGATTAAAGAAGGCTTCCTAGAAGGTTGGTATTTGAAAGATGAGAAATAATTCAACAGGTGAAAAGGAGAGAAGACCTAGGTATTGGTAACAGTGTGAACAAAGTTTAAAAATGGGAGAACCTAGCTGATGTTTGGGGTCCAAAGAATTGAGTTAAAGGAATAGGAAAGGATGCATGATTTTATTTTAGTGCATATTCCTTGCATAATGGAGATCCCAGCCTTTCCCATCACTTAGTGGCTTGTTTAATGAATTTCCATGGCTAAAAAAAAAATTGTCACTTAGTAGCCAACCTTTTTGGTCATCAGTCTTTCTAAATTTAACTAGGCTGGTCCTTATAGAACACTCTTTTGTTAGACACAAAAGAGACCTTGCCCAAGCTTGGGGTCTACACTGGAAGATCTTCATGTCATGAAGAAGCCTTTCAATAGAAGTTTCAATAGAACTTAAATTTAATTAAGGTTGTTAATAGAAAAATATAGGTATAATGTATATATATACTTGATACTGGGTCTGTTGTAGAATGTTCGATTTGGAAGGGATCTCACAAATGAAAAGAAACCCTACCTAAAGTATAAATTTCTTCTAGATCATTCTTGACCAGTTGTATGACTTCTTAAATTCCACCAGGGATAAGAAACTCAGAATGTGTTTATGGCAACTCACTTCAATTTTAGACAGGTCTAATTGTTAGGCTGCTTGTCCTTTAGAGTTGAAATGTTTCCAGTTGTTACTGGTGGCTAAATGATACTTTCTCTTTAGGGACCAAAGAAAAGGAATTTATGATATCTGATTTCAGGATTTTTGTCTTTGTTCCTCCATGTCAATGGTCATGTTGGAACTTAGTAGTAAGAGAGGAGAACAGCAAGACAGCTTGAAGGCTATGCATATTAGTTGAGAATCATTACCTTGGGAAAAAGACTTTAACTCCACAGTCTTAATCTTTTCATACATTATTGTAGTTTTGTTTGCAATTCAGTTCCATAATGATTTGAAACTGCCTCTTCTAAATTAGTCTGTAGTGAGTCAATTAAGGATATGTAAAGGTTGACCAGTAACTGCACATTATCAATCTGTTACTATACTATTTGTTGGATAATTAAGAGAGAAACTAATTTATTTTTTTAAAAAACAGACTGAATTGAAAGTTATTGTTAAAGTGTCAGGGAAGGTAGGATATTATTTTAATGAGTTTATGAATTACCAAAAGGAAGGCTTGATTGAGCCTTTAAGGAAGAATGAATTTTAAATAGTCTTTAACAATGTGTAGTGTTTCTAAGGATTGTGTTTTAGTAAAGGGAATTAAGTCCCCACATTAAATCAGAACTCATTAAGAATACCCTCATTTCTTAATTTCATTGAATTGTTCCTAGACCTGCTTCTTTAAGGTATCATCTTTATTTCAGTGGTAGTGCTAGTCTTTAACAATATTCTCTCTCTCTCTCTCTCTCTCTCTCTCTCTCTCTGTGTGTGTGTGTGTGTGTGTGTGTGTGTGTGTATAAAACATTTACTTTCCAACTTCTTTGATTATTTCAGTCAGGCAATAAATATTAAGTGCCTACTATATGCTGAGTACTATGCTAAATACTGGGATTAGAAATTTGGGGGAAAAAATGGCCTTGTCCTTAAGGAGCTTACAGTTTAATAGACAAAAGACAACACACAAAAGGAAGGTGAAAGGGGAAGGGCCACAAAGATATAATGGAGAAATGTAAAGGACAGACAAATTGGAAATGAGATGTCTAGCCTGGACATGGAAATTCCGAGACGAGGTCTCTGCCCTCCAATTGGAGTGGATACTGCTGAAGTGTGATTTCCAGGGCTGATGTGGTCTCTTGCAGGATAAAGAGGTTCCTAAGGCATGGTGGAGAAGTCTGGGGAGTGTAGAAATTCCCAGGTGGGAAATCAAGAGATGACTGGTCCGGTTATGTGGTTATGTATATATTATGTTTTACTTTTTCTACTGAAGTATCTTTATATAGATTCCATGACCCTTTAAGAACTAGCAAGATGTTAAAACCTTATAATTAGAGACTGTTATTGGCACAGCTTGTCAAAATCCCCTACAAATTAAGCTGCTAAATTCACAAGATAAAAACTTGGAGGAAAAAAGCTCTTTGTACTTGTCTGTCAGTTGACCCATTTTAGCTCTCATTGATTTTCTCAGATGCATATGATACTGAATCAGGCACAAAATTTAGGAGAACTGGAAAATACCAATAAATCCTGGCAGTAAATCCCAACACCCTGGCTTCCAAAATAAAGTCATTTCTGCATAAAAAAAAGCTTGACAAAAGAAGTATTTACCTCTGATGGATGAAAAGAGAATGAAGGGGAATAGATGAAGCATCTATTAGGAGCCTACTATGTGCCAGGCATTATGCTATGCACTTTACAAATATTATCTCATTTGATCTAGATTGAACTAGAAAGAAAGTTATAATCCTGGTAACCTTTAGTAATTTATCTAAATATGGGGTCCCCAACCAGAGATTTTTCAGGTAAATATTATTTTACATGCCTTGAAAAAACTTGAGAGTTTTCACCACCTCTTGCCTACCCAAATACCTGAACCATCATGTGGTGTGTATCCATCAGAAATCCTAGCTCTCCAGATGGGAAATCCTATCTATGAGTTTCAGGCACCTCCTTGAACTAATTTCTCTTTAGTGGTAGTGAAGTTGTTTTGGGGATTGGGACCTCAATATTTTAGGCAGATTTATGATCAAATAAAGTGAGAGAACTTTTGATCTGCCATGTTTTCCCCCAAGTGTGATTAATTCAAACCAACTAACTTAATCACCAATCCTCATATTGGTTCTTTAGTATTCAGAAATCTCTTCTAATGGAGGAAAGCATAATTTTAAATGGACATGATATTTCTTTGCTGTCCATGTTTGCTGTATCATTAAATATGCATGTTTTTAATGTTTAAAAATATTTCAAACAGAAAAATGGTTCTACAGTATGGAAACCTAATTCAAAATGAAATGGAGTTGTTGAACTTTTCCACATTGTCTCATGATGCTTGATCTTTCCTTTCACTTAGGAATTCAATAAAGTTACCACTGAATCTGAGAATCATCCTATCTATGACTTTGTTTTTTTGAGTCATACTTTTCCTAGAGCTGAGAAAGGTAATGAAATAATTTGGTTGAAAGGGTCTTTCCAAAAGAATGAGTGACCAGAGATGGAAATAATGAAAACAGAAGAATGAAGTAGATGAGAATGTGAATTGAAAGTTATATATAACTATAGTTAATTTAGTTGTAAGACTCTTAAATCCCAAATTTAAAATTTTCATTCCTACAATTCCAAGCAATTTCTTTCCTATGGGTCATAAAATATTGACTTCTAAGTGATCCCTTCCAGTTAGTGTCTCCCTGCTTTTTTTCCTTTTCTCCCCAAATATAGTTGCTTCTGTCTTTTGGAATAAATCAGCCTCTGACCTGTGGATGGCCAGAGCCAAACAGCATGTTAGAAACAGAGATTCAGAAATCAAACAGAAGTTTAATTTCAATGTAAGGGAAATGGCTTGCAAGCAAGGAGGAAATCTAGACACGTGCTTGGGCCCTACCCCTGGGGGGAACCTGCTTTAGTGTAGGGAAATCTTAATACTTTTTATGTCTATGAAGTGAACTGTAGGCCGACAATGAGGGGTGGGTAATAGCAACAACACATCAAGTTTGATTCATGTCAAGACTTCATGACCAGAACTTGTACAAGCTCAGAGAATACCTGGTACTGTTTACTGTTAGTTATGTGATTTTGCCAGAGGGTGAGGTCAAAGATACAGAGGGTGAGCCCTAAGGATTATTGTTATGCCAACCCCAGGGTGCAGCTTGCTTGCTTTAGCTTTAGCTCTGAAAAACAGAGTATCTCTTAATATCTTGCCACTACTTACTTATTCTGTGTTTTTGAAGTTATTAAATTGTTATTTATTTTTTTATTATTCTGGAAATTTTTAATGTTCATAATTTTTATTCTAAGTGCTCTCACTTCTGAATAATCATTGCAGCATTGAGGAATATACATAATTCCAGCTCTTCTACATTTTGCTTCTCTGTCTTTAAGCATCTTTTTTTTTCTTTCCTTTTTTTCTTTTTCTTTCTTCCTTCTTCTTCTTCTTCTTCTTCTTCTTCTTCTTCTTCTTCTTCTTCTTCTTCTTCTTCTTCTTCTTCTTCTTCTTCTTCTTCTTCTTCTTCTTCTTCTTCTTCTTCTTCTTCTTCCTCTGTTCTATTTGGAACTCACTTTCCCTTTCTTTAAAATAAGGGAGTTGGATTGGGTCAACTCTAAGGTTCTTTTAAAAGCCAACGGTCTAAGACCCTGTGATACTTTTTTTTAGAAGTGATTTAGTGAGTAGAGAGAAGCCAAGGTAGAGAAAAACAGAAAATGTCATGGATGGTGAAACAATAGAGAAAGCATTTGATGGGTTTGGCTTTTCCTTTTTCTTAACAAAAATAATTTCTCTGACCTTGTTGATGACATCATATATGATGTGACCATCCTAAAATACTCAGTGATAGTTATCACAACAAGCCCTAACTCTCCATTTAAATATAGTCATTTAACTCAAGCTTATTCTATCTTTGGCATAACTCCTACCACAAATTAAATTTAGCTTTCTTAAGTCAAGCAAAGATGAGTAGATGAGATGATGCCGAAAGAAGTTAGATTATGAGGTGGGATGGTAGAACACTTAGACTATAGGCAATATTTTCTCCTGAAATATCTTCTGAAATAAATGATAACTTAAAAAATTGTTTAAATAATTGTAAATGGCTGTTCCATTGTTTTGCCCTTATTTAGAACTAATCTTCCTTAAAGGAATAGGTTGGGAATAACTTTTTTTTTCTCAAAATACACAGATTTTGCAAGTTCAAGAAACATTCATTGAGTACCTACTGTTCATCTGGCAATGTATCCTCTAGGAAGTTATAATCTTATAGGAAATGATGAGTACACAAAATAATCTTATTACAAATAAGAATGTGACCAGTGTCCAAGAGAGGAATCAAGAAAGTCCCATGAGAGTTCATGCTCCTTGAGCATTGTATTCATTTCTGGAGAGAAGGGTAGATAGAGTGCCAAAGAGTGACAAAGACACATTGAAGGAATTAAGAGGTGTTTGGCCTAGAGAGGAGCAAACTGGTGGTAGGAGATGGGATGGGAAGGTCATGATAGCTATTTTCAAATAGCTAATGGGATGTTTTGTGCAAAGAGAGATTGACTTTTGGTTCTAGAGGTCAGAACTAGGGACAATGGGTAGAAGCTGACTTGTCAGCGGTGCCTCAGGAGGGCTGATTGACCTTTATTGAAATACTTCAGACAGAATGTATGACCACTTGTCATACATGTTATGCTATAAGGATTTTGTCTTTGGTTATTGGTTCAAGGTGATGACCTTGAGATCCATTTTGCCTCTGAAATTGTTTAATTTGGCAATTGCTTTTGACTAAGGAGATAAAGGAAAATTTTATTTGAGGAAGTGGCCTCTGAATTGAGCTTGATTAAAGAGGATATCAATAGTCAGAGATTGTTGAAAGGGAGAAGGAAGAATGGGAAGAGGGAGAAAGGAACTGGGATAAGAAAGGCAAAAAAAATACACACTTACACATACCACATACATATATTAAAGAAATATGTTAATAGGTATACTGTCAGATTCTAGTATATTTTTGAGATGGGATTGGCAAATTTTTGTATTGTGATTCTAATTCTTTACAATAGTTTAATGATTAAGGACTAGATAAGTGATTTTATTGTTAGTTATTTCCCAGATGAAGAAAATCTTTTCTACTAATGCAGATTAGCGCCTCAAACAAATAGTCTGATAGCTACCTAGAAAGTGACCTGCCCCAGAGTCACACAGCCATTATGTGTGTGTGTCAACCAGGCCTTGAACAGGTTCTTATCCATTATACCTTGCGGTTCTCAATTTACAGATGAGGGAAAAAAGATGAGGTCCAGGACAGTTCAATGACTTGCTTTAGAAGTCACATAGGAATGAAACATTGAGGCTGGACTTGAACCCGTGTCCTCTGACTTCAGCTAGTGTGCTTCCTGTTTGTGACATACTTCTTCCTCCATTGAATAAAACACATAGGAAAAAAAATCTGTACCTTTTGACTTTTCATTAGCTAATTTTATTTTTCTGGCATTCAACTCAAGTTGATTGTTACAGTACAGCACTGGTGAAGGAATGATAAAATACATTAGAGACAGAATATCTTCTAGGTGACAGAACTTCAGAAATCTAGTGTGTCTGTTGCTTAGCAGCATGCTGGAGACCTCTGAGGATTCCAAGACATTTCTGATAGCCTAGACAGTTCTGTGCTTCTTTAAGACTTGAAAAAAGCATTTTAAATCTTTTTTTTTTTTGAGGGGAGGGACCAGAGACTCAAATATGAATGTTTATAAGCTAGTACTGGGTGTTCATAGTACTATATTAATTTTTGTTTTCAAAACCACTAAAATTAAACTCTTTGATATATATAGATAGATAGATAGATAGATAGATAGATAGATAGATAGATATCACTAACAAAAAGTCTTATAAGGAAGGCGATGGTAGGGTGACTTTAGGAATTTTCAGTGCTTTTCCTTAATAAGTTAAAAGGCTAATGGAAATTCACTCCACTGACTAACAGTAGGATTGTAGTCCTTGGGCTGTCTGACAGAGCTCCAATATGAAATTCAGGAATTCTTTTTTCTCTTTTTTTCTTTCTCTCACATCCAATTTATAGAGGTAATTATATCTACTTATAGAAATCAGGGAAAAAGGATTGTCAGCCATGTTATATCATTTAGGACATCATAAATGTTAACTAGCATGTGAATTGTTTATTATGTCTGTTTATTTCCTTCCCCTTCCTTTGCTTTTATGAATTGTGGCAATGAACATTTAGCTGCATAATGGAATATGTTATTTATTTTCAATAGTTGGGTAGGATTATATGTGTGTGTGTATATATATATATATATATATATATAGGCACATATTTTTTCCTACCTTGTATATCTACAACATATACCATCACTGCATTCAAGACAATGTTGATTATAAGTCAGAAAAATGATTTACAGATTTTAAAGCCAACTATTGAATTAACGAACAAACAAACAAACAAAAAAAAAAAAAGACAGAAAAATCAGCTTGAATTTACCAGCCTGATAAACTTGTTGTATGACTGGGAACATTTGATTTTTATTGGTTTGGTAGAGTTATTTGCCTTGTAGGGATATAAGTAGTAACACAATTATTTAAAGAATTTCTGAGCCTTAATCTGACTGTGCTGGGTGTCCCAAAAGTCTTAGTATAGCATTAAGCTATTAAAACTTAATCTTGCACTCCCTGCACGCTCTGTAGTGGTGCATTCTATGTTAGAAACCCTTAAATAACAGCATACAGATCCCTTTTTCATTATTTTCTGTGACCACATTTAATAAAATGTAAATCTAGAAAGAATAAAGAAATAAGGAAGTATAGTCTACCTATATTATCCTAGTCTTTCATATTAAGCAATAATCTAAACCTATGCTTACCTAGTACTGATATTTACATGATAGATGCTGGTATTAGGTCTTTAGATGATACTTAATTCTTTGATAGGTTAAGAAAATTAGAGGAAAATATATGAGAGTTGAGTTTGGAGATAGAGTGGGGGATTAGAGAATCTGCTACTCTTAAAAAAATCTGAATCTTCTTCTTACAGTCATATTTGAACTATTTTTTTCTTGACAATTTGTCATTAGACATTCTCAGAAAAGATGACATGGTGGAATTGGGTAAATTTGTCAACATCTAGTCAAATACATCTTGCCATTATATGCTGATAGGTCTAGAATCATGGAATGTGTTAGAAGTTAACCTTTAGAAATTACTCAGAGTAAATCGTACAAGTTATACAACTATAAATTGTGGAACACAAAATATAGAGGCTTAAATGGTTTCTTGAAGGTCACACAGGTTGTTAGGGGAAGAGCAAGAAGTAGAACCCAGGTCTGAAGACTTCTAATCTGTGGATCATCATCAGGACGAGCTGCCTCTTCCACTGCAGGCTGCTGGCAGAGTGTAGGAAACTTTTTTGTTGTTTTAAGCTCTGTGTGCAGTATAATGCTTGGTGAATTTAATAGCATTGGGACATTAGAAAAAAAGACATCAAGTTATCAAGTCTATAAATGATGTCTTTATGAAAAAGTATTATGGAATATGAACGTGACTCCTTTCCTGATTGTTGACCTTTGCAATAATATTAGTTCCCATAAACATAGTACTTTAGCATTTACAAAAGGTTTTACTTGCCTTATTTGATCTTCACAATGGATTTGTGCTGTTTGCTGCCATTTTATTATTTCCATTTCAGAGATGAGGAAACTAAAGTTGAGGTAGTGTTTGATAGAGTCCATTCTATTTATGTCTATTACTCTTTCTACTATTATCATGTTGCTATACCCAGCTTCTAAATGTTTCTCCTCTGCAGTAGTGTCCCATTTTGTGGCTGAAAATGCCAAAAGAAAGTCCCAGGAATGACATTTTGGAATAGTCACTACAAAGTATTTCTGTAGCTTAGTTGAATTGATTCACCAGTGAAGGCAATCAGCTTCTCTAGGACCCCTTAGAACGTAGTTACTCTGTAACTCCCTGAAAAGATATAGGCCCACAGATGACATGTTTATCAATGAGGGAGCACTAGGCAACCCAGCCTGCATGCTAGCCAGACAATCTGAAGGTATGTTAAACTGAAGACAGTGTTTGAGAGACAACTTCAAAATGGATCCTGACCCTCCAACACAATGTGAGACAGTGCATGGTATATGTAGCAGCCCGTTATTTTGAATTTGAAGCCCAGCTATTTTCACAAAATGGGAAAGATAAGCTTTCCAATTAAGGTTCCAGAGGACATGACAGACATATGGAAGTACACCTCCATTTGGTCTTCTAAGATTGATCTGTAAACGATCCAAACAAAACAAAACAAAACAAAACAAACAAACAAACAAAAAAACAGAGTAGTGTTTGGGAAGAAAATTGGAAAGTTAATAGTTTACAATAGGCCAGACTTTTTCAGAGTATTTGAGAGAGAATCATGTTCCTCATACATAGAGAGGAATAGAATCTATAGTTCTGTAATGATTTTGAAAAAAAGAACAGAGAATGAATAGCTTACATTAATGATTTAGTGGTTTGGGGTTGTAAAGCATTCTGCTGGTATTATCTCTACAACCCTGTGAAGTAGGTAATGAGTCACTCCCATTTTACAGATGAAGAAACAAGAGATCCACCCAATAAGATAAAGTGATTTCTCAATATTGCATAAATACAAAAGGATGAAAGCATTTGGTCTGACTCTAATAAGAAAAAATGCCAAGACTTGAGAATTGGAATATCTTGTTCATGGAAATGCAATGAAGTCAAGTCTCTGGATCAAAGATTGTGTGGGGATGTCTAAGTTGTAAAGACTGGAAAGATAGGAGAGGACTAGGTTATAAAGTTGTTTGAATGCCAGAGGATTTTTTATTTGATCCTAGAGGTGATAGAGAACCATTAAACTTTATTGCATAGGGAGGTATGTATGTCACGATTTGACCTAAGCTTTTTAAAAAAATTTTTAAATTTTTTTATTATAGCTTTTTATTTAGAAGTTATATACATGGGTAATTTTATAGCATTGACAATTGCCAAACCTTTTATTCCATTTTCCCCTCCCCCCACCTCTTCCCAGAAGGCAGGTTGACTAATACATGTTAAATATGTTAAAGTATAAATTAAGTACAAAATAAGTTTACATATCCAAACAGTTATTTTGCTGTACAAAAAAGAATCGGATTCTGAAATAGTGTACAATTAGCCTGTGAGTCAAAAATGCAGGTGGACAAAAATAGAGGGATTGGGAATTCTATGTAATGGTTCTTAGTCATCTCCCAGAGTTCTTTTGCTGGGTGTAGCTGGTTCAATTCATTCCTGCTCCATTGGAACTGATTTGGTTCATCTCATTGCTGAAGATGACCAGGTCCATCAGAATTGATCATCATATAGTATTGTTGTTGAAGTATATAATGATTTCCTGGTCCTGCTCATTTCACTCAGCATCAGTTCGTGTAAGTCTCTCCAGGCCTTTCTAAAATCATCCTGTTGGTCATTTCTTACCGAACAATAATATTCCATAATATTCATATACCACAATTTTTCACCAATTGATGGGCATCCACTCAGTTTCCAGTTTCTGGCCACTACAAAGAGGGCTGCCACAAACATTTTGGCACATGCAGGTCCCTTTCCCTTCTTTAAAATCTCTTTGGGATATAAGCCCAGTAGTAACACTGCTGGATCAAAGAGTATGCACAGTTTGATAAGTTTTTGAGCATAGTTCCAAATTGTTCTCCAGAATGGCTGGATATATTTACAATTCCACCAACAATGTATCAATGTCCCTGTTTTCCCACATCCCCTCCAACATTCCGCATTATCTTTTCCTGTCATTCTAGCCAATCTGACAGGTATGTAGTGGTATCTCAGAGTTTGACCTGAGCTTTTAGTAAAATGACTTTGTCAGTAAAATGCAGACTGGATTGTACTGGGGTAAGCTTGTGGCAGGCAGATCCACCAGGAAGCTATTCTAATAGTGATGGGTGAGGTGAGAAGGATCTTTACCAGAGTGTCAGTGCCTAAGAAGAAAAGAGGGAGTTTTTGAAAGATATTTCACAGGTGACATGGTCAGCCCTTGGCAACAGATATGGGGAGTGAGAAATAGTGAAGAGTTGAGGATTGATCCTCAATTGTGAGCCTGGGCGACTGAGAAATTGTTGGTACTTTGAGAGTAACAGAAATGTTTGGGAAGGGATGAGGGTTTGTGATATTAAGTTCCATTTTACATATGATGAGTTAAAGATGTCTATTGATGTCCAGTTTGAGACCTTGGAAAGTCACTTGGGGACATGAGACTGGAAGTGAGCCAAGAGCTAGATAGGGAGATTTGAGAATTATTAACATAAAGATGGTAATTAAATCTATGAGATTCAGATGAGATTACTAAATGGAACTATTATAGAGGGAGAATAAAAGCAGAAGCAGGACAGAGCCCTGTGGGATATCTATCCCACAGTTAGTGAACATGACCTGTGTGAGGTTACAGCAAAAGAGATTTAAGGAGTGGTCATACAGAAAGGAGGAGAACTGTAGAAATCTGTGGAGAAGGAAGGAATTTGTGACCAAAGAAGAACTAGAGTATCTTGTGGAATGCAAAATGGATAATTTTGATTATAAGTTTAAAAGGCTTTGTACAAACAAAAACCAAAGCAGACAAAATTAGAAGAGAAGCAATAAATGGAAACATTTTTTACATCCAAAGGTTCTGATAAAGTCCTCATTTCTAAAATACATAGAGAATTGACTCGGATTTATAAAAACAATCCATTCTCCAATTGATAAATGGTCAAAGGATATGACTGGTTTTCAGATGAAGAAATTTAAAACCATTTATAAGCATATGAAAAAATGCTCTAAATCATTATTGATCAGAGAAATGCAAATTAAGACTAATCTGAGGTATTACACACCTCTCAGCTTGGCTAAGATGACAGGAAAAGCTAATGATGAATGTTGGAGGGGATTTGGCAAAACTGGGACACTAATACATTGTTGGTGGAGTTGTGAACTGATCCCACCATTCTGTAGAGCAATTTGGAATTGTTCCCAAAGAGCTATCAAATTGTGCATATCCTTTTATTCATCAGTGTTTCTACTGGGCTTGTATCCCAAAGAGATCATAAAAAGGGGAAAAGAACCTACATTACAAAAATGTTTATGGCAGCCCTTTGTATAGTGGCAAGGAATTGGAAACGAAGTGGTTGCCCATTAGTTGGAGAATAGCTGAAAAAGTTATGATATATGAATATTATGGGATATTTATTCTATAAGAAACGATCAGTAGGATGAATATATGGGGGCCTGGAGAGACTTAAATGAACTGATGCTAAGTTAAGTGAGCAGAACCAGGAGATCATTGTACATGGCAACAAGATTATATATATGATGATCAGTTCTGATGAATGTGACTTTTCAACAGTGATGCGATTCACGCCAATTCCACTGGTTGTATAATGGAAAGAGCCATCTGCACCCAGAGAGAGGACTGTGGGGACTGACTGTGAATCATAACATAGTTCTTTCACCTTTTTTGTTGTTAGTTTGCATTTTATTTTCTTTCTTACTTTTTTCCTTTTTGATCTGATTTTTCTTTTGCACCATGACAATTGTGGAAATATATAAAGAATTGCATATTTAACATATATTGGATTACTTGCCATCTAGGGGAGGGGGTAGAGGGAAGGGAAGGGAAAAGCAATTGAAATACAAGGTTTTGCAAAGTGAATGTTGAAAATTATCTATGCATATGTTTTGAAAATAAATAGCTTTAATTAAAAAAAGTACTAGGAGAGAATGGTGTCCCAAAAACCTATTGAGAAGAAAGTATACAGGAGGGAAAAGGTGATCAAAAGTATTAAAGTCTTCAAATCAAGAAGAAAGAGGATTGAGAAAAGGGCTTGAATTTGGTAATTAGGAAATCACTGGTAACTTAGGAGAATGCAATTTTGGTGGAGTGATAAGGTCTGAATGGAACTGTTGGAGGAATGGAATGGTTAAAAAAAAAGAGAGAGGGAAGAAAGTAGAAGCATCTTTGAACAGTTTTTCAAGGACTTTGGCTACAGAGGGCAGAAGAAATAGTGGAGATAGAAGGATCAAGTCGGATTTTTTTTGAGGACATGGGAGGCATGTTTTGTAGGCAGTAAGGAATGAGCCAGTAGATATTGAAGACAAGTCATCTAGGGTAGGAATGACTGAGAGGGCAATCTATTTGAAGAGATGGAATGGAACAGGGTTTTTGTTTTTGACTTTGTAAGGAATAAGGCAGTCTCGTCATGTAACGGGGTGAAAAAGGAGAAAATAGCAAAAGGGTGAACTCATGGTGAATGGTCTCAATTTTTTTTTCTCTAAAATATGTGGCAAGGTTTTCAGCAAAGAGGATTGAAGGAGAATTGAAAAAGTTTAGAACAGCTACTGGGGAAAGAGAGAGAATAAATTGAAAAGGGTAGTTTAGAAGACTTCCCTAGCAATCCCTGTTTTGATCAGCCCAGTTGAGATTGTCTAATATAAATTTGTAAGTGGATGCAGTCAGAATGATTGCATGATTTTCTCTACCTTTGTTGAGCAGCATGTGTGAAGGAGTAAAGACAGTAGATAGTTGGGTCAAGTGGCTGCTGGGGTCTCTTCCAATTTTCAGATTCCATTATTCTGTGTTTCTTATGAACAACAGAGTGGACTGCAGAACTGGAATTCAAGGTCTTCTAGAAGAATTTTATTTCTTTGCTTGAAAAGGGGTCTTTAGGCTTTAGTAGGCTGCCATACAAAAAGCTTAATAACTTTGATCTAGTAATCAGTTTTGAAGCATCAGTCATATGAAAAAGAGTTACTCATTTGTACTCTTTTTTAAATCACTGCTTGTTCAACACCCACTTCTTTACAAAACCATCATTCATTTCTATTCTGAATATCTTCATGGTATTAGTTTAGTGCTGGATTGAATTAGATTTTTTTTTCTTTTAAAATTTTATTAGTATTTTATTTTTTCAAATACATGTAAAGGTATTTTTCAACAAACATTTTTGTAAAGCTTTGTGTTCCAAATTTTTCTCCCTCCCTTCCTTACTTTCCCTTCTCCCCAAAATAGCAAGCAATTTGATATTGATTAAATATGTGCAATCCTTTTAAATATATTTTCATGCTTGTCATGTTGTACAAGAAAAATCAGACCACAAGAAAGAAAACAAGAACAAAAAGGGGAAAATACTATGTTTTGATCCACATTCAGTTTCCATAGCTCACTTTCTGAATGTGATTGACATTTTCCATACCAAGTTTATTGGAATTGCCTTGAATCATCCTATTGTTAAGAAGAGCCAAGTCCATAAGTTGATCATCACATAATCTTCTTGTGTACAATGTTCTCCTAGTTCTATTCACTTTACCTAGCATCCATTCATGTAAGTCTTTCCAGGCTTTTCTGAAATAAGCCTGCTTATTATTTCTTATATAACAATAATGTTGAATTAGGTCTTTGAAGAAGTCAAAGAAAAATCCCTATCAATTCGTCATCAGAGTGAGACTTGTATCAATGTGATCTAATGCATGATAATATTTCTTATGCACAACAAATATTTTATTGACTTTCCCAGATAACCTTTTAATCAGTTTTTTACCTTTTGGTTCAAACCCATCATTTTCTAGCATATTATACTTCTGGCATGAAAATTCTTTTAGCATTTATAGAATGATAGAGAATAGATTTAGAGCTGGAAGTGACCTCAGGAGGGCATTGAATCCTACTACTTCCTTGTTTTTCAGATAAGAAAATTGAGGCTGAGTTTGGTTCAGTGATTTTTCCAGGATCACACAGTTGAGGTAGGATTTGAACTCAGATTTTCTTGACTCTACTCCCAGTACTTTATCCACTGTGCCATGTATCTAAGTCTTAGAGAGTTGCCTGGGTCACCAAAAAGTTAAAGGTGTTTGATCTGATGCTAAGATGTGATTTTGAACCATATTAATAACCATGCCTCAGGACTGGTCTGACAAGAAGGGGGAATAGATAACCACTTATATGTCATGATTTCAGGAACCTTAGGAAGAATTCTGCCTAGCTTTAGTCTCCCTCAAGTTCACACAGGACTGAAGTTCTGCATATAGTGATTAGGCTTAAGATTCTGACCCTTTTTGAATGTAGATACCTCAACTGGAAGTTAAGGTCTTACGTTTTAGTCATCTGTTTACACTTCAAAATGAAATAATTTGTGAGATTTTTACTTATGGACAGATTTTTACTCTTGAAAATGTGAGACCAGTTTGAGGGTCTAAAGAACTGGAGGACACCAGCTTCTTAAATGGGTAAGAGAGAGGGAAAATGAATGGGATGGATATATAATGACTTTTCCTATCTTAACTATAATGAGCTTGTCCTAAACTAACAATTCAAATAAGTTTTTAAATGCCAGCTGGATTTGGAGTTGGAGATCCTAGGTTCAATTCCCAGGTCTGCTATTTATAAACTGTTTAACTTTTGGCAAGTGATTTAAGTCTGTCTGGGTCTACTTTTACTAATCTGCAAAATGAGGAAGGAAATTGAATATTCTTCATGATCTCTTAATGCTCCATCTGATCCAAAATCTATGAACCTGAAAAACCTATCTGATTTCCTGGCTTATATATATATATATATATATATATATATATATATATATATATATTTATATATTTTTATATATATATATATATATATATATATATATATATATATATATATATATATATATAAAGTATAATTTTAGTCTCACATAATTTAAAATTATTCTGTGAGCTTAATTTAAAAAATCCTTATGGTATTAAAAGAAAGGAAAATATTTCTTTTCTTCGAATCATGGAATCTTGGTTTTGGGAGAAATCTTATCATCCTCAGGCAGGTCAGTCTCCCTTTAAAATGTGAGAGGAATTCAGCTTCGGCTTTTGTAATTCAAGTTATGCTGATTTTCTGTGGGCAGCATGTACCTGTGGGGCTTCTGCTGAAAAGCGAACCATCATTGTATTTTATAATCTTTTTGGTTCTTTTAATTGCTTATTGGTAAAGATATTTTAAACTGAATTCTATATCTTTAAAGAATATCTTGACTGCATTTTAACCTTCAAACCAGATTCTTTGAACTGACCTGTAGATCTTTTTGGGAGTTGAGGCATTGGACCCCAAAAGTAGATAGTAGGGTTACAGGCAGGTGTCAAAAGTTGTCTCTAAAGAATCTGTAGGCTTAGAACTTCTTAAAATTAAAGGACAAAGATTTTATTATGCTGCTAAGTGTGGGTTAAATCTATAAGGGTTTTTAGCAAGGAAAAGGAATTTTAGCATTTAACAAGGGGAAGACATCTTTAACAGGGAAGATGGGATTAAGGAGTGGCAAGTTGGGGGTTACATCATTGACTGGCAGGCTAACCCTAAAAGGGAAGTAGGACCCTAAAAAGAATGAGCTAGTAAGGCGTATTTAGATTCTTTTATAGGGGAAATATAATCTTAGAAAGTTGACATAACTTTGGTTTCTGTAGTGGGGTTATGATGATTTTGTCAATTCAAGATATTTGGCTAAGAATTTTTCCAGAGACCTCCACCTGGAGTGGGGCTGTGATAAAGGTCTTAATCAAAATAAAGTCCACTTATAATCCTATCTGAGATCTTCCTGCTTCCTATGGGAGTAGCTAGGCTTCCAGTAGTTCAGGTTCTATGCCCATATAGCTACTAAGGACCTCATCAGTCTGACTGGTGATTGGTCTAATATAGACCCAATACTTATATTTCTGAAGCTTAAAATTGAATTATGTTCTACACACACACACACACACACACACACACACACACACTTTTGACTCACTGAGTTTGCTGTTAATATTATAACCCTCACCAGATGATTTCTTCTAAATTATTGTCTAGCCACATTTATTCCATTCTTAAAAAATGTAATGGTAGGAATTTATTTCCCTCTGCTTTTCCTTTGGATCCTAATTCTGTCTCACTGTATTTGCTGTCCCTTTCATTTTTAAATCAATTAAAATTTGCTAAGCATCTACTTTATTCCCTATGCCACTTTGGGGCCTAGGTAACTGCTCAAGTCACTTAACCACTGACACTATTTCTTCATGTGTAAAATAATAATAATAATAACACTTCACAGAGTTATATAGATCACATTTAGCAACTAACACTTGTAAAGCACTGTACAAACTTTAAAGTACTGGCTATCAATTGCATTATTAGAACCAAGTTCTTCCTTGACAAGAGTTCCTTAGAAGCCCTGAAGTCCTAGGTGTTAACTTCTTCCTATTCCAAAATCAAATTTTCAGTTCTGAAAATATTTTCCCCAAATCAATAAGCATCTAAAAGAAACAAAGGGCAATTAGGTGGGGCAATGGATAGAATGCCAGGCCTGGAGTCAGGAAGACCTAAATTCAATCAATAAGAGATACTAAATGTATGGCCTTGAGCAAGTCATTAACCCTATTTGCCTCAATCTCCTTATCTGTAAATGCTGGAGAAGAAAATGGCAAACCACTGCACCATATTTGCCAAGGAAACTCCAAATGGAGTCATGAAGTTATCAAAAGCAACTGAAATGGCTGAACCACTACAACAAAAGAAACAAATTCACTTCTTCCTAGTCTAAAGGAAAAAATAATGGTTGATGAGTGTAAGTTGAAGAGAGGCTGATTCCTGCTGGATTGTACAGGAATTTTCCTAACAATTATAGTTATATGAAAATGATTGCTGTTTCTATATGCAGTGTTCCTTTCCCCTATACCTTATCCCATGTCTGTAATGCCTTCCCTCTGCTATTTTGAGCCTCATTTTCTCTGAAATTCAGCTTACTACGACGACATGAAGACATGAAATCTTTCCTTTTGTGCCTGGTCTCCATTTAGCTGCTGCTCCTTCCCAAATTAGGTTGTATTTATTTTACAGATTATAGAAATGTTGTTTATAATTGTATGTGCCTACTCTCTTTCATGAAAACGTAACCTTGAGGGCAAGAGACTATTTCATTTTGATCTTGGTATCTCAATGCTTAATTACATAGTAAGGGTTTTAATGATTAATTGATAACTGTTTCCCCTCACCAGAGGTCTAAATACCAGAGCAAGGGCAAGGGCTTTATGACCACTTTAGGGAAATGTTGTACTATGAATACTTGATCAGATACTGTTCATCTATATTGTTCAAGTGACCTCTGAGTTCCCTTTGAACTCTGAAATTCTGTGATTCTGTGATTCCTTAACCCACAAAACTAATGAATAAAGGAGGGTATTTAATAGACAGTGATGTTATTATTTTTTTTTTTTGCCTCTGGTACTACTTTGTGCTTGTTTTTAAAAATTCTTAAAACAATTCGAGATTACCTTAAACAGAATCAGGTGTCACTAGTCCAAATTATTTTTTTTTAATTTTATTGGTGAGGCAATTGTGGTTAAGTGACTTGTCCAGGGTCACACAACTAAGAAGTGTCTGAGACCATATGTTGAACTCGAGTCCTCCTGACTCCAGGGCTGTGCTCTATTCACTGCACCACCTAGTTGCCCTTCAAATTAAAATTTTAAAGCAAGATCTGTTTGAAAGGAGTGTGATACCAAGAACACCTGCCACCTGTTGTCGTTAATTGGACACAGCTGGTTCCAAACATGGCTTTAATGTTTTAACATTTTTAATATTTTTAAGAAACTGCTGTGAATTATTGGCTCAAAAGAACATGCAAGTTAAAAAAGAGGAGTTACATAATTCCACCGCACTCCTTAGTTTTCAATTTTATGTAGTGATTATTTGTTCATGGGGCATAGATTGTGTGTTAATTACATATATTCACAGAGTGCACCTAATAGAAGGGAGGAAGTTAAAGTTTCTGGGAAAATTTGTTTTTCCTGAATATTTAATCATGCATCAGGCCACAGTGCTATGTTGCATCCAATGTCTTATTTTAAAATAAATAAAATAATAAAACAGTACTGCCTGCATTTTCATTAAGCCCCACAGAAACCAAACTTTAGGTATTTGGAATTGCCTAATACTTTATCATGGCCTAGCACTTCAATACATATTACTATTCTGATTCTTCACAATATCTTTAAAAATGGCATTGCCAAATTGGTGTGCTTGATGGTTATGCAGGTTCTAGGAATCTGAAGTCCCCAAGGAGTAAATTATTGCCTGGAGTTAGTAATCAAAGAGACAAGAATACAGCTTTGGCCTAATAATGGTTTTTCCTGTTTGGGATCTGAAAGCAGGAAGGGAAGAGCTGGGATGAGCTCATTAAGGTTATGATAAAGTAATGAAAATCATATTTAAGCATGGGAACAATGAACACATTATCTTCAGGGCTGACAGAAGGAAAACCATCAATATTTAAAGTTAAAATGTTCAAGAGATCAAAAGGCACGTGTCGAGTTGCTCATTAGAGAAATGGATGCACAATTTTGGCAACAAATGAGACTCAAGGGATTTTGTCTATTCAGGAGGAATCAAATATTTCAGGGCCATGGCACTGAGACCAACTAATTTACTGTAGCTCAGAAAATGTAAACTCTTTTTTTTGAGAACTAGAAACCCATGGGACAGGTAAAAGGAAGAGTTATCTAGGGCTTAGACTTATCAAGACTATCCCCCAGAATATCTCCTGGTCTTTACTTCTGGGCAGTCTGATTTTGCCTGACCTAGGGAAGATAGGATTTAGCCAGTGTCACAGATTATCTCAGGTTACAGATTATAGGAGTGGATAAAAATGAGTTCCAGGTTTTTCACCACCACTAAAGAAAGACCTGGATTAAATAGTTTAGGATTGTAAAAGGAATCTTACCTAGGGAAAGTCTTTTCAAGAGGTAGTGATATATTGAAAAGGATACCTTAGGGAATTAGAGGACTTGGTTTCAGCTCTACCCTAGATACTTACTAAGTATTTGACTTTCAGCAAGCCTGTTTCCTTTTCTATAAATGAGGATATTGGAATAAAGTGTGAAGAGTAAAATGGATTACTAAGAAGTTGTGGAACAAAGGCCAGAATGCACATCACGGAGGCACTTATCCATGAAACACCATGCCATTTTGACTTATTCCTTAGTATAGAAACTAGGTTTTTGGAGACTTCCTCCCAAAAGTCTCTAAAAGTCAGATATATTCTAGGATCACTTCAGTCATCATGTTTGTATTAAGCACCCACTATAGGCACTGGATATAAAAGCATGAAAGCAAAACAATTAGAAACTGCATGTCTCTACGAGGAAGTATTTATATAGAGAAAAAGATGGTCAGCTAACTTAAACAATTAGACAAACCCACAATTCCTATGCTGCATTTGTGTTTTCTGTGAGCCCAAGAGGGCAGTGTATTTTGGGGAGTAGTGAAAAGAAGTTGTGTTTTGTTGTGGTTTTTTCCCCCTGAGTTTGATTAGGATGAAGGGCAAAGAAAATCATTGCTTCTTAAGAAGTTAGAAGAGGTGTGCTTCAGTGGGGTAATTTGTGTTCTACACTTTGCATACAGCCTGCTTCTGACAAGCTGTGTGGTCCTGAGTCTCTAGGCCTGAGATTCTAATTTTGAATAGTGCATTGCTAAAGTCTTGTTCATCTGTCTGGACAAATCTTACCTCTCTCTGAGCTTCAGATTAGCATCTTTACAACAACATGAATACCTGTATCACCAGATTATTGTAAGGAGCCTTGAAATAATAGATTGTGAATTATTGCTATCATGTTTCATATTATATAATTTTATGTTGTATTACATGAAAGATAACATGCATCCACATCATGTCATGTCATCTTTTATTGTAACATATCATACATATCCTTATGATTCTGATATTACTTTTTTTGGAGAGGTTTAGAGAATAGACTGTGAAGTCACAGACAGAACTAAGCCATCCATGTCATTTCTCTCACTTTACTGCTGAGGAAACTGAGACTTAAGGAGGTAGTGCACAATTTTTAACAAGGTTACACAGTTAATTGCAGAGCTGGGGATAATGGTAGTAATAATAGCTGATTTATGCACAGTTTTAGGATTTGCAAAGCACTAAAATTATCTCATTTGCTTCTTACCAGAAACCCTTCAGGTTACTACCATTGCCTCAAGAATTTGATGCTGAGGAAAGTTCAATGATTTGCTCAGGATTTGAAGAGTGAGCTAGTAAGAAAGGGTTTGAAGCCAATTTCAAATCCAATCCTATCTTGCCTCCACTGTAGCAAGTTGCTCCCATAAAGCACAAGTCCCAGAAGGACATTTATAGAGTCATAGAATTATTTGGCCAGAACCACCTGAGGAATTAATTAAACCAACGTCAGGGGCCATTATAAATGAGTCTTAAGTTGCTGGATAGAGAATTGTGGAGCTTGTTAACAGCTGCATCAGCAACTTCATCTTACTGCCCATAGACCATAGAAACATAAACAGAAGCTTAGAGGTCTTCTTGTACAGCCATTTCAATTTATTAGAGTCTGGGAAAGTAAAGCAACTTGCTTAACTTAATGGCCATACAACAGGTAAGAAGTATTAGAGAGGAGATTTGAACCCCTCTAATTATACATCTTTTTACTCCAATATCAGTACGTTATTAGTATCACACTACCATTTCTCCCCCTTCACCAGCTTCCCTAATCACCTTTTATTTTATTTTGTATTCTCAATGTACTTACTCATTCTCTCTTCCATTAAGCTACTGCTCTTAGCACTTGAGTTTTTACAATAATACTCTTCTGGTTTGTCTCCTCCTGTCTCAGCTTTCTCAGTCTCCTTTGCTGACTGTTCCCTAAGACTGTCCTAACCCCTCTGCTCTGCTCTGCTCTCTCTGTACTCTCCTTTAGTAATCTCATTAGCTCTGACTTGTTTAATTCTTCTGCATGCAGGTAATTAATTCTCTGATCTCTATTAGTCTTTCCTTGTTTGAAATTTGCAGTCATCAGCTATTAAAAGAAAATGGTCCTTAACCACCTTCAACACCATCTCCCTCAACTCCCTCATCCTCCAAGTCTAGCTTCAGTTCTAATTATCCTTTATAATTCCTCTTTTATAGTAAACAGATTTCTCTTTATCTTAGACCTCTTTCCCCCCCTACCTCTTTAGTCTGTTATCTCTACACCTTGCTCCCCCTTTAATAATACTTCATCTCCAGATAGCCTCTCCAGCACATCCCTTGTTGATACTAGTGATGGTCAGTTTCAAGTGTGAGAGGTAGGTTGAGAAAGATGAGGATTGATAAACAACTATCATTTAGCAATATATTTAGAAACTTTGAAAAAAGCATTTTCAATTAAAGTGACAAGATTGCAAAGGGTTGAAGACTGAATAAGGGGACAGGAAATGGATGCAGGAAGTGTAAAGGTTTTGTTCTGTTTTCTCCCATTTGATGGGAAGAGAGATGATTCTAGAGAGAAAGATGTGATTAAGATTGTAGTCTCTTGGAGAAAATGGGAGTTTAGGATCAAGTGCACAAGTAGGGCTTGGCCTTGGCAAGAAGGGCTGTTGGAATCTTTACAAAGTATTAAGACATTGGAGTTGATTTGATCTTAGAAAGAGATATTTTGGGCCAGAACTTGAAACAAAGTACTAAGTGGAACTGATAGAACAATGCTTGTGTTCACACCTTTAGAAAGATCATAAGTATCTAAGAACTCAATGGAGTTCACATGTTTGGGAGATTTCATAGAGCATGCTGGGAGATATCCCACAATCCCACTCTCAGAGAAGTAGCATAAATACAGTTCCAGTGAGCAACTCAAGAAAATTTCTCTGGAACATCGACAGGGCTCTGAGACAGAACACTATGGAAGAAAAGCCTATAAGCCCTATCTTCGAGGCAAAAGAGATCCATTGCATCTTCCAACTTGGTGCTGGCTGGAGGTTGAAGAAAGCAGAGGCAGAAGCCAAGGACAAAGCTGCAAGAGCTCAAGCAGAGAGATAGGTCTCTGAACTAACGGGGCTAATTTGGAAGGAGAAATAAACGTTTGCATTTTTACCAGCTGGCTGCAATTTTGGAGTAATTATTTATTTCAACTGAGACTAAGGCTGCCTCCAGGAAAACCTCCACAAAGGGCCACCTTATTTTTTTAAGTTTAATCTGCATTATTAAAATTTTCTTCTTTATTAAGTTTAGAGAATCTATGAAACAATAAATCAAGCTCTGATTTCTAGTGTTTGCTGATTTCTAAGGCATAAATGCTCACACTGATATTTATTTCTTAAATTTTTTCTCTAGTAGCTACTAAATACATACTTATTGATTACAATTCAGTTTTCTGGATGGAAATAACTAATTTTTTGAACTAATAAAAATCACTTTTGTGCTCTGCCTGCATCCTCCTTGATTGAAAAAGAAAGAAAAACAAATTCTTTGTAACAAATTATGAATAGTCAAGCAAAACAATTTCCCTCATTGTCCATGTCCAAAAAAATCACATTCAGCATTCTTATTCCTTGACCTCTTTGATAGAAACATTCTTTATCACTGGTTTCTTGGGAATCATAGTTGATCTTTCAATTGATTCAAATTCTTAAGTCTTAAAAACTTGTTTTTCCAGTCTTGTTACTATATAAATTGTTCTCTTGGTTCTACTTACTTCTCAGCATCAATTCATATACATGTTCCCAGGTTTTTCTGAAACTATTTTTTGCATTTCTTATGTTACAATAGTGTTTCATTAAATTCATATCCATATTGCTTCTTTTGAGCTTGTTTACTCTGCTTTGCTAATAGAACATAGCACCTTTGATGAAGGCATACCATGCTGGGTGGTGCTGTGCCAATTCTTCCAATCAATTTCAGAGTTCTTAAGAGAGACTTTGAGTGTCTTTATATCACCTGTATCACCATATGAGTGCTTGTCCTGTGTATGTTCTACATAAAATAATCTTTTTGGTATGTATACATTTGGCATTTGAATAATGTGGCCAGTCTAACAGAGGTGAGCTCTCTGCATTAGAGTTTGAATGTTCTTTGAATAAAGCAGGATTGAAGTGGCTCAAAAAGAAACTCCAGATGTGCAAAATTAGAGAATCCATTCAAAATGTTCACATGGACTATTTGTGCCCAACCTGAGTTTATATTGCCATAGTCTGACATACTGTACATAATGATGTCATTTTGGGTCTCTTCGAGAATGAAAAACAATAACCAATACTATAATGTATTTTACCCATTCCTCTGTTTATGGAACACCTGAAAGACCACCTCTTTTATTAGAGAATGAGGGAAGAGAGAGTAGGAAGAGAACAGAAGATGGAGTTTATGTCAAATGGTCTCAATTTTCTCAGCAAAGTAAGGGAATGAAAGATAGGGAATATAAGATCTAAAATATCTTCTATGGAAAAAGAGATAAGGAATCATTTAGAGAGAAATAAAAGGACTACCTTGCTGCGATGAGAACCCAGATGAAATTATGTAACATGAATTTGTAATTTATCTGGTTGTATGGTTGTGAGAATTTTTCTATCTGTCCAGGGTCTTGCAAATAAGAACAAATGAATCAGATGGTGGAAGTAATCTAGGACTGAGATTTTGTTACCAGAAAAGTGCAGCAATAGTACAAAGGGAACATGTGACTCAGTGTAGAGTCGTAGTGACATTATTGGATTTATGTTGAAGAGGAAGCAAAGTGAAACGATTTATGAAAGTACTGGGGGTAGTAGTGGAAGGATTGGAAGTTTTGATGAGGAAAAAGAAGAGGTTTTAGAGAATTAAGACAAAGGGGTAAGAAGAATGATAGGAGGTTATAATCAGATAAGGGAATGTCCATTCCTTTTCCAGTCCATGCAGAAAACTTCCATTTTCATCCATTGAAATCTCTTTAAGCTTAACTTAATTTAACTTAACTTAACTGCTACCTTCTTCATGAAGCTTTTTCTGACAACTTTTCTTACTCCACCACTAGACAAAACATTCTCTTTTCTTTTCTAACTTTCTTATGGAGCTTTGCCTAGGTCTCCTTTACATCTTTCTCCATTATTGATATAATTATCTGCTTTCTAATTAGATTGTGTTCTTGAGAACAGAATCACTAATATATCTATTTTATTATCACTGGCATCAAATACAGAGTAGACACTTTATACATTTTAAAAATAAATTAAAAAGGAAAGACAAATTTTGGGAAAAGGTTGTGAAGATTAATAATTGTTCATCAATTGGCTGTAATGGAATATGGACTAAAGGACAATGAAGAGTCAGAAATTGCCATAGTGTTTTCTCACTTTAGAGGATGGAAAGTGTGAAGGGAAGATAACCAATTTTATCTATTGTATTTAATTAAGAGTTAGTGGTTAGAAATTCAGCATGATGATAAGTGTTATAGAGCATCTACTATCTAATTCTGTCTTGTAGACATAGTCCCTTGTAGGACTAGAGTGAAAAGGAAAAGGAAAAGTCAGGGAAGATAATGTATATGACTTTCCTATGTTGTTGTTTGTCCTTCCTTCCCAAAGAGGACCATGACATCAGAAAGGTGATGCCATGACTTGCAAGTGAATGGGATTTAAGTGAGAGAGAGGGCTGAGCAAAGGCTCAAGTGGCAAAATATAGGATAGGAGGACCAGAGATGGTCCCCAAATAGTAAGTAACTGGGGGAATGCTCTGGAACGGAGAGGGTTGGAGAAGGCTTCCTGAAGAAGGTGGGTTTTTGGTTATTATTTAAAGGAAGTAAGGGAGTTGGGTAGACTAGAGGAGAACTCCATGCATGGAGAGAGACTGAGAGAAGGCCCAGGCCTTCAAATCTCCACACATCATGGTGTTCCAGAAATACCCTTAGCTTAGAGAAATTAAATGACTTGCTCCTTGAGGGGAGGGACTGCCCTTGAGTTCTTGTTGCATTCCCAGCTCTTCACCCACTGCCTGGAACACACAGGAAGCCCCTAGTAAATGTTGGTCGGTTGCCCTTGGCCTCCACACAGCTCCCCCTCCGTGCTGCATCGCTGTCCCTGGATTTTGGGGCAGCGGACACTTGGCTAACCAACCCTCCAGCCAGTTGCCTTCCTGGAACGTTGGATTCTGGGCTGTGACTCCCACTGTCAGTCTCCCCACAGCAGAGATCCGCACCCAGATCTCTCAGTCTAACTAACATCCCTGTGCTGTCGGTGGCCCACGACTGCTCTCCCGCTCGGTCAAAAGGCGCTGCTCCCGGGGCAGCCGGGACGGGGACGCGCCCTCGGGGATGCCTGCCCGGTGCGCGCCCCCGGACGTGCCTCCGCTCCAGTTTGGCACCGAAGTCACCTGAAGAGCTCAAGTAACCGGAGGAAGTCAATGGTCCAATAGAAGAGCACTAGCAACTTTCCGTCCACATTTTCCTACAAGATGCGATTTTTTAATATGGAGAAAACTCCCCCTCCCCTTTCCCCTGTAGAGTTGCATGTACTCTGCAATATATAATCTTAGAAAATTATCTGAGAACACCAAGAAATTAAATTATTTATCTAGGGTCACATAAGTGGTATATAGCAGTTAGAATTTACTGACCCTAAGGCACATTTCTTTAACCATTATGCCTTATTATTTTATCATCAGAATGAATGCTTGTCCCTTTGATCACAGCTTTACCAAGCTTGAAATGCTGCTTCAATAACTCTTCTGCCACTTAATAAAAATTGATATCCTTTCTTCCCACATCTGCATTCTGAATGGGATTAAAAATAGCACCATTCTTTTGTTTTACCTCCTCTTTTACAGACTATATTTCTGATAGTGTTTGAATAAGTGAATGTTTTGTCAAAACTCTCCACCTGTAAAAGGTATCTCCTTTGGTCTTCTACCAAAATATATGTCTTAAATCACAATCTGAAGTTTTTTTTGTTTTGTTTTGTTTTTTATTATTGATGTCATTTCTGTGAGTAAAGCAAACACAGATTAGTATTTGCTTAGCCATGTTTGAACAAAACAAAACATCCTACTATGCCAAGGAAGGCAGCTTATGTTGAGTGCATGCATTCCTGAAAATAGGTCCCTAAAATAAAGTGATATTGTTTGAGGATTAGTTATGCATTAAAATAATACTGTATATTAATGTGTGTTTAGTAAGAACTAGGATCCTGAATGCTTAGAGGATCAGGGTAATCTGGCAGCCAAAAATTCTTTACTGTTACCATGAATGCCTAAGTAGCTGGCATTTAAATTTTACTTAACAAAGTTCTCCAACTGTTGAAGCTGTTGTTGGGGTCAGAGCACCTTGATACAAATGGAAAACTTCTCAGATGATTTCATTTATATTATCCCCAAGCATTCTTAGAGAAGATTAATAAGCTATTTCATTCAATCTAAGCACATGCCCTTATAATATAATGACTCTAACCTCTAAGATAAATTCCAAAGTAAATAGTTCTTAAAACCAACCATTGAACTCCAAACACAAGTGTGCTCTGGTCTAAATTCCTGGTTTCTATACGTAGAAAGGACCCTCATGGACTTACTTGCTTTACATGAGGGGTTCATTTAGAACAGTACTGAAGAATTTAAATGGAAAGGAATCCCTGTGGACTGCATATTGACCTAGAAAATAAAAAATTAACAGTATTTGTTTAGTGTGTTTTTATTGATTTTGTTAAACATTTCCCAATTATATTTTAATGTTTCAGATTCAAATTAAAAATACTTTTTGAGCCTTTTTTTTTTGACACTTCTGACTTAGAATGCCTGATTTGTAACAAGGCTTTTGCTTTATAACAAAGACTGACTTATTATCAAAAACATTAGGAAGCATAATGAGGTAAATATGACTATGGCATCTTTTTTTACATTCTAATTTTGAGAGGGGGGTAAAGAATATGTTTTGGAAGTTTGTTAGCAAAGAAAGATTATTTTGTCTCCCTATGTTACTTTTCTTCTTTTTTTTACTGATTCATTTTTTTTGCCACAGTGATTTTTGTTGATTCTTTTGATTTTGTAGATTTTATTGAAAAGTAGTCTGCTAGGAAGGAAGAGAGGAGATCAGTGTTTCCAATTTTTGCTTCAGTATTTTTCCACACGAACCACTCCTCCCTCCATCCAACTTCCCTGTTTTCTTTTCTTTTTGAACTGATTCCAAATCTGATGGAGAATAATTAAATCATACAATGTTGAATCCAGAAAGAATGTCAGAAATCATCTATTCTAACTTTCATTTCACTTATAAGGAAACTGAGGTCCATGGAGGGGAAATGATTTTAGGTGAGGCTAGAATTCAAAGTCTCTATTCAGAGCCCAGAAATCCACTTCCCCCTCCTCCAACTAAATCTACTTTTTTGTGTGCAGTCATTTTTCAGTTGTGCCTTGACTCCTTGTGATCTCACTTGGGGCTTTCTTGGCAGACATGCTGAAGTGGTGTACCATTGCCTTTTCCATATTATTTTATAGATGAGGAAATTGAAGCAAACCCTACAGGGTCACAGAACTAGTAAGTGTGTGAGGCTGGATTTGAATTTAGGTCTTTCTGACTTCAGGCCTGGCTCTATCTACTGTGCCATCTATAGTTGCCCATGAATCTCCACTTCCAATTAAATTCCCAAATTCAAAAAAAGGGCCACAGGGAAGTTGTGCCCACCTGACCTGTTTGGATAACTTCATAAAATTTGCAGAGGTCTATTTGAGTTCTGTTGGTGTGAAGCTTTTCTAAGTCTTTGTGCTGAACACAGAATAAACTCTTCCTCACCTGGAGCTGAGTCTAAATCTTTAAACTATTTGCCCATCCATTCTCCTGGCCAGAGCTCTGATGGCACGGTACTCTGAGATTTGGGATTTGTAGATGACTGAGAGAATAGCAAAGTGACTACCTTCATGTTTAGGATCCGGAGTTGACATAGCCAAAAACTGGCTCAGGAATTCAGGGGCCTAGCAGCCTAGAGCTTTGGGTATCTGGGTAGATATGTCCACCAACTCCTCAGCCTTCCTCTCGCCTAGAGTTTTTGAACTCCAAGAACAGTACACAGAAGTGTAAAACAAAAACAACAACAACAGCAACAAAACATTTTACCAAAACCTTGAAGTTGTTGGGCAGCTGAGCTCCTGCTGTTCTGTGTGCAGTCTTGTTTCTGTGAAGTCTCTGGGCCAGCTGGCTCCCTAAGAACTGGACATTTTTAAAGTCCAAATCACAGCTCGATAGGAGTAGTGGGGACTATGGACTACCTCAGACTTTCTCATCAGGAATCTTGATTTTATTTTATTTTTATTTATTTATTTATTTTTGTTGAGGCAATTGGGGTTAAGCGACTTGCCCAGGATCACACAACTAGGAAGTGTTGTGTCTGAGGTCAGATTTGAACTCAGGTCCTCCTGACTTCAGGGTTGGTGCTCTATCCACTGTGCCACCTAGCTGCCCCTTAATTTGCTTTTGTGATTTTGAATAGCAAATTCATCAGAAAGTTAGTCCCATTCCCATAGTATCTATTTACTTTTAAAATTCACACACAAAAAACTGACTTTCTTTCAGGGATCCCAAACAGCAGTGTTAAATACTTTGGTAATGTTTATTGATATTTTCAATTTTTTTCTCAAAGACTAAAAATCAGTGAGATAGACAAAACACAGGTTTCATCTGCAGGTTTAATGGCAAAGCAGGTAGGAGTTTTAAATTTTTTTTATTATTTTTTATTACAGCCTTTTATTTTTAAAACATATATATGGATAATTTTTCAACATTGATCCTTGGAAAACCTTGTGTTCCAAATTTTCCCCTTCCTTCCCCCCTCTCCCCTAGATGGCAAGTAATCCAATATATGTATAACATGTTAAAAATGTGTTAAATCCAATATATGTATACATATTTATACAATTATCATGCTGCATAAGAAAAATCAGATCATAAAGGAAAAAACGAGAAAGAAAACAAAATGCAAGCAGACAACAACAAAAAGAGTGAAAATGCTATGTTGTGATCTCCATTCAGTTCCCATAGTCCTCTCTCTGGGTGTAGAGGGCTCTCTTCATCACAAGATCATTGGAACTGGCCTGAATCAGTTCATTGTTGAGAATGTCTATCAAAAAAGATCATCACATATTCTTGCTGTTGCCTTATATGATTTCCTGGTTCTTCTTATTTCACTTATCATTAATTCATGTTAAGTTTTTCCAGGCCTCTGAAATCATCTTGCTGGTCGTTTCTTATAGAACAATAATATTCCGCAACATCCATATACCATAACTTATTCAGCCATTCTCCAAATGATGGGCATCCAACCAGTTTCCAGTTTCTAGCCACTACAAGAAGGGCTGCTACAAACATTTTTGTGCATGTGGGTCTTTTTCCCTCCTTTAAGATCTCTTTGGGATATAAACCCTGTAGTAACACTGCTGGATCAAAGGGTTTGCACAATAAATGTTTTTTTTTTTCATTTTCTAAAAGCATATCCATTTCTGACATTGAACTGTGATAGTATCAGAGACTTAGGTGTTGGGAACCTTCTTATTCTGGTCCTCAGATGTTGCTGCAGGTAGTGTGGAGGCATGGGTTGTAGCTTTTAGTCTGATCAGTGTTGGTGGTCCTGCATGGTCACTGAGGAGGTTGCTAAATAATATATGATAAATACATAAAAACCTTTACCCAGATAGCCACAATATATCATAGAACATGATAAATACATTGAAGATCAATCACTCAATAGGTACTTAATGTGCCAAAACAAAAAGCTAAGTTAGGTCTTATGAAAAATTGTTGTGAAATGGTGGGATTAGGGAAGTTTGCCTGGAAGAGTTTGAATTCGGTTTTACAGGATGATTAGTTATTAAACAGAGGAGAGAGAGATGTCAGTTCAGTCACAGGAAATTTTTTTTGCCAAACAAGGACACAGATTTATGAAAACATGGTGGTATTGTTTTAGAGGGACAGAGAGTTGAACAGTTTGGAGCATATTGTTTATAATAGTAGGATCATGCTAGGTTCTGAAGAGCTGTGAATGACATAAAGAAAGGTGTTTAACTTAGACTTTTCAAAATAGCCCCTGAAGATTTGTGAGCAAAGGAGTGTTGTAACCACATCTGTGCTTGGGATTAATTATTAATTAATCTTGTAGCACTAAGAAAGAAAAATTGAAAGGGTGAGAGAGTCGATGAATGAAGATATTGAAGAAGGCTATTGCCTATGAAAGAAAAAGATATGTAGGAAATTCAGAATTCAGGCCCCAAACCGAGGATGTCAATGAAAGTATAAGACAGTATACCAAGATCCAACAGTCTACTAAGTGCTAACAACCTCTCTTTCTTCTTCTGTTAGGAATTTAGCTGGCACTACATTGAAATTTGCCAAAAAATATATTTTCTTAATGCTCAAATCAAGACCAACATCTCCATTTGTGACTTAAATGGGGCTGAAGGTATGTGGAGAGCCACATCAACTGCTGTTTCATTCTAAATCTGAGATATTTAATCTTAGTGTAGTTACTAGCTCATTATTGTGAGGAAGGAAGAGATTGTAAACAACATGTATTATTAACTAAATGACCTGCTCTCTGAAACAGATCCAGCAGCCCTAACTTCATGGATGGAAATCCTTTGTCTGCCTTTAGCATTGTCATAGATAGCATAAGATAAAACTGTGGCCTTTTACTTCTGAAGCAAGATTATTTAAGGTAAAGATATATTCCTTTTCTCCCTCTGTCATGGGACATCAGTATATCATAAGGACCTATGAAAATAGCATTGGTTAAGTGACATTTGGCAGCCACTATAGCAAGACAACTTTTAACAGATAGTGGTCAAATATATGTTTGGATGTTTGGGTTATCAATCAATTGCATATTTTGACTAAAGATTTCTGGATTGCTACTTGATATGTCATTCTGTTTGGTGTTTACCAAAGAAATTAGTCCCTTTTTTTTTTTTTTTTTTTTTTTTTTTTTTTTACAAACCATTACCATTTTGTTCTGATTATTGTTCTCTGAAGTACAGTTTATATCATGTAATAAAAATAAACTATCGGTAAGCTTCAACATTATTAAAAGTAAATTGTTTTCTAAGCTATTATGAACCATTTGTCTCTGAAGTTGAATCAAGCCTTTGCTGATGTATTTTTTCCCCTATTTTATCTGCTTTTCCCTTATTTTCTTTATTATCAGGAATCATATTTTTAAAGTTCTTTTTCTCAAGAATAATTTAACAGAAAACAAATTGTCCTCTGTCATCTGAAAATTGTTCCTTGCCCACTTATTCACTTTTTGAATTTCAGACAGGGGGCCATTTGGGCCCAACAAAAATGTAGGTTTTATTTTTCATTAGTTTTTGAAGAGGAGTGGTAAAATAAATGATTGTGTAAAATAGAATGAATAACATTATTTGGTTATAACTGAAGCTTTGATGTAACTAAACGTTTTCACTGCCAAATATTTCAGCAATTTTTCACCCATTTCAAGCTTAAACTTTTCAGACACTCAAAAAATTATATTTTCTTGGTATTTTTAAAAAAAAAATCTGTCTAAGTAAGAATTGGGTTGTGATGACAATTATACATTTTACTCTCTATAATACTAATTCCTAATTTTTTCTTAGTATATATGTCTTTCTGTCTCCTATCAAGTTGACATGTTCACAAATTTGGGATTGGTGATGAAGAAATAAAAGAAAGAGATGTTAAGAATATCTCATGATACCCAGTATTTCATAGAACCTCTGTTTTTATAAAAATCTGAGTTTGAATTCTGCCTAAGCTTCATAAAGTTTGTGTGATTCTGGGTAAATCATTTAGCTTTTCCCAGCCTCCTCTCTAATCTGTATATTGGGAATAATAATAACACCTACCTCTCACAGTTGTGGTGAGAATTTAATGAGATACTTTGCAAACTTGTTGTGTTATATAAAGGCTAATTGTTTATAGAACCATATATAATACATTAAAATTTTCTGAAGGGGTATTTTTCCCCCATTAAAATGTTAGCTCTGCATCATCAGATAGCCCCTTATAGTTGCTCAAACTTACCATTCTAGATTTCTTGACTTATTTTTGTATTTATCTGGATTTGTTTGTTTTGGCTTTTTTTTTCAATCAGAAATGCTTAAAAATTCTCTTTTCCATATTTGCAAATATGAGTAGAATATATATGTAAGGTACTTTTGTTTATGAGCTTATATACCTTGTAGTTCCCTTGGTACTTGAATTCTTTCTTTATGGATGCTTGTAAGATTTTTTGTTAGTTTTGACATGAAACCTTTGCATTTAGGGTATAACATTCCTGGGAATTTTCCTTGTAGCTTTCATTTGCCTTTAATTCTAATAGATTTGAATAGTTTTAATTTGTATTTCCTTAAAATATAGTGTCTGTGCTTTTTTTTTTTTTAATATATCATGGTTTTTCAGAGAGTCCAGCAATTCTTTAATTAACTTTCCTTGGACTTCTTTTCAGGTTAGAGTTAGGAGGGGTAATTTATTTTTTTAATATTAGGTAGCTTACATTTTCTCTTGTATTTGTTTCTCTTATTGTTTCATGTAGTCATTGATTTGTTTGGTCTATCTAGTTTTCAGAGAATCCATTTCTTTATTATGATTCATTATATCTTCTAAACTATTTTCCTAACTTTTTCTTTCTTTTTTTTTTAAATTAAAGCTTTTTATTTTTTTGAAACATGCGTGGACAGTTCTTCAACATTAGCCCTCACAAAACTTGGTGTTCCAGTTTTCTCTCCCTTCCCCCATGTTCTCTCTCCTAGATGGCAAATAGTCTAATATATGTTAAACATGGTAGAAATATATGTTAAATCTAATGTATGTTTACTTATTTATACAGTTAATGTGCTGGACAAGAAGAATCAAATCAAACCAGTAAAAAAGAAAAAGAAGTAAATAAAATGCAATCAAGCAACAACAAAAAAGGGTGAAAATGCTATGTTGTTAACCACACTCAGCTCCACACTCAGATTCTCTCTTTGGGTGTAGATGGCTCTCTTCATCACTAAACAACTGAAATTGGTCTGAATCATCTCATTGTTGAAGAGAGTCATGTCCTTCAGAATTGATCATCATATAATCTTGTTTTTGCTACAATGATCTCCTGGTCCTGCACGTTTCACTTAGCATCAGTTCTTGTAAGTCTCTCCAGGTCTCTTTGAAATTATCCTGCTGGTCGTTTCTTACAGAACAATAATATTCCATAATATTCATATACCATAACTTATTCAGCCCTTCTCTAATTGATTCCATTCAGCTTCTAGTTTCTTGACACTACAAAAAGGTCTGCCACAAATATTCTTGCACATACAGGTTCCTTTTCCTTCTTTAATATCTTTTTGGGATATAAGACCAGTAGAAACACTGCTGGATCAAAGGGTATGCACAGTTTGAAAACTTTTGAGCATAATTACAAATTGGTCTCCAGAATGTTTGGATCCATTCACAGATGCACCAACACAATGTATTAGTGTCCCAATTTTCCCACATATTCTCCAATATTCGCCATTATCTTTTCCTGTCATCTTAACCAATCTGACAGGTATGTAGAGTTATCTCAGAATTGTCTTAATTTGCATTTCTCTTATCAATAGTGATTTAGAGCACCTTTTCATATTACTAGAAATGGTTTCAGTTTCTTCTTCTGAAAATTGTCTGTTCATATCCTTTGATCATTTATCAAATGGAGAACTAATTTTTTCTCCAGAGCTTCAACTCTTGATTCATCTGTTTTGTATATGCTTGTAGTCCTTGTGAAAAATCCTTTTTCCTTTGACTTTCTGCTTGGAATTGATATGGAGTTACTTATTGCTTCATTTGGGGGATGTCTAATTTTGCTATAATTTTTCTTTTTTTTTTAAATAGCAATGTTTTCTTTGATTTACTCATTCTCTTCAAATTTAATTAGTATGCCAAGATTAGGTTCTACCTCCTGTTGTTCTTTTGTGTAGATTGTTCAGATCTACTTGGTCTAGCCCAGAATCCTGTCAGTTCTTAGACTGACTTCTACTTACTGAAGATTAGTTACCTTCCCTGCCATTTCTGTTCCCACCCCGATTGATGAGTTCCAGAGTTTTTGATCCTCAGAGCCCTTTTCAGTGTCTTATGACAGAAAGTTAGGAAGTTAAGAGCTCCTGGGTCTGGGTTGTCCTATTGGGCACCATGCTGGTCACTCCCTTGTGCCACTCTCCAGGAGTTCTAGGATCATTAGGCTTTCTGACCATAAAGAGGTTTCTCCATAAAGGCCTCTGTTTTTGCTTCCTCCTGATACAGATCTTTGTAGGGTATTTGTTAACATTTCTAAGGACATTTCTATTGCTCCTTCTGACTATGCATGGCATAATAGAGGCCCAGGAGGGATTTCAGAATTAGGCTTATAACAACAGTTCTTATTCCAAAGGCAAACTAGAGTTCTTTAACAACTTCTACCCCTTGTCCCCAACCCTACCCACACTCATATTCTTTCTCTCTTTTTCCCTGTCTCACTCTCTCTGTCTTTCTCTGTCTGTCTCTGACTCTGTTACTCTCTCTTTGTCTCTCTGTCTCTCTGTCTCTGTCTCTCTGTCTCTGTCTGTTGTCTCTCACACATACACTTTCTATCTCTTCCCCCTCTCTGCCCCACATGGTCTTCCCATATACACATATACATCTTTACACACTTTAGCTGCAGGTAAAAGTCTTATGTTGAATACTTACCAGGGTTAGCCCTGTCCTATAATATTGCTTCAGCTGTCTAATTTGTTCCGGTCATTCCTTTTTTAAGCCTGTGAAATTTGGATGTTCTACAGGTATTCCTTAACTTTTGGAACAGTTTCATAGCCATCCTGTGTCCTCCATGATGAGCACGAATTGTGAAGTTTAACAATAGTGTGCTGTAGCTCTGCTTGATTGCATGTTTTTAGATTGGATATGGGTTTTAATAGAATTACCAAATCACTTGCCAAATATATGTGGTTCAAAAAGCCGCCTTCAGAAATTTTTCATGGCTGTGTGATGCTGGGAAATGATTGCTAGGAGGCTAGCAGTACAGATGAACAATTAAGTGGGGGTAAGTTTGAGCAGTAATATTCCTACTTTTCAGCCCAATTAACAGTTCCAAAAGACCAGCATATAAACATAGAATCTTATACATTACATAGTGGAAATTTAGTAGTATTTGTGGATTTGAATGGAATGCTACATCATAGTCTTAATATGTATTCACTGGAGAAGTTAAGTGACTCATCTGGGATCATTTCAAGAGTAAAGAAAAGGGCTATTAATGAGTCATCAGTTTATTCTACTTCTGTCACCAACATAGCATTTAGGCAGAAAGCATACTTAGCCTCATCCTAGAGCACAAAAACATGTCAACAAATCTAGTTATACAGCAGCCATTTTATTTCAGACTTTGATCACCTCTCACCTGGGTTATTGCCATAGCCTCCTAATTGTATTCTGTCTCAACTCTCTCCACTCTGGCCTATTCTCCACATGATACCAAAGTGATTTTCCTTCAGGATCAGATATTAAATATAAGCCCTTCTTAATTTAGGTCCAACCCATCTTTCTTCATTGTACATTAGTCCTCCCCCTTAATCTCTTTCTCCTCATTCCATTACATACCCCAAGATGCAGCCAAACTGGCCTTCACTCTGTTCCTCACATATTTTAATCTATCCCCATGCCTCTGCAATGGCCATTCCTCAAACCCAGAATATCTCCCCATCCCTGTTTCATAGAGTCCCTTTCTTCCTCCAAGATGAAGTTTAAGCACTATTTTTTACAGCCAATTTTCTCAAATTCCCTCTTTCCTAATCTGCTTTGTATTTAACTATTTCATATTTCTTTCTATTTTTTATATGCTTATCTATGCCCCTGTTGTCTTCTCCTTAGAATATAGGGCCTTATTGAGTAAGGATTCCATTATATTGTAATTAGCACCTTACAGAGTGCCTAGTATGTAATAGTTAATAAATTAAAAATTGATTGATTGTATTGGAAATGCAGACCATTATGGTTATAAAAAAAAACAGTAATTAACATTACTATAGCAGCAAATTATTAGTTTGGTAAGTTAGCCATAGATAGCTCCATGAGTGTGCTATAGATAAAATATTTAAAGGCCTTTTTTTGGTATCTATTCAGTTGTGAGTTTTTCCTACCATTCCTTAGAGTCACATCTTTCACATTTAGATGTGGAAAAAGAGAATTTATCTATATTGCATCTATCACTGTGGTGTCAAGTCTTTATTTCCAAATCCTTTTGGTTATTTTGGACACTTGTAGATTTGTCTCCAAGAGATGACTAATCTGCCTCCCAGCTGGTGAGAGAAAAGTAAAGAGAAATGAAATGATTTGTTCAAAGAGACACAGCCAATAAATGGCTGACTTGTGCCTAGAAAAGAGGTCTTTTGTATACAGTGTTTCAAAATTCATTGTGCTGTTTTAAGTTTTAATGTTGAAAAATGCACTAAGACTTTTGGAATGCCCTATATATAATTGGAAGGATGTCAAACAGATTGAATATTTGGATGCAGGGAAAAATGATTAATAAATTGATGTTAATCCAAGAAATGCCATTAGTAGAAAAGAGCTGCAGTTATTATTCTTTGCCTTTGTTCTCTTGGATTTTTTTTTATCAGTGATTTGGATAACATGTTTGTGATATTTGCGGATACCATGAAGCTGGGAAGGATAAATATGTTGCATTACAGAAGTGGAATCCCAAAAAATATTGACAGTTTTGAATCAGAGGCTTTTAAGTTTACACCTGGAAAGGATCTTAGAAATTACTTGTCTAGTTCAACTCCCTTCATTGATGGATGAAGAAAGAATCTTCACAGGTCAAATGGCTTGCCCACGTAATAAGAAGCATTGTCAAGATTCAAATTCAGGCCCTCTAACTTCAAATAATAGAAGTCTTTCTTTTAAAATATTCTGATGGTCAGATCAAATTGAATTAAGGGTAAACAGAAAATCCTACACTTGGGTTTAAAATATATGCAAAAAGTACAGGTTCAGTGAGATGTAGTCCAACAGCAGTTTATCTGGAAAGGGCTTGGGAATCTTAATGACTTGCCATGCAGTCTAAATCAATAGTGTGATGTGACAGGCTAAGATCACTCTGCTGAAGAATGCCATGTTCAGAAAGTAGAGCGTCCAGAACAAAGCAAACGACAATTACCCTGATGTGCTCTGCCTAGTGGAGCTCATTTTGTGTTCTTTTCAAGGTGTCACAACTGACAGGTTCTGAAATGAAAATCAGAATCAAAGGGTCAGGTATTTAGGGCTGGAAGGGATAGAGTTTTATAGATGAGAAAACTGAGACTTAGTGATGTAAGATCATGTATTATTTTTAAGTGGAAGAGTTGGGATTTGAATCCAGGTCCTCTATGCTTTTCACATAAATCACATTGACTTATGCTCAGAGGAGGAAGACCAAGGTATTGAAAAATCCTGAAATTGAGAGATATAGAGATCAGTTGAAGTGAAAACTTTAGGGGACACTTGGTAGCTGTTGTCAGATATTTGAAGGCCTAGAAATATAAATTAGAGACTGTTTTGCTTTGCCTCTAAAAGTCAAACTAAACCAAGAACTAAGAGCGGAAGTAACAGAGACTTACTATGGTGAGCAAAGTTAATGTTACTGGTTAACAAACTGAGTTGTCTGATTTTCCTTGGCAGCTTTGTAGTTGAAAGAATATTGAATTGGAGTTAAAGAACTTGATTTCTAATTACATCTCTGGTTAACCCTCTGACTTTGGGAAGGATTAAAGGCATTCAACATTTATTAAATGTGATTAGCATTTATTAAATTCCTGTTTTATGACTCATATTATGTTAAGCAGGCCCCTTTGATTCTCTGGATCTCATTTTTACCATCTGTAAAAGAAGAAATTGGACTATATGATTTCATAGTTTCCCTTTCAACTTTAAATATATGATTCTGTGATTCTTCAGGCTTATTTTCTTTTTCTTTTTTATAGCTTTTTATTTACAAGATATATGCATAGGTAATTTTTCGGCATTGACAGCTGCAAATCCTTTTGTTCCAACTTTTTCCCTCCTTCCCCCCACTTCTTCCCCCAAATGGGAGGTTGACCAAAACATGTTAAATATGTTCAAATAGTTATTTGCTGTTTAAAAAGAGTTGGACTTTGAAATAGTGTACAATTAGCCTAGAAAGGAAATAAAAAATGTAGGCAGACAAAAATAGAGGGATTGGGAATTCTATGTAGTGGTTCATAGTCATCTCCCAGAGTTCTTTCTCTGGGTATAGCTGGTTCAGTTCATTACTGGTTTGTTGAAACTGATTTGGTTCATCTTCATTGTTGAAGAGGGTCACGTCCATCAGAATTGATCATCATATAGTATTGTTGTTGAAGTATATAATGATCTTCTGGTCCTGCTCATTTCACTCAGCATCAGTTCATGTAAGTCTCTCCAGGTCTTTCTGAAATCATTCTGCTGGTCATTTCTTACCGAACAATAATATTCCATAATATTCATATACCACAATTTATTTAGCCATTCTCCAATTGATGGGCATCCACTCAGTTTCCAGTTTCTGGCCACTACAAAGAGGGCTGTCTTCCGGTTTATTTTCAATAATAATAATAGTTAATAGATTAAAGCAGAGATAATAACAAGGAACAATGAGAGGGAGAGGAGGGAGAAAAAGAGAGAGAGAGAGAGAGAGAGAGAGAGAGAGAGAGAGAGAGAGAATACTGACTTGAGAAGAGTACTTACTATTTTGTTGAAATTTATTGAAAGATAAAAAACATTCAACCTTTCACTAACCCCTACAGAGATAACTAAATGATAGCACAGTGCAATATCACTTCACAATCATATTCTTGTGTCAAGAGAAGGGTAGCCTGAGGAACACAACAGGAAAGTATGTGCTACATCCTAAAAAGTTTTCTCCAAAAATTAATGTTAAAAAAGATATCTTTTAAAAATAGATTTCAGTCATATGGAAAATTCACTTTGATGGAACTTCATTGCCTCATGATGCTGCAGAAATCAATATTATATTTAATTGTTTTAATGTCTAGAGAGTATAGAAAAAATGAGGGAAACATTTTAAACATTTTCTACTGCTTGTAGAAGTAATTATTTTTGAAATTTTGGAATCAAAATCTTATAAAGTAAATGCTAAAAACTATCTTATATGAAATTGGAAAAAAAAATACTATTAAGTGGGGAAAAAAAGGAAATTTTTGTTCCTATTTGCCTCTGTTTTTGTGTTTGAAAAATTTCCTTCTTTTATTCTTAATCTTTGTGCCTAAAACAGAAAGGTAATGTGAAGATCACACACAGTATTTCATTAGCCACAGACGCATCTGGGCTAACTCTAATGTACTAATTACTGTTTCCCTGATGTACAAACTTAATTATAGTCTTTAACATATAAACATGTTTTGATGTGTTGTCTTGCAGATATAGGAAATAGATATTTGTAGGGCATCTGTCTGTATCCATGGAAAACCAACAATCTCAAAAGTATTTTTGTACATAAACTATTTTGTTAATGTAATTGTATTTTCTGTACTTTTGTATAAATAACAGCCAATTTTTAAATAGCTTTTTAAAGTATGCAAAACACTTTGCAAATATATTATCTCATTTGGTCTTCATAACAAACTTGTGAGGTAGGTGTTGTCAGGCCTATTTTACAGGTGAGGAAACTGAAGCTTAGAGCATTTAATGCACTTTCAAGTCCTTTATCATAATATCTTTAGCATCACATTAAATATCATATATTTTGCATTAATAAGGGCCCACAGTCAGGTCTTCCAAGCTTAAAATCCAGCACTACATCTAAAGTGCCATCCTGCTTATCAGATTTTGAATTGGATAACTTGGTAATGCTCCATTTTATCTTTAATATATACAAAGGCTATGTGAACTCATCCTCTTCCTAAGGTGCATAACCTACCTTTCCAGAGTTATTTCACAATATTCCCGTTCACACATGCCTCATTGCAACTAAGCTATTTCCAGTCTTCTGAACACTCCCACCTACATGTGTTCCCAGTTTTGCCTATTGATACTTTTCTTTCAAAGCCCATTTCTGGTGCTGCCTCCTCAATGAACCTCCACGATCTCTCTCTACTTAAAGATTTTATTTATTTATTTTTTAAAATAACACTTTGAATTTTTTCTTCTCCTTTATCACACTCAAATAAAAGAAAAAGCATTAATTAAGTGCTCAGTGTTCAAAGTGCTCATATGTTCAAAACATTGTGCCTGACTGAGAATGCAAATAGAAAAGTGGACATAGTCCTTGATTTAAAGAAGCACATTTTCTAATGAGGACAATGTATAGAAGAGATCTTAGCCGCCAGTCATATGGAAAAATTTCATTGTCCTTAGGGTTCACTAGCAAAGAGTCTAATAATGAGCATGAGCCTTTTATTGTGTTGTTTCCATTGCTAAAACCATGCTAAAAAAAATTGGATTCAGATTTTGACATTGCCAAAGACTTTGATGATGAGAAACTTAAATGGGTCTGCCTAAAAAATTCAATCAGCTTCTTAGATGTGGTGTTTGAATTGAAAGCCAGTCCTGTTCCACGAGGATAGTATTATATCCCCTTAGCCCTTGGATCAGTCGCCTTGTCATCAGTCTCATTTGTATGTTATCTGTTTTATGAGATTTTAAGCTTTTGAGAGCAGGGCCTATATATATCATTTTTTTGTTTTTTATCTAGTACCTAACAGTGTCTTGCTCCTAAGTATTTAAGAGTGCTTATTGAATTGGATATATCAAATTCAACAGTTTATTGAAGCATAGGTCAGTGTTCAAATAAATTACCATCAAAATAGTCCTGTGCTTTTCCTTTTACATTTAGATAGATAACTATACAGTGTTTTTATGTACTATCCACTTGGGTATATGAGGAGATTTACAAAGATTACATTCTATTATCCTAATGTTACATGATGAACAAGGGTCATACCGCCCAGGCAACAGGCATAAAACTAACATTCAAACTTAATTAACACTTCACATGTGTGAGGTTTCAAGTAGTTGCAGAGTCCTTAAATCATTAGACATGAAGGGCTCTGACTTTAATCAGGTCAGTTTTGTGCTTAACTCTTCTACTAGAGAGCTATACAGAAGATAAAATAATTCTATATGCTCTCTGAGATCTGTGAAGTTTAATTTACATTAACCCTAACCTTTTATGTTTGCTAAAATTTCACTTTGTTTTTCTTTTGTCCTATATTCAGATAACATCTCTTTACATAGCAATCCTTGCTATACAATTAATCAGGTATTATTAGGTGGCTAGGAATTGAGGTGGACTTATTTCTGGGTAAAAGAGGCCTCATCTATGTATCAGGCTAGTTTGACTAGAGACTGGGAAGAGTAAGATGGAAGCCTAGCTCTTGGAAAGAATTATATAGAGCTCAGTATGATTCTAAGGACAAGAGTTCAATGGTCTAGTGGTTTTATGACTGGAGTATAAGTAGCATGGTTTGGAACTAATACCATTGAAATAAGATAGAAGCCTGCACACAAACTCACCATGTCACACTTTAATGATTTCTCTATAATGTTTTATACATGGAATAAAAAGATCATCAGGTCAAGAGGGAAAAGAAAGCTGGCTTTCTAATCCTGATTTCTGTCAATTACCTTAGGTATTTAACTTCCCCAATACTCAGTTTTTTCTTTTACACAATTAAAGACGTCAAGTAAATTGCTAGGGTTTCCCCCCAGCTCCATTATTCTATAATTTCATGAAATGTCAGACTGGATATTCTCACCATTGACTACTTAAAGAATATGAATTTTTACCTTGATGAACCCAAGTTCCATTAAATGATTACCTTACATTTTAATTATTTGTTATCTGTCTATCTAGCTCCTAGGAAAGCAGATTAAATTGAGGCTACCCTCCCTTCCTCCAGGGAAGCATCAGTGATCTTCGCAAATCGTTGATTTAACAGGGTTTTTTGATAACATGTTAAGAGAATTAAAGGTTATACTTTGGGTATACTTGATGTTATACTTGGGTATACTTGGGTTATACTTGAAGTATTGAATCTTGTATATTAAAGTATTGAAGTGTATCTTGAAGTGACGACTGCAGCATCTTATAAAGAGAAGTTCTTGATGAAATTCTTTCTAATCTTTCAGTTGAGAATAACCCAGTATTAGGATGTTAGATGTCATAGGCCATTGCTTACAAGGTTAAACTGGTAATTTAGGTTCGAGATTGGAATGAAAGGAGACATTTCCTAGTCCATCTAACAAAAGGAAGTTTATTTAGCCTTAATAGTGGAAAGATATTTGGAAGAGGGAAAGGATATTTGGTTATGTTATTACAGAGTGCTGCTTCCTTGCCTCTGTGCCACCTCCAATGGTCTACTGGCCAACCCTTTGGGCCTAACTCCAGGTGCCTTCTGAAGGGCTTTATGCCTGCAGGTGACTAGGAAGTTCTGTTTGTGGCGCAAGCCTTTTATAATTTCCTAAACCAATTAAATCTCAAGGGTGATTTTACTGCTATTTAACTAAAAGAATTTATCCATTCTCCGTGAATGTAGAGTGTGGTAGATATTCCTTCTACTACACAGGGCTTTGGCAGAAATATGCTAATAATGTCCCAGAAATGGTTATGAAGCACATAGAAATATAACTGTGGCTTGAAGCAATGATGAAGATGTAGAAGGTGCATCTATCTAAACCCAAGTTTGACTTCTTCCCCAAAATTTATAGTTTTTCTGAATGTCCCCCATCCCTATGATCTAATCTTTATTGTTTTACTTCTTCAGTTTAAGTTTAAGATATTGCTAGCCTCTTTTTTTTTTCTGAGGCAATCGAGATTAAGTGACTTGCCCAAAGTCACACAGCCAGGGAGTATTTAAGTGACTGAGGGCAAATTTGAACTCAATGTCCTCCTGACTTCGGGTCTGGTGCTCTATCCACTACACCAACTAGCTGCCCCTTAGCCTCTCCGACTTTTATAGATCAGGAAGAAAATATATATTTGGTGGTTTAGGCTAATTAAACCAAAGTGAAAGATTGTACAAAGACTCTGATTTCCTTTGGCTTATTTCTTTTTATGTTAAAAAAATAAGATTACCTTTTCAGGTTAGATATTTATTCACTCACCTACTTTTGTTTACTAGTTACTTAAATACCCTCTCTATAAAAAACAACAATAACCAAATCAAAAAAACCTTTTCAAAGTAGTTGTACTGACTTATGCAAAATGAATATTTCAATGGTTTTTTAGAAAACTTCTTAACAATTCTCTATTATGCTATGTTATGTGTTCACTTCTGGTAACCATATTTTAGTAATTACATTGATACATTGAAGTGTGAAGTAGGAAAAGATGATCAGGATAATCAGAGTTGTAGACCATAAGCAGTTTACTGGAGAAATGGAATGTTCCCCTCAGATAATTGAAAAAGGAGATATCTGGAAAAAGATGATAGCTCTTTTTAAAAATTTGAGGCACTGTTATGTGCAAGAATGGTTAGACTTATTCTTCTTGACTTCCGAGGGTAAAAGCAATAAATGGAAGTTATAGATAAAAAGATGTATAGGTTGAGATAAATAAAAACTTCCTAATTTTTCTAAAGTAGAATTACTTCAAAAGTAGAATGAACTGCCCCAGAAGATGATGTCTGTAATCTAAGGGTTGATGGAGGGTCATCTGTTGCCCGTGATGTAGTCAGGATTCTTATTTAGATACAGATTCAATCAGATGATCTTTGCATTTTCTTCTAACTGAAATTCTTCAAGTCTGGGACTTCTTGTCATTATGTTCTTACAAGGAACACAGAAAAAAAAATTGATAATTCTGTTCATATAAATTTCATGTGCACTTCATCACAGGATATCTATTTATGTGTAGGGCTATCTCCAGAACTGGAGAGATCAAAGAAAGAACATTCTGTGTCAATTTTATTTGCCTTTCAATTGTTAATGCTGTAAAGTTACCCATGCATATATCCTGTAAATAAAAGGCTATTAAATAAAAAAAAAAATAAAGTCATCATTTAAAAAAAAAGAAATATAAGCATAAATCAATGTTTAAACTAGTTTAGGAGAATTATTTTATATAACCTGTTCTCTTTATTAGTCTACCTGAACTGTAGTAAGAAAAACATGACTGAAAGAACTTACATGACATTATCCAGGATCTGGAGGATAAAATGAATAATACTTTCTACTTGAAGTTGGGTTTCTTGAATTAATAAAGTCCGCTATTCACTCTAAAAAAAATTATTTGCCTTTACTCTCAAGAGTTACAAAATAATTTTGGACAATACATTCATATTTTATAACATTTTAGTATAAACATTGTAGCCAAAAGCTTAGAGAATCTAACCTGTTATTCAAAGCGACATTGTGATTTTTAATTTTTTAAAAAACTCATGTTATCTTTTATACCTAGAATATCTTGCTTTTTTCATTCACTTTAAATATTCCATTAAATACATCCATTAAAATCCATTAAATATTGCCTCCATGTATCCTTCCCATATTTCCATGGTGAGAAGTGATCCATCTTGCATACATTGTGACCTAGTGAGTTCCTGGTATTAGAGGTGCTGTAGATGACTCTTTTTAAGGGATGTTTAGAAAGAGATTCTTTTATTATGTAGGAAGTTGAATTAGATAAATGATTTGTAAGATCCCTTCCAGTTATTTAGATTGATCAACAAAAAAGAACTGTGCTAAAGAATTGGGAATTTTTCTTAGGACACCATTTTACCCCTAGGGCATTCCCCCTTCACCCCCCTCCCCCCACGGCAAAAACCATTGGCACTCTGCCCTAATTTTAAGCTTTTCCCTGATTGAATCAAGGACTGACCTGGAGGCAGAGCCCCTCGAGTTGTGGTAGATATTGATTATAAAAGGGGCAAAGATCAGATCCTGGGAGTTAAAGAGGAAAGGGGAGTTGAGGTTGTTGGATAAAATAGTGATTTTCCTGGGAAGATAGGGATGTTACACATTTAGTTCTTCCCTATCCATTGTTGCCCTTTTGTCTACACAGATACCTCAGGCCTGAGCCCCTAGTCAGAAACATGAAGTTGAGATGTAAACTTCCTAAGTAAATGCTGGCCTTATATCTACTTAGAAAAAGGTGTTGGGGGAATGACTGGGAATGCTGGAAATTGCCAGTCTTGCTTTCTTCATTCCCTTCTTCCATCTCATTCCCTTCCCTGTTTCAGAGCATTTTTAGTGAGCACAAAAAGGGATCAGGATCAAGTAAGAGGCATGTTCCAAGATTTAAGCCCTTGGCATTCTCTGCCCTGGAGGACTCAGCTATGGGGAAAAAAGGGAAGAGGGAAGAGAATGAGCATTTATATATAGTGCCTTTTATGTGACAGACATTGTGTGCTAAGTAGTTTGCAAATATTATTTCATTTAATCTCTTCCCTTTCCCTGTCCCCCAAAACAATTCTATTGCCCTGGAGGCTCAGTAGAATAAAGATGCTGTGCTGCTTTTCTGGTAGCAGTAAGACAGATATTGTGGGAACTCAGCCAGCTTGTGTTTGCCAAGGCAACCTCCTTTTTGCTAAACAGATCCCTAGCCAGAATGGAGGGCAATTTGGGGGCCAGATGGGGTCAGCTGGTTTTTCTGGGGCCACCTAGCTTGTGTGCTAACCTCCTCTTACACATGAAGAGCCAAGGAGACTTCAGTTGTCACCTTTTCTTTAGAAAGGACTAGAGAGGGAAAGTGTCCATTCCTGTCCTGGTGACTAAAATGAGAGGCCACTCCTTAACCCCATTTTTTTTTCTGTGAAAATAGAACGGTGTAGTTTAAAATCTTGAAAAGGTGTGTTTTGGTCAGATAGTGAATTCCTCAATTTAATGAAGCTGGTTGTATCACAGATCAAAGAATGTTTCATCTGTAGCAAGGTTTTATTATAGGGGTTGGGGATTTTACTAAAACAGTCAAAACTGCTCAAAAGCCCCACTCAAAAACAAAAACAACCATCCAGACCCTATGAGGCACAAAGGGGTTAAATTGTTTTCTTATTCTTTGGTCACTCAGAATCATGTGAAAATTCTAACTCTTTGAACTTACTGACATTTAAAAGATAGCAATGTTAGAAAGATAATATAGCTTCTGTTTTTAAAGAACGTGTGAGTTTTTTCAAAGTAAATGTAGATCCCATGGAAGACTCCTCTCTATGGCTTTGAGTGAAATAAATTATTTCTTTACTCTGCAGTACAGAACTGTGTTACATTTATTGGAGGTAGTAAGTGGAAATGGTTTGAAAATCACAGTGTGCCAGAGCTTGAAAGACCCCAGAGATACCAGCCCCTTCATTTTATATAAGAAGAAACTGAAACCCAGGAAAGTGAAATTACTTGTCTAGGTCACACATTTAGTTCATGGCCAGACTGGGATGAGCTCTTAAAGCTACTGGCTCCTTTTTAGTCCTGTGTTCTTTACATCACACCTAGAGGGTGCTGATAAATTTTTAACACTTGCCTCACTTTATAGTAATTTGTATTATTTTTTTAAGTCCAAAAACAAGTACAGTATCTAATACCTATGGACTTTGTATCTCCAAGAGAAAAAATAGGTTTGGAGATGTCTTTTCATAGTTTTTCACTCAAATCTTGTTTGAGCTTTTTAATTTTGTTCTATTCACTTTAATTTTTGTTATTGTTGTGTGGTTCTTTCCATTTGCAATGTTGTAGTTACCATATGTATGATTTTCTTAGTTCTGTTTATTTTAACTGCATCAGTTCATATGGATCTTTCCATGCTTCTTTATATCACTTATATAATTTCTTACAACACAGGTAATATTCCATTCCCTTAATGTATCATTATTTGTTTATTTGCTATGGAGAGTGGCACCTATTTTGTTCCAATTCTTTGCTAATAGAAAAAGTTCTCTTATAAATGTTTTGGTGTGTGTAGGAGTTTTCTTCTTAATGGTGTCTTCCTTCCTTGGAGTATAAGCCAAGTAATGAAGTCCCTAGTTCAAAGGGTATGGATATTTATTTATTTGCTTAATTTAGAATTTGCTTTCAAAAATGATTATACCATCTCATACCCCTGTCAGTAATATGTGTGCCTATCATTTCACAACTCCTCTCATATTGAGTTTTGCTTTTTTCTGTTATTTTTGCTAATTTTCTGGGCATGAGATAAAATGTCAGTGTTGTTTTGATTTGCATTTATTTCTCTTATTATTAATGATAGTCATATAATCTCATTGAAAAATAAAAAGCTATTATAAAATAAATAAATAACTGTAGACAATAAAAAGGAACTTTTTTCTGAATTGAAATGTTAAATTTAAACTTTTGTGTCTTGGAATTTTCGGGGTTTTTTTCTGGAGGCAATCTATGAATTTTTAAATTTTTTAAAATTTCATTTTCTATTTTCAAGAGTTCTATGCACTTTTGTATTATTTCTTTCATTATGGTGTTTAGTTTTTTTTTCTTTTTGAACTTTCATGTTCTTATGGCAAGTCTTAAGATTCATCTCTGTGCATCCTATCTTTGAGAGATGTATATTTTACTTGGATAGAGAGCATATTTTCTTTTATTGTTATTATTCTTGTTTCTCTCCTTCTAGATTGTCTTTCACTTCTGTGTATTTATATTCTCAATCATTTTCTCTTTATTTCTTTGGTTAAGACTTGACATTACATATACGATTTTTTTTTAATCTGCCATCTATTTTTGCTGTGCAGGTCATACATTTTGTTCTCATATTTCTCATTCCTCTTTTTAAACTATTCAGGGACAATGTGTTGTGGTTTCATGCTCTCTTCAAATTTCACAGCATAGTCCTCTATCTCATCAACTGTTGGATTATTTTCCTTTATATTGCAGTATTTATTCTTAAATGCCCGAACTTATTTACTAGACCTAAAGGCCATATTTCCTTCTACTGTTAATGTTCTATTATCTGCTTATGTTGAAGAATTTTACTTTTCTTCCTCCCTGAGAAATTTGGTAATTTCTTACCGATTTTTCTTTATTTCCCACCGTTGCTTACTTTCTAACTCTTTCCCTTATGATGCTGGTTTTCCTAGAATTCTCAACCTGAATCTCTAAAGTGATTTTTTTGTTTTTAGTTTAGAACTACCCCTAATTGGATGTTGAGTTCTTTTCTTTAGATTTAGTGCTGTCACCCTAGAATTCCACATCATCCTCTATCTCCCACTCTTAACCCCACCATTTTCCTGGACTGCTTCATTCTGCAATTCCCTATCCCTCCAATTTCCTGAAGAAATATTTTGCAATAGAGAATGTTTGCCACTATGATTCTGGTCACTGAGCCCCCAGTGAACTTTTGCAATAGGTTACCCAGATCTCCACAGAACTTGAAGCAGGGATGGGCAGGGAATGAAGTTTTGTATTAAACTCTTGGACTGTATCCTTGGATTATTAGTACAACCAACCCCACAGCCAATATCACACTGGACAATAATAGAGGAAGGGGTACTGTGGAAAAGTAAATGTAGGGATCAGTTTATTGTTGTTTTTAAGAAGCCTTTTGGGTTCATGTATCCTACATCATAAAGAGTTGAAGTTTCACTCTACTTTTTTTGACATAGTTTATGTTTTTGAGAGGTTTGAGAGGTAGAGATAATGTCTAGTCCTCCATCATGTGACTTGGAAGACAGTAAATCTGCATTATTTACATTTTCTTTATCACTTTCTTAAGCCTAAACAATCAACAGTACAATAAATTAAGCCCTGATTTGTGGTGTTTATCAATTTCTGAGGTAGAAATGCTCACATAGAAAATTTAATAGTTCCCTTCAGAGCTGGATCCAGAGCAATCTCTCACTTGGTATTTTTTATTTTTTTGTGCTAGTCATATGTCTTCATTGTTTTTAATGTAGTAGCTGAAACTTTTAAGTTTGATAATGAATTGAATTCTCCAAAGTACATATTATATCTGTCATTATTACACAGTGTAACAGTCAGCAATGTGTAAAACCTCTTTGGAGATACATTTCTAAAGAGGTTGCTATTTTGGGAAAATGGATGATTATGAAACTTTTCAGTTACCTAATGCTGTCATAGATTTTATACAGTATTATTTGTCAAATTTAATGTTTAAGCTCCAACCTATTATTATGATTATTTCATAAAAGATTTTCTTTTTGGTTGTCCTCTTAAAATAATTTTAAAGAGCTTTGGAAACATTTCTGAAAGAAATTTGTCTTCATCTCAAATTTTCTATATGCCCAATGTTTCCAGAGCTCTGCATCTTTATTAGGGATTAGCTTCTATTATAATGCATTATATTAGAATCATAAGCGTCAACAGGGTTGAGAGGCAGCTTTTTAGTCAGGAAGAACTAACTCAGTTTGTGTTTCTTATGGCACACTGCCTGTGTGACCTAGAGCCATTTTTTAGTAACTAATTTCAAATTGATAAGAATTGTAGAACTGTATTGGTAGAGTAGGTATCTTGACTGGGAGTCGCTTAAACTATTGAAATCAGGTTCAGAAACATTGGAGTCATAGCATATTAAAGTCAGAAAAGACCTTGAAGATCTCTTCTTTGTTTTTTATATAGGTGATGAAACTTAAGGTTTAGAAAAGGGATTGTGATAGCGCTAGTTGGTTACAGGAAAAATCCTGCTTTACTAGATGACAGCTGAATGCTACCAAGAGTCTAATTCTGATCGGAGAAATATTGGGGGAAAGTGTAAATTAAATGGTTTTAGGAGAAAAATACATATTATCAGTCATCTATGGGGCATGAGCCACAAGAAGATTTAAAAACTTATTTTAATCCTTGAAATTTTCTTCTACTAAACATTTAATAAGTCCTATTGTAGGAAATAGACAAGAATGAATAAATTTGAAAATTCTAAATCTTAAATTATGCTACTATTTGGCCTTAGAAATAAGTTTTCTTAAGAGAGTACTATATATATCCAAGAGGATTATTTATTTATCTAGCTTTATTTAAATCTCTGTGCCTTTTCCATACATGACATCAAATATGTTTTGGAGAACTGACATCATACTAGAGCTATGTAATCCTAAACCTCTGGAGACAGTGATTACCTTCCTAAAGCTTATGTTCTATTGTAGGGATAAAACATGGAAACAGACAAGTAAAATAAGATTATTTAAAAAGATAAGAGGAGAGAAGAGATAGGACCCAAGCTGGCCCATGAAAGAATGAAGATAAACACTGTCCTGACTTAAGATTTAGTGTGTTATCCTGATATGTCTCAGAATTCCAAAGGTATGCCCATTGGTTAAAGACTTATTTGGCTTTTCCCTGTAACTAAGCCTTATTTACATAATCAAACAACTACATAATTCAAAAGATCATAAATTTAGAGCTTTGAAGGTGGTTTATAGGTAATCTAGTTCAATTCATTTATTCTACAAATGAGAAAACTGAGGTTAATGTGACTGGCCCCACATCATACTGGTAGTAAATGAGAGAGTTGGGATTTTAACCTAGTGCCTCTAGCTCCAAATCCATTGCTTTTTCCATTTTATTAAGCTATTAGATTCTTAAAGGAAAGAGGGGAATTGGAAAAACCTAAAAGGTAGCCTTCATACTTAGACTTTTAGGACATGGCCTTAAATATGATCTATTCATTTGTTCATTCAACAAATATTACATTTCTCTTACATAGAGAACTCTTCTAGACAGTGTAGGAGATACAGAGTTGAGATAAAATGCAGTCCCTGACCCCATGGAGTTTATTGTTTACATGTTATGTAAGATAAAAATACAGAAAACTACAACACATAATGTTGTAGTTGCATGATGGGGAGCAAAGTTATATATAATGTCTTAAGAGGAAAGATCATTGAAATCAGAAAAGGCTTCTTAGAAAAAATAGATTTTGAGTAAAGCTTTTAAAGGCTAAGCAAGTATTCATCAAGCCAAGGAATAAAGAATAATCCATTGGAAAATTATAGGATATGTTTCAAGAAACAGAGTAATCAATGAACTTTAACTGGAGTATGAAATGCAGGGAAGATAGAATTAATATTTAAGGTAAGGTGGGGGCTGAAAATACCAAGGGAGAGGAATTTGAATGTTACTTAGTGGGCACTAGAGAACCACTGAAGATTTTTGTGCAAAGAAGGGATTAGTGAAGGGGTATAAATAGATTTGCAGTTTTGTGTGCAATTATTTCTTTTTATTCTATGGAATGGAAATTTAAAAAAATTTAAAATAAAATAAAAAAAGAGATATGGGACAGTAGGAAGTTATTGCAGTAGTAAAAGTGGAAGGTAATGAGATTCTATAATATAATGGAAATAAAAAGAAGATATAAACATGAGATGACAGTAAAATTAAAACAATTTGGAAACTAATAGGCTATGAGAGGTTAAGGAGAGAGAAGATAGGAACACAACCCTAAAATTTCTTTTTTTTTAGTTTCTTTTTTTTTATTACAGCTTTTTATTTTCAAAACATGAATGGATAATTTTTCAACATTGACTCAATTTTTTCCTTCCTTCCCCTCACCTCTTCCCTTAGATGGCAAATAATCCAATATATATATTAAACATGTTAAAAAAATATGTTAAATCCAATATATGTATACATATTTATACAGTTATCATGCTGCACAAGAAAAATCAGATCAAAAGAGGGATAAATGAGAAAGAAAACAAAATGCAAGCAAACAACAACAAAAAATCAAAATCCTATGTAGTGATCCACTCTCAGTTCCCACAGTCCTCTCTCTGGGTGTGAATGGTTCTTTTCATCACAAGACCATTGGAACTGGCCTGAATCATCTCATTGTTGAAAAGAGCCACATCCTTTAGAATTGATCATCGTTTAATCTTGTTGTTGCCATATATAATGATCTGGTTCTGCTCATTTCACTCAGCATCAGTTCATGTAAGTCTCTCCAGGTTTCTCTGAAATCATTCTGCTGATTGTTTCTTATAAAACATTAATATTCCATAACGTTCATTTAGCATAACTTGTTCAGACATTCTCCACCTGATGGACATCCACTCAGTTTCCATCTCCTTGCCACTACAAAAAGGGCTGCCACAAACATTTTTGCACACGTGTGTCCCATTCTCTCCTTTAATAACTCTTTGGAATATAAGCCCAGTAGAGACGCTGCTGGATCAAAGGGTATGCACAGTTTGATAAGCCCTTTGAGTAGAGTTCCAAATTGTTCTCCAGAATGGCTGGATTCTTTCATAATTCCACCAACAATGTATGAATGTCCCAGTTTTCCCACGTCCCCTCCAACATTTATCATTATCTTTTCCTGTCATCTTAGCCAGTTTGAGACCCAGTTTCAAGCCAGTTTCAAGCATGGAAACTGATTGAATGGAGGTATCATTAGAAATGGTAGTGTTTAGCATAAATTCAGGCATAAGGAGAAATGTTAAAGGTTCAGTTTGGGATTCATCAAATATTCCAGCAAGCAATAGCTTGTAGGAACATGGAGATATTCATGTCTACTACTGTGAAGACTGGTGATAGTAATAGCTGTGTGAATGAATGAGATTGCTAACAGAAAGAGAAAAATGAGCACAGGCTCTTGGGAAAATACCAACATCAAGAACCTGAAGAGATGGAAGGGCCACTGGAGGAGATAGAAGAAGCTATGAGGGAAGTGAGTGTTGACTAAGGAGAACCGAGTCCCTGGAGCTAACAGAGGAGGAACATCAAGGCCTATGTCTTCTGGATAGTATCCATTTTTTTCTGTCTCTCCAGAATCTTGCAGAAAGAAAGGGAGCAGGTGACCCCTTTATCCATGTGTCAGGATGGGATTGGAGAGACAAGGATTACAGCTATGGACTGAATGAGAATGACTACAGAAAAGAATGTATTCTCTTTAATCATTTTATCTGCTTCTGCTTGCTTTAGCTGAATCTACAGCAGTTGCTTCTTGTATATGTTATATCTCTGGGCTAACTACATGGTAGTCCTCATTAAAAGCTAGTCTCCTCTTACTACTATTTGTTCTAATACTACCTCCTTACAACAGTCCTTTCTTGATTCTTTGATTAGTACTTCTTCCTGCTTCCAAATTATTTTGTGTGGGCATTTTTTTTATCACTACACAGGTTGTAGAATATTAACTCTATGAGAGCAAAAGCTGCTTCATTTTTGAATATGTAAATCTAATATGAATCCTGGAATTCAATCTCATCATTCATTCATTCTTTGTACTTGTCAGTTATGTAGCAGCAGGTAAGGTTGACAGCCCACTTGCCTTCTAGGTCCTCATAACTGATACTGATAATCATGGCAGTCAGTACTGTGTAACAGGCAGTAAGTGATGCTACTGAAGCTGTACAGGAGCTGGGTATCATGTCAGGAATAGTTCTTGAAGTGTGGCTGTGCTGAAGAGGGTTGCATTTTGTCACTATTCGACACTTACCAAGCTTGATAAGCACTTACGTCCTTTGTTGTCTCTTTGAAAACTTAATATTTATGATTATTATTATTATATTATATTATCCAGGCTTCTCTGCCTGGATTATATTAATATTTTAGAAGGTATCTGAGATTCTTCTGGGAGGCTGATTAAAACTTTTCAAATTTGTGATTACTTTATATAGTAACTGAATTTGTTCTGTGTTGTCCAGTGAATTGAGCATTAGTTTTAATAAAATTATCTCTTCGGTGATCTGGAACTTCAGTGTTCTCACCAACACAAATCACAGTCTTTCTGACTTCAGAGATAGTTTTTCAGATTTGTTGGAGCTCAAAAAAAAAGCAGCATTGTGGTGAGGCCCTTTGAAATTAGCCAGGTTGGTTCTCTGGCAAGGTAACAACTTGGAAGGATCTATCAGAATCTGAACTACTCTGTCTCACCTTCAAGAGCCAAGGATTATCTTTACATCCCAATAAGCAAGACTTTAATAGAGGAATTTGAATAAAAACAGCATAGTTTTATGCACCAGTTAAAAACAAACTTTTAGTGATTCACCAGATATTTGAACTGAATTTTCATCTCATGTCAAAGTCATTAAGTTCTTTATTTTGTTAGCAGGACTTTTGTAATCATAAACCATGTAATTCTGAATTGGCATAATTGAATGCTGCTTTTGCAAGGATTTATTAAAGACAAACCAATTTAATGTAATAATAATTTAGTTATCTTTGGAAGGTAAATATGATAACAGTGACACTTATTTGTTATTTTTTTTCTGGGCAGACAAATTTATGTACCTGAGTTCACACTTAATTCAGATATCCAGAACCTGTGTAAGATCTGGCAGTATTATCTAGTTGAATATCTCTACATGAGATCTAGTTGAATTTCTTATGTAGAGATTACACTGCATAAAAAAGCAAGAGCTAGACTGAAAACACTGTTCAAATTCTATTCAGATTCTACCTCCAGTGGTTCTCATTTGCCTCTCTGCTGCCCAACTCATTGGTTCAGATAATTACGCTATACACCTACCTGCCTGATGATCCCAGTATTCAGGAGGTGAGATAGCTGTTAATTACAGCATTTTTCATTGAGCAGTAGCTTCACTCATGCCTATGTCAGGATTGCTTGGGCAAACTAGAAAGTCCCTGTTAAGAACAAAGACTTTCTTTACCCTCCTTGTATATGCTAGCTGTGTGACTTATCATTCAAGTGATTTAAACTCTGAATTTTAGCTTTCTTACTGTCAAATTAAGTTAGTATTGGTTATATCTTTATTAGAGGCTGTAAAGGGTCATAGTCAGTGGGAAAACTCTGGGAAAGGTATAAGACCTTAGCCCAGAGAGAACCTGCTAACAATGTCTGGTTCTGCTCCCCATCTTCCCTAAGAGCTCTTGGCCTTCCTGAAAAGTCAGGGGGTGGTGACAACCTGCATTGAGATTGAAACAGTGTGATATCAGGTGGAAGAGTGATACTAGGTGGCAAACTACATACAATAGCAAGTTGTTTATGTGGTCCCCCATGAGCAGTGTTGTTTTTGTTACATTATAAAAATGGGAAGGTCCTTGAAATTAATGTACTCTATTTTTCCACCAACCTTGGGAGTCCCACCTCATTACTTTGACACTAGGAAGGTATATTTTAATCACCCTGATATATGGGGGCTCTAGAAAGCAATGGTACATTTTGTCACCCCAACTTGGGGGCTCTAGAAAGCAGGGCACAATAAGAGGCCTGCTGTGAGACTCAAACAGGTTGATCTATGTGAAAACATTTCACAAACCTTAAAGCATTATACAATATCAATTATTATTGTTATCTTAGCCATGAATTTTCTTGCCTTTTAAATCTTAAAACACAAGTGGTTTCAAGAATGTAAGAGTAGGGACTCTGTGTCTTTGAAATCATAGTTTCTGAGCAGATAGGCTTCTTTCCCTTCATCTTCCCTGTTTCATGTTTTTCCCATTCCTTCCTCCTCTTCTAGGATTTTGGGGCCAAAGAATTTTAGTTCAAGGGCTAACTAAGCATGGGCCAGAGCTATAGGAATGGTTATATATTCTGGTTCTTGCAGGATCTGAACAGTCCTGGGTTACCAAACAGGGAAGAGCTATGTATCATTTTACCCAAAAATGGAGGAAAAAAATTACAAGATTGTTTTTAGCCAGCTGGTCTATTTTCTCTGAGAAAAAAACCAATAAAAGGCAGGACTTGAAAGTTTATTAGAATTTGGTTTCTTTGTTAGGAAGAGCATCTCAACTGTAAGGGATAGGAACACCAAAAAAGCCATAATATCTCATTTTTTGAATATTTTAAAAGACCATTACATGTATGGTTTGCTCTGGGTTTAATCCTACCCATAAGAAATGGAATAAATAACTTTTCAGTTCTTCTTTAACTATAAAAATTTGGGTTTCTACATTTTCACTTAATATTTTATGAATTAATAGCTTTTTGTTTACTTGTTTCTTTTTATTGTTCAATCATGTCTGACTTGTGACATAATTGGAGTTTTTTTTTGGCAAAGATACTGAAGTCATTTGTCATTTCCTTCTCTAGCTCGTTTTTTAAAATAACAAATGAAGAAATGAGGCAAAAAGAGGTAAGTGACTTAACCAGGGTCACTCAGCTAATAAGTATCTGGGGTCAATCTGAATTTAGGAAAAATGAATCTTCCTGATTCCAGGCCCAGTGCTGTATCTACTATGCCAGTTGATTGTCCCCCTGTCAATATTAACTACCCTGTAAGCCTTTTCCATGAAAATATATAATGTAGGGCAAGGTACTACCTTTCATAGAATGCTTTTCCTTTTCAGGTAGCTTTAATAGTCAGAAAGTCTTATACTGATAAAAAATTCCCTCTTTTCCTCAGTTTTACAGGGAAACTATAATTTTTCTCTGTAATTTTCAAAAGCAATTATTTTGAGCCTCTGAATATTTAAGAAGATCATTGGAGCAGTTGTGAGATATTTTTAAATAGAAAATGTTTGCTGAAAGTAAATGGAATGATGCTTTTAACTGTTGTTCATAGCTCTTCAACTGCTTTTCAAACCTTCAAAAGTTCCCTTTAAAGAGAAAAGCTATTTTTGTGATCATGATAATATAGTATTGCCTTTTTTATCTTGTTTTCATGGAATATTTTATCATGCTGTTTTCTAGAAATATATTTTGGAAAATTTTCATTTTCTTTATCATAAGGTCCATGATGTGGCTAGTGATGCTTTGAGTTTTGATCCATGAAACATGCTCCACAAGGCTTCCCAACATGTCATAATGACTAGTGAACACCTAAGGAAAGAAACAGGTAAATAATTCAGCATTGTGTTGTGTTCAGTCTGGTCATGGAATGCAGAAAGGTAACAATCTGCATAGCTTTATCCTTAGTCATTCTCCCAAGATATTTACAGGAACTGAGAACTTGACCCAGTGTCATTTGTAGTTTGATCAGCCCAGGACACAAGAGGTTAGTACAGGAAAAATTCTGTTTTCAAGTTATTGGGGGAGAGGAGATAGGTAATTTTCTTTCAAATATTGAATCTGTCCTTTTATGTTAATGTTGGCTTCTAATTGTTTTATTCCTATGTAATCATCTTGTTCATTAAATCAGCCTTTTCTTCTTTGCCCAAGACAAAAATCTTAAATGAAAAGATACAGATTTAGCTTTTAGGGGAAAAAAGAGCCTTTGTATCTTTTTGTTGTTATTGTTGTTGTTGTAAATGTATTGATTTGATTTTTCTTCCTGTTTTATTAGTGAGTGAAGTAGCTAATTTAATTTGTTGTGTAGTCTATCCAGGGGGATTTAGAGGTTGGTGCCATGTCTACTCTGAGGTATATTTTTTCCACTTCTGGATAATATTATGCACAGATTCTTTCCTAAGGAAATTCCTTATGGAAAGATGGCAATATTTTGTTGTTATTATCTGGGTTTTTTTTTAATGCTGTTTGTTATTGTTTTCAAATACCTGTTTCTTCTCTTAGTTTATTTGTTTTTGTGGTTTTGTTTTATTCTGCTTTGGGTTTGTTTTTTGTATGGTAGATGCATTTATTTGTTGCATATGCATATCAATGTATCTATTTGAGAGGCTTTTTATTAGATATCTGAGCCAAAACAAACTGGAAATATTAGGAAGAGACTTCAAGTCTCTTTATGGACCAAAAACAGATATTATCTTTTGTTCCATGGTTTCATGTTAAGAAAAGAGATGAATGCTTTGGTAAGTCAGGGGTAGTCATGTGACATCAGTTTAAGGGATAAAAACTGATCTCTCAGGAAGCTTTGGGAGTCCTACTAGTTAATATCGCAAGAGTAAGGTCCGAATCTTGAGCTGGAAGAAATGCACTTGCTTCATTGCTATATGTAAGGATTTTAAAAATTAATCATTGATTTTCTTTTTCACAAACTTTTGTCTACCTCAAAAGCTAATATTTCCTGTAGTTTATTTTTCAGCTTTTCTTTTCAGTAGCATTGTCTTATAAAACTTTTAAGTTAATTTTAAAAAATATTTGTTATTGAGTATATCAAGTAAATACAATACTGGACAATGTATTTATATCTACATATAGTAAAACAGATTGTAGTATACTTCATATTGCAAATGTTCTCAGAAATGTATTTATTTTATTTTCATGTATCATAGAGGATCTAAAATATTTTATCATAGTCCAAATTTTGTTTAAATAGTTCTTTTTGCCTATTTTCTCACCTTTTAAGGAAGAAACGTACTTTAGAGTTTGTTGCTGTATATGTAAAAGTAGGAATTCACCTGCAAATATCTTGAAGTGGCCTATTCCCCATAACATAGATAGCACAATAGGGTTAAATGATTTACTCAGAGTATCTAAGCTGATAGTATTTCATTGATATTTCAGGTATTAAGATGTCCTTTTGTCTCTATCATAGACCCATCTTATATTGATTTGTTGTCCCATTGCTATTATGCCTGTAGGCAGTATACAGAAGGTTATCAGCCTTAATATGTTATTTGAAGATGAGTAGGAAAAATTATTTCTCTAAAATTTAAAATTATAAGAATCACCACACAATATATGGGATTTGTCTGTATGGTTTTCTAAAACAAACTTACCCTAAGAAATATTTCATTAAAATATTGAGATTAGACCCATTAATCTAAATAAAAATTCATGTTAAATAAACTGAAATTTTGAAAATTGCTACATTAATGGCAAATGAAAATAAGGGAATGGTTTTATTCATGAAGTCCACAAAAAATCAGAGTTAGAAAATAAAACTGTATTTTTGTCTTCAGAATAGTTTTGGCTAAAGAAAAGAATTTTTACTATATTTCAGAAGACTGTATTCTAGTTTTCCTGGCAGATAATGTCCCCTCTGTAAGAGGAAGTTGTTATTTTGACATGTATACATATATTGTATTTAACTTATTCTTCAACATATTTAACATGTATTGGTAAACCTGCCATCTGGGAGAAGAGGTGGGGGGAAGCAGTGGAAAAGTTGGAACAAAAATTCGCGATTGTCAGTGCTAAAATGCATATATTTTGTAAATAAAAAGTTATAATAAAAAAAGAGGAAGTTGTATCAGGCTATCACCTTTAGTAATATTTATTGGTAAAATTATCCTTACTTAGATGTTATATTTATTATTCAGTCTTTTGATCTTAAATTGTGTTGCCATGTGCATACAGTATGCTTAGTACTCCGGATCATAATAGATTAGAATACTTGACTTGATATCAAGATTCCAAATTCAGATACTTCCTCTGACACTTATTAGCTGTATGATTTTAGTCAAGCCAATTATTCTTAGCCTTTATTTGTAAAATCAAAAGATTGGACTCATTGGATTCTAAATCCATTCCAACTCTATGCCTGTGATCCTAAATCTCAGTTCTAACCTGCCTAGAAATTGTATTTTTTTCTGTATAAATTAATAAATTTATATATTGGTTAATCATACTCTTAAAAGTTTGATACATGAGAATCATTTCCCTAGAGCTTGATCACCCATTAGTGAACTGATAAAATTTAATTTTTCAGGCCTAAAAAGTCAAGGACTATCATGTAGCCCCCATTCATTGCAGTGATATCTAGAAATTTTCTTTATATTTTCTCCCTTCCAATTTTAAGTCTAGTACCCAGAGCAATAATGAACACAGAGCATACTTCACAGTTGCTAATAGGGTAAGTAGGTCCCAGCATCTTTTCCTGTATCTTGTTATAGCTTTAGAACAGCTAGAAACTTAGCATATAACTTGAGCCCATCTAGAGGAAACTATAGGGAAGGAAGATAGTCTGCTCAGAAATTCCAGTCAACTTAGAAGGAAAAGAGAGTTCCTCATTTGATCTGTTGAAAACTGAATGGTTTGATGGATTCCTCAGGTAACCTTTAAATAACATAATTCCATTGAAATGTGCCATCTTTTTCTGCAGTTTGCTACAAACTCTGATGTTTGTTTCCATGTTGTTGTTGTTGTTGTTGTTGTTTTGTATCATCTATAGTTTGTTTTGTTGTTTAGTCATTTGTCATGTCTGACTCCTGACCTCATTTGGGGGTTTATGGCAAGAAGACAGGAATGGTATGACATTTTCTTTAGCTCTTTTTACAGATGGGAAACTGAGGCAAACTGGGTTTAGTAACTTGCTGATAGGGTTAAATCACAGATAATTAGTGTCAGAGGCCAAATTTGAACTTGGGAAGATTAGTCTTCCAGACTTCAGACCCAGTATTCCATCCACTACATCAGCTAGCTTGATCATATCTTCAGTAGTCCTTTGAAATTAGATAATCACTTCTCAAAGAGTACATTGTTAGAAGATATTAATTCTAGACTGTTGGTGTTTTTCTTCTTTAAAATAGTAATGGTTCTCTCTGAGAGCAGGTTTCTCAGGGAGGTTTTCTGGAAGCAGCCTTAGTTTCAGTTCAGATCAATAATTACCCAAAATGCAGCCAGCTGATAAAATGCAAACATTTATTTTCTACTTCCAAGTCTTGTCTCTTTCCCTGGGCCCAGATAGCTAGATTCTTAGAGGCCTATCTCTCTGCTTGGTTCCAAGAGCTCCCTCTGAATGTCTCCAAATCCAAAGGTTTGTCCTTCAGACTTCTGCCAGCACCAAGGTAGAAGATGCAATGAATCTCTCTTGCCTTCGAGAGAGGACTTGTAGGCTTCCTCCCAGAGTGCTCCTCTCTGACCCCTGGGAATGTTCCTAAGTAACTCTCCTGAAGCTCTAAGAGATTCTTCTACATATATGATCTCCCAAAGGTTAACTCCTCCTCTGAGAGAATGGGATTGTGGGTTATCTCCCAGAGTGCTCTCTGGCCCTAAGAACTTCAAGGGATGTGTGAATTCAGATATCTCATACTAAACCCTGAAATTTCCCAAACATGTGAACTCCAATGAGTACTTAAATACTTCTTGCTTATAAGAGCTCTCTAAAGGTGTGAACATAAGCATTATTGTCTATCAGTATTAGCAACTTATTACCTTGTAAGAATTCGCTCTAAGGTGTGAACCAATAAGCATTGTATCAATTCCATTGAGTTAACACTAGGATTCTGATATCTCCCTTGAGTTTTCACCTTGTTTCAAGTTGAGCTGACACTAGGATTCCAACACTAGACTCTATTGCAGTTTGCCTACAGGAAAGAATTTTCTTACTATAATTGAAAAAATAAAAGAGGAGAATAAAATAATGTATAATTATATATTTTGGTAGTAGTTCATTTTAATCCTTTAGATACATGTAAAGTTTCATATTGTCCTTTCACAAACATTTTAATAAGAATTTCAAGTAATTGGAATTTGCATTTAAGTGTTTATATTATCTAAACTAAATGATCATATTTGACTTGCAGAATTAGCCTGAGGATTTTAGAAGAAATGAATTTTTTCTCTATAGAAATGTTCAGTTTCTAAGTGGCCCAGAAATGAAACTTCAATTATTCTCATAGCATTTTATCCTCATATCAATTTCTAATATCAAAGAGACGCATATAAATAAGAGATGGTAAGAGCTCTAGAAAGGGACAACAATTTTTGAGTCTTCAAAAAAATTTTGGTAATAGTGTAAGTGAAAAGTACAAATTATTCCTTTATTCACCTGTATAGTCTAACCATAAACTGACCAGTATCTATATAATAGTTCTGTGTTTTAGTTAATAATAGCATCTAAAAAGAGCTTTCAGGAGGTGGGTGGAGGATGTCCCTGATTCATATTGTGAATTGTGAATGTTTTGTTTAGTACATTTGTAAAAGGATCGATTAATTGCCTCAACAGCTAAAATATTTCCTTTGTATATGTGTATTTGAGAGGCATAATGTCATAATTGATAGAGACTTGGTCTTAAAGTCAGGAAGATTTGGGTTCAGGTACCACTTCTGACATATGCTGGCTCTGTGATTCTGAACAAGAGATGGATATTAGTGGTATTTTCAGGTAAACTCTTATTTCTTCATGGTTGTGGGAGTGGAGAGAAGTTTTGTCACTCTTATAAAATTTGTATAGATAAACAGAAGAGTTCCGTATGATTATAGACAAGTAAATGTTTAGGGTACATTGGATGCTAAAGAATTTGTGTTTAAGACTATTAATAATAATGAATCAGTTCACATTTATGTAGCTCATTAAAGGTAGTACTGTATTCACAGAAAATCTGGGAAACTAAGGTTAGAGAGTCCAGTAACTTGGCTAAAACCACAATACTGGTAATTGTTAGAACCAACACACAAAGCCAGGTATTTTGGCTCCAAGCCAAATGTTAGAAATGTAGATTGTAATTCCTGGAGTCTGACTGGACCCTTGTTGGAAGTGGAGAGCCATTGACTTTTTTTTTAATTTAGAGAAGATCACAGTGACATGAAATGGAGATCTGACAGTGGAAGGGATAGACTATATATTGAGAGATCATTTGAGGATCTGTGAGAATTAATTCCCCCATGAGGTGGTAAGGAGTTACTGTATTATAGTGCTAATAATATCTTACTAAAAGAATCACTAGGATTTAATTAAAAGTTCAAACTAGCAATTGAGTAACTACGTTATTTATCTAGCTATGAAGCTACAAAGAGGACATTGTCATGTGATTCAACCATTTCCTTGATAGATTTCCCCAAAATTGTCAGTAAACCAAGTAAATCCAAGTCATTGTTTATTTTCAAAGTTTTAAGGCAATTTGATCATTGATCATTGGTTGGGAGGTGAAAAATTGAAACAAGAGGTTTGGCAATTGTTAATGCTGTAAAGTTACCCATGTATATATCCTGTAAATAAAAGGCTATTAAATAAAAAAAAAAAAACTAGCAACATAATTTTTTCAAAACCATTTGTTAATATAAGAGTTTTATTGACAGACCTCAGTATTTCTCCTCTTTTGTACACTGTCATAGGAGTAAAAATTATGTTTCAGTGCTGGAGGCATAATGGAGCTCCTTTACAAGATACAACATGCAAATTTATTTATTTTTTTAAAGTACTATCTCATTCAATTAAAAAAAATGCATGAAAAACAGTTTTCCAGACCAACTTTAGGACAGAGTTGACCATGTTGAGAATTTGTAACAAATGTAGAGGATAGACAACAAAAATCCAATAAGATAACTTGTTTTATATCTTTAATTTTCACTCTCTTGGAGTTAAAATGTTTCAGCTTTTTTGCTACTCTTAAGGAAAATCATAAATCCCAGAAGTAATGAGATGGGAGTCACCATTTATCTTTTCCTCTTGGGGAATAAGTGTGGGGCTTTTGAAAAGTTTCATGCTTTAAAAAATGTGCCTGAGGATTTTTAATCAAAACACCATAAAACAATCTCTATAATTAAGTAATAAATATTGCAATTTCTTTTTATTATTTAAGTACTGGTAAACACCCATTTAAATTTGTTTATAACATCCTTTTATATACTAAAAGTTATAATGTAGTTTTTTAATTTTACTTCTGAATATATTCCTAACGTTTGATAAGCTATATAGAATATTCCATATGGCAGTACTACTTTGTATTCTTTTTTGTTTGTTTCAGATTTATTTTTTAACATTCATTTTTTTAAATTGAGTTGATAATTTTTCTCTTACATTCCTCCCCCACCTATGGTGATGGTTACATCCTTCCCCCACCATGTGAAATAACACACAACATATTTTTGCAGCCATGTTGCAAAAAATAGTATGCTTCAATTTGCATTCAGACACCAGCAGTTCTTTCTCTGGAAGTTAATAGGATTTTCCATCCTAACACCTTTGGAATTGTTTTTGATCATTATATTGATCAGAATAACTGAGTCATTCACAGTTGATTATTAAACAATACTGCTGTTAATGTGTACAATATTTTCTTGATTCTGCTTACTTTTTGAGATTTTGGTCTATAATTAATTAATTCCAACCCATTTTCCAATTTTCCCTGCAATTTTTTTAAAAATAGTGATATTGTGCTTCCACATAGATGTTTGGATTGGAAAAGAAACTCTTTAAAATTGTATATGGGCCAATCACCCAAAACATAATTTCTTTTAAAGGAAATCTTACTTTGGCAATTAGACTCTTGTCATACACTTATCCCTAGCTGGGGCACAAAGAAAGATCATAAACTGCTGCTGGTTGTGATTTAGTTGGTTGCATTTGATAGCTTTAAAGGAACCTTGGTGCTTCAGTGAATAGATTGCTGAGCCTGAAATCAGGAAAACCTCTTCTTCCTGAGTTCAAATTTCAGATACAATTGAGTGACCTTAAACAATTCTTTTAATCCTGTTTGCCTCAGTTTCCTCATGTGCAAAATAATTTGGAGAAGGTAATGGCAAACCACTCCAGTATCATTGTCAAGAAAATCCTAAATGATGTCACATTGTGTTCCGTTGGACACAATTGAAATGATGGAACAACAATAACTTGTTAGTTTGATGTCAAGTTGATGATAAGACCTGTACAGTTTATTTTTAGGTTGCCAGTATTGCCCAAAATATGAATATCTGGATTAGAACCCAGTATTACTTCTCCTAGGGATACTGTTTGCCTCATTTGGAAAAAGGCCAGATCTCTTTGTTGAATCCTTCTTAGTTTAGATTCAAAACTTTAGGGCTTGACCTAATAAACCAGGTTAACATTTGGGTTTAAAATGGAAGTTTCATGTGACATTAAGAACTAGGACACCATTAAGCATTAGATAGTCCTTCCTGCTAGGATTATTTAAATATTGTCACATTTAAATGCCTACTCATTACAAGAGCTAGATAGCTGCCTAATTATTTGATGATCTTTCTGAAGGCCATTTACTCTAAAATAAAGTATCTTTTTCACCATTCTGACAGAATAGTTGAAATTCTAACTACAGGTCTATATAATTTATCTTCATTATTTAGGTCCAGGAAAGTATTGTGTTAGTTAAAAGACTAATAGATTTAGGAGAACATGATAGCCATCTTTTTTTTTTTTTATTGTAGCTGTTTATTTACAAGATATATGCAAGATATATAAACAAATAAAAAAATGCAATTTTTCAGCATTGACAATTGCAAAACCTTTTGTTCCAATTTTTCCCCTCTTTCTCCCTATCCCCTCCCCAGATAGCAGGTTGACCAATACATGTTAAATATGTTAAAGTCCATGTTAAATACAATTTATGTATACATGTCCATACAGTTATTGTGGTGTACAAAAAAAAAATGGGACTTTGAAATAGTGTACAATTAACATGTGAAGGAAATCAAAAATGCAGGTGAACAAAAATAGAGGGATTGGGAATTCTATGTAGTGGTTCATACTCATTTCCCAGAGTTCTTTCACTGGGTGTCGCTGCTTCAATTCATTACGGTTCTATTGAAACTGATTTGGTTCATCTCATTGTTGAATAGGGCCACGTCCTTCAGAATTGATCATCATTTAGCATTGTTGTTGAAGTATATAATGATTTCCTGGTCCTGCTCATTTCACTCAGCATCAGTTGATGTAAGTCTCTCCAGGCCTTTCTGAAATCATCCTGTTGGTCATTTCTTATAGAACAATAATATTCCATAACATTTATATGCCACAATTTATTCAGCCATTCTCCAATTGATGGTCATCACTCAGTTTCCAGTTTCTGGCCACGACAAAAAGGGCTGCCACAAACATTCTTGCACATACAGGTCCCTTTCCCTTCTTTAAGCTTTCTATGAGATATAAGCCTAGTAGTTACACTGCTGGATCAAAGGGTATGCACAGTTTGATAACTTTTTGAGAATAGTTCCAAATTGCTCTCCAGAGTGGCTGGATATATTTACAATTCCACCAACAATGTATCAGTGTCCCAGTTTTCCCACATCCCCTCCAACATTCCACATTATCTTTCCCTGTCATTCTAGCCAGTCTGACAGGTGTGTAGTGATATCTCAGAGTTGTCTTAATTTGCATTTCTCTGATTAATAATGACTTGGAGCATCTTTTCATATGGCTAGAAATAGTTTCAATTTCTTCATCTGAGTCTGTTCATATCCTTTGACCATTTATCAATTGGAGAATAGCTTTATTTCTTATAAATTAGAGTCAATTTTCTATGTATTCTGGAAATGACGCCTTTATCAGAACCTTTGACAGTAAAAATGTTTTCCCGGTTTATTGGGTAGCCATCTTTAAAAAAAAAAAAAAAAAAAGTATGTGAAGGGCTGTCATTTGGAAGAGTTGCATTGTTTTCCTTGATGCTAAAAGTTCAGAACTAAGCATAATGGATCGAAAGTTAAGAACAGTGAGAACTAGATGGCAGAATAAGCAGTGAATCTGCTATAATTCTCCTATGTTCAACTCTGGGAAACCATAAAAAGCATCCTAACACAGGCCTTGAAACCAACAAGAAGATGGAGTGAAACAATCTTTAAAGCCTATGAAACTTGGAAGATCAGCAGGCAGGATCCATCTCACTTGGGTAATAGTGGGACACAGTCCAGGACAGGAAGCTCACAGTGAGCCAGAAGCAAGGGCCACTCAGCAAACCAGTAGGAGATTCTGGGTCTCAGTGTGGTGGAATGGTCTTCTCATGCCTTAGTATAGTCAGGGGAGCTAGTAGACTCCAGCTCCTGGGCAGCTTGTGGAAGCCAGACTGCCACATACCTCAGAACATGTCAGATACTAGCACTAGACCCCCATCTCAGTACCAGGTATGCTGTCACACCCCACTACAACCTCTAGCAGCACCTGCCACCCTCCTTTCACCTCTTCTGTGTAACACCAGATGCAAGGGTCCCCCTGGGCCTCAGGAAAAATCAGTGCATCAGCACTCTTCTTTTATATAGTTATGTGATTGTTCTCTCTGGGATCAGGTTTTTTGGGGAGGTTTTCTGGAGACAGCCTTAGTTTCGGTTCCAAGTAATAATCACTTCAAATGCAGCCAGCTGATAAAATCCAAACATTTATTTTCTCCAAGAGGTCTTACAGCTTGTCCTTTGCCCTCTGCCTCTGCTTACTTCAGCCTCCAGCCAGAACAAAGGTGGAAGATGGAATGAATCTGACTCCGCCTCCGAGAGTGGGTTTGTGGGCTTCCTCCCAGAGTGCTCTGTGCCTGGCCCTGAGAGTTTCTTGCTTATATGCTGTTCACTGAGTACACACCAATTATTATATCACTGGGAAACCATTATTTGTTGTATGATTAAATCAATGCTAAACTAGATTTAAACATTATCTCCTCAGTTCCACTTAGTACCTTGTTTCAAGTTCTGGCCCATAACATCTCCTCGTAGGATCAGATCAATCATAGTGAACCATGCTAAATTAGATAATTATTGTCTCTATCAACTTTGCAGCCACATGTACAAGAAACCTGAGACAGAATTCCTTTCATCCTGGATGTGGGGGAAGAGCTCAAATTTAAAAGAAAAGGAAAAAAAAAACACATCCCCCTTGCCCCACTTCCCAAAATGAGCAAAAAATTTAAAACAAAAATTGAACCATAGAAAGTTATTATGGTGACAGGGAGGACCAAAACACAAACTTAAAATAAGACAAGGCCCCAAAGAAAAATATGAAGTAATTTCAGTCCCAAAAAGAACTCATGGAAGAGTTTTAAAAAGAACTTAGAAATCACATAAAAGAGCTGGAAGAAAAATTGGGAAAAGAAATGAGAGTGATTCAAAAGAATTATGAAAAAAGTCAACAATTTGCAAAACTTCTTAAAAATAGAATTGGTCAAATGGAAAAGGAGATAAAAATATTCATTGAAGAAGACAGCTCCCTAAAGAATCCAATTGGCCAAAGGGAAAAGAAAGTCTAAAAGCTAATTGAGGAAAACAACACTTCAAAAGTTTCATATTTCATGAAAGACCTATTGGAAGGGTGGGCAATAAGTACTGCTTGAACCTAAATCTCATCACTGTTGGAGGAAATAGTAGATGCAATCAGTTAAAAGTAGAAATTAATCTTATCCAATAGGGAAGTTGGTGGGGACTGACAGCAGGGAGGGCAGATCAGAGGTAGTGTTAACAGAAGCAAAACATTGATGAGGATGGAAAGGGTAGAAGACGATAGAGGACAAAACGAGGAAGAATAGGATCTAAGGAAATACACAGGCAGTAATCATAACTATGAATGTGAATGGGATGAATTCTCCCATAGAATGGAAATAGATAGAGGGGATCCAAAATCAAAATCCTATAGTATTTTATTTATAAGAAATACACACTTAAAAAGAGAGATACAAGTAATGGCAAAGGACTGGAGCCGAATCTATTATACTTCAGTGAAGTTAAAAAAAAAAAAAAAAAAAAAAAAGCAGAGGTAGCAATGCTGATCTGAGTAAAAGCAAAGCTAGACATAATTAAAAAAGATAAGGAAGGAAATGGCATCTTGCTAAAAGGTATCATAGACAATGGCATAAAGATAACATAAGCAGATTAGAAGAACAAGGAATAATAGTCTACTTGTCAGATATATGGGGAGGGGAAGAATTATAACCAAACAACATAGAAAAAACATTGTGAAATGTAAAGTAGCTCATTTTGATTCTTAAAATTAAAAAGCTTTTGTACAAAACCAATGTGACCAAGATTAGAAGAGAAAGTTGAAAGCTAGGAAACAATCTTTATAGAAAGTGTTTCTGATAAAGGCCTCATTTCTCAAATATATAGAGAACTAAACCAAATTTATAAGAATACAAGCCATTCCCCAGGTGATAAATGAATGACAACGATGGACAGATAGCTTTCAGATGAAATCATAGCTATTTTTTCTATCTATTCAAATTTTTCCAGAGGTCTATTACATCTAAGATTCTATTAAATTTCCCCAACTTCTTTCTTGTTTATTTTATGGTTATATCTATCTAATTCTGAGAGGAGTAGGTTGAGGTCCCCCACCTGTATGATTTTGCTATTTCTTCCTGTTAACTATTTTAACTTCTCTAAGAATTTGGATGCTGTACCACTTGGTGCATATGTATTTAGTACTGATACTATTTCATTGTCTATCATACCTTTTAACAAGATATAGCTTCCTTCTTTCTCTCTTAATTAAACCTATTCTTGCTTTTGCTTTGTCTGGCATCAAAATTGCTACCCCTGCATTTTTTTTTTGCTTCAGTTGAAGCATAATATGTTCTGCTCTATCTTTTTATCCTTATTCTGTGTGTATCTTTCTTGTTTCAAATGTGTTTCTTGTAAACCCATATTGAAGGATTCTGGGTTTTAATAGAATCTATCTGCTTCCATTTTATAGGAGAATTCATCCCATTCATATTCACAGTTATGATTAACAGCTGTGTATTTCTCTTCATCCTATTTTCTTCTCTGTATATACTTTTTTCCTCTTTCCACCTTGTCCCTCCTCACCAGTGTTTTCTTTTTGACTAACACCTCCTTCAACCTACCCTCCCTTCCATTACCTCTCCTCCCATTTCTAATCCCTTTCACATATTGTTTCTGCCCTTCTTTCTATCTATCCCCCGCTTCTTCTTTTCCCTTTCTTCTCCTACTCTCCATAGGGTAAGACAACATTTCTATTCCAATTGAGTGTGTATGTTATTCTCTTTCTGAGCTGAGTTTAAGCTTCAGACAATTTTTATCCTCCTCCCTTTTTTCCTTCTAACTTAAAAGGTCTTTTATGCCTCTTCATGTAATCTAATTTAGCCCATTTTATCTCTTCTTTCCTCTTCCAGTATAATCTATTTTCCATGCAATAATATCTGTTTTAAAGGTCATCACATCAGTCAAATTATACCCATACCATCTCTGTATAGCCCTTCCAACTGCCCTAATAAAAATACAGTTCTCAAGAGTTACAAGTATCTTTTGCAAGGGTGAGTGTTGAAAATTATTCAGGTATATGTTTTGAAAATAAAAAGCTTGAATAAAATTTTTAAAAAATGAACAGCAAAAATAAAAAATTGGTAAGAAATAGACAACAGGAAATCAATAAAATCAGTAGGAAACAGACAATGTAGGCAGCTTTGAAAAAAATGCTGAATTTATTATATATTTTAAAAGAAAAGTAAGTTGTATATTACATCAATATGAAACTTCATGCACCATCCTTAAAAAAAGAATTCTGAGAGAATAGGCAAGCATTCCAGGAAAGGGAGATGGTCACAAGAAAACGAGATGGAATATTATGTATGAGGAACAAATTAATCAATAAATAAATAAACATTTATTAAAAGTTACAGGTATCTTCTATCCATGTAGGGATGTAAACAGTTTAACCTTTAAATAATATTTTTTTCCTTTCCTGTTTACCTTTTTATGCTTTTCTCAAGCCTTGTATTTGTAGATCACATTTTCTGTTTAGTTCTGGTCTTTTCAGTAGAAATCATTGAAAGTCCCCCTACTTCATTGAAGGTTCATCTCCTCCCCTGAAAGATGATGCTCAGGCTTGTTGAAGGGTTGATTTTTGGTTATAACCCCAGGTCCTTTGCATTTTGGACCATGATATTTTAGGCTCTCTGATCCTTTATTGTAGAAGCTACTGAATGCTAGGTGATCCTGACTGTGGCTCTTCAATATTTAAATTGTTTTTTTTTCTGGCAGCTTGTATTTTTTTCCTTGATTTTTTTAGTTTTGGAGTTTTGCAACAATATTTCTTGGAGTTTTCCTTGTGGGATCTCTTTCAGGAGATGATTGATATATTTTTTCAATGACTATTTCCATCCTCTGGTTCTAGTTTCCTTGATGATTTTTGAAATCCAAGTTATCTATAGGCATATGAAGAAGTGTTCTAAATCACTTTGGTTAGAAAAATACAAATTAAAACAATTCTGAGAAGTCACCTCATAACTATCAGACTTTGATATGATGAAAAACAAAAGTGATAAATGTTGGAGAGTATGTGGGAAAATTGGGACATTAATATACTGTTGGTGGAATTGTGAACTGATCCAGCCATTCTGGAAAGTAATTGGAACTATGGTCCATGAGCAATTAAACTGTGCATACCCTTTGATCCTGAGATACCATTAATAGGTCTGTATCCTAAAAAGATCATAAAAAAGAGGAAAGAAAGGACGATTCTGGGAAGATGGCAGAGTAGATTGGTAAATTTCAAGCCCTCCTGATTTCCCCCACAAATAGAACAAATTTTCACTTCAGGGCAAAGATAAACTGGGGAAAAATCAAGAAGATTTGGGGCAGAACAAGGGTCCTCCATGTACAACTGGAGAAAATCTGAAGAAAAATCCCAGACTGAGGATTAATCCAGAAGAAGTGGAAACCCCTTCTGCTAGTGAAACACCAAGTGGGGTCCCTTGAAACTAGCTGGATGTGGTTGAAGCCTCAGTAGGAACCACAGAAACTTCTGGACTATTTGTGGAGTTGGGGTCTGAATCTGGGAAAACTGAGGGAACCTCGGCTGAGCAGGTACACCAGGTCCAGCTGTGCTGCGGAGTCATGGCCCTGGGGGAGAAGAAACCAGCACCCCCTTAGTGCAAAAGCAATGGGGCAAGATTGCTGCTGGTTGTGGATACTTACAGGAGCGAGGAACTCTTAGTTTGGGGTTCCTGATCAGAGAAGAGAGCTGAGGTAGTTAGAGGGATACTTACATTAATATCTCTTACTAAAAAAATGAACCCTACCATAGAAACTTACTACGGGGGCAGGGAAGACTGTTCTTCAGATGAGGACCCTGAAGTAAAATAATTGCTTCTACACCAAAGAGTAAATGTCTTTCTGCTCAGAGAAAATTTATAAAATTCAAAAAAGAATTTAAAAATCAAATGAGTGACTTTGAGGGAAAAACTAAAACTAAAAAAAAATAAATAAACCCAACAAAAAACCAAACAAACCAAAAACTAAAAATAAAAACCATCCAAGGAAAGCAAAATGATTATGCAAAAAAGTTAACTAGAAAAGGAGAGAGTCTCAAAGATGAAAAGTCTTTGAAAATTAGAATTGGGCAAGAGGAATCCAGTGAAGCTATAAGAGCCAAGAAATAATAAAACAGATTATAAAGAATGAAAAAATAAAACAGAATGTGAAACATCTTATAAAAAATGACAGATCTGGAGAAAAGATCAAGAAGAAAAATTAATAAGAATAATTTGGACTGCCTGAAAGTTGTGACCAAATAAAGGACCTTGGCACAATGATGCAAGAAATAATCCAAGAATATTGTCTTGGACTAATAAAACACGAGGGTAAAATAGAAATAGAAAAAATCCACTGATCACCACCTCAATGAGATCCTTTGTGGAAAACACATAGGAACATTATTGCCAAATTTTAAAATCCTCAGGTCAAAGAGAAAAATTTGCAAGAAATAAGAAAAAAAATTCAAATGCTGGAGCTACAATTAGAATTCTATAGGACTTAGCAGCAGCCACAATAAAAGACCATAGGTCTTGGAATCCTATCTACTGACAATCAAAAGAACTAGGTCTGTGGCCAAAAATATCATACCCAGCAAAATTATGATTTTGAATGAAAAAAAAATGGACATTCAGTGAACTTGTAGCTTTTTAGGGCTTTCTATCAATTAAACCTGAATTTAATAGAAAATTTACCTAGCCAATATCAAAGAACAATTTCAAGGAACTCAAGATGGACAAATTGTGTGTCTGTGTGTATGTGTGTATTAACATGAAAAATGTATAGCATATGTTTAAAGATTGACATCAACAATGAGGCATTCCAAAAGAAAGATTGGGGCAGACTTAAAGGGAAAAGAGTAATTGACTCATACAAATGAAGTTCAGAGAAAGAATAGACACAGGCAATGTATTTTTGGTTATAAAGGGGTAGGAGAGCTCCTAGTTCTAAAAACCTACTTACTTCACAAATGGGTTAAATAGTAATACTGCTATATACCATGAAGGATATAGAACAAGCCTAAATCTATAAAGAAGTAAGAGGGGAGAGATGGGCAGACAGGAAAGCAAAGGATGAGGGAAGAAGATAAGGGAGGGATCTATGAATGAGGAAAGGTTAAGTAATAGCAAGGCAAGTTAGGAGCAGAATTAAAGCAAAGGGTCAGCAGGGATAGGAAAGAGGGGTGTGTGTGTGTGTGTGTGTGTGTGTGTGTGTGTGTGTGTTTGTGTGTGTGTGTGTGTCTATGTGTGTGTGTGTGTCTACAAATGTACATAGAAAATATATGCTTTCTTAACTGTAGCCTGCTTAGGAGTGAGGGAGATATGAAAGGTTGGAGGAAGAATAAAGTAAAAAAGGTGAGCAGCAGAGAACAAAAGATCAATTTACAAGGAATTAAAGAAAAGATGGACACTCATGAATCCTCTTGCTTTCTCTCTCTACTACACACACACACACACACACACACACACACACACATACACACACTTTCTTGAACTGGTATTTGTTATTATATATTTTGAATCCTCCCTGATATTTTGCTGGACACAGGACCATGTTCTCTCTTGTTTTGTATTCTTTTTCTATTTTTCTTTTTTCTTATTATATTTCTTTAAAATTTGTAGGAAGAAAAGGGGAAAGGATCTGTATGTGCAAAAAGCAGTTTTTTTCATGATGGCAAACATATTGGAAATTGAGGAAAATGCCCATCAATTGGGGAATGGCTGATTTAGCTATGGAATATTAAGGAATTATACTCGTGTGTAGGAAGAAATGATGAACAGGCAGATTTCGGGAGAAGCTGGAAAAACTGATGCAAAGTAAAATGAGCAGGATCAGGAAAACATTGTACACAGTATCACCCACACTTTGTTATGCTCAGCTCTGAATGATTCAGGTCTTCTCAGCAATACAACAATATCAGGCAACTCTACAGAGAACTCAAAAAGGAAAATGCTATCCAGATCAAGAACTGATGGATTCTCAATGCAGATCAAAGAATTTTTTTCCTTTTGATAAGATTCTTTTTTTCATTGTGAAGAGGATATGGAGTAAGCAGAGCCAAGAAAATAATATACACAGTATAAATGGGAGAGGGGGACAACCACTATAAAACAATCAAAAGTAAATAGTACAAAATTACAAAGAAAAACTGTGACTAATATGGAAATGTTTTACATGATAGGACATATAGAAACTTTCAATCTGGCTTCCATTTTTGGAAGAGGGAAGGGATAGAGGGAGAGAAATCTTGTAAAAATGAATGCTAAAAATTTTCTAAGCATGTAACTGGGGAGTAAATTAAAATACAATAAAAAAAGACTAGTAAGGACTACAGGGTTAAAATACTTCTACCTATGTAGATTGGCACCTTCAACAGATTTTAGGTTTGTCTCAGTTTAATCAAGTCCATCATTTATAAGTGCCTATTTTATTCAAGTCACTGTGGTCTGGAAATACCAATACAAGCAGAAAGAAAAACAGTTCCTTTTCTCAAGGAGCTTATATTCTAATTGGGGGTGGAGTGAGGGATGCCAAAATCCCAATGTATCAGTGCATATAATATAAACAATATAAATAAAATGTGGGTATGTACAAAGGATTTGAATACAAAATAATTTAGGAGGAAAGAAGCCATATCAGGAAAGTCTTCTTGTAGGTGTTTAGCTCTACCTTAAAGAGAAAGGTTTATATGAGAGAGAATTAAAGAGAGATGCTTGGAATGTATTATTGAATATGCAAAGAAAGACATGAGGAATAGAGAGAAGACAGATTCCTGGGATTACTGATTGATGGAGGTAGAGCACTGTCCATTGAGGTTGAAAAGAGATTGGGACCTTAATGTGAAGGAATTTGACATTGAAAAAAAGAATCCTTTTATTTTATCCTAGGGGCAATAGGAAGTCCTTAGGGTTGGCTGAGTAAAGAAGTCCAATGGCTAGATCATCTGTTAAGGAAAATTACTTTGGGAACAGAGTTAGACCCAAGTGCAGAGAGTCTTTTGGAGGCTATTGAAATAATCTAGGCAAAAGGCGATGAAGGCCTAAACTAAGGTTGTAGCACTGTGAGAGAAGGGCTTGGATGTGTGAGATGTGAATGTAGAAATGTTAAATTTTAGCAGAGAATGAGTGTGGTATTACAGAATGAAGAGTTGGGGATAACACAGAGGTTATAAACTTGGGAAATTGTGGAGTAAGGTAACCAGAGCCAAAAAACCCCAATATATACAGTATAAATAGGAAAAGGAGGGGGACAATCAAAAGTAAATGTTGCAGAATTACAAAGAAAAAGCATGGCTCCTAAGAAGAGATATGAGAACATCTTCTTGTCTATCTCCATTTTACTCCTTTGTAAAGTTGGTAGGTTCATGGGTGTTTGTACACCCATATACATTGAATATATTTTTAGGCTTTTTTAATATATTAATTTTGTCTCCTCCCACACTATTCTTTCCTTTCTTTCCCTTTCCTTTCCTTTCCTTTCCTTCCCTTCCCTTTCCTTTCCTTCCCTTTCCCTTTCCCTTTCCCTTTCCCTTTCCCATTTGAACTCAGATCCTCCTGACTGACTAATGGCTGGTGCTCTATCCCACCAGCTAGCTGCCCCCACTTTTTTATTTTAAAAAAATTCTTTGTTATGTAGGTTGGCTCGTTGGGACAAAACAGGAGGAAATGTAATGGGAGGAATTTTTGTGTTGTAAAAATAAGAATTTTACTTTTTAAGAAAAAAGATGAAGACTGGGCCGCTAGGTGGCGCAGTGGATGGCATGCCGGTCCTGAAATTAGGAGGCCCTGAGTTCAAATGTGACCTCAGATACTTAAAGCTGTGTGACTCTGGGGAAGTCACTTAACCCCAATTACCTCTGCAGAATAATAATAATAATAATAAATAAAATAATTTTTTTAAAAAAGGATGAGTACTGAGAAACCATTAGATTTGGCAAGTGAATTATTATTGGTAACTTTGGAGAGAAAAACTTTAATGATGGAGTTGGAAGCAAGATTACAGAGATTTGAGTAAGTGATATGAGGTGAATGGAAGGCAATGACTATAGATAACTATTTTCAAAGAGTTTGGCTGAGGAAGGGAGGGCTAGCTTAAGAAAGAGGGGTCAGAAGGACTAATGAAATGTAATTGATCATCTATCTACCACTCTGGTAGATGCTGTAGATTCAGAGGCAAAGATGAAATAGTTCCCACTTTCAGAGTATTTTCATTCTATGGAGGGAGGACACATGTATGTAAATATGATTTTTGCCTTAGGAATAACACTATGGAGGTTTGTTTAGAGAGGGGAAGAGCCATGGAGGAAGGGGGTGCCAATTATAGAGCATCATGGAAATTCATTGAAAAATATGTCATATCTTATACCTACTTCCTCTCAAAAAAGGTAACAGTGGTCAATAATCAATATTCCATATGTCTCACTTTACCATTTCTGTAAAATTTTTATGAGAATATATACATTCATTTAGGGCTTCTTGCTGAAAGAATGAGAAGAGAATAGATGAATTTTTACAAATAGTATCTTGTAGCAGGCCACATTTTTATAGTCACACAGTTGGCTGAAGGGAACAAAGAATACCAGTTCACCTTGTGTCTTTTTTTAATTAAAAAAATGGTTGATAGAGAAGAAACACATGCATGTATCAGAAATCTTACGGGATTCCTTCAAAGATATAACAGAAATAACTGTTTGATGATCTCTAATTATTAACATCAATGGAAACATAAAACAGGAAGATGAAGGCTTGCTAAAAGTATTTGTCACAAGTATGGAGAGTGTCCAGCACAAAGTCCAGATCAAAAAGGTATTTTCTATATATATAATGATACCTTCATATATGTATATCTGGAAGGACTCTCAGAGCCTATTCTGTTTCATTTCTTAGATGAGGAAACTGAGACAGGGTAACACAGGTGTACAGTAAGCCACAGAGGCAGGATTTGAATCCAAATTTCTTGAGTCTAGAGTCATTGGGCTTTCTTCTGTACCACATATTATCTAGGCATTGGGGATATAGAGAAAAAAAATCTGTATACTCAAAAAGCTTAGTATATCTTATGAGCTCTATGTATAATCATAATTACCCAGTTCCACATACTAAGCACCCACTATGTGCTTTGCACCCTTGATAGTTACTGGGTACACAAAGATAAAATAGACTATCCCCTAGGCTTCCAAGGCAGTTTTTTCTATGAAATGAACATGTAGTCTCATCATTTACTTAATGCTATACTGCCCTCCTGTTCAGATGTTAAGGTTTGTGTATTTCATTATGTGAATTACAACAAACTTGGCACATTACAGAACCTCCTAAATGAGATCCATAATCATTTTGAAAAATTCAGTATATCTCTACAATTGGTCTACAATTGACAATCATTTATTAAGTACTGCCTATCTACCAGGTAACTGTGCTAAATGTTGGGGATACAAAGAAAGTCCCCACCCCATTTTCCAAATTAAAGGAAAGATCCTGCTCTCCAGTAGCTCACAATCTAAGGGAAACTACACAAGACAAACAAATCTATGGATAAATAAGATATATACAAGATAAATTGAAGATAACATTAAGGGGAATCAAGAAAGGTTTATTGCATAAAGTACTATTTTAGCTGGAACTTAAAGGAAGTCAGTCAAGAGATGCAAATCAGGAGGGAAGGGATACCAGACATGGGAAATACCCCAGTATTTCCAGTAAATACTGTAAAAATACAAAAAAAAAAGTCTTGTGTGAGGAATAGCAAAGAGCTCAGTGTCATTGAATCATAAAATATGGAAGTTTGAGAGGAGCTGACTGTAAAAACACAGATGACTGGAAAGCAGAGAGGGGACTAGAATATAGGCTTTGAACACCAGACAGAAAACTAGGAAAAAATCAAATGTTTAAGGAAAGTCTGTTGCCAGATTGTGCTAGGTAGACAAACAATCCATAATTCTGGTTCATTGCTACATATGACTTGAATAGACACTGAAAATGGACAATGAGATGATTCTAAAACTGAACAGGGAAAAGGAAAAGTGGGCTGGAAATTGCATTGTTCTTTTAATAACTCTCAGCTTCAGCCTTAAACAAAACCTCTTATTAATACCAGTATTCTTCCTATGTATAGTCTTGTTATCGAATACCACAGTCTCTTGAAAATTGAAGACAAGGATCACCCAGTAGAAAGATATATCTGACATATAGAAAGATATATAAGTTGAAAAATTTTCTAAACAGAATTTGTGCAGAAGTGAAATAAAGGATGTCATTAGAGAAATATGTGGCTGGAGGAAAAAAGGTGGGTCATTTATATAGCACCAGAGACAACTGAGGGGCATCCTGCATGCTCTTTTGATAGCCACCAGTATCAAGAGATAGAGGAAGACTTCCAACATATTGTGTAACCAGTCACAGATTTATGGAATTATATTGGAATGAGTAGAGAACATCAGAAAGTATTGGTGGGTCATGGCTCTGATTGCTGGAGGGGAGTACTTTACAGATCCACAGAAATGGTAAATAATATAAAACTCCATTGGTGGTGGCAAGTTGATGTCAAGCATAGAGTATTATATTGGCTAAAGAGACTTTGTGCTTAAAGGTAGCTCCCTGACAAGATATAAATGGGTCACTTATGATGGGAGTGGTAGTACATAAGCTATTAGCATATATTGACAGATTTGTTATTTGTTAGATTTCTATTCACATTTGCTAGTTATTAACTATTGCTCTGAAGGGAATAGTACAGGTCATTTGGAAGAAATGGAAGAACCAGAACTTGATGCTGCTTAATATGAACATCATGAGAACAATAAATATTTAGGATACAGGATGAGGAACTGAAATGAGTGATGCTAATGTTTGACACAACTTTCACCTACTTAGCAAGTTTACTTAAGACCCGTATATAAATGGATGAATTTAATTTAGTTAACCTTTCAGTCCAAGTGTTATATCTGCTATTTGGGGAATAATTAGGCCATTCTAACTATATATGGTCAATAGTTCCAGACATTTAGTCAAAAAAAAAAAATTGAGCTTTTTCAGTTAACAATAAAATACTGCTGAGTGATGGAAACATTTTGGACATATAAAAGAAGAAAGCAACTGCTCAAACACTTGACCCATGACATATTTGCAGCTATTTGATATTGTACAGTTGATTTGCTTGCTGATGCTTCCTTTCATTAAACCTATTTTTATTTCCTTTGATATCTGTCTCCATAGTAACTAGGTAACTAGTGATTTACATATTCACTGGATTGACCTATATTCATCCATCCCTTTTTGCTTTTTTTATTCCCATTAGTCTATTTTAATGTTCAGAATTTGTTTTACTAGTTTATCAATTTTTCTCTGTTTGCTTTCTACCTCCATTGTCTATAATCTTTTGCTTTGTATTTTGATCTGTCTTCCTCTTCTTGTGCAAAGTGAATGTATTGAGTTGTAGCATAAACAAATGATTGTGTTTTTCTTCTTTGACCACATTTATGTGATACCATTATATCTAGCTATCTGACAGATAAATTAAATTTCATTTAGAAGGGAATTCTGAGAAGATTGTAGGTCAGAAAATTCCAGGCTCTTCAAATTTTCTCTACAAATAGAATGTCTCTGCAAAATGAACATAGAGCAGCAAAGATAAAGGAATAAAGCAGTTGTTCTTCTATAACAATTTGAGGGGATACCAAAAAAGACAGGAGCTCCAATGGTTGAGGTTTGGCCTGAGTGAAGTATAAATACCTCCAGTCTGACTCTCCTGAGTAATAAACAGCAGTCTGGGGACAGCTCCATCTGGAAGCAGACTAAACCCCAGACATTCACAATCTCAGGAACTTTCATCTTAACAACTTTCAACTCATACACTATCATCTAGCAGTAGACAGATGAGTGGATGCTAGACAGATGAGTGGAGGATGATTTTGGGGACATCAGGCCTAAGGGTGCTGACCAGATGTGGTCCATGGCTGTGACTGAGCTAGGAGAAGGGAGCATACTTTAGTGAATACAGTACCATTCCTTCTTGGAGCAAGAATGTTTTAAGGACATTTAGGATATAATTTCCAAAGATGATAAGGGGAAAAGATGATTAAACCTTATATTGTAAAATTTAATAAAATTTATAACAGTTCTCTTTGCTGTGTCAAAGAACTGGAAATTTGGAGGATGTCCATCAATTGGGGAATGGCTAAATAAGTTTTGACATAGAATACTAGTGATAGAATACTAGTGTGCTATAAGAAATAATGAGCTGAATGATCTTAGAAAAACATATTTATATGAAATAATGAAGAGAATGTTGTTTATAGTAACAGCAATATTATTTTTAGAAAAACTTTTGAGTTAATAACTCATTTTGAATGTTATAAATACTCAAATTAACTACAAAGGACATCTGAAGATGATATCTGCATCCAGATAATGAACTGATAATTAGAAGTATGTATAGAATAATTATCCACATATACATTTTTGAGTCTAATGATAACCATCTCTATGACAGTACTGGGGAGGAATGAAAAGAATAAATTTACATAATCACTTTATTATATATTTAAAAGGAATAGCAAGTTCTACAATTTCTATGACAGTGGTGGGGAGGAACAAAAAGAATAAATTTACATGATCACTCTATTCTGAAAATGCTTGTTTTATATATTTATAATAGATAAAAATAAAAAAAATTAAATTCAGATATAGATGAATAACTACTAGAACTGAACTAGTCTGTTCAGAGGCATTCCAAATGGACTAAGCTTGAAGATAGGCTTTCTTAGAAGAGCTTGAACATATTTGTGGTATCACTGAGGAGAATAATGAGAGATAGAGGTAAGGAAGGAAAGCCCAATAAGAAATGAAGATATCACAAAGACCCTTTATTCTTCTTTTTTCTTTGAAAATATCTATATTCCTATTCTATTGAACACTTTTTATGAAAGTAAGGGAGAAGGGAGGAACATATTTCCTATTACATTCCAGGCACAATGCTAAGCTTCACAAATATTAATTCCTTTGACCCTTACAACAACTCTGTGAGGTAGATGATGTTAATTCCATTTTATAGTTGAAAATAAGGCAAGCAGAAATTGTAATTTACATAAAATCACATAGCTTGTCAGTATCTGAGGCTGGATTTTAGTGGAAAGCATTCCTGACATTTCAACCCACCATGCCATTTCATCATCTAATTACTTTTAGGTAACTATGAGAGAAATTCTACCGAATAAGTTCATTAGTCATTTTCTACTTGTAGATTTTCTTTAGTTGAAAGATTTTTAATTTTTTGTTCCATTTATGGAAGAAACAGAATACCTAGATATTTCATAATTAATGTTTTTGCCATTTTAAGCAGAGGAACTAATTGTTTTGAAATACAGTGTGATGTTCAGAGAGCTTGCTTTGAAGGCAGGAAGACAGCTGAGGACTATTGTAGGATTCCGCAAGACCTGCATGTTTGATTACTCTTCTTTAGGCTGCTAAGTCTGTTTTTGTTTTTTTTGTTTTTTGCAAGGCAGTTGGGGTTAAGTGACTTGCCTAGGATCACATAGCTAGTAAGTGTAAAGTATCTGAGAACACATTTGAACTTAGATCCTCCTGATTTCAGGGCAGGTGCTCTAATCACTGTGCCACCTAACTGTCTCTAAGCTGTTAAATTTGTAAGTTTTAGAAAATTTTTTGTATTGATGGGAGGAGTTCATTATGTAAGTTAAATCATAGGAGAAATTTGTCTTTCATGCCTTATTTACTTGCTTTTATTTTTGCTTTTTAATTTTCTTGGAAACTGCTTTTACTTCAGGTGGGTGAGTAAGATTGTATACATTTTTATTAAAGGGAATAACACTCACATGACTGGGATACCTTAAGTTATTGTGGATATAAGTGGATAACAGCTCTCTTTCCTACTATGTTTTGGTTTTATAGACCAATTTTCTCTTCTTAGGTAAGATGGGAAAACTCTGTTAATATCTTAATTGATCCTCTTATTTTCATTTTTCAAGGTTTGTTGGAGACTGATTCACTGCATGAACCTGATGAAGAAACCATCTCTCGTATTGACCTCAGTAGTATGATATCTGAAGAAGAAAGAGAAGAGTTAAAGATTGAACTAGTTAAGGTAAGTTCCGTCATCCCCTCAATGTTCATATTTCTACTTCTAGAACTTGAGTTATTATTAGTACAATGAAGTTCACACACTATAATTATTTTCTCCTTCACTCAATACAATTTCATAGAATAGTATGTTGTAAAATGAGTCATTTTTATAAGTCATTCTTGATTAATTTGCAACACTTATTGCCTATTGTCAGATTCACTACAAAGGTAAAATGAATGGTTGAGATATTTTAGTAAACAATAGTAATTAGTTGTAAATTTGTATCATTTATTATACTGTGGAATAATGACCCACTAAACTAAAGTATGGAATTCGTTCAGGATTATGACTTCCAGCATTGGTATTTACTAGCCTTTAAAAAAGACAACAAAAATTCAGAAGGGAGAACTAAATCTTATTGTTAGTTAATTAAAAAATTCTTAATATAAAATAGTTCATGAATATATTTAAAATTCATGAACACATTTTAAATATTATTAAGTCATCATGTCTGCCCACCCAGTATTGATTTAGAATAGACATAGCTCAAAAGGGAGAGAAAATTTTTATCTGTGGCTTTCAAAGTTTTAAAACAAAAAAATATTTATAGCAGCTCTTCTCGTGGTTGCAAAGAATTAGAAATTGGAAGAGATTATCTGCCCATCATTTGGAGAAGGGTGTCACATGTGATCATTGTAGAAATTGTAGTCTTAAGAAATAAGCGGGATGTTTTTAGAAAAACTTAGAAGGATTTACAGCAACTGATGCAAAGTGAAGTGAGTAGAACCAGAAGAATTTTTACACATTAATAGCAGTATCATAATGATGATCAAATATGAAAGATTTAGCTATTTTGATAGTGATCTAAGCAATGATCTAAGATAATCTCCAGAGAAATAACAAATGAAGCCTGAGTGTAATTTAAAGCATAATTTTTTATTCCTTATGTTTTGACTTTTTCTTCTATTTTTGTGATCTGGCTTTTTCACATATATACTATTTCCAGGAGAGGGAGAAAGAGAATTTGAAACTCAGAATTTAAAAAAAAATGAATATAAAAGATAAATAATGTAAAAGAAAAAAAGAATGAAAGTTTGAGATCAATTCTACTGTTTCATCCACTTATGTCTTCTATGTCAAAGTTTCTTTAAAAAAAACTCGTGGATTTGCATAACTGAATGTGGTGATCCTGAAATTATGATTTGTTATCAATAAATGATTGATTTGTATACCTATTTTATTATATACCTGTATAACTGGGGTCATATAAAAATTTCTCTGGTGAAAAGGTTTCATGAGTGGAAAAAGTTTAAGAAGCCCTATTCTATGCTACTACCCATCATAATTTTCCCCCTTTGCAGGGCCCTTGTCCCATGAATAGAACTCCAAAATAGGTGAAGTTTGTTTTTCATGTCTTCTCTCTTTAATATCTCTGATTCCTCCCCATCCCATTGTGTATAATATGTTCTATCCTAGAAACACCTAAAACCTTACAAATGTCTCTAGTACTTAGCTTACAGTATCAGGCTTTTAGTAAGACTGGTGATTGGTAAAAGAGCTCAAGATCTCTCTAACTTTAGAATTGATTTTATGACATGTTACAAGACTGCCCAGCATGCCATGCCTTCATCAGAGAAGGTGCTATGCTCTTTGAGCAAAGCAGAATTGAATTAACTTAGAAGAAATGTGAGATGGGCAAAGTAGAGTCCACCCCAAATGTTCATAAGGACCATCTGTGTCTCATCTGTGGCAAAGTATTCCAGGCTCGTATTGGTCTGATCAGACACAGTCACATTGTAACTCAGCTTTAAAAGAGTGATGTCATTTTGGTCTCCTTCAAGAATGAAGGACAACCACCAATCAACCAGAGTAAGGCCCTTAATAAAGGCTTGCTTATATATGAAGTAGACACTTTCCAGAGAACCTTGCCCACTCTGAGCCTCTGCCTCTCAAGTCATGGTAGATAAATTGGCTTATCTGGTTTTCTAAAAATGTATATTTGGTCTTTTAACACAGAGAAAGTGTTTGTTGAATGAATGGAACAGAACAATTTTACAGGCCTTGGGAACTTTTCTCATATGTCCTCCCAAGTTGACTTTTATAATAATCCTTTTAAAAACTTTTTAAAAAAGGATTATTATTGTTATTTAGCAAAATTTATGATAATTTTAATTTTATACAAATCAAATCTTTATTAACAAATCTTAATTACTTCTTGAATCTATAAGCCAATTTTTACAGGGCTATACAAAATGCTTTAAATGCTTTCAATAGTAGGTCTTTTTATAATATGTCACTATGACTTCACAAGAGGAATAAATGCATGACCTTTTAGAGTTAATTCCTTTTTAGCCTATTTAAAGCTGATAATAACGTAGGTTTACAAAGGAAAAAAAAGTTGCATAGCCATAAACTTCATTGTATTTAGTTATTTGTCTTCTCCTTAGATGCTGCTACTCTGCACATTTTTGAGCAATTTTACTTTGTTAGTTACTAAGTGGCAGAGTTGGTATTAGAGCCCAGGTCCTCTGACTTCCAAGAGCTTAGTTTTTTTCCACTGGTATTTGCTTGGAGGTCGTCAAGCAGAGGCTGGATAACCATTATAGTGGAACATCATTTTGTCCTACACACAGGACAAGTGTTCTTAGTTACACTTTCCTCCAAGGTATGTATGTGGCATGTTTCATTTTAGCTTAAATTCCTAGGAGGCACCACTAATACTGTATTCTTTGGGAAGATAATTCTACATGATATTTTTATGTCTTTTAAGTTTGTTAAGGATATAAGGAAGTTTGTGTGTGTATGTGTGTGTGTGTGATTCTTTCCCTTACTCCACTTGTTGTATGGTGATATGGTATGAACTGTGGTAAGACCCAGCTTTTCTTGGGGTAAGATTTTCATCTCTCAATCATCCAGAAGATATTTTGGAATTTTAAAAAAATCAACAAAAATATCTTGGAATAAAAACTCCAACAACTCTGAAGAAAGAAGAAAACTATGACAAAGCTGTATACTTTACTCCTCAAGAAAAATGGAGTTGATTTGAGATCCTCTGACATATCTATAAACTAAATTTTATCTGTAAACTCAATTTGAATGGGGATATTGATTCTCATTTGGCACTATCTCCAGCAATTGGTATATATTTTCTTTTTTTCCTTTAATAACATTTTATTTTTGCAAATATATGCAAAGATAGTTTTCAGCATTCATCTTTGCAAATTCCAAATATTTCTCCCTTTTCTCTCTTCTTCCCCTCCAAGACAGCAAGTGATCTAATATAAATTAAATATATGCAATTCTTCTAAACATATTTCCATATTTGTCATGCTGTGCAAAAAATTCAGATTAAAAGGGAAAAAAAACAAAAGAAAGGGAAAAAACACAAGCAAATAACAAAAGTGAAAATACTATGCTTTGATCCACTTTCAGTCTCCATAGTTCTCTCTCTGGTTATGGATGTGCTTCTATTTACATAAATCTGGCAGCTCATAATGATGAAACTCTAGATTTTTTAAGCAAAACCATTTATTTAACAATAATAATATTAAAGATATGTTTATTAATCAAATGAAGGGATAACACATCATAGTTCACACATCTACCTGGGTAACATCATAACTACCAATGCACTCCATTCGTATCTTTGGGAAAGAGTCAAGGGTAGCACACAAATAAAAAGAAATTCACATTCTTGGAGTAACTCACAATTTTATAATTATGTGCTTCAGTATCCTCTTTCTGTTTTAAGAATTGTCCATAAAAGTTCCTTGATAATCATAGCTCTGTATGATACTGATGCTTCCACTGCTAAGCTGAGCTAATTCATGCTGTGCTTGAGTAATATCTCACTGATTATGACATCTCAGCCAAATTAGTCATTCTACTGGATAACTTAGCTTATTCTCTGCTTTTGAGTTGATTCTCTGATCAGCTGGACTTAACTCTTCAATGGTAGGTAGTATCCATCACTTCCAAATTCAGGCTTAGATAATACCTTCAGATGAATGAATGTTATGCTCTTTTAGGAAAGGACAACAATCTTTATCTCAAAACTGGGGGGAAAACCACTCAAGCTCTGCTTCTTTTCAGGATTCTTTACCATCACCACCTTTCATCAAGGATAGATGCCAATATAAGTCAGAGACCTCTCCTTTCTCTTGGCTCTCTCCGTATCCTGCAAGTCATGATAAATAACAGAGTGTATACTTTCTTTTCTTCTTCCTTTCAGCATCAATAGTGGTAGAAAATACTCCAATTTTTTATTGAACAATCTGATTTATCCAGTGACAAATATAGCATAGAGAATGTTAGAGTCTCTCTTTACCTCATTTCTGCAATCTTCCTTTCATCTGTCTTTGTCTCTGTTTTTCTCTCTGCATATGTTCTTCATCTTTTTATCTCTTTCTCTACCCTCTCTACCCCAGGTACAGTCTGTGAACAATATTCTTTTAGGTTGTGTTTATAACTTATGTTCTTTCTATGATCAACTAAATTACTTTTGTTTCATAGGTATAGATAGTTCTGGTATATGTATTTTCCCATTTGTTAACCTAAAAATTGTATATTATTTAGTCATATATAAATCACTGAAGTATACCATGCTCTCTATTTGCTCTCATATTTTACAGCTTATCCAATTCAAATGAACAGCTGCTACCTCAGAATTCTAAGTCAAACTGAACTTCCATAACTTTTTCTTAGAACTCTGAGAAGACCAGAGTGCCTGAGTGCCCAAGTGCCTGAGAAGACCAAAGTGCCAGAGAACTGAGCTGATTGCCTTAAACTAATAATATTCGTTTGGAGAGCCAAAATGACATAATGTTGATAGTCTCATAGATCACAATCTTAAAAGGGATCTAGAGACGATTTAGTTCAACCCCTTCATTTTACCCATGAAAAAGGGTATCATGCAGTTGGTATTTGAAATATGGAAGATCTTTATTAAAACTTAGTTTCTGATACCAAATGCCAACTGTCTGACTATGAATAAGGCACTTAATCTTTTATTCCAGTGTTCCAGGAAACTCCCTAAAAGTATAAAGTATAGATGAATTGCTGATTTGCATTGGTGGTGAAATTTTTCCTTATCAGGAATCTTCATATTAATGAATTCACAGATCCAGGTAAAAAACAAAAAAATCAATCTGCCCCATGTATATGAAATTGTAGCTTTGTTCTACCATCAGTACAGCACATGCTTTGGATTGTTTTTCCAGCCTACGGGCTTTCCCTCTTCACTTTCACTTTTCAATTGATGATTTAATATTTTAAGAAAGGAACTTTGGCATGTAATATAGAAAGTTGAATATCTCCAAATATTTTGTACTATGGGATGACCTGTGTATTATTTGACTGATGCCATTATATCATCAATAGCTGTCTTAGTGTTTTGAGCCACTAGATCCAGCCTGGGCCGAAAACATTATACAGATAACTCTTGGATGAGCCAACTTTTTATAGACAAGACTTTTTGCAGATATCAAGGTTTTATTGTTTCTTTTCTTAAGAAATCATGCTGTAGCCCCCAATTTAAATGTCCTGAGAAAATATAGGAAACTGAAATTTAGGTCCTATATCACACTAGCATTATTTTTTACTTATTCATGTGTTGAATAAGTATTCTAATAAGCATCCCTAAGTGATAAAAATTGGTAATGGCAATATAGGGAATCACATTGAAATTGGACTTAGAAAGAACTTTGTTATTTGGAGTAGAATAAAGCTAGAATTTATTTCCAGACTATTTTAGCAAAGGAAAATCAATAAGCATCTATATAAGACCTACTATATTCTAGGCACTGTGCTAAGTATTTATTTATAACAAATATTATTTCATTTGAACCTCAAAATTACCTGTGAGGTAGGTGCTTTTAACCCCATTTTATAGTTGAGGAAACCCAATAAACAGAGGTTAAGTGATTTGTCCAGAGTCACACAGCTATAAATGTGTTTGAACTTAGGTCTTTCTGACTCCAAATCCAGCATTCTGTGCATTGTAATACCAGCTGATCTTTCTTTAAATGTATATATATATATATATTATTTTATTTGTAATTTAATATTTCATATGTTACATATGGTATTTCATAATAACCTTGTAAGGTAGGTGCTATTATTATTCCCTACTTTCAGACCAGGAAAATGAGACTGAGAAAGAGGTTAGGCAATTTATCTAAGATGAAATAACTGAGTGTCTGAGGCAAGATTGAACTCAGATTCCCATATCTGAAGAACATTAAGTACAGAATCTTTAGCTTAATATAAAGATAATTGTCCAAATATTTAGAGCTGTTCAAAAATGAAGTGGGCTAATCAGGTCTTTGAGCAGAGGCTTGGTGATGACTTGCATGAAATATTTTATGTTTGATGTATCTGATTAGGTGACCTCTAAATTCACTTCCAACTCAGTGATTCTAGTTTATATTGAGGCTATAGTCATTTGTGCAGTATATTTCAGGTGGGGCTAAAGTGCCCAGACTAGTCCCTTGGAACTACATTCATCCCGCGTTTGCATTCATTAAGGTATTTTTCCAAAAGTCTCATTATCCTTTTTTTTTCTTTTAAAATTTTCTTGTCTTGTATCCAGCTAGAAGACGAAATTACAACTTTACGGCAAGTGTTAACAGCCAAAGAGAAGCATCTGGTGGAAATAAAACAAAAACTCGGCATGAATCTGATGAATGAATTGAAACAGAATTTTAGCAAAGGCTGGCATGAAATGCAGACTACAACTGCGTAAGTACAGAATTCACACCACTTCTAACTTATTTGTTCTTTCTTTTTTACTGTATTTTTCCCCTCAGCTTTTGGTTAGTACTTTTCAGCTGCATAGAATAAGGGTCGTTTTCTTGGGACAAAATGCAAAGTATCAATAGGTTGATTCTAAAGTGGCTTAGAGCAATCCTGCAACTTGAGATCAAGGATTTTCTCAGTTGAGGCTGAGGTCTGACCCTAAGGGATAGTGCAAGATGCAGCATATCCTTCCTGTGTTGCAAAAGCCTTGTCTCTAGCACAGCTACCCCACTCTCTTCACCCATTATTGCTCAGTACCCCTCACAGTGCCTAGGACCCAACTTAGGCTTCCTATAACCATTCAGGACTTTTATAGTCCAACTGCTGCAACTAGGCACATGTAGCAACTATGAAGGCAAAAATGTTCTATTTTATTTTTTATATAAAGCTTTTTATTTTCAAAACACATACATAAATAGTTTTCAACATTCACCCTTGCAAAACCTTGTGTTCCAAAGTTTCCTACATTTCCTCCCCTAGACAGCGAGTAATCCAATATATGTTAAACATGTGCAGTTTTTCTATACATATTTCTACAATTATCTTGCTGCACAAGAAAAATCAAATCAAAAAGGCAAAAAAAAAGTGAGAAAAAACAAAATGCAAGCAAACCACAACAAAAAAGAGAAAATACTATATATTGTGATCTACATTCAGTTCCCACAGTCCTCTCTCTGGGTGTAGATGGCTCTCTCTATTACAAGACCATTGAAATTGGCCTTGAATCATCTCACTGTTAAAAAGAGCCACGGCCATTAGAATTGATCATTGTATAATCTTGTTGCTTTATACAATGATCTCTTGGTTCTGTTCACTTCATGTAACATTAGTTCATGTAAGTCTCTCCAGATCTCTTTGAAATCATCCTGCTAATCATTTCTGATAGAACAATAATATTCCATAACATTCATATACCATAACTTATTCAGCCATTCTCCATTTGATGAGCATTCACTCAGTTTTCCGTTTCTTGCCACTACAAAAAAGACTGCTACAGACATTTTAAGGCAATAATATTTTATCTAGCATTCTCCTCCTCATTCTTCAGATCCCTTGTATTCTGCAATAGAATTTGTCCAAAAATTTATTCCCTCCCCAACCTTTCCTATAGAACAGAATGAATCACACAGCATGTATAGGTGGGATGGGTTGTAATTAGCATTACAGATCTCTTTATGTTATCTTTCCCCAAAAATAACACCCCTCTTCCAATCTTCCCTATTGCTGTTGAGGGTACCATCACCCTTTCTTTTAGTCAGTTTTGCAATCTTGGTGTCATCTTCAACTCTTCATTCTTCCTTACCACAATTTACTTATCAGCTGTCTTTAAAGTTAAAGTCGACAGTAGTCTTCAATTCAATGTAGTTTTTGATTTGAAGAGTGTCAGCCGTCACTCAAAAGTACCATTATAATTTCCCATTTGCTTGAAGTTTTCTTGTGTTTAATGTTCATCTTGTAAACCTCTGTTCTTATATTCTGTAACATATTCTCAGAAATCCAGGAAGCAAAAAAGTACACTGGAATTTCATTGAATTTAGAGCTGTGCCATTTAATATGTGGCTTTTAGACACAGTCCCCTCTGAAAATGTGAACATCTGGAGGACTTTGCACTACTGTGAAAACATCTGTTTTCTTCCTTGCTTTTAATGTTCATGAACAGAGGCTCACTGAACAGTAAGCCTTTAGTTGCATCTATCATAAAAATCTGATATAAACTTGACATGGATATGAGAAACTCCCTATTAGAGGAGAGCCATTAAGGTTGGATTTTATTCAGCCAAGGCAAATGCTTTTTTATAATCAAAAGATACACCAGGATTTGGGATTCTCTTCACCTTTCATTTAGTTGTTTGATTGCACAGACAAGATCTGCTATAACTTGTTAAAACCTAGTTTTTTGTTTTCATACATATATATATATATTCCTATATATATTTCCTTATATATTTCTTGAGAGATATCACAATCCATTCTCATCACAAATAAAGACAAAAAAGTATTTGATTGTGTTGTCATCTTAATCACTTTTTTATGTTAATACAATGCATATTAATACTATTAATACAAAACCAATAATTTGATATTAATAACAACAAATATATCATTATTTCTTTCCATCCTTTTCCTTATTGAAATATCTTGAACATTGATAACCTCAATTCTAGTAATGAAGACTAACCTAAAATGAAGACTGACCTATGTGATTATTAATCAGAATGATATTTATAATAATTGAAATCCACATAATTGGGCTTAGATATAGGACTCAAGTCATTTCTATTATAATAGCATCCCTAGAAATATCCTGAAAGAACCAAGATTTCCATATGATGAAATAAGTTTGTAGAACTCTTTCTTGGCCATCATTCTTTGCTCTAAGTAGGAGCAAAGCTTGTATTATGCACAGAGTGACCAGTTCTTAAGTATCTTATTTTAGAGATGCTAGAAGGTCTGAAGATAATTCTGTAATTGGTCTATTACTTTATGCTTTGGATTCTAATTAATGTCTAATGTCAGCATTTTTCCAAAATGCAATGAGAAAATTAGGGCCCTCTAATATTCTAGCAAGTGTTAATTTATCAGATACACTAGCAAAGAGCTAGTTGGTGTGTTAACATGTTTGAGGATGCTGTACTTCCTGAAGAGAGAAGGGGGTCTAAGTGGGAGAATGTGTCAGGAAGTCCTAAACATTGACTTTCCTCCTAGGCATTCTGTGCTCTGGAAAACGAGTGATAAATTCTTTAGTTTCTAGAAAGAAACTAAACAGTTTAACTTAAGGCAAAACCCTAGGCCTGATTATAGCTTTTGGGAGGGGACGAGTACTTTTCAGGGTAGCTAAGCTTGTTATTTCTGGGAAGGAGAATAAATAGGTAAACAGACATTAAAAGTTTTTCTCCTGCTAAGAGTTTGAGAGGTGCTTATGCTCTCCTCATTTTTTTAGAGAAAGTCAAGTTCATGTTGTACTTTTCATTTATTGAATATGTTTATATTCATTAAAGAAGCACATTTTTAGAAGTAGGGGAAAAACCATTCTCACAAGCCTATGTATTATATCCACCATGGTATTGTTTCTCAAAATTGCTTACTTTCAACTCTCTCTTCCATAATTGTTGCCAGTTGTCCATTTTACATCTTAGTGATAGTGATAGTGATGGGAAAAACTTGAGTCTTTCAAGATACTAGAATCCTATTAAGACTTATTGCTTTCCTTTTATTTGCTTCTGAGTAACTCTTGGCATTAATGGGGCAGGATATCAGGTCTAACACAATTTCTTGTGGGTGAGATCTGCAGAAGTGGGCAGGTGAAGTGAGTGAATAGAGTGGACTCAGAAAAACACTTTTGTCTGACATGGCAGGAGATAAGTCTTATTTCATTAATTGTTTTGCCTTTGCTGAGTTGGAGAGGGACCCTCATTTTGCCTAATGCTTGAGGGCTGTAATTGTTTCTAACACATTATTTGGCCCAAAAGGGAAAATGACTTGAAAGTGTATTTAAGTCAGCATCTATTTTCCTGGTATTTTTAATGAGCACAAGCTGTACAGCAGTCAGGGCAGTTCACACATTAAATATTTACAAAATGCTCTGTGTTTGAACTTGGCAATAAGTATACAAACCATATCCTTGTTGGTTGAACTTCCCAACCACTTATTATGATCAGTAATGGAGTATATTATTGTTATCATTCTTATCAGTATTGTGTTATGGCAAGACTGATCTCAGAACTGCCTGTAAAAGTAAAAGGCTTAATTCACAGGCACACATATTTCTTATATTGCTATTATTATTATATTATTTATTTATTTTATTATATTTATATATAATTATATATTATGTTATATATAATATATAAATAAACATATAATTATATTTATTTTTATGTATTTTATTATAATTATAATATAACAATACATTATAATAATTATTATTAATATGTTATAATATAATGTATTATATTGCTCTTAAATAAAATCAGGAAAAGTTTTTCTTTGAGAGGCTGAGGGGATTGGGGCACAGAACAATGACCATATTTGTCTCAAGAATGCTAAATGAGGAAGCATGAGGACTCATGGAGCCCTTGCATCTTCTCTGCAGCTGTAGAATCTTAGAGGATTCTCTTTCCTAGCTATAGTGTGTGTCAGAGCCAAGCCTTGAACAAGGCCTTCCTGCTCCCAATTTGCCCTTTCCTCTTAAGGTTTTCTTCTAAGCTTTGAATCAATTTGGTGAATTGAGATTAATATATTAAGTTTGATAGACTATTTATGAAACAAGGTTCATTTTGGTTTTGGGTTCCATATTTATGATTTCATTATTATGGGGAACACTAGTTTTATAAATTCCATCTACCAATGCAGATCTGCCCCGTCTATAAGTGAAACATTTTGAGAGTTGGCTGGTACATCGAGAAGTTGTGACCCATCTACGATCATATAGCCTCCATGGGCCAGAGGCAAAATTTCAGTCCAGGTGTACTAATTTCCAAAGGAATGCTCAATCCATTATGCCACTTTTATAGTACCTACTATGGTCCAGGAACTGTCTACTAAGAACTAAGAAAGACAAATATTATCTCCTTGGATCCTTATAACTACCCTGCAAGTTAGAGACACTGTTATTTTTCTTCTTTTACAGTTGAAGAAGTAAGTCAAACAAAGGTTAAGTGACTTGCCCAGAATTACAAGGTCTATTTGGTATGTGTGCTGGACTCAAAACCCAGCACTCTATCAACTGGGCCACCTAGCTGCCTCCAAATAATAACATTCACTTCGAAAATGATTTAGCATATTTAGTAACACTGAGGATACTGCAATCATGAACATTATGTGACATTAAAATATAATTTCCTAATTGGAAATGCATTTACCCATACAAACTGTTTTAAAAACAGCAGAGGATTTCAGACTAGTCTAATCTATTAAATCTTCCCTTAAAATTTTTTAATAAGCATTTTCTACTTCAGAATAATAACATTGAATTTAAATTATTTCAAATCAAGAACATTACTAAAAAAGAATTTAACAAGAAAGCAATTATGGTAAAATAATAATTTATAAAATAATGACATTAATATGAATTAACAATTTTCTGAAATAATAAAACCATGAAAAATGATTTTATTGAGGAAATAGATTACTATTCATTGCTGAACATCTCAAAATTATGATGGCAAAAAATCTCAACCATTTAGTGATTTTCACTTGATTTTCCCTTTAGACACTTAGCAGAGTTGGAGGGTGAATTTCTGTAAAATGAATAGTTTTTCCATTGGAAAAAAGGAAATGAACTTTTTTTTACCTCTTCATTTCCAATAAACTACATATTAAAATTCAGTAACATAGTAAAAACTTTTATGGAATGTTGGAAATTGCCTTATTGCAGAAAAGTTTTACTCTGTATTATTTTGACTCAGGGACTCTTACCCTGCCCTTGTCTCACCTCTTGCACCTCCATCCTGATATTCTCAAGCCTTCTTCCCTGCTTAGACATTGTGCCAAGCTTCCTTTGCCTGTGAAGCTATAGTTCTTGTAAATGGAGTTGCTTTTCCTTTCCCTTTTCCTGGTGGTTTAATAACATCTAATTGAACTTTTCTATATTGTAGCATGTGTTTGCTATATGAATTTGTGATAAGCTGCAATGTTAGCTTCTTGAACTTGAGCATAAAAATGCTGGAAGATCTGTTCCATTTTAATTGAACTTGTCATTCCTCCAATTTTCATTTATTAGTGGTCATGTGCCTCAAAATTGTATTGTTTTCTTCTCTCCCAACTGCTTTTTCATTGTTCTGCAAGATATTTCTCATAATATTTTTTCTATCATATTTTTTGTATGTTTTGCAGATGAGCTTTTTCTCTAAATTGGTGTGCCTTTGACATCCATGTCACTTTGAAAGACAGAATAAATGTAAATTGGCCATCAAATTTAGACTCTCAGAGAGAATACTGAAACTTTCATAAAAGTGCTTCTCATTCCAATATGAATTTGCAAAACCTAGTCTGATATACTACAATTGCAGTTCAGAAAACAAAAAAAAATCATGAGTTTTGAAAGTAGTTTACTTATTGCTTTTAGTAAAGAGGTTACAGAGAGAAAACTAATTACCACTCATTTTACCAAAATTTAATTGGTCAGTGATTACCAGAATGTATTTAACCTCTAGATTATTAGAATGAGGTAAACCAATAGCAAAAGACTATATTCTATTGATTTCCCTTTCCTAAACTGAAAGTATCATTTATTGGTAGATCTAAGTAACTTTAAATATGGGGGAAACCTTAAATATTAACCAATCTTAAAAAGCACAGGTGTATATATGTCCTACTCACTATCACTACCAAACCAAGGTGGGGAGGGGGGTGTCAAAACACTTCAATAATAATTACCCTCAAGAACTACCTTCAACCTACCTAATAAAGAAGTTGCTAGTCTTGTCTTTAAGTCCTAAGTCATCTTTTCCAGTTATTGTCAAAATGCATTGTTGTTGATAAGTTTGAAAATGAACTTTTATATATGTTTGTATCTTTGCAAAAAATGAGTCTGAAATCCAGATGAACCTAAAAATAAATTCATAATGAGATGTTCGTGAAAACATCTGTGATTGGGCCCATTTTTACTCTCTCAAATAATCTATGATATCATTTGGTATGAATATTTTCTTCCCAAATATAACTTTTTTGTCCATAATTTTAAAACAATAACTAAAAACTTCTTCCAAAAGCAGAATTGCTCATTTGCCATAAAGAAGCATTATATATATATATATATATATATATATATATATATATATATATATATAATGATCCAAGACAATTCTGAAGATTTATTAGGAAAAAAAATGCTATCCATGTTCAGAGGAAAAAAATGGATTTTCAATTTGGATCAAAGCATAGTTTTCCCCCTAATACATATGAAGTAGTTTTCAGCATTCATTTTTGTAAGATATTGTGTTCTACATTTTTTTTTCTCCTCCCTTATCTTTCTCCTTCCCAAGACAGGAAGCAATCTTATAATTATTTGGATCATTATGTTGCTGAGAAGAGCTGTCATTCATGGTTGATCATATTACAATATTGCTGTTACTATGTATTTACAGTGTTCTCCTGATTCTATTCGTTTCACTTTGTATCAGTTCATGTAAGATTTTCCTAGAATTTGACATTCATTAACTGTGAAAAAGAGAAGGAGGCATTATATACGAGGAGGAAAAATCAAAACAGAACCAAAAGATTGAATCCTGGTTCTAACCTTTTTCAGACACTTGACTTTGGACAAGTCCTTTCACTTTGTAGTTCCTCTTTGGTAAAACAAGAGAGTTAAACTAAATAATTATCTAGTCCCTCCCATTACATTACACTTAAACTGCTCTGGTCTTATCTATCACATAAAAATAATCTTTATGCCATAGACCTCACAGGATTGTTCTCCACATCCAATTAGATATGCTTGTAAAAGTGCCATGTAAATGTAAATTAGAAGCTGCTGCTCTTATAAAGGAATGGAGCAGGTTTTCCCAACAATTGTCACATCTCACACTGTAGAGAGTCACAGACAGTGGGGGATCCCTGGATGAGGTATAAGAAGACCCTTCAGCCCACAGGTAACTTGCTAACAATGTCTGATTAAGGTCCCCATCTCCCCTAAGGGCTCTCGGCCTTCCTGAGAAGTCAGAGGGTAGTGATAGCCTGTGTTGTGATTGAAGCAGAATGATACCAGTTGGAAAAGAGTCATCTACATATAATAGCAAGTTGTTTATGTAGTCCCACCTGCACAGTGTATTATTAGGCATGTGCAGTGTTGCTTAGGCATGCGCAGTGTTGCTTTGGTTATATAAGGGTGTATTAGGGTATAAAAGGCTGAGAGAATTTGGAATATATGGACTCCATGTTTTGAATATCCTTGTGGGTCCCTGCTTCATCACTCCTCCACTAAGACCAAGGACTTGGGCTGGTCCCAAGATCTCCAGAGAGCTAGTCCTGGTGGTGTATCTTGGCACCCTAGTGTGGGGGCTCTAGAAAGCATAGTGCATTCTGGAACTCCAATTTGGGGGCTCTAAAAAGCATACAACATCTGATGAGTTTAGTTTTACTAAATGTATCTAAATTTTTGTCTGCCTCTGGAGGAAATTTATCAGTGTCCTTGGATTACACTAGTCTGGTATTTAAATGAGCAGTTTATGCTACATTATAGGAGTTAATCATAGTGATTTTAAAAATGCCACAATTTGTACAGTACTTTTTGTATTATTGTGTGTGTTTGTGTGTGTTTTTGTTAAAGAACATAAGAAGTCCACTAATGCCAAGATTGCATATTGGAAAAATGAACTCTTGGGAGAGATGATGTTGATAAGGAAATTTTGACTTTGGGGTTTTATTTGATCTCCATTTAAAAGTAATTATGCACAATGAATCGAACATTGCGTTTACATATGTGTGTGTGTGTGTGTGTGTGTGTGTGTAGTTGAAGAACTTCCAGCATCTGTGTGTAGTAAAGATAAGGTGAAGAACTTCCAAGGACGTTTAAATTCCTCTTCTATATTTTAGTTTCTCTAGGTCTCTGTGACCTGCATGAGTATGTTGAGTGGTAGCCAATATGTACTTAGATTTTAGACATCTGTCTCTAACCTCAAATAATGACGTTTATCACTGTTCAAGTTACTAACATCTGGACAATTAGTTACCTGATGTATGGTTCCTCCCGGAACTAGGAATCTGCTGTTTTTGGCACGAATAACATCCAATTAAGGGGTGGGAGGGGGGCACCTATCTCTTAATGCTGTCCAACTTATGATGTAATCCTTTGTATCTAAAACCTATAAAAACTGTATACCTTATCTATCCTCTTCTTTAGCCCTTTTACTGTGAGCTCTCTCTCTTTTCCTCCTCGTGGTGGAATTGCTCATTCTCATGAGAATTAATTAAATAAATAACTTTTCTGCTTTTTACTTCGAGAAGTCTCTGAGTAGTCATTTTTGGATAGGATTTTCTATCCCTCACACATACAATGATTCCTGGAGTGACCCTCTGATCTTACTTCAAGTCATTAGTCTCTCATCAGGTACTCTTTGGGCATTTTGTGAATTCTATCCTTACTATAACCAATTCAGAAGGAATCCTTGAAATCCCTGGAGGTAGGTACATTGGCACTGAATCTCACTAGTTAGTGCTTCTGCTTTGTGTACCTTTCTTCTGGAAAGCTGTTTAATGCCTAATTACAGCAGTTTAACCAGCTTCCCTAAGCCCAGCTGTCATTCATAATCCTCAATACACCAATTTCCTCTCTCACTTCCTCATGATATATCATATCCATTGAAGTTAGCCATATTTAATTGTGACTTCAGATTTTTCTAAATCTAACCTTATATTAGAGCTTTTCTTTTGATTTTTTTAAGTAAAAAGTTGGTATATGAAAAGATCCAAGTAAGAAATGCAGGAAGGAATCTGACTATTTAAGGCAACTTTAACTACTTAGGGTAGCATACTTAGTATGGATTTTTTTTAAATGGCAACAAACATTGCTTTTAAGCAAAAGTTGCTTTGCTTTTCCCCAAAGTAAAAATGAGTCAGAACTGAAGAATGTTCTTTGGCCTCTGGAAAACGTTAGCTTCTGATGTGGCCTTCTTGCTGAGGAAAAGGGACCTGAAGAAAAAAGAATTAGAAAATGTAAGGGGTGAATAAGGTCTCAGAGATTAGCTGTTCTCTTTTCTTTTTGCCTATAAAGAAATTACATCCAAGAGAAGCAAAGTACTTTTATTTTAGATCACATAACCAGTTAGTGATAGAGCTGGGCCTCCTCTCTAGGATTCTTTCTGCTACAGTCTATTACACTCCTCAGCTAGAAGCACAGAGCTCTGGATCCAGATTCGGGAAGATGCAAGTTCCAATTTGGCATCAGAAATATGCTAACCTGGACAGGTTACTTAATTTCTCTGCCTCAGTTTCCTTATCTGTGAAATAGGAATAATAATATCTGCTACTTCCTATGGTAATTTTAAGGATAAAAATGGTGATATTTGTAAAACTTTGCAAATCTTAAATCTCTATTTAAACTTTTACCAGAATGGCCATTCAGGATAGCATTGCATCGTTAAAATGTTTTTGCTGTGTATGCATACTATCTCCTTCAGTTTACTCCAAAGTCTAGATTTTAAGGTATATAATTCATTCAAGAAAAGGCAGCTTAGTTTTGTGGATAGAGCACATGGTGGCAAGAAGACCTGAGTTCAAATGAGTTCACAGACATTCTGTGATCTTGGTCATAACCTATCTCAGCTGAAGTTTTCTTACCTGTAAAATAAGAATAATAGCACTACCTAATTTACTTTGGTGTTGTGATGATCAAATAACAAAAGAAATGTAAAAAATTTTGTTTTTTATGTATTTTACACATTTTCTCAGTACCTCAGCCTTCATATCAGGCCTAATTTGTAAAGGAACTTCTGGCTGTTAGCACTAAAAAGACCTTAGCACAACTCCTGCTTTTTGTTGTTGTTGTTGTTTTAGGAGGAAATAGAGTTCCAGAAAATTGGAAAAGCTTAGCCACATGGGGTTCAGTTCAGGGAATGGGAAGGAAAAGAGAGTGAGATTTTATTTTTAAATGCCTATAGTCTAAATACAAAAGTTAACAATTTTTTTTTAAATGCCAGAGTAGGGATTAGGACCCATATCTAATTTAGTATGCTTTCTAATATACTACATTCATTGCCTCATCAACAAAGGTTCTAAAAACAGCACCTCTAAATTATTTGATTTCTCCTGGTTTTGAGTTTTAAGAGGTCAATGAAATACACTTAATATTCAATCCCTTTACTTAAACACCAGCCAGTATTTGATTTAATAGTTTTGCATTAATAAAGTTCTTTCAAACATCAGGCATTTCCTTGTTTATTTTCTTCAACTCTGTGGTTGCTTTTATGACTGAGAAAGTGGTATTTATTTTTCGGGCAACCTGTTAGAACACAAAGTGCCAGCAATCAAAGACTCCTCATTAAATTCCTTGCATGTCACTATTATTGGTGGACACATGGAGTTAAAATAGAAATGCAGTCAGTAGGGCTTCCCAGGGCTTTTAGAGAAGGAGGGGGACATATGCTCTAACACTAACTCTGTTTTTTTTCTTTAATACTCAATAATTGCTTTTTTAATGAGATATTAGAACTAGGCTAATTCTTATTTTTAAAGTTAATAACTTGGTATGTAAAAATTGCATTTTCTCTCATTTAAAAATGTACAGTGACAATTACTTTGAGCAACTTTTCTAATATAGATTAAGACAATTTTCCCCCTAAGAAAAACTCCCAAAGAGTGTTTGTGAACATTATTAGCTACATCCAGAGAAGGAAAGACGGTATCCATAGAAGACCAAAATCACCATTTGTCATTGTAGTCAATTTAGGAGGATTTTTTTTATTGATGGTTTCCATTAACTTTTGAGAACTTTTAAAATGCTATTACTTTATACTTGGAAGATTTTAGTGTTTTATTTCATTCTCACCCAATAGCCTGGAAGCCATAACTCTAAAATTATAGTTGAACTGGTAAATTCACAAGAGAATTAGGAGTGGGGTGGAAGTTTGGAGTTTAGTAATCCTTGGTACTTTTCTCAATCCTCTAGCTTTTGGCTTTTGGGGACTTTTTTTTTTTCAGAAGAATTGATATGGATCAGGAACCACGTTTGAACTTGTTACTTAATAAACATTAAGTACCTATTATGTTTCAGATAACTATGATGAGGTTTGGGAATACAAATACAAGTTTGAAACTGTTCTGGCCCTCTTGGAGCTTACTGTGTAATGGAAAATACAACAGATTTATGAGAATAATGTCCGGGTCTAATTTTGGTCTTGTTGCAGGAGGGTGGTATACCAAATAGAATGCCAGTTTTGGAGTCAATAATACCAGAGTTCATCAGACATCATTGCTTTGTGATTCTGGGCAAGTCACAAAAACTGAAATCTTTCACTAGAAATCGTTGAAAATACACTTTTCTGCATTCAATTATTTATAACATCATTAATTCTTATGTACTTTTCCTAACAAATTATTAATTCTTACATATTTTTCCTAACACAGTAACCATGTAATCACTCATAAAATGCAGTATATAAAATAAAAATGATAACATGCAAAGCATTTTTTGGCTAGGAATCCCCTAGAATTTGGTGACTATGATGACCTTTTGCTCTAACATATTTATTTTAGATATTCTTCATTTCCCTAGCATATGAAATCTGATACGTTAAACGGTATACAGCAAATAAAATTCTTAAAACTAAAACATTTTAAAAATTGAATTTTACCTTCCACTCTGTTAGATAACTGTGAGGAAATTATGCTGTATGCTATACTGCACAAATCTCTACCTTGTTCACCTGAAAACCAAGGGAAGATTGCTGGGATTTTAGTCTTTGCTGCAGAAGCAGCCAGAAGACTGGCAATTATCACCTTTGACTTGGCCTTTTCTGGCTGGTGGATAGTGTTAGAGACTGTGAAGGATGCATCAGCTTTAAATGATCCATCAATGAGATTAGTTTCATGCATCATTTAAGATCCTCAAGGGTTTCAGAGGGTGGGAGTATGGCAGAGGTGAGTTGACGTTTAATTTTGAGGCTGCAATCAAAATGAGATCAATAGCTTCAACATCTCTAGTCACCTGGTATTTATACCAAGCCACTCTAGTAGGATACCAGACACTCCACAAATTGCATTCATTGTGCCTCCATTTTTTGCTTTACAGCAGATAGCTGAGGATATGCATGATTGCTAATGTAAAAGTAAAAATGAAATTACTAATATAATCATGTAAATGCTCAAAATTACAAAAGTCAAACATGTGAAAGTTGACTGTAATTGCTTTTTTATGAAAGCAACATGTGACTTACTCGGCACCATCTTATTTGGTACCACCTCAGATATAACTTTATCTTATAGAATTGATGGCATTATTCACTACTCTGGGAATATCATAGGCCAGACCTCAGTAAGTCCTATTATCTCATTAAATATGGGGAGAATTAAGGGTTTTAATAAAGTATTCATTACTAACATCAGACCTGATTATCTGATTTCCTTTTACAATCTTGAAATTATTGGGAAGAACAACAATCTACCTTCCTGATTTTTTATTTAATCAACTTTACACGGAAATTAAGTTCATATGAGCTTCAATGTTAACTTTTAATAAATTTTATAGTTTGTAATTCTATACCATAGTAAGGTTACAAGCTTCTTTACAGTAGCATTGAAGATAATGCAGATGTTATTTATTCCATTTTATAGTTGAGGAAACCAAGCTTAGAAAGATTAGGGGAATTGTCTGTGTTCACACAGCTAGGTCAGTATGTGGATCAGGGTCTCATCTTCCATGGCAGTGCTCTTTCTACAATACTATTCTGCCCTATTATAACAATTAATCTCTGATAATAATTATAAACACACTTTCAGATTATAGAATTACAATTTTAGATCTGGAAAGGAACTTAGAAGCTATCTAGTTCAACCCTCTCATTTTACTAATGAAGAATTAAGACCCATATAAGTTAAGCAGCGTGTAATAACAAGATTTTTTTTGGTACTGCATATTAAACCCAGCTTACCATATACATTTAATGATCTTTTAAATGCATCTTTTTCAAAACCATTGCCTCTTGATTCAGAAAATTTCTATAATTTCGCGTATATTATGTGCATATATATGGCTTTTTTTTTTCCTTCTGTGACTTACTGGTATTTTACCCAGTGTTCTATAGCATATACCTTAAGTTAGAATAGATTTATGTTCTCTTTTTCTATTTGGGGGTGTAATACAAACTCTCTTTTCTAGGAAGTACCACACTTAAAGTCCTCATCCATGCAGGGAATAGAAATAATCACCTTTTAAGTTTTTTCTATTTCTAAATCTATATAATCCTTTTATAGATCTATGCATATTTATCTTACTTTGAAGAACATTTATGCTCTATAGTCTGGTGTACAAGAATACAGGATGGTGTTTTTGTAAAATATGTGTCTTATCAATTTGCTTCAAGCCTATGCTACTTCAGGGTAATAGATCTTTTAAAATCATGCCATTCTGATTATCATCTTTTATTTTGGGCTTTGAACTATGGGAATATGAGCTATACAGAGGAGGAGATAAGAGATACAGAGACTTGACAACTATAGTTAAAACTATAGTTAGACTTTGTAACTTGACTACATTTGTAGTTGTCTGCCTGCAATTCTAAAGTTTCACATAATTAAGCCCTGGGTTAAGTCTAACCTTTTACTTTATTAACCATATGAAATCTTACAGTCATTGAAATGGGAAAAGTAAGTTGAAGATTTGAAGGCTTTTGTGATCATCTAGGTAGAACAGTGAGTACATTGCATTTAATTAAACCCATTCAACATTAAAAACACTTGTGGGGATTACACATAGAACAGAAAACGTGGTCTTTGTCTTTAAGAAAATAAAGCATGAATATTTTTACATAGAAATAAACAAATAACTATGGTTATTACCAAATACTGAATTATAGAGGAAATAACAGGATTGGAGGCCAGGTGGGGTTAGTCTGGACAATTTTCATAGATGACTTGAATTTTACCAAAGTGTCTTTTAGAAGACTTCTGAAAACTAAAATGTGTAACTTGGCACTTAGCACAGTGCCTGCCACATAGTATTACAAAAACGGTTATTCTATATAACTCACAAAAAGTAAATAGTGGTGATCTGGTTTGACAAATCTTGAGAAATTCTTCATGATGACAGATATTTACCTATATACTTTATAGATTGGAACTAATGTTTTTTGATTTTCAGCTCATTGCTCTATTATACTATGCTTATGTAATACTATACGAATGTATTGATAACTGTTTACTTATCCATGTCTTTTTATGCTAAAGAACCGCTATTTCTGTTACATAAAAACAAAATTATATTAGTTAAAATGGTGACACAGCCTCAACTTCTCATTAGAGGAAATTTAGAATTTCCTCATCTTTTCCCACTTTTGGTAATCTTGGAAACATATCTTGGTAACAGTAATCTTTCTTATTATAAACAGCCATCTGAAATAGACAATACTAGAATTATTATTCCCATTTCACTGATGAGGAGGTAAGGTTCAGAGAAATTGTTATGTGTTCAGCTTACCCTTCTGGCAAAAGGAAGAGTCAAGATTCATTTCTGCATCTTCTGTCTCTAAATCTTGTTTTCTCTTCTCTGTACCTTGCTATCTTTCTTTGTACTAACTTTCCATTTTAAATAGCTAGTGAGGCAGTAGGAAACACATGATTTCAATAATATGATGTATATATTTATTTCCTTATTATTGAGTCAAAAGATCTCATGATACATAGGAAAATAAATTCCATCCACCTAACTATACAACTGAAACTTTTTTCTCCTAAGCTCTATCCTTTATTTGCCCCATGTATTTATCTTTCTAACCCCATTCCTATTTTCTATATTCTCTTTGTAATTTATACTCTAATCTATGCAACCCTTCATGTTGACTTAACTCCATTTGTTATCCACATTGTTTTCTTCTGTTATTGTTATTTCTGTTACTGAGAAATAGTATGAGATACAGTTATAGGTAGTGTTCTTTAAAAATACCAAGGAGTCAAGATTTGTAAATTTCAGTCTGTTTTCTGGTTCAGAAAAGACATGAGTTAATGTGTCATATTCAGATGTCTACTTTATAAATCAGGATGGTTGCCTAAGCAAACAGCTGGGATTTGATCATAAATGTCCTTCATGTTCTCTTGAGAAGAAACAAGTGTTTTTAGGAGGAATGGACCCTATATCTTTAATAGCACCAGATGAACATATTTTTGGCTAATGATTTCAGAATGTAGATTTCATAAATCATAGTTTACAACACGCTTGCAATGTGTTGCTTTGGCATTCTCCTTTACTACTTAAATCTGTCAAATCCAAACTGTTATAATTGTAGAAACTGAATTGTACTATGACTTTCTAGAACTTTCCTGTAAAAATATTTCTTTGATGCTTTTTAAAAACATCATTGTGACTTTTTAAGGAATCTCAGACATTAGCCTTTGACAGTGGCTTCTCCATTACATCTTTGTACACTGCCAATGCTGTATCCAGAGCTCTATTTCACTCTCAGGTATCTGTTAAGGAAAGCTTTACTACTAAAGCTGAATAATAGAGGGTTTTTTCAGAGTTGTACATTCCCTTCAGCAGAATGCCTACACATTAGTTTATAGGATGGGTATGTATACAGTTGTGAATAGGTTCGAGCAAAACAACAATTGAATTTAGTATGACTTTTATGTTAAAAACAACAACCACCACAAATCACTAATTAGAAATCAAGAATTTTTACATGCACACATAGACTCTCACACTTAAAATTCTCTGAGGCAGCATAGTAAAAAGGGAACACATTGACTTTATATTCAGAATACTTAGATTGAAATCTTGACAGATGTTTAATGCTTCTGTGACTTTGCACATGTCCAAACAGAAAAAAAACTTTCTGGGCCTCAGTTTCCTTATTTGTAAAATGAAGATGTTGAACAAGATGATCCCTTGAAGTCCCTTTCTGGTGTAGATCAAGTGGTCCTATGAAGTGATTCCAAAAAGTTTTCCTTTTTCAAACAAGTTTGGTGATATTATTATATCCATTGTTTAAAGCAAAATGAACATACAATTGATTGCAGAGTTAAGCACATATTTTGGCTTTTATTTGTGTTGTATGCTAGATTTAATTAGGAAGGGATGATTCTTTTCAGCATTTGTTCATAGGAACGAATGAGATGTGTTCCTTTGGTATCTTTGATGGGTTGTTTGGCTTTTGAAAGACCACACATAACTAAAAGGGGTTTTCTGACCCCTGCTGGTCATGATCAATCACTTTGTATTCTCCACAAATTAGATTTATTGTTAGGTAGCTGGAAGAATTATTATTAAAGGTCAGGTAAAACAGTTACTTGAAATAATGGTTCTCATTCAAAACAACTTCCTCTTGGATTTATGACAAATATGTTAATCCAGTAATTTATTGATCATCTTTATGCATGTGTATTAGGGAAGAGGAAGTATATGACAGTATTTAAATATACATCTATTAATTAGCACATAAATATGCATGTGTATGCTTCCTTTGTATAGAGGTCTTAGGTTTGAATCCTGGTTTGAATCCTTTTAATATCTGTGTTATCCTAGTTGTTGTTTCAAGTCTCTGTATCTCTTATATCCTCCTCTGTAAAATGATAAAGAGTTAGAATAAGTAACTTCTAAGATCTCTTCCAGTTCTAAATCAGTGATACTATGATCTTTTTATCTTGCCAATATTAGTATTTCCTTCGTTGATATAATCTATTCACACCGTATTATCCTTTGTAATTTTTTCTATATCTTTCCATAAATCCTTCATAAAAAGTCTAATTGGTATATTGCCAGGCATTTTCTGAATTATTTTAATATTTCTGGCACGTGACCCTTTTATTAGGGACACCACAGCATGAAAGATTGTTGATGGGTACTTGCCTCAGTTGCCATTACATCTAGGATTAGTTTCAGTCAAGTTTCACTTCATACTCCAGCATTCTTACCAGCTGGCATGACATTAACTGTATATTCCCTCTCAGCACTTCCCATCCCTACTTTAGAGTTCTGAAATTATTTTTTTTAAATTGGAAAATCATCTACAAATATACAAATATATTTAAAAGGATTGCACATATTTAACCTATATCTGTTTGCTGCCTTGGGGAGGGGGAAATGTAAAAGAGGGAAGGAGAAAAATTTGGAAAAGTCTTACAAAAATGGATATTGAAAACCATTTTACATGTATTTGGGAAAATAAAAATTAAAAAATACTATTTAAAAAAGAAGAGAGTCATTTATTTTGCCCAGAAAGCTGAATGTCTGAAGAGGTATCCCAACTCTTTGCAGTTGGTTGTCATTCCAGGCCTATCGGCCAAGGTATACAGCAAAATGAAAGTCTTTTCCCCATATAGCATTTATTTGCCACACACTTTGTCCAGGGATCAGGGGTTCCTTTCCCTCTCTAACCCCATCACCAGTTCTATGTTTGACCACTCTGACCACTGAACAATTTCATGCTTTTTCTTTCTCACACACTGGGGAAAGGTATTCCCTATGGAACAGAGTACTACTATTCAACCCTTGTTTAAGACATGACAAAGCACCCAGCTTTAGAGGGTATTTGGTTATCTCTCAAAAATTGTGAAATTTCTCTTAACCAGTTGAGCTGGAATGTTGAAATTCAGGAAAACTATTAACAATCTCTGCTAGTTAACCTTTGGCATGAATATCATCCATGTAGAAAAGTATCCATTCTACCCAATTGCAGTTGCTCACTGGGAAAAAGAGGAAGAAGAAAAAGTTCTAGCACATGCTATAAGGGGCAGCACTTAAGCTGTTCACCTGTTCTTTGATCTTTCACATGTGCATTAATTTTGAACTAGAAGAAAACTTAAGAATCATCCCCTTACTCATTTTACAGATGAGGTAACAAATCTAGGGAAATGAACTGATTTTTCCAAGTCATAATGGTATGATAACAGTGCTAGAATTTTATCCTAGATCCTGTAACTCCAGAGAGTGTTTCTTTTTTTTTTTTAAATAGTGCTACACTACCTCCTTTTCATAAGATTAACTTACTTCATTTTTTTATCCTCATAATATTTCTTATATGTGATGTGTTGGTAGGTTTGACAGATTTAATTATTTTTTCATCATAATATTCAATAATATATAACCACAGAACATGAATGGAAGAATTTTGGGATTAAATAAATTCAACCAGTTATACAAAGATTTGTTAATTGTTTACTGTATATAATTTTTTGCCATAATTATTTAACTATAGCTTTTTCAGTTGGATGCTGCTTGTAAATTTCTAGCCAAGTTGAGCTATGGGAGGAAAAAAGACTCTTGTAATAATAGATAATTAAATATCCTAAGTTTTTTAAAGTTGTTGTCTTTCTACTTAGAAAATCTACAATAAAAGCAAACAAAACATGTGGTGAGAGGAGAGGACAATAGAAATACTTGAATGAAAAAAATGAATTAATATATGTAAGCACTTTATAAATCTTAAAACTGTACTACTTATGGTTAGTAATATTACAGGTAGTAATGACAATAATAATGATGATGATGATGTAGGACATATACACACACATATACCAACCACACCTCCTATTTTCTTGCATGTCTTTTAATGTATTGTCCTATAGCCTCTGACACATCTGACACATTTAGTCATTACCAAAATGAAATATAAAGTTCATTTTGGTCATTACCAAAATGAAATGAACTTGACACCACCAAAAATACCACTTTAATAAGTATTAAATGTGACCTTTCAAATCCTTAAGAGATTAATTGTTAAAAAGTTTCATAGACACTTGAATTCTATTCCCTTCATCATCAGTTCATTATGGTAGTCTGAATTGTCATTCAATCGTGTGCTAAACTCTGATTATATGACTTACTCTGGGCAAAAACTGAAAATTCATGATTATTGTTCTTTTTCTTTACATTATGATTTTTCATGTAGACAATTACATTCTAAATGTAGCAGGTGCAGAAGATATTCTGACTGATTTTAAATCTTATGCTTGCATATTTAATATACATTATATGTGGGAAAAGATGAAAAACATGATGATACAAAATGTTACTTATATTTATTTCCTCTTATATGTTCTTTTCACAGCATACATCAGCACACATGTGGGGTGTACAGTAATTAATAATGCTGTTTGCTTGGTCACTATTCACTACTTGGAGTTATTAAGAGTTTTGTCATAATCTAGAAAATGAAGGACTTTGATGTAATTGGAATATATATTCTCCACTTGAGTATACTTTGTATGGAGATGAGGACAGATATAACCTGTGATTTATGAAGTGTACTCTTAGGAGAATGTAAGCAAACAGAGCAACTTAAAACATACTCCATAAATCAGTTTTGTATAAGCTTAGTAGGTCATGGCTGAGGACACATGCCTTAAGATACATGGTTGATGGAAGCAAGCTTACTAAACAAACAAGAACTTGCCAAACACATGAGAATGTGCGCCACCTGTGAGTTAAGCATCATCAGTGACGCAAGGGTTTTTTATGGCTGTCATGATAGTAGGCATGCTCTCTAGTTCATGGACAAGCAAGTGTTACTAATAACAAAGATATTGTAGAAGGAATTGTTATAGAGCTTTTACAGCATTATTTCTGGCTCTGACACTAGCAAGCTAGAGTTCCGAGGCAATCTTATTTCCCCTCCTTGGGTCGGCCCCAGTTTTGTCCTTTTTAAAATGAGGGGACTAAATTAGCAGTTCTCAGACTTTGCTTCCGGATCCTTTACACTATTAAACTTATTGAGGACCTCTGAAAGTTTTGTTTCTGTGATTTATGTCTATTATTTCTACTATATCAGGTAGGTAGATGGTACAATGGATAAAAGTATTGTCTTCAGACACTAGCTATATAACTCAGGGCAAGGTTTGCCTCAGTTTCCTCATCTATAAAATAAATAATAAAAACATCTACCTCCAGTCTTCTTGTGAGAGGATAGAATGAGATATTTTCTTTCTGCTTTGCAAACCTTAAAGCATTATATAAATTCTAGCTATTAGTATGCTATATTATCAATTAAAATTAGTAAATTTAAACTAATAATAATAAATCCAAAGTGATGATAGGAACTAGAAATATGAAATAGACTTGGGAGAACATAATGGTTAGCAACATGAAACAATCAAGTCAGATATTTACATATGTTTGTTATTTCTTATGTGAAATACCTCATGGACTTAACCAAATACAGCTCACTAAGGCAGAGTCATACTCATTAGACAATTTCCTTTTGGGGAGAAATGACTTAAAAGTCTGTGTAGGGGGCAGGATCTAGGGAGTAAGGGGAGGAATAAGGAAAGAGTTTGATTGTCTAATGTTAGACTAATCAAGACAGTCTCAAAGGCTGGAGACAGGATGAATGGATTAACACTGGACTTCCACTTCATTCTATGCTAACAAGACAGTCTGGGAAAAGTGACCTGATTATGACTGATAATAACCAGATGGACTTGTTTTAGCAGTTCCTGAGAATAAGCTGATTTGAGTTTATATCCTATGTATCAGCCTATCCAAGTTTATCTCTTTCTCTTTCCTCTGACATTTTTATGTCAGTGTAATGTGATATCTTAAACATTTTTTGAGCTTCATTTATTTTATTTGTAAAATGGAAACAATGGTATTTGCACTGTCAGGTTGTTAGGAAGAAAGAGTTTTTTTTTTTTTTTTTAAAGCTTCCGTAAACGTGAACTATTACTATTATTGTTAATTAACTTTGGGAAAAATCATTGTTTTTCTTTGTATGTGTACTCCTTTGTTTATTGGAGATGACTGACACTTTCTTCTTGTCTCAATCAGAAAACTTTTATTAAAACTTCTACTATGTGGCAAGCATTACGAAGATACAAAGACTATTAGGAAACTGTGGCTGCCTTTCAGGAGTTTACACTCTAAGAAATGTGCCAATTTACCAACAAGCATTACCATTGCTAAAGTCTTTCCAGTTCTAGGATCTTGAAAGATTCATTTCACTATGATGATAAGAGGCTTTTGTAACGCTAATCAATATATGCTTTGTGGGGGCCATTCTCTTTAAGTGATACAAAGAGGCATAAGAAATGTTCTTTATCATTAAATACCTTATAATCTAGTTGGTGAGATTAGAAATATACTTTAAAAAGGTAAATAACAGTGAGTTGAGTAAGTGATGGAGAAAAGGCCAATAGAATTTCAGAAAAAAAAAGTAATCATGGAAAAGGTAAGTGTGATCAAGAAGGCCTCATAGACAATCTAGAATTTAAATTGAGCCTTGAAACCTTTGGGTCTTCATTTTAGTTTCAAAAGAAGAGGTGATCTTCCTCTTTGTTATATAACAGATTTAAGATTTCCAGAGTGCTTTACAAATATCTTATTTATCCTCAAAACAACCCTGGAAGATTTTTTTGGGTCCATTTTGCAGATGAAAAAATTGAGGCAGATTAAAACTAAATGACTTGCATTCAATCCCATAGTTTATAAACTGTCTAAAACCAGATTGAAAATAGGTCTTCCTGACTTCAAGTTCAATCCTCTGTCCACTGTGCCATCTTCCTACTTTATGAAGGTTAAGGTTTCCATTCATACTCTTAATCACATCCCTTTCCATCTCTAGCAGCTTTGTATTTAATCATATTTTATTTGTGTCTGATTCATGACCTCATTTAGGGTTTTCTTGGCAAATACTGGAGTGGTTGACCTTTCCTTTTCTAGCTCATTTTACAGATGAGGACACTAAGGCAAATGAAGTTAAGTGACTTGCCCAGGGTCACATTGTAATTGTATGAGACCAGATTTGAACTCAGGAACTCAAGAGCTCCAGTCTTGGCACTCTTACACACTGTGCCACTTAGCTGCCCCAAAGAACATTGCTCCTTAGCTTTCATTCGAGTAATAGGAGAGATATGTAAATAAAAATAACAACAATGTTTTTGTTCAGTTGTTAAATCCAATTTGGCTCTTCACGACCCTGCAGCCCATAGCACACCAATACTGTCCATGAGGTTTTCTTCTTTTTTTTTTTAATTATAGCTTTTTATTGACAGAAGATATGCATGGGTAATTTTTCAATATTGTCCTTTGCAATCACTTCTGTTCCAGCTTTTCCCTTCCTTCCCTCCATCCCCTTCTGTAGATGGCAGACAGTCTCATACATGTTAAACATGTTAAAGTATATCTTAAATACAATATATGTGTACATATTTATACAGTTCTCTTGTAAAAGAAAAATCTGATTCAGAAAGGTAAAAATAACCTGGGAAGAGAAACAAAAATGCAAGTAGTCCACATTCATTTCCCAGTGTTCTTTCTCTGGGTGTTGCTGGTTCTGTCCATCATTGATCCATTAGAACTGAATTGGATCTTTTCCTTATCAAAAATATCCACTTCCATCAGAATATATCCTCATATAGTATTATTGTTGAAGTGTATAATGATCTCCTGGTTCTGCTTATTTCACTCAGCATCAGTTCATGTAAATCTGTCCAAGCCTCTCTGTATTCATCCCACTGGTCATTTCTTACAGAACAATAATATACCATAACATTCATATACCACAATTTACCCAGCCATTCTCCAATTGATGGGAATCAGTTTCCAGTTTCTAGCCACTACAAAGAGGGCTGCCACAAACATTTTGGCACATACAGGTCCCTTTACCTTCTTTAGCATCTCTTTGAGATATAAGCCCAGTAGTAACACTGCTGCATCAAAGGATATGCACAGTTTGATAACTTTTTGAGAATAGTTCCAGATTGTTCTCCATAATGGTTGGATCTGTTTACAACCCCACCAACAATGTATCAGTGTTCCAGTTTTCCTGTATCCCCTCCAACATTCATCATTATCTTTTCCTGTCATCTTAGTCAATCTGACAAGTGTGTAGTGGTAACTCAGAGTTGTCTTAATTTGCATTTCTCTGATCAATAGTGATTTGGAACACCCTTCCATATGAGTTGAAATAGTTTCAATTTCATCATCTGAAAATTGTCTGTTCATATCCTTTGACCATTTATCAATTGGAGAATGGCTTGATTTCTTATAGAGTCAATTCTCTATATATTTTGGAAATGAAGCCTTTATCAGAACCTTTAACTGTAAAAATGTTTTCCCAGTTTATTGTTTCCCTTCTAATCTTGTTTACATTAGTTTTGTTTGTACAAAAGCTTTTTAACTTGAATATAAACAAATTTTTCCATTTTGTGATCAATAATCTCTAGTTCTTCTTTGGTCACAAATTCCTCTTTCTCAAGTCTGAGAGGTAAACTATCCTATGTTGCTCTAATTTATTTATAATCTCATTCTTTATGCCTAAATCATGAACCCATTTTTATCTTATCTTGGTGTATGGGGTTAGGTGTGAGTCCATGCCTATTTTCTGCATACTAATTTCCAGTTTTCCCAGCAGTTTTTGTCGAATAGTGAATTCTTATCCCAAAAGTTGGGACGTTGGGTTTGTCAAACACCAGATTGCTACAGTTATTGATTCTTTTGTCCTATGAATCTAACCTGTTCCCACTGATCAACTAGTCTATTTCTTAGCCAATACCAAATGGTTTTGATGACTGCTTTTTTGTAATATAGTTTTAGATCAGGTTCAGCTAGGCCACCTTAATTTGATTTTTTTTTATTGGTTCCCTTGAAATTCTTGACCTTTTGTTTTTCCATATGAATTTTGTTGTTATTTTTTCTAGGTCATTAAAATAGTTTCTTGGGAGTCTGATTGGTGTAGCACTAAATAAACATATTAGTTTACATAATAGTGTCATCTTTATTATATTCACTTGGCCTATCCAAGAGCACTTAATATTTTCCAATTGTTTAGATTTGACTTTATTTTTTGTGTGGAAAGTGTTTTGTAGTTTTATTCATTAGTTCCTGACTTTCCTTTGGCAGAGAAGATTCCCAAATATTTTATACTATCGACAGTTATTTTAAATGGAATTTCTGTTTGTATCTCTTGCTGTTGGATTTTGTTGGTGATGTATAAAAATGCTGAGGATTTATCCTGCAACTTTGCTAAAGTTGTGGATTATTTCTAATAGCTTTTTAGTAGAATCTCTGGGGTTCTCTAAGTATACCATCATATCATCTGCAAAGAGCGATAATTTGGTTCCCTCATTACCTACTGTAATTCCTTTAATCTCTTTCTCACCTCTTATTGCCGAAGCTAGCATTTCTAATAAATATTGACTAGTAATAGTGATAGTGGGCAACCTTGTTTCACTCCTAATCTTATTGGGAATAGTACCAGTTTATCCCCATTACATATGATACTTACAATAGTTTTAAATAGATGCTACTGACTCTTTTAAGGAAAAGTCCATTTATCCCTACCCTCTCTAGTGTTTTTAATAGAATAGGTGTTGAATTTTATCAAATACTTTTTCTGAATCGATTTAGGTGATCATATGGTTTTTGTTAATTTGATTATTGATATAGTCAATTTTGTTAATAGTTTTCCTAATATTGAACCAGCCCTGCATTCCTGGTATAAATCCTACTTGGTCATGGTGTATTATCTTGGGGAAGATTTTCTGTAATCTTTTTGCTAATATTTTATTTAAGATTTTTGCATCAATATTCATTAGAGAGATTGGTCTATAATTTTCTTTCTCTGTTTTCAACCTACTTGGTTTAGGTATCAGTATCATGTCTTTGTCATAAAAGGAATTTGGTAGGACTCCTTCAATCCCTATTTTTAAAAATAGTTTATATAGAATTGGAGTTAATTGTTCTTTAATGTTTGGCAGAATTCACATGTAAATCTATCTGGTCTTGGGGATTTTTTCTTAGGGAGTTGATTAATAGCTTGTTCTATTTCTTTTTCTAAAGTGGGACTGTTTAACCAGTTTGCTTCCTTTGTTAATCTGGGCAAGCTATACTTTTTAGTTATTTAAGTTATCAGATTGATTGGCATAAAGTTGGGCAAAGTAACTCCTGATTACTGTTCTGATTTCCTCTTCATTAGTGGCTAGTTTTCCCTTTTCATTTTTAAGACTAACAATTTGATTTTCCTCTTTCCTTTTTCTAATCAAATTTACCAAAGGTTTATCAATTTTGTTGTTGTTTTTTTCATAGAATCAACTCTTAGTTTTATTTTATTAATTGAATAGTTTTTTTTTTTACTTTCAATTTTATTAATCTCTTCTTTTATTTTTAGAATTTCAAGTTTAGTGTTTGACTGGGGGGGGGGGTAATTTGCTCTTTTTCAGTAAATTCTGGGCTAGCTCCCTGGAGACCTCAGGATCAGCCAGAGTCAGGATAAGCAAAAGTCCTTGGTCTTTAGGGGGAGAAGTGAAGGAGACAAAACTGCCACAAGCTCTCCACCAACCTCCTTTCTCCTGGTCCTGCTGCAAAGTGAATCTGGCTTGTCTCACTCTCTAATCCCTCCAATAAGGCATGGAGCCAAAAGATTTTGCCAGCACAGAATAGTGCTAAGGGCCATTTTTCCAAACATATGCTAATAGAGTTATTGTCCAGTAGGTAATCAGCCATAAGTGCTTCATTGTCTGATTCAAGCACACATTTTAAAAGTTTCAGCCCTTTACACTTTTCTAGCTTTTTTAGTTGCAAGCACAGTTCATTGACTTTCTCGTTCTCTATTTTATGCAAGTAGGCCTGTAGAGAGATAAAATTTCCCCTTATTGCTGCTTTGGCTGCATCCCACACATTTTGGTATGACATCTCATTATTTTCATTTTCTTGGGTGAAGTTATTAATTATGTCTATGATTTGCTGTTTCACCCAATCATTCTTTAGTATGAGATTATTTAGTTTCCAATTACTTTTTGCTCTATTTTTCCCCTGGCTTTTTATTGAATGTAATTTTCATTGCATCATGATCTGAAAAGGATGCATTTACTATTTCTACCTTTCTGCATCTGAATTTGAGGTCTTTATGTCCTAATATATGCTCAGTTTTTGTATAGGTTCCATGAACTACTGAGAAAAAATTATACTCTTTTCTGTCTCCATTTAGTTTTCTCCAAAGATCTATCAGACCTAACTTTTCTAGTATTCTATTTACTTCTTTAATTTCTTTCTTATTTATTTTGTGGTTTGATTTATCTAATTCTGAGAATGCAAGGTTGAGATCTCCCACTATTATTGTTTTGCTGTCTATTTCTTCTTGCAGCTCTCTAACTTCTCCTTTAGGAATTTAGATGCTATACCACTTGGTGCATATATATTTAATATTGGTATTGCTTCGTTATCTATGCTACCCGTTAGCAAAATATAGTGCCCTTCCTTATCTCTTTTAATTAGCTCAATTTTTGCGTTTGCTTGATCTGAGATCAGAATGACTACCCCTGCTTTTTTGAGTTCACCTGAAGCATAGTAGATTCTGCTCCAGCCTTTTATTTTTATTCTGTATGTATCATCCTGCTTCAAGTGTGTTTCCTGTAATAACATATTGTAGGATTCTGGCTTTTAATCCAGTCTGCTATCTGCCTCCACTTTATGGGTGAATTTATCCCATTCACATTTATGGTTAAAATGACTCTATTTACTGTCATCTTGTTAATCCTAGCTTATGCTTTTCTCCTTTCCTAATCCTTTACCCCACTCCCCAGTATCAAACTTGTAAGCACCACTTGCCTCACGCAGTCCTCTCTCTTTAGGATCCTTCCCCCCATCTTAGAGTCCCTTCCCTTTTGTTACCTCTTTTCCTCACAATTTCTGTATTATGTTTCTCTTGAGTCCTTTATTTGGAGATCAAATTTTTTGTTCCAGTTTTTCATCAGAAATAGATGGAATTTATCTATTTCATTGAATGTCCACCTTCTTCTCTGAAAAAAATGCTCATTTTGGCTGGTTAAGTTATTCTTGACTGCATACCAAGTTCCTTTGTCTTTCAGAATATCAGATTCCAGGCCCTTCGATCCTTTAATGTGGATACTGCTAGATCCTGAATAATCCTTATTGTGGTTCCTCTGTATTTGAATTGTTTTTTCCTAGCTGGTTGTAGTATTTTTTCCTTGGTCTGATAATTCTGGAATTTAGCCACAATATTTCTTGGAGTTTTGATTTTGGGATCTCTTTCAGTAGGTGATTGATGAATTCTTTCAATGTCTATTTTCCCTTCTGTTTCTAAAACATCTGGGCAGTCCTCTTTGATGATTTCCTGAAAAATAGTGTCTAGGCTCTTTTTTTCATCATAATTTTCAGGAAGTCCAATAATCCTCAGATTCTCTCTCCTAGATAGATCTATTTTCCAGGTCTGTTGTTTTCCCAAGTAGGTATTTAACATTTTTTTTCAATTTTTTTCATTTTTTTGGTTTTGCTTGACTGATTGATTCTTGGTGTCTCTTTGAGTCATTCATTTACATTTTCAATACTGACTTTTAATGAATTATTTTCTTCATTTATTTTTTAATTTCTTTTTGTAATTGTCCAGTTGAGTTTTTAAATGAGTTTTGTTCTATGGAATTTTTTTCCATTTTGCCAGTCTTATTTTTTAGAGAACTATTTTCTTTTTCCAGTTTACTAATTCTCTTTTTTCAGAGAGTTTATTTCTTTATCCATTGTATCTTTTAATGAATAGGATAATGACTTATCCACACCATCTTGCCAAGCTTCGCTTTCCTTTTCCCATTTTTCTTCTAGCTCTCTTGTAAGAGCCTTTTAAATTTCTTCTATGAGAGCCATATGTGGTGGGGATCAGATTATATCCCCCTTTGGAGTTTCATCTAGAGACAATCTGTTTTTAGCCTCCTCAAGGTTTGAAGTATGCTTTCTTATCAGTATACAAGCTATCTATAGTTAGAGCCTGCTTTAACTCTTTACTCATTTTGACAAAAAAGAAACAAAGAAAAGAAAAAATCAACTGTGGTTCTGCTTTGGAGGCAGTATGGTATTACCAAGCTTCCTCTACAGACAACAGGAAGTAGCAGTGGGACAGCAAAGGCTGCACTGTGTCTGCACAGCAGTTGTGCTCTGAGAATGTGCTGAGTTACTCAGGGTTTTGGGTGGGTGTGGCCAGGTCCCAAGAGACTCTAATCTTTTGGGGTTAGAGTCTTTACCCCCATGTGTTTACAGCTTCTCTGCTGATCTATGTAGGCTTACTGCCAGAGCAAAGTAGCTCACACTGTAGTAAAGTTCTCCCCTCAAATTTTCTACTGGTTGAGACCACACCCCGCCCTTTTCATGAAGTTTTCTTGGCAAAGATAATAGAATGTTTGGCAATTTCTTTTTCCAGTAGATTGAGGCAAACAAGGGTCACACAACTAATAAATGTCTGAGGCCAGATTTGAACTTAGGTCTTCTGACTCCAGACTTAGCACTTTATCCACTATGTCAACTAGTTGCTTAGAGCCTTTATGCCTCTGTCAGGCCCTCTGTTGCCCTTATTGTCAATTTTTCCTTATTGAATAGTTTCTGCACCACCTAAAGACATGCCCAGGCCAATGAAGATCTTTAAATTATTGTCATTTAATCCTCAGGCCATTATCCTGTACCTCTTTTCCCTTTCACAGTACCTCTTTTCCTTTTCAGAGTCAAACCAGAAAGGATTATAGTCATATTTTCAAATTCTGTTTATTATACTGTCTCTTATAATTTTTCATTCCAATCACTCAACAAAATAATTTATTTCTCAACTGTTAAATCCAGCTATTTTTTCCCCAGTCCTCATCCTCCTTGATTTCTCTGCAGCTTTTGACTTGGTTAAGCATTTCTTCCATCTAAGTACAGGGGTCCTCAAACTTTTTAAATAGGGGGCCAGTTCACTGTCCCTCAGATTGTTGGAGGGCCAGACTAAAGTAACAACAAAAACTTTGTTCTGTGGGCCTTTAAATAAAGAAACTTCATAGCCCTGGCTGAGGGGGATAAACATCCTCAGCTGACACATCTGGCCTGCAGGCCGTAGTTTGAGGACCCTGATCTAAGATACTGAATCCTCCCCTGACCTCCATGATTCTTTTCTCTCTTATTTCTTCTATTTGTTCTTCATTATATCCCTTGTTCTAGTTCTTCACATCAAGGGGCCCCTAGGTAGCTGGTTAATCTCTACCTGTAAGTCTCTCACATCCTTCTCCTCTCCTTTAACTCTAGTTGTTATCACTTGTTGAAGGTAAATGTGGACTTAGTTATCCATTGTTCCCAGCCCTGTTTATCAAACAGCATTGGGGGAGGCTCTAGGAAGAAAGAAAACACCAAATTAACAGTTTTTGTATCACCAGCTATTTAGTATGTACCCTTTCCTGTAGATTGTCATATTCTTCAACTTTGGGGAGGAATTGAGATTCAAGAAACGTCACTTCTTTTGCTGAGTTAGATCTATCTGGATTATCTTAAAGTTACTTTTAAAAGCTGTCTTCACCTTGAAGTCATTTGCTGATCTTCAGTGATCATCAATCATTGCTACTGTGATGTACTTATAATAAAACCCTTTTAATTCCTTTATCCTGAGTTTTGCATCATGAATCACAGTGAAAGTCTAAATAAAGAATTTTCCTTTCAACATGTACCTGGAGTATTACAATAACATCTTAATTAGTCTCTTTTAATTGGTCTCTTATCTAATTCATCCTCTGTATAGTTGCCACATTGATATTCTTAAAACACAGGTCTTCTTATATTACTGTTCTGCAGAAGACTCTTCAGTGATTCCATATTGCCTCTAGGATAAAATAAGAAATACTTACAACTTAGCTTCCGTCTGCCTTTTCATTCTGTTTTCATGTTACTCCTCTTTATGCAATCGACATCAAGGTTTGAAGTCTGCTCTCTATCAGTATAGAAGCTATCTATAGTTAGAGCCCGCTTTAACTTTTTACTTATTTTGACAAAAAAGAAACAAAGAAAAGAAAAAAAAACTGTTTTCAATCAAGTAGGTCTGCTAGATGTTCTCATCTTTTGTCTTTATGCTTTTGCATAAGTGGTCCCCTATGTCTGGTCCCCTTCTCTTGTCCATCTCATAGATTTGAATACTTTTCCTGATTCACTCTTTTTAATTATTGAGACATTTTAATTTGTGAAAATACTTTGTAAATTCTTTCAATTTATTTGGTTCTGTACATAGCGTACCTCCCTCCATATTCCCCAATAGAAAGCTGCTACTTTATGTGCTGGAATTTGTTATTATTTTTGTATCTGGACCTACATATGTGCTTGGCACCTAATTGGAACTTAATAATTGCTGAATTGATTTAAATTGTGAAGGATAGATAGATAAGTGGAGAGCAAGTATAGAGAAAACAGAGAGCAGAGGCATGAAGTGAGAAATCATAGTCATATTTTGGGAATACATCCTAGAATATCTAGTTTCCTTCAAAGGTCCCTCAGACAAAGTTCCCAAATGAGCGACATGGTAGAAAGAAGCTTAGTTTGTGTTAAAGAGTAGTGAGAAACTAGAAGCTAGATGAAATAAATATTTGGAAATCATGCTTTTATCTTTTTTGTATATAATAGTATATAATACCAAAGATATTTGAACAGAAGCATTTGGAGGGGAATTGATTTATAGTAGCAATGTTAAAAGGAGAAGAATTGGAGACTTTGGAATCTTCATCTAACTCTGGTTTGATGAGAGGCTACTTTTTGAGTTTTTTGAGTTGGTAGAATAAAAAGGAGTAAATTCTAAAAAAAAATTTTTTTTGAAAGAAGCAGCTTAACCTAGTGACTGGGTAGAGGGAGAAGGATGCCTTAGGAGGAGAAAAATGATACTGTTTACAGACATAAGAAAATCTAGAATCAGACATTGTTTTGGAGAAAAGATGATATATGGTTTTAGATGTGTTAGGTTTGAGTTCCCTATAGAACATTAGGGAATGTCCAGTAAGATATTCTGAACTGAATCAAGAGAAAGTTAGATTCTGGGATTGGAGTTTGGGATTTATCTACATAAGTGCTTGTTGAAACTTTAAGAATAGATGGACTTATATGAAAAGGTGCTCTAAATCACTATTGATCAGAGAAATGAAAATTAAAACAACTCTGAGATAACACTACATACCTCTCAGATTGGCTAAGATGATAGGAAAAGATAATGACGAATGTTGGAGAGGATGTGGGAAAACTGGACAATAATACATTGTTGGTAGAGTTGTTTGTTTTTTACATAGAAATGTATGCCACATGTTTAATATTGACATCAGCAATTGGATAGCTCAAAAGAAAGATTGGGACAGAGTTAAAGTAAAAGTAGTAATTATGTTATACAAACGAGATGCAGAGGAAGAATAGATCCAGAGGCATTAGAAGAGGGAGGAAGGCTGATAGTACTGAAAACCTACTTACATTGGGAATTAATTAAACACTACAAATATACCATGAAGGATAGAGTGCCCTTCAAAAATCTATAAAGAATAAAGGGGAGGGATGGAAGGAGGAGGAAGCAAAAAGTAGAGGAAGAAGACAAAGGAGGGATCCTTGGGTGTGAGGAAGTTAAGTAATAATAACAAGGCAAGTTAAGGAGCAGAATTAAAGCAAAGAGTCAGCAGGGATAGGAAAGAGGTGTTTATGTATATATGTATGTATGTATGTATGTGTGCACATATACATATCTATATATGTATATATAAATATATAACTATAGTCTACTTGGAGGAAGTGAGAGTATGAAAGGGGAAAAAAAGAATGAAGTAAAAAAAAGTGCACAGAAGAAAACAAAAGAACAAGCTATAAGAAAGTAAAGAATATAATTTATTATGAATATAATTTCCTCTACTATTATATATCCTTTCTTGAACTGATAACTTATTGTTATATATTTTAAATCCTCCCTAATGTTCTGCTGGGCACATGACAATGTATTTTGTCTTATTTTGTTTTGTGTTTTCCTTTTTTTAATTCTGTTTTTTCCCCCAATTAAATAAATTTAAAAGGAGGGGTCAACTAGATGACCTAGTGAATAGAGCACTGGCCCTGGAGTCAGGAGGAGGACTTGAGTTCAAATGTGACCTCAGATATTTAATACTTACTAGCTATGTGACCTTGGCCAAGTCACTTAACCCCAATTGTCTGCCCCCTCCCAAAAAAAGAAAGAAATAGAGGGAACAGATGATGGGCTGCTGCTTTAAAAAGTTTGGTGGTTAAAGGAAATGAAAAATAGAATAACAGTAGCTTGAGCATATAATGAGGTCTAGGAAAAGGCCTTTTACATTTAGTCTATCAGATGTTTTTGTTTGTTTAAAAAAACCAAGACCAAAACATATGCATAAATATATGGAAAGAACCAGTAAAGAGGACAGATTTTGAAGCTGTTTTTGAGGATTAAAAGAACAACAACATATAATTAAACCAATTGTGCTTATGTAGTGTTTGTCTTTTTCTTGGATTAAAAGCTCTTATGGATAGGATCTTGTGGTTTATCATCTTTGTCACCAAGCATTTAAGTACATTGCATTTATGCTTCCCTGAAAATATTGAGTAAATGAATTATTTTATGAAATTGAGTAACTGGAGTATGTTTAAACTTTCTGGAAATTGACCCTGAGATAACACTCAGTGGTGGTGGGCACATCATGTGCATATCATTCCACCCTATTTGAAGAGTGCTAATGTAAGGTATTTCTGGTGGGTTCCCTGTGAAACTAGAAGTATAAAGTTGGTTGTTAATGTTGTTGTTTTAATAAGATATATGTTTAGAATTGGAAGGACATCTAAGAGACCAAAGCCCCTCATTTTACAGATAAGGAAATCAAGAGACAGAAAAGTTAAATGATTTGTCCAGCTATTAACAGTATGAGATGGGATTTAAACCTGGTTCTTCTTGACTCCAAATCCAGCGCCCTCTAGTATTTATTTTTGTTTCAAGCATTTCAAGAAATAGTCTGTTACCTCCTTTAGGACAAGAATGCAAAATCATTTATTTTAACAGGGAAGGAAACATTTATCAGGGTCAACTGACTGAAAAAGGGAAGTAAATGCGGTACTTATCACTTTAGAGAGCTAGATATGTCCATTTCTTCAAAAGTTAATCTTTTACAAATTTTTCTTTAAAATACAGTAGATATGGGAAATTGATAGGAAGGATAAGAAGCAGTAAACCCTCTCCATTAGAAAAGAAGGAAAAAAAGGAACAATACAATGATAGGACAATTTAAAAAACTCATGGTGGAAAATGCTTCCCAAAGAAAGAACTATGGACTCTGAATGCAGGTAGAAACACTTGGTTGTTTTTTTATTTCTCATTGTTTTTCCCTTTTGTCCTGATTCTTCTTTCATAATATAATTAATGTAGAAATATGATTAACATAATTGTACATGTACAGTCCATATCAGATTGCTGGCTGTCTTGGGTATAGAAGAAAGAAAAAGTGGAAATCTCAAAGTCTTATAAAAGTGAATGTTGAAATCATATTTACTTATAACTGGAAAAAATAAAGTACTATTGGGAGGGAGGAGGTAAGAAACAAATCATCTGGTGAGTCCTATCTAAAGCAGAAATTCCTTTCATAAGACTTAAGAATGAATCTTGGCTATGCTACTTACTACCTGTATGACCATGAACAATTCTGTTAAACTCTGTGCTCTAATTTCTTTATCTCTAAAATGATGGATTGGATTAGGTGACTTCTAAGGCCCCTTTGGATCCTAAATCTCCTAAATTTGGGTGATATCATGATCTTAAATAGAGAGATAGGAGACTGAAAGAACTTGAAGTGGGTTATCTTCAGGACAGTGGTGTCAAAGTCAAATAGAAAGAGGGGTCATTAATTCATACATAAGGATCCCTGAGGACCTGTAACCATTTAGGGATGATATTTTTATTTATTTTGTTAAACATTTCCCAGTTACATTTTAATCTCATGTATACAGCTCAGGAGGAATGTCTGGACACTGCATTCACAAGTGATTCTTCAGGTTCCTGCTTATATTTAAACCTACTTGCAGGTTAGATATGAATGCTCTAGCAACTTTTTTAAAAAAAGAAAATCAGTAGTTAAACATCTTGATTATCCTTTTCAGAGGTGGAGACTTCAAGGAATTATTTAGCTAATGGCTATCTTTGATTTTTAATCAGACATCTAAATATTGATAGGTTAAATAACTAATTTGATTTTGTCTTTCCAAGTTACTTTTACACAGATTAAAAGCCTAATGAAAATTTAAATTTTCCACTAGGCATCTACCTTTTCTGGTCCCTACAGATAGCTTACTTAGATTAGTGTTTACTTTAGAAAGTCCATCAAAGCTGAGTTATAATGAATTTTTAGAGTGATTCTTGAACCTTTTTGCATACAAAACAAATTGCTTTTAAAAGACACATATTCTTATTTTTGAGAGTCCATGTTTTCTACTGTGGTATTCCAAGGCCTTGTTTTCACCTTATATTGTGAACTACAATGATGAATAGGAATATTAACTTCTATGGATTATTTACCTCTTAAATCCATAGCATCTTAAAGATAGCTTTACAAATAAGGATCTGGGAGTCAGATAGAGATTATACTGTCTATTATCTGAACTGTTACTTAATATTGTTACTCTCTTATATTTCTAGTTACAAGAAAACACATGAAACTCTGAGCCATGCAGGGCAGAAGGCAACTGCAGCTTTCAGCAACGTGGGCACAGCCATCAGCAAGAAGTTTGGAGACATGAGGTACTTCTAGATTGAGCTTTGGGTTTGGCTTGGAAAAAGTAGGGAGTTATTCACTTCACTGTTAGCTGGTCTTCCTTCCCTTGCTATGTAATGTCTGATAGTAGCCACTGTGAGTAAGTGAGAAGTGTTTATCCCTTAACTGTCTTGATTTAGATAAAGGATAATGAGTCCATGGCAGAGGAGTTTTTCCCATACTGCAAGTCCCTGGTGGAAATCTGAGACATTCTAGACATTTGTAATCACTACTATTGAGAGCAAAATAAGAGGAATTTCCTTTTCAGACCCCACTTAGGAAAGGCTTAATTACTATAATCTTAACATAGAAAACAAAATGTGTGAAATGAAATCTACCTGGAAAGCTGCATTTTAACTGCTAAATCCTATCACATCTGGGCAGAGTTGCTCATTCATGCTGCAATATCTCTTGATTCTTGATAGTAGAAAATAGTCCCAGCAAAGTAAGTCCCTTTATCCTTTGATTTCTCAGTAAAGGTGTTTCTTTTATTGTATAAATACTGTTGAAAAGTTTTTCAATGAAAGAATTATACAGGTATGTGTATTTGTATGTTTACATGTGTATATAAAAATATATACATACTCAAATGTATATATGGATATATGTATATTTGAACATTTACATAATGCTTTATACTGCAATATTAAACTTTTTTTTATCATATTCTGCTGCTCAGTAAAGAGACAGCATAGCATAATGGATGAAGTTTTGGACTTGGAGTCTGGAAAACTTAAGTTCAAATCCTCTTTCAGATATTTCCAGCTGAGTGATCATAGATAAGTCACTTGCCTGAGCTTAGAAGGGGGTCTCAGGCCACCTACCTTCCTCCTCTCCAATCACACAGATGATGAAACAATCAGTCGATCAGCAAGCACTTATTAAACACTTCTTTTGTCCTAAACTGCGCAGGCCCTGCTCTTAAGAGCTTCCCTTCTACTTGATGAGACAATATGAAAGTATACATATCTGTCTGTATGTGTCTCTTTTGTATGTGTTTCTCTCCACACATATTTATGTATATATGTATAAATAGCAAAGTGATAACTAAGTATCTATAAGACAGACATCATCTGAAGAAATTTAGCTCTGTCTAGGCTGTATCTATTTTTGATGTTTATTCTTGCAAAGTTAGAATATCTTATAGGAAATTAATTATATTTGAGATTTTGGGGGGATTCCTTTGGAGCCTATTCTTTCAAAAGGGTCCTATAAAATCACAATGTAAAGAACTCAATAAAGACTCTAATCCAATATCATTTTAGAGAATAAGAAAAATAAGCCCAGAGAGGTTGTAACTTGCCAGTTAGGATAGTGACAGTATTAAGATTTGAACCAAATTTTTACATCCCAATCCAGTGGAGTTTTTCCAGTGATGTTATTAAGTATTATCGCATGCTCAGGACATTGAATTTTATTTTTTAATCAATTTAAAAAAAAAGAAGTAATTTTTGATGGATTTTATAACCTGCAGAACTATTCTCATAGTTTTGTTACATGAGGGGGAAATATTTGTCTTAGAATCCAAACTTGTTTTCAACAAAAATAAATCAACTTCCACCTCCACAGTTTCTTAGTCACCCAACTTAAATATGTCAGTGGACAAACATCTTGAGTGCAGAATTTTATTTTCATCTTTTATTAATAAGATAATACCAATAAAATAGTTGGTGTTCCTCAGTGAAAGAGGGTGATAGAAATGGAAATTTTGGATTTTATCTTTTCTCAAATGTTATTATAAAGCTAGAAATAAAAGCAAGGCAAATATGGAAATAATTAATAAATATTTATTAAGTACCTACTTTATGCCAGTCATTGTGCTTAGTGCTGTGGAGGGGTGGAAGACTAAAGGCCATCTGCCATCAAATTGCTCACAATCTAATGAGGAAAACAAATAAATAAATATGTGAAAACAAACTATATTCAAGATAAAGAAGAAATAATTATAAGAGAGAAGGCACTAAAATTAAGAGAGTGAAGAGGAACTATGCTCTTTCTCTGATCACACACCTTCTATCTTCTGCTGTATGTGTCCTTAGAAGGATAATCTATTATTAGCTGAGTTTGTTAACATAGTTATAATTGACCTCCCAAAATGAGAAAAGTCATTTTCATATCACAACTAAGAGTTGGGATTACTTAAAAATTTTGTCCTAAGAATTTTTTTTTTATGCTTTAGGATCTTGGTATCAGATACCCACTAGTTTCCTTCTAATTCAATGATTTCTATATAAGATAGATCTGTCTTAGAATCCTTTTAAAAATTCTAGTTATTGAATCATTAAAAAGGGTTTTATTAATAAGGAGATATCATTTATACAGGGTGTTCTAAAAGTCCTTAATCTATTAAATGTTTAAAACTGCTCAGAGACTTTTGGAACACTTTGTACAATGTTAAGACATACAGACTCCAAGCAAAGAGCCCTTGCTTCTATTTCACAGACACCAAAGTTAATTTGTTTGTGGAAGTAAAATAGGAACAGTGTGCTTTGAATATATGGGAAGGCATGTGCCTGTTTATGCATATAGAACATTGTAGAGATTGGCTTCTATTATGTTTCCACCAATTATTCCCTAGATTTGAAGTGTATTTCTCAGGATTTTTCAATATTTCTTTAAATTATTACCTTCTATAAAAAATTCAAGCTCTCTCATTGTAAACAAAAAAGAAAACAGTAACTCAAGTAAATTAACAAAGCATGCTTTGATGCTCTAGGTTCACACTGTAGCGCATAACATCTAGGTGTAATTTTTAAAATTCACTGAGCAATTTTTCTAAAGTAACAGAATCTGACAATCCACTAAAATGAGGATAATTTTCTTTGTAAAAACTTGGTTGTTTTCAGGGAATGTTTAAATTCAAGGGAGAAAAGTCTACCTAATAAGATGCTTAGATATAATAAAAATTGTATATGTTTACACAGTCATTTAATTTAATAAACATCCCTAGATGAGAGAAAAAAATAAAGGAACTTCTGAACATTTTAGAGTATTTAAAAGGTGTGTTATGAAATGAAAGTGAACATAATTACTGAATTTTGTTCCAGATAGTTTTAAAAATACCTTTTGAGCAGATTTGATGTATATGTGTGTATATTTATGTATGTATGTATATATGTGTATATATATATTTATATAAAATATGTATATCCAAAAAAGTTCACAAATTCCTTTATTTTTGTGCATTCCAGATTTTTGAAAATCCAAATTAGGCTTTTTAAAAATTAGGTTTTTAAAAAATTCTATTTCCTTTTCCTGGATTTTCCTTATGTGAATCTTTCAATAGCACGATGAGTTGATAGGAATGTAGGGCATGATTCTCTTTTCATGGGGTTTTTGGCTTGAGCATAGTAAATCAATCACTTTTTTTCATAGTGCTTTTCATGGTGCTTTTATGGTTTTTAAAGTGTGTTCCTCACAAATATTTTACAAGATGTTAAGTATTACAAGTTTTATCATTCCCCTTTTATAGATGAGAAAACAGGCCCAAAGCAACAAACACAAGATTTGAAATGTAATTTTTGAACCTAGCTGACTTAATCCAGTGTTCTTTCTACTGTGTCATGTAGAATATTTATCAATATTGATCAACAATCTCTCCTTTACTATTAATTAGGCCATGAAAATTTTGATATATAAATAGAAATGGTGCTCATAGTTTGAGTTTTTTAGTTGCATTTGATTTTTTTTTCCTACTTGTTTAGTAAAAATCTGGCCTGTGGATTATTTCCTCGACTTGTTGATCAAGGTGACTTAATCTTTTCTCTTTGGGATTTGGAATTCCACAGTTCACGGTTATCATTTTGATACTAAAATTTATTCTACTTCCCTTCTTCTAATTCATTATTTGTAAGACCTGAAAAGCCTCTTAATTCCTCAGCTGATTCCTTTCTTCATCAGTAAAATGGGAATGATACCTGTCCTACGTCCCTGAAATAGTTGTTTTAAAGATAAAATGAGACAAGTGAAATTTTTTTTAATGTGTTGTATAAATGGAAGGAATTAGAAATATTTTAATTTATAACATTAGAAACTAAATTCCCTCTGGAGTTTAGTTCTTACAGCATTGATTTAGATTATAATTTGGCTGAGATAATATGTTGAATTTTGTCATACTTTTTGCAGTAGATTTATGCAGTAGATTCTTTATATCAGTGGCAACAAAGAAAAATATTTTTTAACCGAAATCCAAGTCATAGTAAAGGTTAATTGGAGTACCTTTGCTTTCCCATGTCATGTATCAGTTAAATAATTAAAAGCAAACAAAAATAATGAAATTAAAAGGTTTGAGTTAACTCTTCTCTTTGACTCTACAATGGTGGATAAAGACAAGATAAGTACAAAGTGGACAAAAATTTGATTGTTGGAAGAAGCAAGAATTCTGTATCCTATAACTATACCTCTTCAGTAATCAAAATTAATTCTGTGACATGAAACTCAAAACTCCAAGCATCATGATAAGTGAAGAATATTTAAGAAAAACGTAATCACTTTTCTTTGTTGCTTATAGGATTGTAAAAGTAAACAGAATGATTTCTCTATATACTGTTTCTAAATATGCTAACTCTTAACTATTGCTGTTCTCATTTTGCTTCTCCTGCTACAGATCCCATTCTATTGGGTAAGCTTTATTGTTGGTTCCTTACTCTTGTTATGCTGGTCTTTGCTTTACTCCTCAGAGTAAATTGTATATTCTCTTTTCCTTTTACACCCCAAGCCAACGTAAAAGCTTGTTTTATTTGTTAAAAAGTGTTTAGATTTTCATATCACCACATGAATAGGAAGAAAGCTGAAGGGTGTTATACACACTGAGGTTTATTGAGCAAAATATGTTTTTTTCTGAATAATTCAGATTAACATTCCTTCATTTTTTAGTCTGGGAAGTAATTCTTTTAGGAATATATCTTTTTCCTTCATAGCATCTTCCCACATACATAAAGGACCTGGTTTTATGTGCAGTTAAGATAGAAAAAGACATCCGTAAAAGTTGCAAAATCAGTTTGCTGTATTGTATAGTTTGTTATGTAGCTGCTAATATGAAAATTAAAATTTAAGATATATATTATTTTTCTTCCTTTTCCTAAACCGAAGCATGCCTCTTGCCTGGCTCTCAGTGATTTTTTTGTAAACATTTTCCTATCTCAGTTCTTTTTTTTCCATCCTGTCATGATATGATTTACTTGTAATTTGAAGGCTAACCATTTCATGGCTTTTCTTATCCTGTACCTGTTTTCTTTTGTAAAACAAACTTTCCTGAAGATCTTCTCTAATTGCATCTTCACATAATTTATGAGAAAATGTTTTTGCCAACACTTTGTAATATTATATATATATATATATGTATATGTATACATATATATATATATATATCCCCCTAAAGTAAACAGTAAACAGTATCCCCAGGCTTAATTAAGGTTTTTCTTTATGCCTTCCAATAAAGAGCTGCATTACTGATTCCACTGACTGACATTGTAGGGAAAAGTTAACAAGGTGCACAAGAATCTTAGGAAAGCTGAAAGCAGAAGTAGTGGGAATATGCTAGTATAGGTAACTGTGCTATTCCCATAGGAAATAACAGGTAACTTGGTCAAAGAATAAGATGTTTTCAAAAAACACATTTTGGCCTGAGTTTATCTCAACAGAATGGGACAAGACTCCTTAAAATAAAAGTAATTAGGAAAGTTTGAACCAAGTATGTGTAAAGAAGGATAAATGGTGCTTGTTCCATATATAATGGTGAGAATATACCTTCATGAAATGAGAGATTTAATTTCATCATTAAATCTAAGTAGAAATCTAGACTTTGCTTTACCCACTTAGCAAATTACTTAGAAGATTGTTGTAAGGGCAGAAAACTTCTCTTATCCATCCATCCTATTGTCCAAGTTCCCTGGCTAACTAGGATTTTATAATACATCATTTGATGACTTATTCTTGCTCTGTAAGTCTGGGAAAGCTCTAAATTTAGTTCCTTTTTATTTCCCATTAAGAATATTTCTTCATTCCCCCTTTACATTCATAGTTCAGGTTTATATTTACAAGAAATAGAATGATAATAGGAAAAGATATTGAGACTCACAAATGCTAACCCACTGTTCAGGTAAATGAATTGGCTATATAAAAATAACTAAGTTTACATGTTTACTGAGGTAGTTCAGGGATTTGAATTCCTCCCAAGAAACCACTGCTTTAGCTTTTTGGCTGAAGAAAAATGTTATTCATCATTTGACCAGTTTTATAGTCACAGATGGAGAAAAGAAGATGTTCTTACCCTGTGAAGTTTTTAAAGTGACAATCACTCCCATTCAGACTCTGGAAACTTCAAGGATTCTGTAAACTTCCATTTATTTGCCATGTGAGTCAAGCTGTCTTTTTAATGCTTCATGGCTTTCTCTGTACCCACAAGTCTGGTTCCCCCAACCATACAGCCCAGTCTGTCTTTAAAGCACTGCATTCAACACAACATATTATAATTTCCCCTCACAATTTTAGGTCTACTCACTTCCTTTCAACTTTGTGTTTCCAGGGTAGAATAGACAGATCACAAACACTAGCAAAATGAAGTTTCTGGCATCCAGTTTCTAATTTCCAAAGAAAAATGATACCTCAACAGACACAGCCTTCTTTTGGAATAGCTGTGTGTTTGTAGTGATAGTGTTTGTATGTCTCTTTGCATTTTGAAATCTTATCTTATAGTTGGTACAAGCCTGATGTAACCAAAAGGAAGGCATAGTGACCAACAGGACAATTTTCAATTTCTTTTCATGGGAACATCATAATAATTTTAATTTAATAACAGCATTTATAAAGCTCTTTAGGATTTGCTAAGTACTTTACATTTATTGCCATTAGATCCTCAGAACTATTCTTAGGCTAGTATTATCTCCATTTTACAGATGAAGAAATGGAAATTGAGAGATACAGGGTAATAGCTAATAAATGTCTGAAGCCAGATTTGTACTCAGATCTTCCAGCCTACAAATCCTACATTCTGCTTTGCTGCTAAAATAAATGTTTCAGTGTTGGCTTATACTCTGGGCTCAGTGGATATGTGCTCAAAGCACCCATACAGTTAGTGGAAGCTAAAGTAGCTAGTCTGAATTTAAGGTTGGAGAATTTTCCTTTGTATGGCCCCAGTGTCCAGAAATATGGGGAAATTGGGCAGCTTCTTCATCCCCATTCTGGAACCTAAATCTCTTAAATGTGAGTTCTCAGGAAGAGACTGGTGGGGCTGAGTCACAACTATGTGGAAAATAAAAAAAGGAATACAGATGGGAATCTGTATCTTCCCACCCTTTTCCTTCACAAAATGCTTCTGGTAATTTTCCCAGAACCAGGTGCTTTGAACTAGTCCACTAGGAAAGGAGACAGTCAAGGGGCCTCTGAGGATCTTAAATTTGCTGCTGCTGTAGCTATCTTCAGTGGTATCTTGTTAAAAGGCAGCTAAGAGTACCTCTAACCCCTCATGCATATTAGTAATTGCCTTTTGATATTTTGTTAGATGGTTTTCAATATTGTGATAACACAAGGTTGGACTCTCATAGGGAAAGAGCCAGCCATTTGCCAGTGAACAAATCTATCAGCAAGCATTTATTAAGTGCTTATTTTTTTGCCAGAAACTTTGCAAAGCATTAGAAATCACAGAAAAGGAAATATATGGTCTGTGCCTTCAAGGATCTTATCTTCTACTGGGAAAGAAGATAATGTGTAGATAACTAGTTGGAGGTAGCTGTATTTTTAATATGTTTTTTTTTTACCCTGTAATTGTGAAACATGCAAACACTGCTTTTGCCTCTTTTTATTTCTTTTCCTTCTTTTCTTTCTCCCAAGGAGTACATTATCCTGGTTTTGAACCCAGTGAGACCAAAGAAGTGAAGGAACTGGTTTATTTTTCTATCCCTCTATTTCCTAAAATCTCCACCTTTCAGGAAAAACACAAGGTTGGACTGGAGAGGTTGGATTTGGCAAGTAGACCTGTCTGGAAGGAGTGAGATCTGCAGCTATCTACAATAGTCTGGATATCTTAACTAGTCTGTTCAGGAATAAAATATAATGCAGCTGTCCATTATTCTCTATTCATTTTTGCCATCTTTAGAAATGGATTCAGATACCCATAGGGCTTAATAAAAACAGTGTCCCGATGGTGGGTTGGCATGGTTGGCATTGCATGTTTGTGAAAATGAAAAACCGAAATAAATGGTAGAGGGCATTCTGTACTTACTGTGATGTTTTCTTTTTCTCCTCATCTGCTTTCTCACTGAAGTTACTCTATTCGCCATTCCATAAGTATGCCTGCTATGAGGTAATGTCTTAAGATATTTTTATATATCACTGTAAATGTATATAGAGTTACTATTTGGTTGGTATTTATTTTGTTTCTTTTTTGTGTGTGAAAGCAAAATAATAATAATAATAATAATAATATGTTTTTCTCATCTTGTTTCCAATATTCTTAAGCAGCTAATGGAAAGTGGGTTAAAATACCAACCAACATAAATTTATTAAGCACTTATATTGATTATGTTGGGATATTGTTATTGCCTTTAAGGAACTTAAGTTCTACAGACTATAGTGGAGAAATATAATGCAAAGTAAGGGCAAGGAAGAAAATCCAAAATAGTTTTAGAAAGATTTGGTAGGAAAGAGAAGCTTTTTAACCGAGGGAAAATGGGGAATTCAATTGGTGAAATCAAATGAAAAGAAGTATTTTATTAAACAATTTCCTTCATGTTCTTCAACTTGTACAAAAAGGTAAGTTAATTAGAAGTTTTTCTCTGTTGTGATTTCTGATGTAAACTCACATAACTTGAGGCTATACAGTTTAATTCATTGTTTGAGGGGGATACAATAGGAACATTTGGTTTGTTAATTTGGTGATGGACTGAACGTAGATTCAAGTTTGCCATCACCTATCCTGTTCCATAATTAGGGCTCAAGCCCCCTTTTTTTGGTATTTGGGTAGCCAACAAATAAGAGTGATTTCTGCAATAGTAAAATTAATTAGAAAACTATTTTCTTCTTAATTTCCCCTTTAGTTACAAGCAGTAAGTCCCCTGCTTTTTTATACTAAATTACATGGGGAAAATTTTATTAATTGGCATACTAAAGTTCTGCCCCCAAACCCTCAGTTTTGTAGATTGTTCCTTCCACCGTAGCTTTTCCAGCTGTAGAACAGGGAATGTAAAATAGCATCCCAACCATTTATAATATTCATTGTATAATTTTCAAAGTTTATTTTTAGCAGTTAAAAAGAAAAAAAGGCAAAAATGTTTAGTTTGGAAATAAAATTTGTTTTTATCTCTTTACCATAGATAGGTTACTAAACCAAATTATTGTATATATTATATGACCAAATGGCAAAGCCTCTTCTGAACTATCTAACTACAAAAGGAAAGTGACATGTATATTAATGTGGAGAAAACAACAATAATAATAGCTAGTGTTTATATAACTCTAAGGTTTACAAAACACCTCACCAATGTTATCCCATTTGATTTTCACAACAACCCTGTGAGATAGGTGTTGGTATTAATCACCATTTTACAGAACTGAGTCTGGGAGAGGTTAAGCGATTTGCCCAGCTAGGTATCACAGAGCTAGTTAAGGGAGCATTCAGATTCAGATCTTCCTAACTCCAGGTCCAGGTATCCCTTGTCCAGTTACCTCAGAGCAATTAATATGAGCTGCATGCATTCTGGTTAGTGAAAGAAGAGATTGATTTCTTGGGATCTGAATTTAGGGGAGTTGGTGACACTAATTTGTATGGTACACTGAGGGCTACCCTGGGTATTTGGAGGATCTGACCTCAAATCCTGTCTCTAACACTCTCTCCTTGAGAAGTGAAAGTTTCTTAACTTCCCAATGCCCTGGGCAGTTAAATTCTCTAAATATTTTTCCCCAAGTAAGTAGAGGGAGTTTCTACACTGGGAGTTCCCTGTACTAATGAAATATAAGCCTAGACAAAATCAAATTAAAAAAAAAAATTCACAACCTATCATTTGACAATTAGTATATTTCATCTTGCAGGGGTCCTCAAACTTTTTAAATAAGGGGGCAGCTCACTGTCCCTCAGACTGTTGGAGGGCCAGTCTATAGTAAAAACAAAAACTTTGTTTTGTGGGCCTTTAAATAAAGAAACTTCATAGCCCTGGATGAGGGGGATAAATGTCAACTGCCGCATCTAGCCCGCGGGCTGTAGTTTGAGGACCCCTGAATTAGAGCATGCCTTTCTAGAAACAGTAGAAACTGATTTCACAGGCAGGGTTGCCTAACTGCTTTAGGTATTAGAAAAGGGAACTTTAGTGATCCTTCTCTCCCCCCTCCCCGTAATATTCTTCCCTTTTCAGTAAAGGATGAATATCCTATTTTTTTAACTGAGAAAATTCAAATGAGGCTATTTTCAATTTTTTATTCTTTCTGCAGCCTGTCCAAAAAGATGATGTTGTGACAGAAGTTTGAAATTACATATTTGAGACTGTTGGCCATTTGACTTCTAGGAAGCCATGGTGATGGAATGGTCACCATCATAAATATTGCAAATGGCATTTAATTATTCTATAGTTAAGTGCCTCACTGGCTTGATTAGTTTTTTTTTGTTGTTGTTGTTTTGTTTTTTTTTTTTGAAAATGCTCATCTAGTCTCTGGATCTCTGTAGTGTGCTTGGGATTTGCAGTGGCACAAGGTACCTTTAAAAACACAGCTGGTGCTGAATGGGAAATTGACAAGTGGTTTCTCCTCTGTACCTCGGCTTTGACTAATAAAAGCATCAAATCACACAGCACGGTTGCTAGGACGACTAGATCTGTAGAGCTTACTTCTCTCTCTCTTTTATTATGTTTTAGGAATTCTCCTACTTTCAAATCATTTGAGGAGAGGGTTGAGACAACTGTCACAAGCCTTAAGGTACAGATTAAGTGCTGAATCATGTGCATGAGCTCAGTCATTGGTGCCATGTGTGCCAAAGCAGGCAGGCAGGTACCTCACACTATCCCAGCCAGGATACTGGGCAGCATATGAGGGCATGGCTACCGCAACCCAGACCCTGTTTCTTGAATGTACAGGTATTGAAGTATTGGTCTAGGTGAGACACTTGAGTGCCAAACTGTTCTTTTTAGTGGAGTTATTGTTTTCACTCTTGTTTCACCTCTTACTCTTAGGTGTCCAGGAGGTTTCATACAGAGAGTGAATGCTTAAATACAGGAGGATAAAAGATATAGAAACCTAGAGTTTTGGAAAATGGAGGAGACATCTCAAAGCTCTTTTTCTAGTGGAGTGGCAAATGGAAATTGATTAGCTTGTTGCTGCTGTTCCATCAGGTGTTCCCAGTTACTTTCTCCCTATATTGATCAAGTTATGGACAAGCTGATAAAAGACCATAACTAGTTCAGAATACATTCTTTTGTAATGTTGACTAAATTCAGTCCAGGGATTCAAGTGAAATGTTTGGAATGTATGAATATAGATGTGTTGCCCCATTTTGCAGAAGAAAAAAAAAGGAAGAGAACTCTTTAGAAAAATGTGTATGCAAACTCTTTTTAAGATGAAATAAATTCAATACATAAATATAGGTGTATGTCTTATGTATCTTATTATATTATCTTTTTTGGGCTTGGCTTTCATTAAGCCTTCCTATGAAGTATCTTCTCTTAGATACTAAAATAAGTTTATACGCATGAGAAAAAAAAAGATAAATTTCAATAGGTGATGTAGTTATTTACTAATAATTATCTGTATTCCTTGAAAAGCCTTACATATTCCCCAGGCTGGGCACTCTTGCATTATAAAATGCTTTCTTTACAACACTCCCAGTTTTATCCTCATTTTATAAATTCAGTTTAGAAGTTAAGTGACTTACCCACAATGAAAAGTAAGAGTTGGCACTCAAATCAAGATCTTTCAACTAAAAAACCAGTGTTTTTTCCACTCTGCCACCATGTGTGCCATGTAATTACTTAAATTTTTCAAAAAAAAAGGAATCAGGTAATTTTTTAAGGCTGAAAACAACAGAAGAGTTATAAATGTGTAACAGAAGTGATTTCTACACTAGGAGTTCCCTGAGGAATTTCAAGTCCAGACATACACACTCCTGTCCCTACCTACCCAAGACCATTTATGTAATTATTTTACTTATTATTACAGTATAAGTTCCTGTAAAGAAAATTTTTTTTGATTCTGATCATTCATCTTCTTTGTATTTAAAAGCTTTCATTTGAGAGATTAGTAACATAGGATTATAATTTTCCTGATACTTTTCCTTCTATGGAATTATTATTATTTGAAAGGCCTTTTTCCATTGGTCCATTTTGTATTTTTTTACTCAATGAGTATATAAAGTCCAAAAATGAAATCAACATATTAGGTTTTAATTCTTTTCATCAGCAAAATCATTGGTACTCTGCTAAATTTTCCTTCTCTAGTCATCATTCTCATCATCACCACAATGAGCCACCTAACCAGATATTTTAGGCTATCTAGAACATTGCCTGGGCCTTCTGTGGAGAGACCTTACTTAGATTAAGAGATGTGTTTTCTTTCAATATTGATTTCTTTTCATAGTCTTCTATTACTACAGTAGTGATTTCAGTTTCTCACTGAGCCATAGGTTGAAGGAACCCAGAAAATCAATTTATCAGACATTTGATCAATACCCAAGTCCCAAGCAAATGGGTTTCATATACTGGTAGTAAAATTCTGATACAGGAGAAGTTGTAATGTTTAGGTTTCTGTTAGAAGAAGGGAATATGACAAGAAGCAAAAGAAGAATAAAGAATGGTCTGTTTTCATTTACTATTGGGAAATGCTGGTAAGCCCATACACTCTTAAGTTTTTGAGCACCATTTATAGCATCTCTGTTTCTTATGCTCTTAGAGATAAATAAATTCTCACTGCTATTTACAGAAGTAATCTTGAAGGTTTATTGCTCATTTTCTGCTTTCAGGTAGACTTATAACTTAATTCATTCTACTGGGATCTGTCTTATAATAAGAAAATTTTGTGGAAAGTAAATTCTATAACTGCCCTATCTTCTTAGTAGCTAATTCATAAGCCTCATATCTAACATTGTCTTCTTGTTCCTTTTTCTTCTGTTGATGTAATCAAAAAATAGCTGATCATTCTCTAATAATAACTTCATATATTTGATTACAAAGTCATTCTCTTTCCTTCCTTCCCCCTGAATAAATAATCATAATTCTTCTAGCCTTTATTCGTGTACCTATTTTCCATTGTTAATCATCTTTATTTCTCTAAACCTCCAAAAATGCCACATCCTTCTTACAAAATTGTGCAAGATTAAATTGTGAGTTAATCCACTGATGCTATGGTATATTCTTATTCACGCATTTTTATATGATATTCTTTTTAAAACATCCACCATACTACAAACATTTGGCTTCTGTTGTGCTATGAGGCCTACTTCTGCATCCTTTCTTAGTCATTTATTATGTGGCATTTGCATGGTCACTTTACTCTCTTCAAGTTGGTCATCTTTCCTCTCTTCAAGTTGATTGTTGTGTTTTGAAACAATTCTCTTAATTCATTCAAGATCATTTTAAATTCAGTGCCCATCCCTGCAAATTACCATTTTATCCTACTCCAGCTGGATGTCAAATATAAACTTAATGAGATGGCTTTTATTTCATCTTTCAGGTCACTAGGAAAATGTTGACACAGACCAATTCTTATGAAACTGTATTCATTATGTTGTTCCAGGTTGACAGAGAATTGCCTACTGATAACTATAGTTTTTGTAGCAGTTCTATACCCACCTAAAGAGAACCATTTTCCCTCATTTTATTGATGAATATGTCATGTAGACAGAAGTAATGAAGTATATCAAACAGGCAAGATTGAAATCTTATTAAAACAACCCAAAGTAAATCATTATATTCCCATGCTCTTATCAACCTTTTGGTCTTTCATAAAGGATTAGTTTGTCTTTCTTGGTAATACAAATGACATTTTATGCAAAGGGCATTAGTAAATATCAAGGCAAACTACTCTTAATTGCATAAAGTTACATTTTCTTATTCTTGTTCTAGTCATTTAGTCTACATCCCTGCACTCACATTGGATCTATGCCTGAATTACTCAAGTCCATCACAGCTCCAATATGAATCATCTTATAAGTAAATAAAGGAAAGGAATGAGCTTTGTAGAATTTCCTTTCCTTAAGGCCATTGGGACCAACTGCCTTATTTTGAACTCTTAACCTTTCTTTGTGCTGTCTTGGCTTAAGGGGAGAAGTGGAAGGAAAAGATACAGAGTTTAAATAATGATCAAAAAATAATTTATATGGTCATAATGTAATTTGTTGATTCATCCTGTGCAAGAAAATTAAATTGAAACTCAAGAATGGAAGCTAATAAGAAGAGAAAGGTGTTAATTGGGTGGGCAGTAAGGCTACTAGTCTCATGTATTTTCAGGAGAAAAAGAAGGAACAGTGAAAAACACCCAAGAAAAGGTAATCTTGTACTTCAGTAAGAAGACCATAGCAGAAAGGAGAAATAGGTCTATCTCACACTCCCCTGCCTCACATACCCATCTCATATAACATGGCAGGATAATTAATAAATTCAGAGCTAAGAGATAAGAATAATTTGGAGTTACTTCTGGTGATCACAGTTTGTTTTGGTTTAGGTGTTTTTATAAAGTTTTTTTTTTTGACAGAATCAGCCAGATATTGCCTTTTGAATAAACATGGACACAGCCAGAGTTATAAAAGGACTGGAAAAATATTTGGTAACAGGCAAATTCAGTAAACGCAGCTTTTTTCCAAGAAGTGTTTTCCCACATTTGCTAATGTGGTGATAGGAGTACCTCTTTTAAATGCTATTATGATTTGTGAATGTGTCAGCTCCTTTGAGACACACACTAAGTTTTAAGAGGGATTGGAAGTACTCATTACATATTAATTTTGTACTGTTCTAAATGGCAGCCTATTAGCTTGTAAGAAGATGCATTTATAAATTTAGTTTTTAACTGGAAAGGGCAGGATCTGGCCCATTTACAAATTTAAAAATTGATCATTAAGTGACCCAAAAAAACCCACATCCTTTTTAATCCTCTTTTAACTAGAAGTGATTTTTAAAAATTCTGTACTGTACTTGATACAAAGTGCCAAGGAAACTTGAGATTCATAAAGAACCTTAAGTCAAGAAGTTCTTAATACAGAACTCTTTTGTCATTTTAACATTTCTCGATTTCCCATTCCCAAAGAAATCCACTGATCTAGACTAATAATGTAGGGGGGAGAAAAACAAAATTGGCTATTTTCTTTTTGAGTAAATAGAGGGAAATATAGTTTTATGAGCCCTTTATCCCAACAATATGAAATTAATATAATAGTATCACTATCATATTTCTTGGAATAAATGAATGCCTTATAACTACTGTTACTATATACTTTTCTTTTATTACCTTCTAATGGAAGCTTATATGCTTTTCACTAAATTCCTTACCACCTTAATTTAAGACTGCAGAATAATCAAAATTTTTCAGTTTAGAAAAACCAAAAAATATTAAAACTTTCTTTTTTGCTTTCTGTCTTGGGGTTGGGGAAAGATGGTAGATTTATGTACCCCTTATAGGTAAGCAAACAGACAAAACAAATAAGTTGATTTTTGGAAAAGAATCTGGAAAGTAGAACACAAGATGGTAGAAGAGAGAAGGTCCTTTCTGCTACCTTGATCCCTTCCTGCTCCCATTCCCCCATACAACAACATAGATGTTGCTAGATCCCAAGTAAGGAAGGAAGCATATTGGTAATACAGAACAGTAACTGCTATCTACCTTGGTTTCCTCATCCTCTCCCTTTCTTTTTCAGACGAAAGTAGTAGGAGGCGCCCCCAGCGGAGGGAATTTTGAAGAAGTGCTCAGTTCTACAGCACATGCAAGTGCTCAGAGTGCTGCAGCATCCCCGAGGGTGCCTGAGAAAGAAGGGGAGCTTCGGTGCTAAGAGGCCTGGGGAGACCCTTTTCCAGCCTGAGGCTGCCCCTCTGCCCATATTCTATGCTCTGTCACTTTTTCCTAGCCAGATGTTCACATCTGCTGAAAGCTTCTCTACAGTGTACTTGTACTTTTGAAAAGAATTCCAACCTTATTTGTACTTAAAAATGAACTGTTTGTAGTCATTGTGGATGTAGGAACCATGCCCTGAATATGGTATTCAGAATTGTCTACATTTCTCTCATTAGCAGACATGCAACTGGCCATAACACCTCTGTCTGCCATTTCAAGTTCTAACCTCTTTGTCCTGTTGATTTGGCTGTCTCAGCTTGTATTGTCTTAAAACCCCATTGCACAACTCTTTTTTCTTTTTCAAGCACAGTGCAGTAAATAGGAATTGCTGTTTACATACCCATTTTCAACTATATATGAAATATACCAGATGTTTCTTCAGCCACTTGTGGCCTTCCTAGCCCTGGCACATATGGAAACTGTATTTGGTTAAGAGATTAGCAAAATGATTTTAAAAGTATAAGGCTTTTTTGATTTTTAAATTTTGTTTCAAGTATATAATTATCTTGGAAATTTCAAGTGTTTTTATTTCCACTTCCATTCTTGGCCATGATAAAAGATGTGTATTACTATGTACTATGACTTTAGCCACTCGGATGCTTTTATAGAATTGTACAATTCTGAAAACTTCTTACAATTTACTTATTCAGGTCAAAGGGCAACTGTCTCACTTCAAAACTGGCTATTATTTTCTTTTGAGTAAATAGAGGGAAGTATAGTTTTATGAGCCCTTTATCCCAACAATATGAAATTAATATAATAGTATCACTATCAGATTTCTTGGAATAAATGAATACCTTCTAACTATTGTTACTATATACTTTTCTTTTATTCTCTTCTAATGGAGGCTTATATGCTTTTCACTAAATTCCTTACCACCTTAATTTAAGACTGCAGAATAATCAAAATTTTTCAGTTTAGAAAAACCAAAAAATATTAAAAGTTAGAAATTAGTAGTTTTTTTTGCATTCATTGCTAATTAGATATGAGTAGATAATAATCTACAAAATAAAACCCATTAATGTTAACATGTAATAAAAATTAGGCTGTTTGGGGTATATACATCTCTGTGATTGTATTTTGCTATAAGGATTTAGCCCTAACCACAGGGTGTTTGATACATTGAGTACTCAAGGACAAGAGAAACATCCACATTTCCCCTATTTTGGTTTCTTTCAGCCTATTGGTTCCTAACTCCAAGCTTCTTAACTTTTAGTGCTTTCTACAAAAGGAGAGGAAAGTTCATGTTTTCATATAAAATCAGTAAAATGGTATTAATTTGGCTCTTTTACTAATTCAACCAGAACAGAGTTGGGATTTTTCTCTTTATTAATTTATCAGCAAGATTTCAGGATTACTTAATTTTTTAGGGGAATGAATTGTTTATAAGTACTCTAGCACATTAAATATTCCTAATTCTTTCAACATTAATTAAGCACCTTAGCTGTGCAAAGACACTATACTAATTGTTAAGGAATTAATAGTCTGTGAATGCTACTAATTAAACTATTTGTTCATTAAAGGGGATCTCTCCTTAGCTACACAACAGTTACTTTGAATCCCATTATTTCAGTTAATAAAGGACCATTGATTCTTAAACACTCTTCCCTTTAATTAGTGAGACTTTGCTATACTAAGCTGCAATGAATGGTTCTTTGGCTAGCCTTTTATCCCTCCAAATTGTATTGACATTTTGATAACAATTTAGCTTAAAAAAAATCAAACCAGTTGCTTGTCAGGTTGTCCATTTCATGTCCTTTACTACCTGATCTCTCAAGGCCTGCTTCCTTTTCTGAACCTCATCTGCATGTCTTCTAATAAGTTCTTCATTCTATATGTCTGAACATAGATTTTCTCAAAACATATATACATAAAATTGCCTTTTTCTCATGCTTACTTGTTAGAATGTTATACAAAAAATTAAGTTATCCTTTTGATAATATAAAAAGCTAAAAGTATATCTGGCCACAAATGTCACTTTTGTTAGAACTCAAAATTAAAATTCAATATTTTGTGTACAAAGTGATATTCTTCTACAGTTTCAGATTAGTAAATACAAAATTCAGAAACAGACACCTACCAGTTTTTAAAGACAATCTTTATTAGTCATAAAGTTGCATTTCAATTATATTTTATAGCATATACCCATCAAAATTAGGAGTTTTGCTAGGTTATACCAGCAAAGCTGTTGGCATTCAAATTCAATTGTGTATCTCCCTACAAATTTGGACCAGAATCATATGAAGTCTACACATTTTATTAAAGACATTCTGAAATATTGTGCTGTTCATTCACAACAGTTAAAACTGAAAGAGTGTTTGTGGCCTAAGATGCTTTTATATCTTTGTTTTTTGTTGTTTCAAAATTTTCTGTCAACTGAAAGTTTTCAAGTTCAATTGCACTAAAAGTAAATAAATGTGGCTAACTGTAAATCGCAGAAATACCTTCATCCATTTAGGAATTGGAGTCTGAGGATGATAAGGGTGAGAAATTGGTGTTGGAGGTCATGTGATTAATTTTATGTAAAATTATTTCTGCCAAACTTGTGTTCAAATAAAATTTCTAAACTTTTAATTAAAATGTCCATCAGAATTCTTAGTAATGATGTTTTCCCCTACTTAATTACTTAAGATTTCTAAGTTGTAAAATCTTTGCCACCAGATTTCTTACTAATCTTAAATTCAAATCATGATATTACTCACTCATAATTCATATTCACATAGTACTTTAAGATTTATGAAGCACTTAAAAGCACTTTCCTTACAACAACCCTTCTATGCTGCACATGAAAAGCAATGTCAACATCACTTTTGAACATGACTTACAAATGCGGTATAAGGAAACATTGGATTTGAAGTCAAAGGGTCTGGGTTCCAATCTCAACACTGTCTATATAATTTGAGGGGAAATTCTTCATTATCTCTCTCAGCTTTCTCGTTTTAAAATAAGAGATTAGATATTTTGAAAGAGGCCAGTCCCAGTTTTAATTTATAATTCTGTGTGTCAATATCATGAGTTTACATTTATATAGCCATTTTACAGTTAATAAATTACTTTTCTCTTTAATACAATCTTGGCCATAGAATTGACCACAAATTTAGGGTTGGAAGGGAGTACCTTAATTACTTAAGGTTATTTTTACCATTTCATTTTTATATATGAGAAAACAGGCCCAAAAAGATCAACTGACTTGTCCAATATGGTCCATGGGGCTCTTAAGTAGCAGAACTGGTTTTGGAAAGCAGTTGCCAATTAGAAAACTAAGGCTTAGGAGAAGCCAAATCAGCTAGTGTTTATTAATCATCTACTGTTTGCTGGCAACAGTGCTAACAACATATAAAAGTTTTAAAAAAAAAAAAAAACCTTAACCCATATTCTCGTGGAGCTTTTATTCTATTGGAAGAGAAAGCATGTAGAAAGGGAAATGACTAGCAATTGGGGATGGACACAGAATCAGAGAAGACTTTGTGTAGAAAGTGATTATTTAAACCACCTAGTAAAAGGGGATTTACAAAACAAAATCGCATATCTCATTTCCTACTTCCGTAACTAACTCATTTTACCATGTGTTTTTCATTACCAGGCTGTTAGGTGGGCAAGCTATATAAGCTGTAAATACTAAGCATGAAGATTTTCAATAGCACAGGCTTTGAGAATTAGGTAACATTTCTAGTCATAAATTGTAGCCTATGAAGTAAGGACATAAAGGGAAGATTAAGAATAATGCTACTTATTTCACATTGGCTTTAGCCCAAATGAAACTGTTTGCATTATAAGCATACTCTGTATTGAGATAATGTGTATTAAAATAAAAAAAAGGCCCTTTTCAAGAAACTTAAGTAACATTCTGTATTTGGGGGAGGCAGAATGCTGGAATTGATAGTATACAATTAAGGATAATGAGGGCTCTCAGTTTTAAGGATTAATCAAATCACTGGACAAAGTATTTCACTTTTCTGACTTCAGGTTCATTTTCCAAAGGGTTGGAGGTTGATCAGGTGATCCCCTAGATCATCTTCTACATCAATATTATATAATTCTATATTATAGGGTTGTTTGTTGTGGGGACAAAATAGATATGCTAAATGCTTTACAAGCCTTTTTTAAAAAAATATAAAATATTAGCCATTATTTCCCTTTAGACAACAATTTTAACTATTACTATTAAGCTTCATTGTTGTATCAAATATTTTATATGGCGATCCCTAATTTATTTATAGCCACAATCTCAAATAGGTTTAGGGTAAGCTTTAAAGGAAGCAAATTGATTTCTTAACCAAGATTACAGAACAATTAAGGAGATATGGGGAAAAACACAAATGCCTGAGATGACTTGTTTTATATGACTGGAGCTTTAGAGCTAGAAGGGCTCCTAGAATCTACTGAACCCAACCTCTTCATTTTACAGATAAGTAAACTGCCAAAGATAGAGGTTAAAAAATTAATCCACAGTCATCATCACTAGTGTTAGGATTTGAACTGTAATCTTCCTGACTGCAAGTCCAGTGTTGTATTCACTGTGTTACCTTACATTAGAATGTAGTCTGTTAATCCATAACACTATACAGTTTCACAAAACTTCAGAAGGAAAGAAATGTTAATAATTAACTGGTCAGGACCACAAGCTAGGTTCCAAGGCAATAAGACAGAGCTGTTATATTGACTTGATCAGAAGATAGTTTATGTGCATGTGGCCAGACAGGAAGAAAAAAGAAGTGGTGACAAGGAACAGATGGAGCTTTGTTTCCTCATTAAATAGTATCTCCAATAATAATCAACTTGTTTCTTTCTGATTTGATGCACAGCAACCATACCTATACAATACTTAAAAAAGGTAACTTTCTTTATTAGCAGCTTGCATGTTTATGGAGACTATCACTTTTAAAAGTTCTGTATCTTTTGGCCAGTTGGCCAAATTTAAATAGAATGGAACACCTAAATATCACTGTTTCAAGTAATACTGTTGATTTGTTCTGCAGAAGCAAACTGAACCTTCATCACCAGCAAAGGGATTTAAGGGTAAGCAGATCTACCTCATTCAGGCCAATATTTTGAGAAAGAGTTTGAATTTGGGTAACTTTTGATAGGAGAAGTTGAAAAGATTAGAGAGCCACTTTTCCCTATGAGATGCCCAATGATCATAGTAATATTCAGTTCTACCCTTCTGCTTAGCTGATAAAAGTTGTAAAACCAAAAGGTCTATTTGAATTGAAAAAAAGGAAAAATTGAAAAACCATAAAAGCATTTTAATTTTTTTTTATTTTCTCTGCTCTGAATTTAACATAAATGACTGATAGAAAAATCAACCTTTTAAAGGCTCTATAATTCTGTGATCACTGGCACAAATCAGAGCCCAGATCATAATGCAAAATTTGATTTATGGCAACAGGTGTTTCAATAAAAAGGAAATGACTCATCTGGAGAGAAAAAGAATATTATTGATGTAATTTTGTCCTCTTCTTGGTTTCTCATCATTAGCCAATTTTTTGTTGAAGGATCTATGCCTTAAAGACAATAATAATTAAACTTTCCCTCAGCATCAGAACATAGTGACATATCCTCCTGCCTTTTAATGAGTTTGGTCTGCAGGGATATATGCGCCAAATCAGAAGAAAACATGCTTTTTGGCTTCTAGCAGACATGAATTCTGATTTTTTTTTTTTTTTTTTTTGCTGTTTATAACAAAGATAACTCCAATCCCCACATAAAGCATTTGATCTCTAGGACCCTGTAGTCCTAGTCCCTGGAACAGACTTTATATCCAAACAGAGTTTTAATTTCTCACTGGAGCCCATGGAAAATGAAAATAAACAGACTCACACCTGGGGAAATCAACAGTGCTATAGTGGCAAACACACCATATCATCAGACTTAAATCATAAAATAAAATATTTATTACATGATTACAGAAACTTGAAAAAAAAAAAAAAAAAGCAAACCCAAACATCTCAAGAATGAAGTTCACTGGTTCCTGCAGCTATTTTAGCATTTCTTTTTGCTGTAAGTTCAGAAACAAGCTGCACTATTTCAGGGTGGCTGAATTTTCCTGTAAAGGAAAAAGATAGGAAAAATTAACCAGTGTCTCTGTTCTGGGAAGTTGGAAGTCCATTTTCTTAAGACTGAGTTAAGGGATTGGTGGAGACCATCGTATGGAACCTGACCAGAAGCATACCTGGAAACTCTATTACTCAATTTTTTTCTCTTAATTCAGCCAAAAGGCCTCAAAGGTACAGTTCCTTAGTTCACTAAACTCTAACCAGACTTGATTACATGGAATGCCACTTTATTGATACACTGGCCATCACCTTTGCCTCTAGGACCTGGTTACTTCTGATAAATACCATCATTTGATTCCTGCTTCCCTGAAGGCTGCTAAGCATCCCTAGAGCAAGTCACAAAATCAAGCTTTTTAACTTCAATGGGGCCTTCACCACTGCTCAAGATTCCTTTATTTTAAATCTAGTTGATTTCACTATCACATTCCCCAAGGAACTCTTCCAAACATTCTCATCCCAAGAGTGACCTCCACCTCACATAATCATATTATTAGCCTCTTGCATTACTGAGAGGATTAAAAAATTCGGTTCCCTCAGCTTCCTTCCTTTCCCAACATTTTTTTCTGCCTCATTACCCATTCTCTCCGCTTGACTTCCAATCTTGGATGAAAGGGCCTATCTCTTTTGAGCCATCTAGGTGAAAATCGAAGAAGGGGAATAGAAATATAGTCATGAACACATATCAGTTATGAGTAGGAAGTCTAGGAAACAATCATAAACCTGGTATAAATACAGTATTGTAGAAATGGTGGAAATCAACAATATTCAGATTATGTAGACATGATACTGAGCTCTATATACTAAAAGTAGAGAAGCTGAATGGGCAGGGATGGGGGGGGGGGGGCGGGGGAGAGAAACTGTTGCTGTTCAACCTTCTATGCTTCTATCCTTACCCTGCATCTGATAGCCTTCAGTAACTGGGACCCACTCTTCTCTTGCTTCCTTCTTCCTTGCTCAAATTCCCAGAACACCTGTTATAAAAATCTCTTATAAGAACAATCTGATTTCCTTTCCTGGAACTGCTGCTCTTCAAGGCCATATAACTAATCAAGAAGTAGTTGGTATTAAGCACGTATTGCAGAATATTGCCTGAAAGCTGGCTATAACAAGCACTTTGTTCAGAGGCATTCCATCCCTACTATCTGTCCAACTAGTTACACTTGTACTTCTCCCTATAGCTACTTATCAAGTCTTGGGGCTCAGAATTCTACTACATGAGGCATTTCTGATCGTCCTATCCCTTTTCCAAATCTTGTAAATTTGGTTTCTTTTTAACCCAAACACATGACATTGCATTTATCATGGTTACATTTTATCATCTTAGAATCAGCTCTAGGCCATCAAGATCTGACTGCCATCCAGTTAGGCATCTCCTTACAGTGGTTTTGGGTTTTGGTTTTTTGGTAATCTAAAAAATAAATAGCGTGCCAGCTCTGTCTTTATCCAGATAATAAAAATGTTAAATTGTATAAGTCCATCATTTCCCAAAACTTAGCCCGTGTCATTCTCATCTTTATAAATTACTTCATTCGTACTACACTGAACTACTTATTTCCCCAGTTAAGTCCCAAAATTCCTTGGTTTTGTCCACTATGTCCCTTGTGACACAAGCGCTCTTTGCTCTACTCTCTGCCTGTTTTGTCTACATAATTCTTTTCAGTCACATCCAACACTTCTTGATCCCATGTGCTGTTTCTTGGGAAAGTTACTTCAGTGGGTTTGCCATTTCCTTTTCTAGCTCATTATATAGTAAGAAACTGGGGCAAACATGGGTTAAGTGACTTGTCCAGGTAGTAAGTAATCATCCTAAAAGGTCAATTAAAATGTCGTCTCCTATAGTTAGCAGAGCACTGGGCCCCAGTCAGTGAAACCTGAGGTCAAATATTTACTGGCTGTTTAACCCTGAGTCAATCAGTCAACTTTTCTCCCTGCCTCAGTTTCCTCAAATGTTAAGTGGGAGTCACCACTTCATGGGGTTATTGTAAGAATATCTGTAAAGCACTTAGCACTGGTACACAGCAGTCACTTTAACAAATGCTCACTCCTTTACCCTTTCTAGCACATACAACATTTTTGCTTATTATATCCCTTCTATACTAATCACTAGAGTAGCTAAGTGGCTCAGTGGAAATAATGACAGGCCTGGAGTTCCTAAGATTTCTCTTCCTGAGCTGGCTTCAGACACCAGCTGTGTGATCTTGGACAAATCACTTAATCCTATTTGCCTCATTTGTGCATATTTCCTCATCTGTAAAATGAGCTAGAAAAGCAAATGGCAAACCACTACAGTATCTTTGCTAAGAAATCCCCAAATAGGTCCACAAAGAATCAGATAAAATTGCAAATTAATGAATGAATGACATCTCTTTGTGCCTTATTTTAGAATCTTTTGTATCAGTGTCATATTCCCTTAGTAGACTTTAAGTTTCATTAAGAAAGATACTGTGCCCTCTTTGTAGTGGCTAGAAACTGGAAACTGAGTGGATGCCCATCAGTTGGAGAATGGCTGAATAAATTGTGGTATATGAATATTATGGAATATTATTGTTCTGTAAGAAATGACCAACAGGATGATTTCACAAAGGCCTGGAGAGACTTACACGAACTGATGCTGAGTGAAATGAGCAGGGCCAAGAGATCATTATATACTTCAACAACAATACTATATGATGACCAGTTCTGATGGACCTGGCCATCCTCAGCAAGGAGATCAACCAAATCATTTCCAATGGAGCAGTAATGAACTGAACCAGCTACGCCCAGAGAAAGAACTCTGGGAGATGACTAAAAACCATTACATTGAATTTCCAATCCCTATATATTTTTGCCCACCTGCATTTTGGATTTCCTTCACAAGCTAATTGTACAATATTTCAGAGTCTGATTCTTTTTGTACAGCAAAATAACAGTTTGGTCATGTATAAAAAAAAAAGAAGAAAGAAAGATACTGTGATTTATTCAAGCTTTGTACAGAGTCTGGCAGCCACTATGGTATTCTGCATGGAATATATTGGGAATAAAGTACTTACTGAATTGAATAGATCAATATGGTGGTACATGTATTATCAGTCTTGTTGTTTTGTTTTTAAGGATCAATGATCTTTTTCAAAAGGATCAACTTGGGGCAGGTAGGTAGCACACTGGATAGAACACCCTCCATGAGGACCTGAGTTCCAATCTGGTCTCAGACACTTAACACTTCATAGTTGCATGACCCTGGACAAGTCATTTAACCCCAATTACCTCAGCAAAACAAACAAACAAACAAACCAGCCCTCACTCTCCCCACTCCTTGCTCTGGCAGCCTGTAAAGACTGAATAGGGTTTTTTCAAAAAAAAATCAGGTCACACACCTGCAGTTGAGTCATAGAATTCCTGAAGCTTTCCAGGTTTGTTTTCTAGGTCCTCATACTCAAATGCCTGGAGAATCATTTCACATTGGTCCAGCTGTTTCACAAACTTGGCTTCTGCACTGGACTGGTTCTCATACTCCTAAAAGGGACAATCAAAAGCACATGTAAATGTGTTCCTATGGATTTTCACATCCAAATTGAAAGAGGCAGAGCCAAAAGCCCCCAGCCTTGACATTCAGCCACCTTTCTCATTCACACAAAACTGTCAGAAAGGCTTCATGAAACAGGGACACTAATACATTGTTGGTGGAACTGTGAATACATCCAACCATTCTGGAGAGCAATTTGGAACTATGCTCAAAAAGTTATCAAACTGTGCATACCCTTTGATCCAGCAGTGTTACTACTGGGCTTATATTCCAAAGAGATCATAAAGAAGGCAAAGGGATCTGTATGTGCAAGAATGTTTGTGACAGCCCTCTTTGTAGTGGCTAGAAACTGGAAACTGAGTGGATGTCCATCAGTTGGAGAATGGCTGAATAAATTGTGGTATATGAATATTATGGAATATTATTGTTCTGTAAGAAATGACCAACAGGATGATTTCACAAAGGCTTGGAGAGACTTACACGAACTGATGCTGAGTGAAATGAGCAGGGCCAAGAGATCATTATATACTTCAACAACAATACTATATGATGACCAATTCTGATGGACCTGGCCATCCTCAGCAATGAGATGAACCAAATCAGTTCCAATGGATCAGTAATGAACTGAACCAGCTACGCCCAGCAAAAGAATTCTGGGAGATGATTAAGAACCATTACATTGAATTCCCAATCCCTATATTTTTGCCCACCTGCATTTTGGATTTCCTTCACAGGCTAATTGTACAATATTTCAGAGTCAGATTCTTTTTGTACAGCAAAATAACAGTTTGGTCATGTATATTTATTGTGTATCTAATTTATATTTTAATATATTTAACATCTACTGGTCATCCTGCCATCTGGGGGAGGAAGTGGGGGGAAGGAGGGGAAAAACTGGAACAAGAGGTTTGGCAATTGTCAATGCTGTAAAGTTACACCCATATAGATAACCTGTAAATAAAAGACTATTAAAAAGAAAGAAAGAAAGAAAGAAAGAAAAGAAAGAAAGAAAGGTTTCATGAAGGAATTTCAGGGCTGGTGTTTGTAGACTCCATATATTAAGGATGTGTTAATGGCTCCTTTAATTTTAGTAAATAATTCTCATTTACTCTATCTTTTCTTTCATGTCAGATTCTTCCTATTTAATTATCCTGTCTTCTTTTTATGATCATTGTTCCTTAATCCACCTAAATAGCTTAATTCTTTATCCTTTTTACTTCAACTTGACATTTCATTTTCACGCTTCTCATCTCTTTACTTCCCTCTTTACTTAATGCTAAGTTTCTTTTTTCTCATGAATTATTTCCCCCATTTCTGGGCCTGCCATGTTGGTATCAGTTACAAACAACAAGTCCTTGTTTTTTTTTCCCCTGTGCCTAATTCAATCTCATAGCAGCCAAGAGAATCAGGATCCATGACTACTTCATACAATTTTTACACATTAAAAACACAAAGAGATAGGGAACTCTTTTGAATGTATCATAAACTGATTTATATTACAATTATATATTTGTGTCTCTCCCTCTCCCCCAAGTAGATTAAAAGATTCCTGGGAACAGGTATATCTAATATGTATGTATGTGTATGTATATATGTGTATATACTATATATATATGTGTGTGTGTGTAATAAAATATGTATATATAATATACTCATACTTATGTGTATACATATGTGGGCATATGTAGATATAAATATCTACAAATAAACATAGATATACAGATATTTCCTATTGACTATCAGAAGCTTCTAAACAGAGTAGGAACTTAGTGATAGTCTTTGCTGCTCCTTTTCCTCCTTTCATTACCAGCACCTTAGTGGTGATATGATTCAAGAGGCAAGGACTGCTCAAGAAATCCATTTTTATAACAAATATTTATCATAACATATATGCTCTCTTAATGCCAAAATATTCTTGCTTTTAATGAAAGAATTGTCACTAGGTGTCATCATAGTGCAAAGAGTACTGAACCTGAAGTCAAGAAGATTTGAGTGTGACTTCAGAAAATCATAGAGGGGAGGCAGTTGACTGTGAGCCAGTTCTACACTCTGCTTCAGTTTCAGTAAAATGGGGCTGATGATATAGCACGTGCATTGCAGGGCTGTTATGACCAAATGAGATATTTATAAAGTGTTGAGCACAATATTTGGCACACAGTAAGCATGATATAAATGTTAGCTAAAGTTATGACATAATTCTAATCTGTATTTCTGTTCCTGCTGGGTTCAGGTAATGACTCCATTGTGCTTTCTTGGAAGTATAATATACTAGGTATTACTGAATAGCTGCTTGATTGCTATTACCTGCCTTGCTCTTTACAAATGCTGCTATTTGAAACATGACCACAATTGACATATAATTGGCCACAAAAAGGTAAAAAAAAAAAAAAAAACTTTTTCTAAAATATGAAATTAATTACATTTCATGCCTCTGGTACTTAAATCACTGTTCTTTGAAAATGATCACATTTTACTTTTTAACAAATTCTCTTTTAGCCTAGGGGTTTTATTTAATCAATTCAAATTCATTTTAATAATCACAAATCCCTCTGAATCTATTTCATTTTGCTTTTCTTTCTATTTATAAGCCATTTCCCCCCTTGATTTTATCAGCAATGACTAGCTTTCTTCTTCATTTTACATTTTTAATTTAAAATGGCTCAATCAGGAATAATTCTGCACATGCAAAAATGTCACACATGAGAAAATGGAGTGATCAGTTGAAAATCAATTTCTTTCTCCAAAACTTCAAGTGTAAAGATCAACCCAGACACTACACATAAATTAAAGTCAAAATTCTTTGCTTCAAAGGCACAGAAAAAAAAATAAAATTTCAAGGATTCCTATTCCTTTCAACAATGAGAAACAAGGCAAGACTGTGGCAAAATTACAGAGTAGTTTATGCTGTCTTTCAACTTCTTTCTTCCCCCTTTTCCCCAACCAATCATCAGGAAACAGGTTTAAAAGACCCATGTCAAACTAAATATCAAGTGCTCACTTAATTTTACACAGGCCACAGGGTATCAACAGGTAATGTCACTTAAATCTGCAGCTACAGGAAATACAGGTTGGCTTTAAAGGTCATTAACAAAGGAATCATGAAAGATGGCAAGATGTTAGTGTTACTTCATAAAAATAGATCCTTTGTTGGATCTTTGTTTGATTTTCTTTGTTGAAAATGAGATATCTTTCAGCCCAGATTATAAGATCACAGATTTGAAAGATCACAGTTAAGAAAAGAGCTTAGAGGCCATTGAATCCAGTCCTTTCATTTTACAGATTAGGAGTCTGAAATGCGGAAAGAAATAATGATTTAGCCCAATGTCATACAGCTAATCTGAGCTATGATTTGAACTCAGATTAACCTGATTAGAAGTCCAGTGCTCTATCTACTACAATATGCTACCTACCATAGCAATATTACCATCAACCAGGCATCTTCTAGGAAGAGGAGAGAAACTAGCCCAAGATTGAGATGGTAGGAATCTCACTAATAGAAGAACAGGATACAACATCAAGTACAGTGGGGAAAGAGATAAAATTCCAAATAGCACTACTTACTGAGGGAGGAAAGGGGAATGTTACCAGTGGGCTTGGTCCAGCTAAAATAACAATTTGTCAGAGATTCATGTAAGGGGAACATTCCTAAATTGGTGACTGCCTCTAGTCACAAACAAGCAACAACTAAAATTGTACAAGATGGTGTATCCTAACTCATATCACCAACCAAAAAACAGTGAAGATATAAACCAATATATTCAATAAAAACAAAATTTAATTCATCATTTATACCTACTTCCCAGAGATCATAGATTTCCTTCTTGACATCTTCTGATAACAGCTGGGTTAATTGCTTCATGGCTTCCTGAAATATTAAATCATAATTTAAAGAGCATGTAATTCTATGCATATATACATATATATATACATATATATATATATATATATATATATATGCCAAGTAACAGAGAGGATCATATCCTCATAAAATGGTAGAATTAAAAGTGGCTTGGGAGATCATCTAGGTGTAAACACCTAGAAAAGTGAACTGGAGTTATTCGAGTTTCCATACAGGGAAGACTCTGTCTGGCATTATACCAACACCCCTATAGATTTCTGGTTTGTATTATACCAGGTTCCCAGATTGAAAGGATACTGATGTAAAAAAGTATTTATATCTTATAATAAATATCTTTTTATATATTACATAAATAATGATAGCTATACATTAAAAGTTATAACTATTAGCTTATCAGCAAGCATTTACTAAATAGCTACTATACATTGATCACTATACTAGATAAATATATCTAGGGGATTGGAGCATGTATTACGTCAATAAGCATTCATTAATCACCTACTATGTGCCAAATACTGTACTAACTACTGAAAATTTTAAAAAGGAAAAAATAGGCAGTCTTTCTTCTGAAATAGCTCACAGTCTAATGTAGTAATGTAATACAAAGAATTGTATTAAGGATAAATTGAAGATAATCACAGAATGAAGGCATTAAAGTGGATTAGGAAAAGATTCTCTTTGGAGGTGAGATTTTAGCTGAGGTTTGACAGGAAGTCAGAGAAGCCAGAAGTTGAGATGAAGGAAAACTTCAAACATGAGGGACAAGCTGTGAAAATGTTTCTAAATAAGAGGTATCTTATTTAAGGAAAAACAAGGAGGTCAGTTGGTGGGGAATATAAAGTGTAAGAAGAACTGAAAGACAGAAGGGAGTCAGATCTTAAAGGGCTTCCCACACTGGCAAGTAAAGATGGATGATAAAAATATCAGAAGAGGTCTGTACTCAAGAAATGGAAAAATTTAGTTGGAGAATCAAAACATACCCATCAAAAACACAACTCGAGAATAATTTTAAACTTATTAACAAAATTGAACAAATGCAAACTTTTATCTTTAAAGCTATAAAGCTGCTTAATGCTTCTTACACTTTTATTTCAATATATATATATGTCCATATAAATATAGACATAATATGTATGTACATGTTATATATTTCTGTAGATGTACACATCTGACTTCAGTATGTCCTGTCTTTTTAAAACCTCCTTCATTGGGATTAAGATTGGAGAAGTAACAGTGAAATTTTAGCTGCCCCACAATCCAAATTAATTTAACATTCATTTATTAGAACACTTACAAATTCATACAAATAAATATTTTATATGTATATTTCATATATATATATATATATATATATATATATATATATATATATATATATATAAACTCCTTGAAAGGCAAGAACTATTTCATTTTTTTGTCTTTGTATCCCAAGCTCACAGCACAGTTTCTGATACAGAATAAGTATTTATTAAATTCTTATTGAATTAAATTTTTCTTCTACGAGAATTCAAATAATAAAATTAGATGTGCTAAATGGGTATTTGTAATCATAGTTTATAACACTTGGGATTTTTATTTTCTCTCACAAAATTGTGTTAATCCAGTATTGGCTCCTCAATTCATTAAGCTTCCAGTTTTTTTCCCACAAATCCTATGACGACATACTGACCTTCTCTCGCTTGTGTTTTTCTTCTTTAGGGATGTTATCTGCAGGAGCTATATCACCAACAATGCACTCTGCCATATCGTGAACCAGAGCAAGTCGGACACATCTGACCAGAAATGCTGAATGATTATACAGAATCATATATACCAGGGACTGATCTTTTGTGTATTGCTTTGAGGTTACATAATTTATTTCTCCTCTATTATCAGAATATTTTAATAAAAATGAACTAAGGTACTAAATTTGTCTAGTTTAAGCCAGTCCTGAATCAAAATTTCTTATCATTCAACACACCATGTGAATCACTGATAAATGATTAATAAAAGGGGTTCCATTAATAAAAGGGGTTTAAGATATACATCATTTATCTATTACATGAACAGAAAAATTAATATTTCACATATGAACTTATTTATTCTCACATGGACTAACAGTTAGCCTTTTCTATTCCCACTGATACAATCAAGATTATACTATTACAATAACTTCCTATCTGATTTCCCTGCAACAACCTCTGAATCATAGACTATCAAAGATAGAAGAATCCTCAAATCTAATCCATATTTAAAGAGGAAGACCCCCTACAAAATCCCTGATAAGTGAAATCTCCACAGATGAAAAACACACATCTTCCGAAGCAATCCATTCCACTTTTAAACAGCTCTACCCAATGGGTCCAATCTGAATAAGTCTTAAGTTTCTAATACTTGAAGATAGCTATCACCTGCTCCTTCAGTCTTCTCTTTTTTAGGCAAGTTCCTTTTACTTGCTTCTTACCTATCAAGGTCTTCAATCTCTTTACTATCTTATTCATTCTCTTTTCAGTGTCAAAGTCTTCCAACCAACATAGTACGTATCACTAAGTAATCATCTAGATAAGTTGTTTCCAACCTATTTGAGTGTAATGACCCCTTTTTAATTACGAAAAACCTCACACCTGACAGTACAACTATCTGTTGATAAAGAAAATGCATAATGATAAAAAAATATCTACCATAAATTCAATAACACTTTTAAATGAATCTGTCTTTTATTAATCTTAAGAACATTTACATACATTTGAAAATAGCAAATACACATATGTATACATATACATACATACATGCACTAATAAATGTGTATGCATTCTAAAAAGAAACTCATTACATTAAATCAAATTGTATATTTTATTATTTCTTCCCTTTTTTATCAAAAGTTTTTATTTACAAAACATATGCATGGGTAATTTTTCAACACTGACCCTTGCAAAACTTTGTGTTTCAAATTTTCTCCTCCTTCCCACCACCTCCTCTCCTAGATGGCAAGTAATCCGATGCATGTTAAATATGTTAAAATCATATTGTCTTTTTTGATGGCGCTAAATAAAAATCAAAATGAGGGAGTCATGGAATATTTGAAATAACTACAACCTTGTGCTTGCTTCGGCAGCACATATACTAAAATTGGAACGATACAGAGAAGATTAGCATGGCCCCTGCGCAAGGATGACACGCAAATTCGTGAAATAACTACAACCTTAATGATCACAGGTTGTCACTATACTCTATGTGTGGTTTGATCAGGACACAATACAAAAAGACAATCACACTCCTTGATTTCAATATTATGCCTCTATTGAAGCAACCTAAGATCACAGTGGGGGTAGGTAGTTTTTGCAGTGCAAGGCCAGAAGTCAGGAAGACTCATGTCTTCCAGAATTCAAATATGGTCTCAAATACTTATTCTCTATGTGACCCCGAGCACAAGACCTGGAATCTTAACCCCTATTTGCCTCAGTTTTTTATGTGGAAAATGAGCTGAAGAAGGAAATGCTAAACTACACTAGTGTCTTTGCCAAAGAAAACTCCAAAAGGGGCTTTGAAGAATTAGACATGACTTAAAATGACTAAATAACAATATTAGCTTTTATGATTGCCATGCAGAAATGTATACTCTTTTTGAGGTAACTGTTCCTTAAACTCTTCTCTTTTCATCTACTTCCCCACACACAAACTGCTCCTTAGCCACACCAATCCCAATCCATGTTGTGCTTTAACCTACCTCTACCCCCATTTTATAGAGGAGTAAAATGAGACCCAGAGAAGTTAGGTAATTTGGCCAAAAGCACACAATTAGTAAGTGTCTAATGACAGCAAGACTCCAAATTAAATGCTCTATTTTATTGACCAGTGACTTCAACGAAGCTTGAATTGCTTACCTGTCTTTATTAAGATGCTTATCTTCAGTTACAAAAGCCATGATAGCCATTCTGTACATATGATCTGATACACTTTCTGGCTTTTCAACATTTCTGTATACCCAGCCTGTACGTGGTACTCTCTGGTCAATAAAATCAAATAAATACAAAAATATATAAACCGATGAAAAATCAATTAGTCATCATTATTTAATGATGTGATAAACAACAATATGTATTAAAGCATTTGATATAAACATAAAATTATACATTTAGAATTGGGAGGGAATCTTACATGCACCTAGTGAACTGAGACCCAAAGAGATTAAATGAGATCAAAGAGATGCTATTTGTGTTATCATGGCCTGGCGCATAGTTAATGATGAGATTCGGGTTTGGCATCAAACGATGGGGTTTGGTAACATTCACACATGAAGAATTCATGATGGCTTTTTCCTTGCCAAAAGGTACTTTTATTTATGAGAAGAGGTTATAGACAATATAAAGAGAGAAAACAGTCACCAGGAGTGATAAATATGAAATATATTTGTGAAAACATATAGTTAGCAAGCAAAGGGGTTTTAACAATTAACAAGGGAAAAGACAAATTCTCCAATGGAATTCACAATTAACCAGGAAAAATGGAATATGTCACAAGGTGGGAACACACCATTGACTGTTGACTGGCAGGCTAAATCCATAGAAAAATTTAGCACCCTAAAAGAGTTATTAGCTAGCTATAACAAAGAGCAAGTTACCTCAAGGCATGAGAGAGGGGGTAAAGAGAAAGATACCAAATGGCAAAACAGTGGTGGCAAGCTAACCCCAAAAGGATTTCAGCAAAGATGAAGTAGGTCATGGGCAGATTTATAGGGGATATTTAACCCCAGGTGGTTGACATCAGAACTTGGCTTTCTGGTTGGCTACAGTAAGGTGGGTTTCTTCTTCTTAGCTGCCCATAAAATCCTCACAGGTTCTCATTATTTCCTTAAGTAGCTGTCCTTTGTCTCCTCACTTCAACATTTAAACATATTCCAAGAAAAAAGTTGTCTAAAGTAATTTCCTCCACTCTTTCTCCTCTCACTTATTTCTCAAGTCTTTAGAATCTGGTTTCAGACCTCAGTTTAAATTGCTCTTTACAAAGTTACCAGAGATTTCTTAACAATGATTATATAGATTATTAATATAGTAGGTACATATAAAATATATATAATATATAGATTATGTATAACACATTATATATATATATAATCTATATAATGATATAGCTATAACATCTAGAAATAACTATATAATATAATCTATAAAATAACATCTAGATAAAAATTAGTTATCTAAATATAACTATCACACATATATGTAGACCTATAGATATACTGTCAGCTGCATAAATGTACACATAAATCTGTCTATGTAGTTCCATATGTATATATATGTACATATAAATCTATTTCTGTATAGTTCCATATATATGTATGGTGTGTTACGCAGATGATTCACATACAGAAAGATATATTTCTTTCTACTGAGAGAGAAAGGGGGAGAGAGACAGAGACAGAGAGAGAGAGACAGAAAGACAGAGAGAGACAGAGACAGAGAGAGAGAGACAAACAGAGAGACAGAGACACAGGGAAAGAAAGGAGAGAGGGGACAGGGAAAGGGACTGAGAGAGAGGGAGAAAAAAGGGAAGTAAAGAAAAGCTGTTCAGCAAAAGGCAGGTGGGAACATGAGCAGCAGCCACAGCTTCAGGAGCCCCTGAAGCCCCAACTAGTCTTAGCAAATTACTCAGGGCCCTCAAAGGTCAAGTGACTTATCTATATAGTGAGAGGTCAACAGAGGCAGAAATTCAAAACAAGTCCTTCTGATTCACAAGGTCAGCTCTCTAACCACTGTCCCTTAGCTCTGCATAGCTCATCTATTAACATGCATTCAAAGATCAGAGGTGTAAGGGACCTTAGATGCAACTGTATCCAACTCCCTCATTTTACAGAAAAGAAAACTGAGGCACAGAGCAATTAAGTGATTTGTACAGCACAAGGTCACACAACTAGGCCTTTCCTGATGCCCCAACTACTAGTACTCTCTCTCCCAAATTATTTTGCAGGTAACTATTTTATAAATGTTAAAATATTATAATATATATAACAATATATCTATATGTATATATTATTTGTTATACACTTATATCTAATAAATATATGTAAACATGTTCACATATAAATAGGGTTACAAATAAATATATGCTACATAAGTATATAAATATGAAAAATGTTTATTTTTGATATACCGTCTGTGTTGCACATTTCTTACATGTACTTATCTCCCCCATTAGAATGCAGGGATGGTTTCATTCTTTGTTTTGGCAGCTCCAATACCAAGGATACTGTTTGGCGCATAGTGAATCCTTAAGACACACCCTATCATCACCTATATTAATTAGCATCATTTTCTATAATTAAAAAATTGACATAAGCGCATGGAGCAGGATCTTAATCAGATCTTCCAATTTTCATGATCCCAAGTCCACTCATTATCCATAATACGATGCTGCTTTCCAGTTTATCTTAGTCAGGATTTCTAAACCACTGCTACCATAGCAACCAGGAAAGATTACTTCCTGTGACTCTCTTCCTTTACAATCCAGGATGCAGCACTGCAGCTCTATATGAAGCGCGGAGGAAAGTCCCAGTATTTATCCGGCGCTGGGCTGCTAGGTACCACACCCTCTCCTCTCCCGCCCCACCCGGGGCAGCTCCCTGCTCTCGCTGCCTCCGCTACAGGCGTCACAGCACGGGGGTTAAGCCCGGGGCCCGCGTACGTGAGCTCTGGCTCGGGGCTTCCTGCCCCGCAGCGGGGCCTGGCCTCCCAGGCTGGCAGCAGCTGCAGGACACGAGATTTCTTCGCACGCTCACCTTGAGCTGACCCACCAGCCGCAAGAACTGGAGCAGGTTCCGGGTCCCGCCGCCGGCACCGGGAGCAGAAGCCATGGGGCTCACTAGCACGCCGGCCTGGTCGCTGAAATTCTACGTGGCGGCTGCAAACTCCTCCCCCCCAGCTGCCGGGGCACCCATCCGCCTTCCTGCGGAGTCCTAGGGCCCCGTTCCTCTTCCGCAGGTTTTCTTTATAAGCCAGAGCAATTTCTGCTTTTCCCGTATTATGTAAAGTTAGTATGGCCCGAGAATGACTGTACCTGTCTTTGCCTTTCACTCTGCATGGGAGATGTCTGATAGTCCCGTCTACTACATTTTTTTTAATAGATGTAAAATATTTTGGCTGTAAATGTGGACCACAAATTAAAACAAAAACACCACACCCCCCCCCCTTTTTTTGGCCAATATTAGGTACAGACCAAAAAAAAAAAAAAAAATCTAAGACCAATACTGATAAAAATGTTGGAATACTGTTCAAAAGAAAAAATAATTTCATATATAGATTTATCAAGAGAAAAATATATATCATCCATTTATTATGTATGACCAACATACACCATCCATAAACTTTACAAGTTTAGAATTGTTTCATTGGTATACTAAGAGCTTTAGGATCTACAGACAAAAATTTCATTTTAGTCTTTGTCTGTACTAACTTGGTTCAAAATGCTGATTTAGTTTCTAGGAACAAACAAAAACTTTATTTTTTGCCATCACAGCTTCCGAAAGATCCTGTTGTAACATTTTTGAATTGGTCAACAAGAAAGGGAATGAGTCCTCACATTTTACAGATGAGGAAACGAAGGTTAATTGGCTAATTTCTACATCAATGAAATGTATTATATATGTCCGTTTTCATATAATCTTGTAAATCTAGAACTAGTTTTATAAGCATTTTTCTAGAAGGAGAGAGTTTTGTTTTGTTGTTGTTCCACCATTTAGTTTTATCAAGGCATACAGGCACTTAATGTTTTTTTAGCTGAAGGTTACCTGAAATAGCTTATTGAAGCCAATATTGCTAAGGGGACAACTAGCAAAGATAAAATCAGTAACAGGTAGATTTAAACCAAAACTGACAGGCAGATTTAAGTGTAAGAGAACATATTTAAATTTGTCCTTTTTAATAGGTTTTACAGAGCATGCACAATATTTTCTGCCTGGTTTCAATCCAGCACAAGGAGCTTTGAGAGCTGGTTTCCAGCCAAACCAGGAAATAGTACAATTGGCTAACTCATGCATAGCCTACCCAGAACAGGCGAAAGTGTCTTCCATTGTAGATATTTCTAGGCTGTAACTTTTTAAGTTTGGGAAATCTAGAAATTCAAGCTTTCATTCGAGTTCAGAGCTTAAATTCCAGCAATAGCAGCAGCCTCCAGGACTGTAGTGATCCACACTGGAAGCAATACAAATTTATGTAGAAAAATTATGAGGTTGGTAATAGTTCCAAGGAATGAGATCCTTGCGTAGCTCAAATGAGGCATGAATTTTTGGCCCTTCAAACTGCTGGCCCTTTACAGTTGGTGACCAGTGAGGCAGCTGGTGGTACAGTGGACAGGGCTCTGGGCTTGGAGTCAGAAAGACTTGAGTTCATATGTTCATATTGGCCTCAGATCCTGGACAAATTATTTCACTTGTTTGCCTCCATTTCCTCAATTCTGAAATGGGAATAATAATAGCAGTTTCCTTACAGGGTTGTGAATAAGATATATATTTTTAAAAGCACTTAGCACATAATAGGCATTATATAAATCCTTATTTCTCTTCCCTCACTCATGTAAGTTTTCTTCCCCCCCATCATCAAGATACCATTATGTTTAGAGATGCAGGGTAGAAGTGTCCAAACTATTAAGCCAATGATTAGATTTCTGGATGATGTATCAGGTAATACAGGAAAAGTGATTATTAATAAAACCCAATTCTTTAATGATGAATATATATGTTCATATTTAATTACATTTTGTCTTTGTGATATATGCCATCTACTGTTGTTGACATGTTTTTCATTTGCAAAATGTTGATATTATATAATGCTTGTATCGCTTGTATATTTCAGTATATATTACACATTTGCATTTATAGTATTACTATATATGTTTTTGCTTATGTAGAATATATTAAGGTATTAATTTAAATGTATAATAACGTTTACTTTTGCTGATATAGATGTATATACAGTCATCATTTGGTATTTGCGGAGTTGGGGACCCAAGAATATGGAAAATGTGAAAAACATGAATAAAGCATATCAAAAAAACATGTAAAACCACACACAGTACCCATTAAAAAAAAGTTGCACTTTGTACTGGAGAGAGATTAATATCTCACACACTATGAAGTGTCTTTGTAATAATAATGTCTTTATAGATACAGCAATTGCTTCACAGATTTCCTTTAAGAAAAGCTACAATGGTCACTGTGGGAGAAAATCTTGTAACTGTGCCTGGATGGTAAAGAGACAAAGAGGAGGTGTGTCCAATAAAGTGCAGTTGCCTAGTGTTCCTTAGTGCACTGAAACTTTTAACAAATTTTATTTCATACTATATTTATGTATAATAAATTTAAATTTATAATATTCTATACACACATACATACTTATAGTAAGGCAGTTAAGTGGTGCAGTAGATGAAGTGCCAGACCAAGACTCAGGAAGACTCATTTTTATGAATTCAAATCTAGCTTCAGACACTTATTAGCTGTGTGAACTCCAGCAAGCCAAAGTCCTGTTTGCCTAAGTCCCTGTAAAATAAGATGGAAAAAAGAAATGGCAAACCACTCCAGCATCTTTGCCAAGAAAACTCCAAATAGGATCATGAAGAATTGGACACAACTGAGCAATAATAACAACATACTTATGGTAATGAATGGTAAAACAGGTGAATAATATATCAAATTTATACATTTATGGCTTACCAAATTTTTGTAAAGTTTTCTTTTCATATGCTATTATTTGTGACTTTATACTATACACCATGAATCTCCAGATACTCCCATTTAATTATCAATGACCAACCCATGAATAATAACAACAACAAATGTGAAAAATGGATGACGATATATGGTGATTATCAGGAATTAAAATGTTTACTTTTGTTTCCATATATAGGTTGTCTTGAAAAAAAAAAAAACTTTTATTTTGTATTGACAATGTAAAAGTAATGAGTATGTACTGGGTCACTACTTCAGAATAAGTCCTGTTTCTTCTTCTACCCCAAAACACAGACTTTTAGGGATACCCTGAGAGGTTTGAAAGTATCATTATTCTGCTGATATTAGCTTGAGCTCCCGCCAGCCATTTTCCTCTGTAAGATGCTAAATAATTTGCATTGCAGTTCCATTTACCTACTTAGCATTAATTAGCTTTTACAAAAAGATATTTTCTTTGAAAAATAGTGAAAAGCACAATCATTTCCTCTCAGTTTTTTGGAGGGAATACTCTTCTTTGTCCCACCTTTGCCTGTGGTTCATTGATCTCACTCTTAGCTTAGTTCGTACCATCAAAGTTCACGTCAAGATGTAATTTGTCTGCTAAATGATTCGTTGTCTCAGCAGCTCCTGGATTGGTTTGGGAAAGTTACTGCTTCTCCACAGGGCAGTGGTTACTACTTGAGCTGGCTACAAAACCTGGATGCATAACTCTTCCTTCACCAATACAAAAGAATGAGTAACAAGGCAGGCAAGGAAACCAAGGCTATATTCACAACTTCACCTGGCTCATGTGGAGATCTCCTCTTAGCAGAATTTTCTCTCTTTGGACACTGTCAGTAAGTTAAAATGCAGATCACAATAGCCAAAGAAGAAACTAGTCTGAAGCTTTTCTTTTTTCCTCCCTTAGTACTATCACCAAAAATCATCCCATTCACCAGAACAAGTTACAGAATATATATGATCCAATATTTTTCCAAGCCAGTTCCATTGCATGTCATCATGAACCTTCCTGAAGCAGTCTCTCTAGGCTTCACTATGGGAGGGAATGTTATCAGAAGTTCTCTGTACAAATGCCAGAACATCATTATAATTATGTAAAATATTAAAATTTTCCCTCTATATACTATTTGCATACTTCTGAGTTTTTAATTTACATAAGACTGTAAATGTTTCCTAGGGATAGAGTGAGATTAAAGTACTGCCTCTTTTGTCAAATGTGGACATTTGTTTGCTGGAAGGGGTAGGAAAAGATCATTTGTAAAAGGAAAATTGATTTTAAAAAATCAATTTGAGAAGCACAAGTCTTTCTGACAAAATGTTGAGACTAAGACTTTTCTCAGGACTTAAAAGAGAACTGCCCCTCAGATAAATGTATTAAAAGGATCTTTATTAAAACAGAGTAATTACTAGGAATGGCTGTAAGACTTGTAATTCTTTGGCTCTTTTGCTTATGATTGTTTTCATAATTTTAAAGGATGTAGCTGACAAATTATAAAGCAAATAATTGGGGACTTGGGAAGATTATATAAGGAATGTTGGGGTCATGTCTGAAGAAAAAGGGAATTTTTTTTTTAATTTTGCTTCCTAAGTTAGAGATGATTTATTTCTTACAAAAAGGCATTGGTTTCAGGTATTAGAAGCTAGATAAGAGGAGGGAAACAGCAGGGGAAGGAAGGAGAAGGAGGGGAAAAAAGCTGATTGTAGAAGGAGTCAAGGAGAGAAGGCAAAGGAGGTGAGAGAAGAGATGCTTATGAGCAGATTAAAGCTGACAAACGGGATCTGCAGCTGTTTTTTGGGAGTTACGTTAATTAGAAAAGTGTTGCTTTGCTAAGAGTTGATTGATTGGAAAGAGAAAGGCAGGATTGCCCTCCAGATAACAAATACAATCTGAGGTAGGGGAAACCTCTCAGAGGTTTGTCTATTTTACCTTTTACTACCCTTTCAGGTTTCTGTGAGAGAGTGAAATAACATCTTTTCATCTTTCCCGAAAAGATGTGTGATTTTTTCTGAGACTTAACTGGATAAAAAAAAAAAAATCCCCTACTATTTGAAGAGATGATTGTAGGAAAACTGCACACCTTATCATTAGCTACAGAAGTAGCAAAGTGGCACAGAGGATAAAGTGCTGAGTCAGGAGGATCTGTGTTCAAATGTAACCATCAACACTTACTAGTTGTGTGATTTTGGGCAAGCCACTTAATCCTGTTTGCCTCAGTTTCTCATCTGTAAGATGAAGTAGAGAAGGAAATTGCAACTCACTCTAATATGGTTGCCAAGAAAATCCCAAAGGGGGTCATGAAGAATCAGACATGACTAAAACAGAACAACAAAAATTATAATCTACAGTTTACAAAAGAAGAGTCTGAAAGCATACATGAGAAATCTTAGAAGTTTTCTGGCTTAATGAAACTACGTGCCAATTTTAATAACTATGTCAATATAATTTGTTTTTTTGTAATTGTATGTATGTTATTTTATATAATTAAGAAAGTGATTCTGAGAAGGAGTCCATATAAAAGGGCCCATGGTTCAAAAAAGGGTTAAAAGAATGGTTGCAGCAGGATAGAGCAGTGGATTAGGAGTTTTGTAGACCATGATTTAAATCCCATATCCAACACTAACTAGCTGTGGGATCCTGGGCACATTAGTTAAACTTGTTTAGCTTTGAAAATTCGATGGTCTCTAAAGATGATTTTTGATGAGTCCAAAACTTGTCACATTGAGGTAGCAAGCCAAGTATCCTGATTCCAAAGTCAGCTTTTCCCAAAGCACTAGACTATCCAATGAAATGGTTTTCTTAACAAAATATTCAATTCCTCTAAGAGGAAAATATTGCTTCTTTCCGCCAACTCTTTAGAGGTAATACCTATAGTGTACTCACAGTTGATCTAAATTTTGATCAAAGAAATACTTAAAAGAAATTTCATGTCTATAAAATATGCAAGTTTTTATTTGTACTAAATAAAGTGATTTGTATTGGTGAGAGAATAAACAAGCAAATTGTGTATAATCATCTCTTTCTCCCCACTTTTCCTCATAAATTTGCTTCTGAAGCAAGCCTCTCAAGTTTAGATTTGACAGAGACTTTGGAAATGATAAGGGGAAATAGAGAAAGGCTTTGATAATTTATGTAACTAGGTTAGGAAGAACAATTCAGCTTCAAGGAGATAAATGTAGGATATTAACTCTAAAAGTTAAGCAAGTTTTTTTTTTAATTAAAAAAATGTTTTTTCAATGGTAAGATAGTACAGCTTATGCCTCTTCCCCCACTTCTTGCCAGTAGCTTATTATCACCCCTGCCATGTTGAAGTCTATACATACAGAGCATTTGTTAGTGATAATTCCACAGACTAAATATGGATTGTGTATTTAAGTAAAGTCAATTTGGTTCCTGGGCTTCTTGCAAATTACTAGTCATATTTGTGGTAGATTCAAGTTAGGGCACAGCTAGGTTAACTGCTGGGGAGATTAAGAAAGACCATACTACTGAGCCATGTTACTCTATGTATTTAAGGAAAACATTTCTGCTTTGTGTCTGAGAAAAAGGTAATCCCTTAAAATCATTTGTCTCTTAAACCTCCAGCAAGTCAGTCCAAATCCTTCCCCACAGGTACATGTTTTAAGATAGTCAAAGATTCTCATAATTGCATGAGATTTGTTGTTGTCCCCATTCATCACTATCAAATAAGATAACCAAGATTCTATTCCATTAATAGGAAGCTCTCACCTCTGCTCTCCTGCGCAAGTTTGTACTTCAGCCAAAATTCTGAAAAGTCATGTTCAGAAAAGTAATAAACTGGTTTCTAAAGATATCCTAATTTTGATGCCTTTTGTGTGAGAGGGTACATAGATCTGAGGCATCTGGGGCAAGTTCATACAAATAGGATCAGTTATGCCCTGCCAGAAATGACAGGTGCACCCAGGTGAAATACATTAAGCATGCTCTTCCTTAAGGACCTAAGTTCTGTGTAATTAGGGAAGTGACCTGACTCTTAGAGGCAACATGGTACCTTATAACTCATAGTACTTTGAAAAAGCTATGAATTTGGCGTAAAAGAGCATCACATCTATTCTGCCTCTGATATTTATTGTGGGACCCTGAGCAATCATTTAAAATCTTTAGACCTTGATATTTTTATCTGCAAAATGTTGGGAGTAGGTGGCATCTCAGATTCCTTCTAGTTTATTGATTCAAAAATTCTTTGAAGATGGTAGACTGGTCATTGCCTCATGTACCCCCTTAAACTTATCAGCCCACAACATCTTCCTCCCTGATGCTATAAAAAAGTCCCCATAACTAGTGAATATGTGTCTGCTCATCCTACCTTACACTGTCAGGAATCAAAGACAAGAAAGAATGGAAAAGTTAAGGTTTCTAGATCATTCTTAAAGGGAATTTTATTTCTTCTTGGTATTCTGTCTTTCCCTTTGGTGTTTGCCACTTGGGGATTAGTCAGACTTCTTTATGACAGAGCAGTCACATCAATTTAGCTTTTTTTTCCAGGCATGAAAAAAAATAAGAAAAATAAGCTGCACTCCATATACTCATCAGTTGTGTGTGTGTGCTTATTTTACATAAAGAAATAGAATTTATTTACATAAAGGACCTGTCATTTCTGGCAGGGCATAACTGATCCTACTTGTATGAACTTGTTTCAGTATAAAAAAGCAAATTCACTTTGTAAACATAAATATAATTTCTGATAGCCACTTTTCTGTACTCCTGTATACCATGTACATCACAAAATCTTACATTCCCTCATAGTTTCAAGTGCCACACTCAGGCAAATCATTCTTAAATCTAGATCTCTAGTACTATACTCTCTTTCTGAGCTCCAGATCCAAATATCTATCAGCCTACATGGGATTACCAACTAGATGTTTCAATGGTACCTCAGATTCAACATATCTAAAATTAAGCTTAGTCTCTATTCCCCTTAACTTCCCCTTCCCCTATATGTGTGTATGTATATATCCTATGAAATCGCTATTCACTTAGTTTCCCAAGTTCAGGATTTAAACTTGTCTTTCTAATTTTCTACCTTTCTATATCACCTAAGCTTTAAAAAAACAACAAATAAACATTCCCAGTTCTATTTCCACTGAACCACAATAAAGATATTTGAAATCCTGACTTGGAATCATTAAGGAAAAGTTACATTTCATGTAGTATATTTTAGAAAACAGAGAAACAGGCAATGGTTTTCTAAAGGTTTCCATTAGAAGTTAAAAATGCAAATGCTTCTTTTCTCCTTCTTTAAATATAGTTGTAGTATCAGGAATAAACCACCATGTGGCACTGTATCATTAATGTTCCCCCTTTACATGAGGGAAGAGGGACCAAGCTTTTATTTTCATTGTTGAAGCTCCCAGTTGTGTTCTCTGCTCTGTGGCTTTGAGAAGAGTTTTTAATTTTTTTCTAAATAGACTCTCACCTTGTCCCCTCATTCTATGGCAAGTATTGAAGTTCTTGCTTGTGGTGTCCATCTGCTCCTCCGAGTTCATTTAATTGGAAGGAGGGAGAGAAAACAATGCTGAGGATTTCCATCAGAAAATATTATAAGAACAAAACAATCATCCGTGACCTTTGAGTTAAAAATTAACATTTTTCCCATCATTAGTATTATTTATTGAGTTTTGTGTTCAGGATTATCTTAAGAAATTACAGAAGTATCTGGAGTAAGTGAGATCTTGTAAACTCTACAATTTGTGTAGTTTTGTGTAGGAGTGAAAGGACATATTTTAATAAAGAAGAAAAAAGAAAGCACTTCTTACAGGAGTAACATGAAAAGTAGTCATTCTTTGAGATTAGCGTCCAATCTGATGAAAGCTCATTTTTAGGGAGAAGTAAAAGGTTTTATATCTTTCTGTCGCTCAGCCTATTTACATTTACTCTGAATCAATCAGGACCCAAACAATGACCAATTGGAGCTTGGCTTGGGACCTTTGTTGGCCAATCAATGAGAGTCAGAACAGTTTGGGTTTAAGAAATTTAAAAAATGTTTTTAAAGAAATATAGCAGTAAACCCCAAGATATTTGGGGATGGTTCAGCAATCCAAAATCAATAGTTTTTAACAGCATCTGCAGGTAATGGAACTTGGTAATCTTTAAAATTATACAGTCTACAGGCCTGATGTTCCTTACCCTTTGTTTTAAAGATTAAGTGACATAGAGGAAGCATGGAGTAAAAGGTTTAACTTGAAGGTAAGGTATGAGAAGTCAAATCCTATCCCAGATACTTACTAGTTATATACCCCAAACAAGAAACTTGACTCTTTTCTCAACCTCAGTTTCCTTATCTGTAAAATAGGGATAATCACTGCATCTACTTCACAGGGTTGTTTTGAAGATCTAAAGCATTTTGCAAATCTTAAAACATAATATAAATACCATCTTTATCATCATCAGTATTATAGCTCTTGAGCCCATGAAATTTTCATCATCAATATTCTTAGGATATTATTTTCAGGGGGAAAAAAGTACTGTTAAAAGGCATGTGTTATCTTCAAGCATATGGAATGGATATCAAATGTTATTTTCAAATTAACCTTAAAAAACTTACCGAAAAATATTTTCCAAAATTTTATTCCAAAATGAATGAAAATATTTTCCAAAATTTTATTCCAGAAAGTATTCCAAAATTTTACATGGAAAGTGTGAGAGAGATTTGTTATTAGAAATTCATTTTAGAAGGAAAACGCACCAAATTTTGGATCATAAGACCTGGATTACATTTTTAGTTCTGTTTCTTATTGGTGATATGAGCCTAAGCAAGTCTCTTGACCTCAATTTCCTTATCTGTAAAATATGACCTCTGAGACCCCAAATCTGTAAAATGAAGGTAATAATATTTGTACTATATATTTTATCAGATTGTGTAAATGAGATTACACAATTAAAGCACTTTTTGATCTTTAAAAGTCTATGTGTTGTATTATTATAAAGTATTATTATAGAAAAACTCTAGTCTGTTTCTCTTGAGCATCTGCTTTCATAGGTACAAAATAAGGCTTTTTTTTTTTCCTGAGGCAATTGCCCAAGCGCCTAGGAAGTATTAAATGTCTGAGATCACATTTGAACTCAGGACCTCTTGACTTCAGGACTGATGCTCTATTCACTGCTTCATCTAGCTGCCCCTAAATAAGGTTTTCTTAAAGCTTTATTGGCAAGAATCTATTTTTTTGTGGTGGTGGTTAAGTCAGTGTAGTCATGTCACACTTGTCATGATCCCATTTGGGGTTTTCTTGGCAAAAATATTACAGTGGTTTTCCATTTCCTTCTCGAGATCATTTTATAGATAAAGAATAAAAAGGGTTAAGTGACTTATCTAGAATCACACAGCTAAGTGTCAGAAGGCCAATTTGAACTTACGAGGATGAGTCTTCCTGATTCCATATCCAATGTTGTTATATCCATTGTATTATTCAGCTGCCTCAGGAATCTTGTCTAGGTATATGTGAAGGCATAGCATTCTCTAATTATTCTCTAATAATATTATTGTCTAATTATTATTCTCTAATAATATTTCTTCTAATATTATTGTTTATTATCTAATAATAATTAAATTGCCTTCCAGTTAAATTCCATCATTCTAAAGTAATAGTGTGGTATACTATTTGGAGCAGTCAACTGAGAGTCAAAGGATATGGACTAGTTGGCCTTATACTACCATTAACCAACTAACCTATCTTTGGGGTTGGAGTCAGGTGGGATGGTATTTTTTGGACTGGCTCTGTGATTTTACTGGGTTATTGTATCTGAATTTCAGCTCTGCAATTTGTCTGTCTTAGTTTCTGAGGACCTTCCTGGTCACATCATTTATATGTATCTTTAGGCTTCTATTTTCTTACCTGTAAAATGAAAGAACTAGACTAGATAATCTTGAAGGCCTTTTCCAGCTCCAGTCTTATGAAAATGATTTTCAATTTACATGAAAGGTTAGTCACTACATTGATAAAGGTGGTCAAAATTTCAAGAAATTTGCCAAAAAACAGTTTCTATAACTAATTTATATTGCTTTCTGGTTATTTCCTTGCAAGTCACTATTTTGCTATAGGTATTCTCTTGTGGCCTCCTATTCTTCTTTTCAATTTTGGAATCATAATCAATATTGCTTTTGCTCCTAGGAAATGTGCATCAGTCTATTCCCTGATGGTTCTGCTCACCATTCCTATAACATGCCAAACAAAATGCTCATATTTGACCACCACTACCTCCTTGAATATAAGCTCCTTGAAGGCAGGGACTAGCATGGATTTTGTATTTATTTCCTAAGTGCTTACCACAGTGCTTAGCACATACTAAGTGTTTAATAAACAAAAAATAATTTAAAAATGTCTTTCATTTGCTCAAACTCAATATTGCTCTGCTGTCACTTTTAGGACATTAAAAATCTTCCTAAAGAGTAAAAAAAATGTGAAAAATAGTGTTTTTTCTTTACAGTTCATGGTTCAGCTGATTCTCTTTGTCTTTATCTCGGGACTAGATAAATAATTTTATTATATAGGAACTTTATCTAGGGACTAGATAAATAATTTCATTATATAAGAAACTTCCTCTACTAATGCAGTTCAGTACCTTCCTCTGCAACTTAAGTCTTGAAGAATTGTGCATAGTACTTAGAAGTTATATAACTCTTGCCCAGAATCATATAGCCAACATATCAGAAATGGGACTTGAATTCACATGTTGGCTCCAAGGATAGTTTCTGTCCTATCATTGCTGCCTCCCATGTCTCTAAAATTTTATATGAATGATACTCTAGGCTTCAAATTGGGAAACTAATGCAATGACTTGAGAGTGAAAATATTTCATAAATATTTAACATAATCGTTCCATTTATTGGTGTCAATGACCCCTGCTTTATAGGGTTGTCATTTTGATTCACTGATGAGAGGTGGCGCTCTCATACAGCAGATTCCTTCAGCAAACATTGCAAGTTCCAAACTCAGAAACTTCAGTTTACAATTTCTTTTTCATAGGTTAATGTAGTCTTCTAGGAAATGCAGGAACATCAAGAAGGGCTCATTGGTGTTGCTATGATCCCTTCGATTTGACAGGCTAAACTCAAATGTTACACAAATACTTTCACAAAAAATTATTTTAAAGCTTTAAAGAAAAGTTACAGTGTAATTGGGTAGAGGATGGAAAGTGGAGGTTTGGAGGATTCACTCTTCATAGAAAATAAAGATTCAACATTATAGGATAGCACAGATAGAAAGAGTTCAAATCCACTGTATTTCTAAGATGGAATGAAAGTCACTATTCTTTCTATTTCTTTCACTATATCTTCATTGTATCACGTTATTTAAAGAAATGAAGTCAGAGACAGTCCAATCTGAATAGTATATATTACAAGAAGACTTGAATTACAGAATTGAGACTATTTTCTTCACAAGTCAGGAATTAATTTCAGAAGAGTTTTGTTGACTGAAGAATAATAGTTCCAGTACTGGATTACACAAAAATTGCTATTTTGTGTCAGGAGTGGGGGTTGGGGGAGTGAAGAGGCAGAAGGAGATTAAAGAAGGAAAAAAAAAAAAAAAAGGAGCAGGTTTAAAAGGTCCAAAGAGGAACATTCAGGGATTTCATTTCATGATTTCTAAAGGAAAATAATGATGTAACTATTATTCCACACTCCTGGAAATTAACCTCTGTGTGTTTATAGGATAAAAAGTGAAAAAGAAACTGTAAGCTGAAGTCTCTTTCTACTTGAGTTGCATCAGAGCATTCTGCCATGGTTATTATAGTTGGTTATTGGTATTATGTTATTATGGTTATTATGTGTTGCATCCTTAAATCAAGCATAAGCTACTGGTAACAACAACAGATACAGCCAGACCTATGACCTATGGAACTAAATGTATGAAGTACAACCAGCAACAGAAGAATGATTATGAAACAAACCTCAAACTTGGAATGGAGCCAATCAATAGTCAGTGTGCTTTTATTAAGTGCTACTATGTTCCAAGCATTATATGAAGTCCTAGAGATTGAAAAAAAAAAGGCAAATACCAGTACCTACCCTAAGAGAGTTCACCTAATGGGGAAGACAAAAATGAAAATAACTGTAATTAGTATATCAATATATAGACAGAATAACAAAAGGTAACACAATCTATAAGGAAAATCTCTGCTTAGCAATGACAGCCTAGGTATCTGATGGTCATCCAATGACACATCCTGGAGGAATAATTTTTGAAAATTTGAGGGGTTTCTCATCATCATTCCAAAAATAGATACATACAGACAGACAGACAGAGACAGAGTAAGAGAGACGGAGAAAAATATAGAAACAGGGAGAGGCAGAAAGAGACAGACAGAAACAGAGGTGGGAGAGAGATGGGGGCGGGGGAGAGAGAGAGAAAGAAACAGAGAAAGACAGAGACAGAAACGAGAGAGAGAGAAGAGAGAGAGAGAATACTCTATCTCAAATTGTTGTTGCTGTTGTTTTTTTTTTTAATGATGGCAAAATAATAATATAAAATTTTCTCTGGAGGAAGAAGAAAGTAATCAGGAGGTAAAGGATTTGAGTAATAGCCAAAAAAACTTGAGAGAAAGTAGATTTAACAACCAAAGGAAAAAAGTCAACTCCAGATAAAATCATTCCTATAGAAGAGGGAATGTTTATAATGTAAAGAGACAGCTGCATTAAAGGATTAGGTCGCACTGCCTGATTAACAGCATTTGATCTTTTGCTATTGAAAAGGCCCTGTGTTTTTCAAAGCCAATGGGCTTCTTAAATAAAAACAGGAGTCTGGACTAACAGAAAGCTGTTAAGGAGAGAAAACAGCTCATTTTTGCTTAGCAAACCCTTTGTCCTACCTGCTTCAATAATCTTCAGTTTCCTTCCCTCTGTCATTAGAGGATGTACCCAAATCTGAAAATTGGTGCTCTGGGTAGTTTGATATGACAAAAACAAACAAATAATAAGAATAAAGAAACACAATGCAAATTGAATTGGTAGCCTACAACTTAAGGCCTAGGAACTAGTACTGCCTGAGATGTGTTGTGATTTCCTTTCATTCCTTGGCTTAAGATGCTTCTTAAAATAAGGAATGGATACCAGAGCTTAATGAGTTGAGGAATTGAGGAATAATCTCCATCCTTATGCTATACTCCCTCCTTTCTAGTTTTGAGAAGCAGCTAAGTAGCACATTGGATAGACCACTGGAGTTGGAAAGATTTCAGGTACCACTCACAGACTACATGACTTTGGGCTAGTCAAAATGCTTTTGTTTTCTCCTCTATAAAATGAGGATATAACCCCCTGTATCTCACAGGGATTGTTGTAAGGAGCAAATGAAATATTATATATAAACTAACTTCTAAAACTTAAAACATTATGTAAATGTTAATTATTATTATTTTAGATAGATTTTTTTTCATCCTTTCTTATTTTTAATCTTTTACTCTCTGTTCCTCCCTACTCAGATGTAGCCTATGGATATAATGAAGCTATTAGACCAATAGACACCATGTGATAGAAGGGAATGGATCATCATCCTGTATCATTTTTGTAACTTCAGTTATACTGGTTCTCTTTCCCATTTTTGCATGTTTCAAATGAGTCTAATGCTCAGGTTCAAATGAAGGATTAACTTGTCAGGAAGCCAAAATCAATTCTGAACCAATTTGGTACATACACTGTATTTGGTGGAAAGCATGCAGACTTCTTCCCATTTACATTGTCTTGTCAGTGTGCCTGAAGCTACAACATGGGGAGTTCTCCCAGCAGTTCAAGAGTCCTGAGCAGCAGTCGGAGCTAGTCCAATCCCTGTGGCCTATTGAGCCCTTGGCATTGCTGCCAAGACTGCCAACAAAAGAGCATTGTGATGTTGACAGCTTCCCAGCAATGCTTGGACTTGGACCACCAGCCTTCACTATGCACTGATATTTTTCAAGTGAAGAAAGAGAGAGAGACGCACACACACACACACACAGACAGCCACAGGGAGACAGAAACAGAGACAGAGAGACATAGAGACAGAAGCAGAGAAACGGAGACAGAGAGAAACAGGGAGACACATAGAGACAGACAGAGAGACAGATAGTGACAGAGAAACAGAGAATTAGAGACAAAGACAGATAGAGAGAGATAGGGAGACACAGAGAAAGACAGAGACAGAGATATTCCATATCTTGCTAGAAATGGTGTTCAAACTTTTTCAGGTAAAGGACATTAAGCCAGGGACTGCCAAAAGTGGCTTGGCAGCACTCTCAATTTGTCTCCAGTTGTGTTGAAGTATATGCAATATCCTGTTTTCAACAAAGTTCATTTTAATTTTTAAAAAGATGCATATAGAACATATGAATCTTCTTTGGGCAGGAAGAGTTACAAAAATCAAGTAAAGGATAGTGATATTACCAAAAAGTTGAGACTGACTGCCATAGGAAATAATTATCAACATTCGCTTTTAGAGGTCTCTGGAGTACTTAACTGGCATAGGTTATAAAATAGACTACACGTCAAAATTCTGATAGACAATCAGAGAGCATTTATTCTCCTTGTACTAGATGTAGAACAAACTAGGGACTCAATCTACTTCTGATCTGTAGTAATTATCAAAAACATTGATATGTAAATATAAAAATATGATTAAGAACAAAATTCCATTTAAATCAATTTCTACCTTTTTGTAGGTCAGTATGGCTAAAAAGGCAGCCTCATGTGGACAGAGCTAGCCTTGGAGAGCTAAAATCAATTTAAATTTTACCTCTTATAATCCAAGGCCTAATATAACCTCTATATATTGACAGTGATTCTCTAAGACAAAAAATTGTAGATAAGATATGGACTTGCACTGATAGAGGGAATTCTCTCATCAAGAGTTTCAAATACCAATAAAATCACTGGTCTCATCCCTAAGCTTCTACATCAGCTATTTTGCGAGGTACTAGGAATAAATTCCCTGACTTTCCCCTCCAAAAAGTGTGTTTTCAAGGAGCTTATCCTGTGGGGATAGAACATGGTCTACCCTTTTTTATGTAAAGATGAATATTTTTGACACTCATATAAATGTTCTTTCAGGACACAAAAATAAATGTTTTAATAGAAATTACAGCATGATTATCTTTGTTTATAGTGGTTTTTTGTTGTTGTTGTTGTTTTAAAGAAGGAAAAAAATAGATGAAATGGTTCTCTTTCTCCCCCTCTGAACCCATCCATCCCCCATTTCATTTCTTCCTCCTTACTCAAGTTATTTCAGTTAAAAAATATCAACCAGAATCAACAGCCTCAGCAGTTAACAAGAGAGCCCATAGATAATCTTCTAGAGGCAACCTTTACCCCACTAACACGGAGATTTCTCATTTAGATTAATTTTTGGTTTCTCTCTTTTTCTTGTTTTAGTTGCTAGAAGAATGTAAATGGTTGTAAAAATGTATTATTATCCCAGCTTGTTTTATACTTCTGTATCTCTTCTAAATGTAGTCTGTGGGCTTGTTTCAGATGAATTTAGAACTGATAGAATGTGCCCTCTTGAATTGTCAAGGAGCATTGAGCATGCCAGGACCTGTCTGTCTTTGGAGTAAGTACCTTTGTTGACAACTAAGCATTGAAGAATTTTTTACAATAGGTCAAACCAAATGTCACATTATGATAATTTTGTAAGTGTATGGTATGTTTCTTATCCTGTGGATTTTAGGAAAGGGAATTTGTATCTCTATCTTCCTTCAGAGCTCTACTTTAGTGCCACTTTTTACAGGAGGGCTTTTCCAATGCCTGCCCCTCCATCCCAACTGCTAATTGCTTTCCCCAAATTATTTGCATTTACTTTATATGTATTCCACATTTAATTATATGGATATATGTTGTTTCTTCTGATAGAATTAAGCTCCATGAGGGCAAGGATTTCTTAAATGTTTGTTCTTATATCTTATTCTCAGTGGCTAGAACATACTAAGTGCTTAATAAAAATTATTATCATTCTTCATTTGCTTTTCCACCTTTCTTTTTTGCTTTTTTGTTTTTCCTGCATTCCACAATCTAATGCTAGCCCAGCATTTCATAGAAGAAACTGATTGGAGATCAAGTACTCACCTCATAGGGAAACATTTGATTCATGTATATACTTTTAGCCACTATAACATTTAGGAATGAAAGGAAAAGCTGCAAAACACTAAGAAGAAAATTTCTTTTTCTTTTCTATTATCTTTACAAATCAGACACATTTAAGAATTCAAATTCTAAGTGAGTATGTTTCTAAGCTATTTCATTTTGAGTCAGGAAAAACTGGGATCATATTCTGTGTCAGATATATATTAGCTGTATGACCTTTTCTGAGCCTCAGTTTCCTTATTTGTAAAGTTGGGATAATAATAATATTACCTACCTCATAGAGTGGTAAGGATCAAATATAATTAATATAAAGCATTTTGCATAAAGCTTATGTCTTATTTATATAAACCTTAAAGCACTATATAAATGTCAGCTGTTATTTTTTTTTAATATTACCTATCTTACAAAGACCAAGATGATCACAGAATTCAGATACCCAATCTTGCTAGCTTTTTTATACATCAATATTTTAAGAGATGCATGCTCTTTTCATCAGAATAGATGCACTCTCTCCTAGTACAGAATCCATATCACCTATATCTTCATATACTATAATATTCTTACTGCTGTCATCCATAAGTCCTTTCATAGAGGAACTACTTGACATATTCAGGCCTTCTGCTTTTATTTTTAAAAATGCTTTGTGGATACCTGGCCAACTATTTGTTAACTCTTTGTAGATATTGTTGTTCAGTTGTGTGTGATTCTTTCTGACCCCTTGGGATTTCTTGGCAAAGATAAATTTTACTAGCCCCTTTTAAAAATGAGGAAACTGAGGGAAACTGGATTAAGAGACTTTCCCAAAGTTACACAGTGACTGATTCAGTTAGTCTGAGGCAGGAAGATGAGGGAGGACGTCTCCAGGCCTGATATTCTATCCATTGTGCTACCTATCTGCCCCTTCATTACTAGTATTATTGTCCCTGTTTCATAGATGTGAAGACAGAATCAGAGCACATAGTCACATAGCAAAATAAATTTTAAAGATAAAATTTGGATTCAGGTCTTTCTGACTTGAGGACTACTACTCTAATATCCATTACTGAATTGCTATTATTTACTTGTGTTTATACTGAAAGGAGTATTAGATGATTGTTGTTAACTAAGGAGAAAACAAAATCAAATAGTTGGCAAATATCTCCTAAAAGCCCATAAACATATGAAATAAGTGACCTTTAAATATATATATATGTAAACATCTGCTGAATCCAGGAAGCCTCTGGCACTGTGTCCTCTCCCTCCTTCATTACTAAGGGGCCCCTTGAGCTCTGGACCAATATATACAGCTGAAGTTTGATCATGGAGAATCCTGACCTCCAAGAATAAGGTTAAGGTCCTTCTCACATTCTTTTGCTGCCTCCACCCCAGTGCCCCAGGGAAAAGTGCTTAAAGTTTAGATTCTGACTCATGTTAGAATCTCCCCAAAGCATGGAGTAAGATGGTACTCAATGTACAAGGTAAATTTGGTATAGTACAATTATTTATTTCCTTTATACAAAACAAATGTTTAACACATACAAGATCTACTAGCATTCAGTGACAGAAAAACTTAAACAAGAATCAAGAACTTATGGTTCCAGTCATGTTCTCATAGGGGGTTGGTACTTAAAACATCAGGACTTAAAGCAATTTGTAGTACTGATGACTAGAAAGTTTACATTTCTACTTCATTCTACATACATGTTACATATACAAACATATGCATAGGTATATAGAATATACAAAATCATGTATATATATATATAAGCATATGTCTTATTTATATACAACTTTAAGATTTACAAAGTATTTTACATATTCTATCTCATTTGATCTTCATCACGGTTCAGTTAGGAAGTCTATTGTTATCTCCGTTTTATAAATGGGGAAATTGAGACTGAGAGGTTAAATTACTTAGTTAAGGTTCCTCAGTGTCTGAGGCAGGATTTGAACACACTTCAAAGTTTACAAAGGACTTTACAAATATTGCTTCATTTGATTCTCACAAAACCCCAGATATCTAGGTTCTTTTATTATCTCCATTTTACCAGTAAGGAAACTGACTAAGAGGTTAGCTGACTTGTCCAAGGTCACACAACTAATAAATATCAGAGACCAGATTTGAACATAGGTTTTCCAATTGAAAATCTAGCACTCAATTTATTATTACATCTATGTCATGTAAATATTATACATTCCTAATGTTAAAGAAATTTGAAGCTTTTGCCCTTTAGGGAATGTGTATGGTGCATAGGTGAGTATTGCTGAAAATTGAGTGGGTACATAGTATGGTTTTTTTAAATCCTTTTAAAGGATGATCCTGTGATTTATTGATTTATACTGCCTTGGGTTAAAGTAATCTGGTTTATAGATGTTTTTAATTTCTTGGGTCAAGGAACTACTTGAACCTGAAGTGCTATTTGGAACTGGAGACTAGAAAGACTAAACTGAAGGCTGACAGAATTGGGCTGATAAATGTTTAACAACCAGCTTTCCAGAGAAAAGTACAAAGAGTACACTTTATAATTTAAACTGCATTATTAACATTTTCTCCATTACTTTCAAAAGTCTAGACAATCAACAAAACAATATATCAAGCACTGATTTTTAGAGTTTGTCAATTTCAAAGTAAATGCTCACACTGACAATTTAACAATTGGCTCTCAAAAGACAGTTTGAACTGGTTCCAGCATACCCTTAATTCCATGCAGTGAAAGAACCCTGGATTGGGAGCCAAGAGACCTGGGTTCTAGTCTTGGCTTTATCACTTCCTTACTGGTTTTTCTTCGTTTGGTTTTAAATTCACCAGACCTTTGTAACTTCATCTGTGAAATGACTGGGTTGGATTAAATGATCTCTGTGGTATCAGTTAGCTCTCAAATTTCATCATTCTTTGATTTTATTGGACAATATTTTCTCCTTTGAGACAGAAAAAGAAAAAAAAACACACTTCCCTATTGTTAAGAATAGTGTGTCCTGCTATAAGGTACCATATTTTATACAAGATGTGAAATCAGGACTTTTTCAATGGCTGGATTGTTGTCCTGGCCAAATCCCAGTACACTTTGTGTAAGCTAATCACATTCCTCCCCCACTGCCTAAGTTATTCTTCACTTCCCCCATAAAAACCATCATGTTGTACTTGTGGAATAGAATGGCTTCTGTGTTCTACCACAAAAATGGTTGTTGCATTTCCAAGAAGGCTAGATGTTTCTCTATGGGAATAATGTGAGGACTGCATTGAGATCTATATCCGTGAAAAGCAGAATGTGAGTTTAAACTAACTGAAGCAATGGAGAAATAGGATACTCTATTAAATGGAGTAGTATAATCATATGTGCTTTTAGCCATCTTCCTTATGCCACTTATTCTACAGGATTTGCCATTAGGAAGCAATGTATTCTAATAACAGGATTAGGTTGGAGAATAAGGAAATCTAAGTTATTGCCTTTACTGTGCAACTAACTCACTGTTCAGATCAAAGTAGTTTGCTACTTTGAATACATATGAATACAAGGCCTGAGAAGTCATGAGATTTTTTTTTTTTTAAATTTGTTCATCTTAAAAAAACAATAGCTCAGTAACAGTAGGCTCATGATTATAAAGCAAAAGAGAATATCTAGCTGGAGAAAAAAATTGAAAGTCTATGGAGCAATTTTTCATTCATTTATTTATAGATTCATTCAATGCATATTTATTGACAGACAATCAGATGCAAAGAGGAAAGATACAAAAATGAATAAAATAGGATCCCAGCCCTCAATGTGAGGTCATGTATCAAGTTATCTTATATCTGTGATCAGTTCTCAATCAGCATTTTGTTACTTAACATTTTTATCAGTGACTTGGATCAAAACAGAAGTTGCATACTTTTTATCAAGTTGCAGTTGATGGAAGCTGGAAAGAATTGTTAATGCACTGACAGAATCTAGAGGTTAAAAGATCTTCTAATCAAATCAAATCAAAGTTTAATAGAGTCTAATCCTTGAGTCTAGAAAAACTTTAAAAGCACAAGTTAGATGACACAGGACTAGGTAAGTTTGTGTTAAAAAAAAAAAAAAAAGATGTAAAGATTTTAGTAAAGTTAAACTTGAAAATGAACCAACTGTGTGACATGATAACCAAAAAGCCATGTCATTCAGTCAATAAATATTTATTAGGCTACTGTATTCCCAGAACTGTGCTAATCATTAAGATACAAAAAGAGGCAAAAAACAAAACAAACAAATAAAACAGCTTCTGCCCACAAAGGAGCTCACAATGTAATGTGACTTTGTATAGCATAGAATAGAGTGTAGAATGAGGGAAATTATAAATCCACGACTCCCTTCTCTGATCAGATCGCATCTGGATTACCAATTTCCCTTTGGAGCAGGACATTGATAAACTATGGCATATTTCCAGAGAATGAGAAAATGAGGGAGACCAGGGAGGAAGACTTCATGGAGCAGGTTGCATTAGAAATGACCCTTAAGAGATACATAAGATGGCAGAAGAGTTAGTGCCTTCTCTCTGTCTTTAATCTTCAATTTATACTGTATATAGCTTGTTTGTACAAAGTTGTTTGCATGCTCTCCTCCCCCATTATATTATAAGCTCCAACATAATGCTTGAAACACAGAAAATACCTAATAAATACTAGTTGACTTAATTATTGGGACTCTAATTTGAGTTACATTTGAAATCCAGAGTTTAGCTATTGATATTTATCTTTTCAGAAGACAGATGGCAGAATTGACAGGAAGTAGGAAGTGAATATAAGCAACAGTTTGTGCTCATAAGAGGACAGCAGCTTGGGCACTAGGGAGCAGATGAAAGCATTTAGGTGGTGGAGTCCAAACCCCCACTACTCAGAGCACACTAAGAAATTCTGCTGTTGATGAGAACTCCATTGGGGGAGAAAAACACTCATCCTTACGGAGTTGAAGCAGCATTCCAATCTTCCTTCATGGATTAGGAAAGGATCTTGAAAAGTCATCAGGTCCTTTCCCCTACCTCCAAGTAAGATGTCTTTAAGCCTGAACTATCCTAAACAGATGGCTTTTAAACACCTCCAGGGAAAGCAGTTCTCAGCCCACTCAGTTCCCCTTTTCAGCCTTAAAAATCCTTTACCAAGTTTTTTCTTCTCTCTCACCTAAATCCCTCTTGCTGTCATAGAAGCACATGTTCTTGTGTTATATCATTAGTATAGATGGGGAGACATTTTGGGGTCTCAGTTTCTTCATCTGTAAAATGAGGAGGTTGGATTAGGTATTCTCTTGTTTCTTGTTTTTCTAAATATATGACCCTCCTCACATATGTGAAGACTTAATACTTCACTCTTTTCTCTATTTCAGGCTAAAAGAATCTAAGTCCTTTCATTTTTCATCATAGTTTTGTCATACTTTCCAAGCTTTTAACAAGATGAGTGGCTCTTTGACTCCTTTTAAGCAAGGTCTCCACTGTCAAAGCAAAGCAGAGAATTGAGGCAATTATCTGGGTCATTCACGCCCAAACAATTGCTGGGACCTAACAGAGACAGGATCATTCATGTGAAAGTAGGTGTTTTGCCTGAATGATTCAGATAATTACTTCAATTCTTTATGTCATTTCGGTGGTATCTACACACAAAAAGTGTAGAATTGATGCAATTATCTGGATAATTGAAGGGGAAAAATGTTTGCTTGAAGTAGCAGATATTTGAGGGGAAAGAGTGTTTTGAGGGAGAGTGTTAGTGGGAGGAGAGGCTTGAATAACCTTAGTCATTGCCTCATTTAGTAAGGAGGTGCTTATTGAATTGATTTATGTAGAGACAGTCTTAGCTGGTGATTTAGATTTAAGTTAGGGACTCCAGAAGCAAATGTTTTACTTTATTTCTAGAAGTCTGATGATATTATGATTATCTCATGGATCCCACTTTTAGAGCATGCTTTATCACAGATTTATTATTGTTATCTGTGTTACCTTGTATTGTTACATTAATCCTTCTCTCTAAGGTTACACAGATTAGGGTCAATCTTGGGGGCAGTCCCTCAAAACTATTTTATATAGTCTTTTTTTTTCTCACCTGTAGGTCCTTCAGGGAGGTGTCAAAATATAGCTAAACCTGTGCCTAAACCTGTGAAGTTGTGGATTAAAGGATTCTCAGTTCCTGGATTCAATATAACATTGGATAGCTGGTACAGGACAGCCTTCATTTAACCCTACAGAAAATGCAAAAAAAAATAGGGGTAAGGTCAAGATGGTGGAGAGACAGTTTTTTTTTTTGCCCAGCTACATAACAACCTAGGAAAAACACTGTGTCGAATTGTGATCAGGAAAGGAAAGAAAAAGTTACAGTGACTCATTTTCTAACCCAGGACAATTTAGGGAGAGAGAAAGGGATGTGGACACTAGATTGAGGGTGGGGGAGGCTAATCAAGAATGCAGCACTATGGCAGGGGGGGAATATTTTAGCACCAAAGGACATTGAAGAAGATGAGAATGAACACCACAACAGGAAGCAGCAGGGCAGGAAGAAATCCCAAAGGATCCTCTAACCAGTTCAGAGGACAAGAATGGGTGCCATCTGGCAGCCTTGTGGTTCATTTATCCATGAAATAGAAGAAAGGAGAGGTTACTAATAAGAAAGACCTTAAGTTTGTATGGAAGAAAGGATAAATTCCAAAACTTATCTGACTTTGAGACCAGGAGCAGTGTTGTGATTCAGTTCTAAACCTTAACCTGAATGATTCAGGTTAAGGGGAATAATCAGGGGAATAACCAGGGCAGGAAACCAAGACCAAAGGGGAGCCAAACAATTCAGTTTGCTCTGAACCTACAGAACTTCCTAGTGGGGTGACAGAAGGTGAATTTAACAGCAGTCTACTGAAACTCACGCATAATCCAACAGAAACAAAGCTGCATGAGGAAACTGCAGAACCCAAACTAAGAAGGCAGCAAACAATCCTTACCTTACATTATGCCACCTTGGGAACACCAAAAACTTGCAGGTCTCCAGATTAGGCTGTGTAAATAGCAACGAATGAGACTGATTGGATGAACTATTTCTCAGTATTATCACATAATCCCTGTTTCTAGAACTGGGACCTTGGGGAGGTCATTTGATCTCTGGAGGAATGAACTTTGAAGCTAGAGATACAGAAAGTTACAGGAAATGACATGACCTGTGGGAGGCAGTCAGCATTGGTGACCATTGGTCAAGGATGGTTATGTTCCAATGAGAAGGCTCGAGTCTTTTGCTTTTAAATCCTGGATAAACTAGAAACTAGTTAGGTTCCAGGAGCACATGGTGGGAGTTGAGATGGCTCCCAGATGTGTCTGGGCCTCTCCTGGCAGAGATTAAATAAATGCTTTCTCTTTGTACCTGATGATGTCTCTGATTAGTTAATTGGGAAGGGGGTCTTGCATCCCACCTGTCCCACAAAGCAAGACATAAAAAAACAGAAGCTCAGACCAGACATGCTCCCACCCCCTCCAAAGTTGAACAGTAACATAAAGTCCAAAAATCAAGAAGTAGACTGGAAGAATGAGTAAACAAACAAACAAAAAGAATCTGACTATAAAACCTACTATGGTATCAGGGAAGGTCAAAACACAAACACAGAGGATAATGACTTGAAAACATCTAAAAACAAAGCCTTAAAGAAAAATGAAGATTAAAGCAAGTCCAACAAGAATTCTTTAAAAAGTTAAAGAGATTTTTAAAAAGCAAAAAAAAAAAAAAAAAGTCTATAAACCAAATAAGAGCAATAGAGGAAAAAATGGGCAAAGAAATGATAGTTTTATATATTTTTTAAAAAAAAGGTATGAAGATTAACAGCTTTTTTTTTTTAAGGCACAAACTATTATTAAGGAAATTAATTCCTAAAAAAAATTAGGATTAGTCTGGTGGAAGTTAATGATTCCATGAGATATCAAGAAGTAATAAAACAAAGTCAAAAGACTGGAAAAAATAATATTTCAAGAAATTTTAATGGAAAATTGCCCAGAGGGCAAAGTAGAAAAGTTAAAAATCCATTGGTTTTTTAAAAAAATCCCAAAGTAAAAACTCACAGGAATATTGGAGACAAAATTTAGAATGCTGAGATCAAGGAGAAATAAAATACATAGCTAGGAAGAAAGAATTCAAGTAACATGGAACTACATTCAGGATTACACAAGATTTAGCAACCTACAAGAAGTTGTTCCCTGGAACTGAGTAATGATCAACAGAGCTGCCGGATGACACCCATTCCTGTCCACTGGAGTGGTTAGGGGATTCTTTAGAATCTCTTTTTGCCCTGATGCTATTTCTTGTGGGGTTCATTCTCAGCTTCTTTAATATCCCTTGGCACTAGAATGCTTTCCCACTGTCAGTGCTGCTTTATTGGTCAGCCTTCCCCACCCTTACTCTAATGTCCATAGACCTTTCTGTTTCTCTCCCTAAGTTGCCCTGGGCTGGAAAATGAATCACTGTAACTTTTTCTTGTTACAAACTATAAAGAAACAGCAGTTTAATATTTCTGAAGGCAAAGGCTCTACAATTGAAGCAAACAAATAACCTATGAGCAAAATTAAGTATAATCTTATGAAAGTATATAGTATAAAAGAGAAAAAAAATCTAATGAAATAGAGGGTTTTCAAGTATTTCTGATGAAAAGACTAGAACCAAATAGATAATTTGACCAAACACAGGACTTGAGAAAGTCATAAAAAAGGTAAACATGAGAGATAAATCATAAGACACTAAGCAATGTTATACTATTTACATGTAATCCCTCAGAACTTTGTTATCACCAGGGGTCTTAAAGTCTAATTAGACAGGGGGCTTGGGTTTGATTCTATTATTTTAGCTTGAATCTCAAAAAAAGAATGGGAAGGGTATGAGAGGAATGCATTGGGATGGGGATGAAAGGAAAGGAAGAAAGAGGGAAATTATCTCATATAAATGGGACACTCAAGAGGAAGAGGGCAATTGGAAAAAGTGGCCAACACTTGGATTTCATTCTCACTTGAACAAATTCAAAGAGCAAAGAATAAACACACTTGGGTATAGAAATTCATCTTATCCAACCAGGAAGTAGTGAGGATATGGTTTAATAGAAAGAAATGTGAGGAGAGGAAAGGGCAAAAAAGAGAAGGAGAAGTATTAGAGAATATGACAGAGAGAAATACATAGTTAGTAGTCATAACTGTGTATGTGAATAGAATGAACTTATCCATAAAACAGAAGATGGTAACAGAATGGATGGGCAACCAGAATCCAACCATATGTTGTTTATAAGAATGCACTTGAAATAGATACACAAAGAGTGTGTAATAATATAAGGCTGGAACAGAAGCTATTATGCTTTTAGGTGAAATAAACAAAGACATAGATGATAATCATCATCTCAGACAAAAGAAAAGCAAAAATAGACCCAATTAAAAAAGATAAACAAGGAAACTACATTTTGCAAAAGATACCATTGACAACGAATTAATATTAATACTGAAAATATATGCACCACATAGATAGCATCTAAATTGTTAAAGAAAAAGTTAAATGAGTTATAGAAATAGACAGTAAAACTATATTTGAAGACTCCAACTTACCCCTCTAGATCTAAAAAAACTAACCATAAAATTAAAAGAAAGAAGTTGAGAAGTTAAATGAGAGTTTTTTAGAAGTTAAATATGATAGACTCACAGAGGATACTATTTCTCAACTATACATGGTGCCTTCACAAAAATTGACCATATTTTAGGTGATAAGAATCTCACAAATGAATTTATATGTGTGCATGTGCATATGTGTGTGTGTATTATTCCCCTCATATGATGCAAAAAACCCTCTATATTTAATAAAAGGTCTTTGAAGCTCAAATTTTAAAATAATTGGAAACAAAATAACCTGATCCTAACAAATGGATGGATCAAAGAACAATTTATAGAAAAAATAATTTGATTAAAAATAATAACAATAATAAAACAACACACCAAAATTTGTGGGATGAAGCCAAAGAAGTAATTAGGAAAATTTTTATATCTCTGAATGTTTACATGCAAACTAAGGGGAAATTTTATACCTTTGAATGTTTATATGTAACTAAAAAACAACACTAGAAAAATAACTAATTTTAAAAATACTAATTTAAAACCCCCAGTTAAACATAAAAACAAATTCTGAAAACCAAAGGAGAGATTAACAAAACTGAAATTAAAAAATGAACTAATAAATAAAACAAAGATTATTTTTGGAAGGAGAAGCAAAATAAATAAACCAACCATTGGCTAATTTGATTTATTTAAAAAAGAAAACCAATCCACCAGTATTAAAAATGAAAAAGATGAATTTACAATAATGAAGAAGAAATAAAAGGCATTATTAGGAGCTGTTTTGTCCAACTGTAAACTAATAAAACTTTCAGTCTAAAGAAATAGATTAGTATTTACAAAAATATGAATTATCAATGTTAATAGAAAAGGAAATAGAATGCTAAAATGATCCTGTCTTAGAAAAATAAATTGAACAAACCACAATGAGCTCCCTAAGAAAAAAACCATGACCAGATGGATTTAAAATTGAATTCTAAAAGTTAAAAGAACAATTAATTTTAATACTACATGATCTGTTTTTTAAAAATAGATAAAGGAGCCATATCACATTCCTTTGATGACACCAATATAATCTTGATACCTATGACAAAGAAAATCAAAACATATAGATCAATTTTCTCAATATTGATATAAAAAATTGAAAAGAAAATATTAGCAAGAATATTATAAAGTCCATATACTATGACTAGGCTTTATTTTTACAAAGAATTCAAGGCTGGTTCAACATTAGAAAATCATAAGCATAATTGACCATATCAACAACAAATCCAAAAATCATTAATTATTTCCATAGCTGAAAAAAAAAACTTTTGACAAAAAGCAACATCCATTCTTATTAAAAACACTAGAAAGCACAAGAATAAATGAATCTTAAGATGATAAAAACCAGTAGCAAGTACTATCTATAATGGAGATAAACTGGAAGACTTTCCAATAAGAGGTGAAGGAAAGATGGCTATTATCATCATTACCATTCAGCATTGTACTATAAATTGCTATAGCAATAAGACAATAAAAAGAATTTAAAGGAATAAACAGATACAGTAAGGAAACAAAATTATCACTTTCTGCTGATAGGATGCTTTTAAGCAATGTGAGAGTCAACTAAAAAACTAATCAAAACAATTAAAACTTCAGCAAGATTACAGATTATAAAAGAAATCCATATAAATAATTTGTATTTCTGTATGCTATCCACAAAATTAATTTGCCAGATAAAGATAGAGAAATTCCATTAAAAATAATTATAGATTGTTATTATAGACAAAAGCTAAGAAGCTAAGACGCCTAAGAAGATACATACTGGAGCCAAATGAATACAATTACAAAACATTCTTCACACAAATAACAGTAGATCTTAATAATTTGAGAAATGTTAATTGAATATTAGTAGGGCAAGACAACAAAAATAACAATATGAGCTATATTAATTTATATTTATCCAGTGCCATGCTAAATTGCCAAAGAATTACTTTATAGTGTTAGGAAAAAAAGTTCATTTTTGGAACCAAATGTCCAGGGGTCCTCAAACTTTTTAAATAGGGGGCCAGTTCATTGTCCCTCAGACTGTTGGAGGGCCGGACTATAATAAAAACAAAAACTTTGTTTTGTGGGCCTTTAAATAAAGAAACTTCATAGCCCTGGGTAAGGGGGATAAATGTCCTCAGCTGCTGCATCTGGCCCACAGGCCATAGTTTGAGGACCCCTGCAGCCTAGACTATCAAGAGAATCAATGAGAAAAAAAAATGGAAAGGGAAGCCTACCAGTATCAGATCTCAAACATACTACAAAGTTGTAATCATCAAAACCATTTGATACTAGTTAAGAAATATAAAATACAGAAAACACACAAAAGACTCATGGGAATCTTTAAACAAGCAAAATAAGTTCCATCCTCTCCCTTCTTCCCTCTCTTCGCATCCCTACATAGTTCTAAAGATTTATACTTTAATTTTGTGCCTACCCTTGACAGAAAAATGAACCTGAACTTCCTTGAGCAACAATTCCTCTCTAGATATTCAGAAGATTCCCACACTCACCCAGGGAAGCATGTAGGTAATAATACTCTAAGGACTTGGACTTCCTCCAGAAAGAAAAGAAATTTAGGATTATCAAAGAAGCACCCCCAACATAGATGCTGCTACTTAAGAATCTCTCTTCGGATATCTATGACACTGTTCCCCAAGCTCTTCAGAGAACTGATTTATTTCGATTGATTATTTCTTATTAATACTGTATAGAGTTTGTGCATAATTTTTTTGCATTTTGCCTTTCCTGATAGACTATGAGTGCCTTGAGATATCAGGGACTATTTTTTTATCTTTCCTAACACTTATAATAGTGGTTGCCCACAGTAGGTGGTAAGAAATGTACATCAATTGTCTGACTGACTGTAACTCTCTTGTTCCTAAGTTTCTATTCATTTCTGCCCACCTCTTTCACAAACTCTTGAACATTTTCTCCAAGGCCTTACCCTTTCTTGAACAATCATTGTCAATGAATTCCCTTTCTTCATTTTTTTTCTTCATTTGCCCTCTTGGCATTAATTGGAACTAGGTTTTGCACTTTGGATACCATATCCCTTGATCACTTCAACTGAACTGAATTAAAGAGCTGAGTTATATTCTCCCTGTCTCTGACTCCCTTGTTACCCTTTGCTTTGCTGGCTTTTCCCTAATTCTGAAATTTATGGCTTGTAATTATATTAAACTTCCCTGATCTTTGTTGATAGCATATATTGATACTCTTCCATTATTATCAATGGCTTTAACATCAGGGCTATCATGTTTCTTTCCATATTTTCTCCTGTGATCATTTTCTGTCGTTTAGATATCTCTACTGGTGAACAAAAACCTAAATCCCCCATTTCCTTATATTTCTCAATTCCAAATTACTTTAAGCTGCCTTGGGGCTGATGATGTGCCTTAGATGTTCCTGTGATTCAAAAAAAATTGTCTACTTACAAGATCTTGAAGTTTGAAATAAATGCCATCTTCTCACCACAATTGACTATCTTTTTACCTTCCATAGACTCATTCTTCCAGAACCCAACCTTTGCCCTTGTTATGGCCTTCAGCCCATATTTTTTCAGTACTTTATTCTGTTGGCTTCACTTTTTCAAGTTAGGTAGATCTAATTTGATAATTGGATTGCTAGTTATGAATCATATTATGATTGCTTCTGTCTTCTTTCTATCTGCATCTTTTCTTTGCTGATATCTGCTAAGTAAATTAACCCTCACAGCCCCCAAAATGATAAGCATTCAGGGTAATACAAGAAGCTATCTAGAGATCTGTAGCAAGAAGAAACAACATGAGTAGATGTAATTACATAATTGGATTTCTCTTTTTGTTTGTCTGTATTATAGTATGGTGAGAAAGTGCTAACTGCCAATTAAAGGTATCTGAACAAACTATGCTATACTGTATCTAGAAAGGGTATGAATATCACTCTAAAAGAATTAAGCATCACTTTGGAGCATCTAATGAATGTCCATGAATGCAGGCAACTATTCATTGGATGTATAGGAAATAAACTGTTTGCCACAGTGATTAGCAGCAAGGTTTAGCCAAGATGAGGATAAAAAGAAAAATAAAGGATTAAGTATCTTCCTTAAGTAAAGTAAATCAAGAGGAATTTTAAAATGACCTATAAGAGTATTACTATTTGTCAATATCAAATAATAATTGTGTTGGCCTCCATTCTTCAAGGATGGGAAAAAGGAAAATGAAAAACATATCCTTGTTTATTACTTTTAGTTATCAAGCACTTATTCCTTGAAAGGATGGAAGAAAAAGAGAAAGAAATATGCACTAGGGTAGGATGGAGGGAAAGAAAAGGAAAAGAAGCATTATATAACTGAGATGCACAAGTAGAATGCTGTATAAGCAAGAACAAAGACAGGGAGAGATTGACACTTGAATCCTCTCTCATCTGAATTGGCTAAAGGAAAAAAGAATACATACACAGGTGGGTACAGAAATGTATTTCATTGAACAGAGAAAGGAGATAAGGGAGAATTGAGGTGGGGTTGGATAAAGGGAGGGATTTGTTCAAGTAAAATAAACTCTAAGGATATAAAAAATGCTGATAGTTTTTTTTTTTTTGAGGGGACAAAAATTAGGAATCTGAGGGGGTGTCCTTTAACTGAACAAGTTATACTATATAAATGATAAAATAGTATTGTGTTATAAGAAATGATGAATGGGATGGTTTCAGAGAAACTTGGGAAGACTTAGATGAACTGAACCAGGAGAACAATTTAAAATGCCAACAATATTGCAAACACAAACAACTTTGAAAGTTGTAGGAATTCTGATAATGGATGATCAACTATGATTCCAGAAGAGTAATGATGAAATATGTTCCCCATCTCCTAGTTGAGAGATGAAAGATTCAGATGAGATATATGTATAGGTATATGTATTTTTTCTTTTTCTGGACATGGCCAATGTGAACATTGGCTTCACCTGAGTATACATATTTGAAACCAGTGCTTTATTTTTCTTCCATGTTCAAGCTGAGGAAGAGCAAAACAATCTTAAAATAAAGATAGGGAAATAAAGGTTTAAGTAAGAAATCACTTTTATGTGGCAAAGAATAATCATATATTGTGTCTATCAGAATTCTTCAGAAGAATATTCTTAGTAAGTAAATTTCTGTCCTATTAGAATTGTATAATAAAATAATAACAAACCCTTGAACTGTGGGAAACTGGATTTAGATATATTGCTTTCTTGTAGATCAAAATCATAACATAATTGGTTGTGAACTAGCCTTTCATGTACAAAACAGTTATTAATTCATTTATTCATTCAATAAGCATTTATTAAGCACCTACTCTTTAAAACATTGTTCTAGGTACAGGGGATAGAGGCAAAACCTAAAAGTTCCTGCTCTCAGTAAGTTTACATCCTATAATAAAAAATAATATAGGCAGAAGTAAGCAGAATAAAAATGTAAAAACCATTCTTAGCATGGGCCATACAAAAATAGAGATTTGACCTGAGGGTCATAATTTGCTGACTCCTGGGTTAAGATGTCACCTTGCATCTATATAGGGCCAGCATAATAAAACATGTTATTATTGTTGATCTTTATTTCTGCTTATAACTTATTTTGGTAAAAGCATTATAATTTTGGTGGGACAATACGTTTTTCAGCATGTTAAATCCTGGATTAGAAGAGTCAATATAAGCATTGTAATTACTGAACACCTGTCCTATTTAGTATCTCAGAAGAGGTCTGTTTTTAAAAACACAAGTTTCCTGATGGCCTGAAGGTATAGCAGAACACTATTATCAGAGAATATTTTATTTTCCTTAATTCACCTTAAAATTTGCCCTTTTTGGATGTTGACCCTGCATTATATTTACAAAGAGTAATCACCAAATCAAATGGTTGGTTAAAAAGATGATATCTAAAAGAGAACTTGAATTTCTGGGCTATAGCTTCAAATATGAGTGACAAGTCTCAAGAAAGAATGAAATACACCTAATAAGTTCATCTAGAATGGGGTAGTGGTAGTTCCTTCTCAAAAATAACATCTGTGGCTTGTTTTGATATAAGGTTTCCTCTAAAAACATCAGCATTTCGCTTGTGGCTCTCCCACAAAGTGCTCTGAGTTATTTTGGAAGCATTATTGCTATTAATACATTGAATAAAGGAGGGTTTTTCTTTACCTGACATGTGTAATGTGTTATGGGCTCATAGCCAAGGTCTTTGCCAGTTAAAAAAATCTTTTTTTTTCCAAAGAAAATTAAGGCACCATGCAACCCTCTTCTTGTAGGTCTCAGTTTTTCTTTGCGTCTATACAATTTCATAAGTGTATGTCAAAGGTTGCTTTCTAGGCCCCTATTCAGTACATGTTCTGAGAAAGTATTTTCCTTCCAAAATCATGTCTTTATTTCTTCTTTTGAAAGCAACTTATTTATTGGAAGAAGACCTTAATCTTCTATATAATATCAATTTCATATAGATTTTATATGTCATTGTTTAATCAAGAGATATTTAATGTATTTTTCTAACGTGTATTTTTTCTATTTCTAGCTGTGTTAATTTTTATAAAAACAAAATTTTAATTTTGCATAGTAGAAATTTTCTATTTTGACTATTAAATAATATTAACAAAAAATCTCTTTAGTGTTTTCTGCACTAATTTCCCCTAATTAATTTTCCCCTAATTAATAATTGTGAGACATATAATGTCTTTATTTATTTATTTATTTATTTTTGGTGAGGCAGTTGGGGTCAAGTGACTTGCCCAGGGTCACACAGCTAGTAAATGTTAAGTGTCTGAGGCCAGATTTGAACTCAGGTCTGAGTTCAGGGCCAGTACTGTATTGACAATGCATCTAGCTGTCCCAATACATATAATGTCAAGTAATCTCAATATTTTTTGATATAACTTTTTACATTTAGATAATATAATCCATTTAGAATTTATGTGGTAAATTATATAAAACATTTGTCTAATGATGAGCTCTTTATCTAGGGTCTGTGATCTTTATGTTTAAAAAGATATTTAGATAATTTTATTTTAATACAATTAACTTCTTTTGTAATCTTCTATATTTTATTTTATTTTTTGCAGCTAAAGATATTCTGAGAAGGTACTTGTCTTATCAGACTTCCACAGGAGTTCATCATGTAAAAATGAATAAAAATCTCTGGTTAGAATCAGTTTTTTAAAAATCACAATGTTGTCCAATTTTTCCAGTTCTTGTCAGATTTTTTTCTTCAGGTGTATGTGTGACATTAGAATTCTGTGTTTGTTTCTAGCTCTTATTTCTCTATTCTATTCCATTAATAAACATATGTATATATATATATATGTATAAACATAAATATTTCCCATTATAGGATAAATTTGAAAATATAATTGGTTATTATTTTATCTAATTTACAGAGTATGCTTTTGGTTGTTATAGAGCTTAATCTATAGAATAATTTGCATTAGTGTCATTAGTGTCATTTTAACTATATTACAATAGCCCCAACCATGATCATAGTATATCTAATAAAATATTAAGGTCTTTTAAATTTCGCTAAGAGTTGTTTCATGGTTGTATTTATTTAAATCCTATGTACATATGTCTTAGGTGCTATGACATTCTATTCAGATATATTTAATATTAATATTGTTTCATTTTACGGTACCCTTAAGTATAACATAGTTTTTCTGTTTGTCTCTCTTGAGTGTATCAATTTTTACTGTTGCTGTGTCTGAATTCATGATCGCCACTATTACTTTTTAAAATTCCACTGATGCATAGTAAATTTTACTTTCCTCGTTAAACTTTGCATGAATCTTTATATTTTAAGTAAGGTTGTTTTTGGTACAGAAAATTATTGGGTTGTGTTATCTAATCCATTCTAAGAATCTTCTACATTTATTGATAATTTCAGCTCATTAACCTTCAAGGCTATAATTGTTACAATTTCTCCCCACTATTAAAAACCATTACATCTTCTTTATATACTTAAAAAAATAGCACTAGGTATCTACCATCTGTTTTTTGTTTTTGTTTTTTTGAAGTAATTTGATTACAATTTTATCCCATTCTTTCCTTCTCTTACCCTTATATCTTGCCAGGATTTAAATAACTGGATCTTACAAGACTTTTAAATTTCAATTAGCTCTAAGAAGTAGTATCCCATTTACCTGAAGCAATCACCTTATTAACTTTACTTGAAATTTATCCATAAGGCCTCTGCAATCCAGCCCCTGCTCACTTTAATTTATTTTTCCATGTGTATCTATTTCTATAGATACATAGATAAAGAGAGAATGAGATAAATGAATGGGATACTCTCCTAATACTTCCCTTACACATAAGAAACCCTATACTTTTGCTCCCACCTTTTGTGGAACCCTGATTATGATATATAACAGATCCTTTCCTCTTCTTCCTATCTCTTTCACAGTTCTTTTGTATCAAAACTTTATTTAATAGCTTGTGTTTCTTTTTTTTATTATAGCTTTTTATTTACAATATATATGCATAGGTAATTTTTTAGCATTGACAATTGCAAAACCTTTTGTTCCAATTTTTCCCCTTCTTCCCCCCCCACCCTTTCCCCAGATGGCAGGCTGACCAATACATGTTAAATATGTTAAAGTATACGTTAAATACAATATATGGATACATATCCATAGTTATTTTGCTGTACAAAAAGAATCGGCCTTTGAAATAGTGTACAATTAACCTGTGAAAGAAATAAAAAATGCAGGCAGACAAAAATAGAGGGATTGGGAATTCTATGTAGTGGTTCATACTCATTTCCCAAAGTTCTTTCACTGGGTGTAGCTGGTTCAATTCATTACTGCTCTATTGGAACTGATTTGGTTCATCTCATTGCTGAAAATGGCCAGGTCCATCAGAATTGATAATCATATAGTATTGTTGTTGAAGTATATAATGATCTCTGGTCTTGCTCATTTCACTCAGCATCAATTCACGTAAGTCTCTCTTGGCCTTTCTGAAATCATCCTTCTGGTCATTTCTTACAGAACAATAATATTCCATAACATTCATATACCGCAATTTATTCAGCCATTCTCCAATTGATAGGCCTCTACTCAGTTTTCAGTTTCTGGCCACTACATAGAGGGGTGCCATAATTTGTGTTTCTTTATGTTCTCAGAGTTCTAAGCAATATATTATTTATGAGGCAAAAGTCTTTGCTGCTAGTCACCATTTACGACTTTGAAACAAATTGGACATTTTTTTTATTTTAAGGATTTTTTTGGTCACTAACTTTGCATTTATTTTAACATTTTTTTGAGGAAACATTTTTGCTTTTTTTGCATTTTAAAGTGTATTTTATAAATGGTCACATGCACATACATGCACATGCACACTTGCATGCACACAGATATACTACATCAGCATATTCCACTGAATAGAATACCCTTTCTTGGGTTATAGAAACCCTTTCTTGAATATATATATGTGTGTGTGTGTGTGTGTGTGTGTATGTGTTTGTGTATGTATATACGTATACACACATGCACATGTACATTCATGTGAGTATGCAGGAATATAAGCATATATAATGCATATACGTATGCATGTATACATAAGCAAAACAAATCAAAACTTTGACTGTATATGATAATAAGTGAAAACAACTCTGAAAGATTTTAAAACTTTGATTAAAGAATAGAAATTGTTCCATTCTCCAATTGATAAATGGTCAAAGGCTATGAACAGACAATTCTCAGAAGAAGAAATTGAAACTATTTCTAGCCATATGAAAATATGCTCCAAGTCATTATTAATCAGAGAAATGCAAATTAAGACAACTTTGAGATATCACTACAGGGACATTAATACATTGTTAGTGGAATTGTGAATACATCCAGCCATTCTGGAGAGCTATTTGGAACTACGCTCAAAAAGTTATCAAACTGTGCATACCATTTAATCCAGCAGTGTTTCTACTGGGCTTATATCCCAAAGAGATACTAAAGAAGGGAAAGAGACCTGTATGTGCCAAAATGTTTGTGGCAGCCCTGTTTGTAGTGGATAGAAACTGAAAAATGAATGGATGCTCATCAATTGGAGAATGGTTGGGTAAACTGTGGTATATGAATGAATACAGAGAGGCTTGGAGAGACTTACATGAACTCATGCTGAGTGAAATGAGCAGAACCAGGAGATCATTATATACCTCAACAATGATACTGTATGACGATGTATTCTGATGGAAGTGGATTTTTTTGACAAAGAGATCTAACTCAGTTTCAATTGATCAAGGATGGACAGAAGCAGCTACACCCAAAGAAAGAACACTGCGAAATGAATGTAAACTATATGCATTTTTGTTTTTCTTCCCAGGTTATTTTTTTACCTTCTGAATCCAATTCTTCCTGTGCAACAAGAGAAATGTTTGGTTCTGCACACATATATTGTATCTAGGCTATACGGTGACATATTCAACATGTATAGGACTGCTTGCCATCTGGGGGAGGGGGTGAAGGGAGGAAGGGGAAAAGTCGGAACAGAAGTGAGTGCAAGGGATAATGTTGTAAAAAAAATTACCCAGGCATGGGTTCTGTCAATAAAAAGTTATAACAAAAAAAAGAATAGAAATTGTTATTTGTTGATTATAAAATGTGCATCCTACATCCTATAAAGAGGTGATGGATTAGAGATGTAGATTTGAGGTGTATGTCTTTGCATTTCAAAAATTTTCCTAAAATATAGTTTTCTCAGAATGAATCTTTACAATTAATTAATTCTGTTACACACACAGAATTAATATATATGTAAACATGCATACATATATATATACATATACAAACATATTATATAACACACATACATTATATATAATTTCCTTGTAGGATTATATTCAATTTTGTAGAACAAATTACTTTGGAAAATGTCATTTTCTTTTGTTTTATGTGTGAAATATTATAGTTTTTTCTCTTTCATTTTTTAAAGAATTCACACTGATATCCCTTAGTGAGTTATTTCCCCCTAGACACTCATAAGTTTTGTTCTTTCAATTTCAAATTTTGAAGTTTCCAACTACATTTCTGAGAGAAGAAAACCCAAGGTTCCTTTCTACTAGTACCCTATGGATTCTATCAAGTTGTACTCTGTCATCTAGTTTCAATATTTTCATATAATTTTAAAATATAATTTCTTGAAATATGATATTCAAGATTTTTATTTCATTATAGTTTTTTTTTTCTTGTGAAGATATTGGTTTCTCTGCTCTGTTTTTAAGGTCAATTGTTCTAGTTTGTAGAGACAACATATGATTTTCTCATTTTGCTGTCTTTTGACCATGGTTAAATATTTCTTATTCAATTTATGCATTTAAAGTTCACTCTTTTCCATTCTCTTTTGGGTTAGCCATTATTTTATTAAGATTTTATAGCATATATTCAAACAGTTAGTTTACTTTTTTTTTTTAGTTTTTCTTTAAAAGCTTTTTTTCCTCTTCATTTTTTCTTTTCACTCTTTTAAAAATTTTAAACATGTAGATAGTCAACCAATTACTCCATTTTCTTTTCTTGATCACTAGTTGTTGTTTTTACAATATTATTTTTTCTTTACTTGGTAATTTCCCCTCACATTCTTCTACCTCCTTATAGCTTTTCCCCATTATTCTACTTTCTGTTCTGTCTCTCTTTCTCTGTTTCTCTTTTCTTATTCATTTCTTCACTTCTGGATTTTCTATATGGGTTATCTTGTTGAATCTTTTTTTCCTAGACCACACCTCTCCCTTAAAATTTTTATTTGACATATTTATTTATGTTTTGAGGTGATGAAGGAGAACATTATTGAGACAAAATCTCTCATTAAATCAATTTTCTAGAATTCTGAAACCCATTCTACTTGCTTTTCAAAAGGATGGTTCTAAAATTAACACATCTAGAATAAGTAGGAAAGAGGCCAACTGGGAAAAAATTTTGCATCACATATCTCCAATAAGGATTTGATATCTAAGGTACCTAGACAACCAACAAAAATATATAAGTCTAAAACTATTTTCTAATGGATAAGTGGTCCAAGATTATTAAAAATGGTTTTCAAAAAATTATACTTTATTAGCATCTACTTGAAAGAATATTCCAAATTACTACGAGAGAAGTGCAAATAAAACTATGGTGAAAGTTTCACCCCAAGTTCAATAAATTGGAAAAGATAAAAAGCTCTGAAGAATCAATGTTGAAGATATTACAGAAAGATAAATATTCAAATAAATGCATTATTGGTAGAACTCTGAATTGGTCCAAATATACTAGAAAGCAATGTGGAATTATGAAAAGAAAGTCACTGAAATGTTCAGAAACTTCAACTCAAAAATTTTACTATAAAGCATATACCACAAAGAGATCAGTGACAAAAAGGTTAGCCACATAAAACACCAAAAACTTTAATATGAAATTATTTATTGAGATATTTAATTACAAATTTTTTTGTAGTAGCAAAGAACTGATCAGAAAGTAGATGTAATTCTCCATTGTTTGGGGAATGGGTGAATATTATTGTATTATAAGAAATGAAACTATGAAAACAGAGAAACATAGAAAAACTATATGAAAGTATCCAAAGTGAATTATACAAAATAAAAAATGCTATATACAATGAGTATATGAATGTAAATGAAAAGAACCACCACAACGAAACAATAAAAATTGAATGCTGCAAAATTATAATGATCAGGATTAGCATCCAAGAAGAGAAAAGAGAAAACACTTTGTTTCTTTTCAGAGGGTGGAAAGCATGAGTACATAATACTATATATAATATAAGCCCTTTTGGAATCGTTCATTAGTTTTGCTGAATCATTCTCCTCCTTTTTTCTTATTTATTATAAGGCCACTACTTAACATAGTAGAGAATACATAATAAGTACTTTATAAATGATAATAGATTAAATAAAAGAAATCTCTCTGGGAAGGGGTAATAGGAGAGATAAAATGGGAAAGCTAGGAGTTATAAAAATATTAATAAATTTTATTTTTAAGCTATTGTGTCAAATTGCTGATCAAAAACTATTTGTGGTATCTCCTTAGCCTTAAAAAAGATATCTGCTTTTTTCACATAATTCATCATTCTTTATCTTTTATTTGTGTATTCCTTTTCCTTCTCCATATTATAAAGATAGAATTTTGTATACTTTGAAGTCCTACTTAACTATTGTTATTTTCATGTAGCTGTTCTTCCTGAATTTTATTAAATTTATTTTAACCACTTCTCCAACTTCTTATGGTCACTGAGAATTTTGACCTTTCCCTCTAATTTAATGGCTATCTGCCAGCAGCATATGTTGGTTTGATTATTAAACCTAATACAACTACATTGACTTAGTCTATCATTCATGTAAGTGATGATAGTATTTAAAAATGCTGCATCCCTAAAACTCATCTGTTTTGCTATAGCTAAAAATGTTTGTTATAAAGTACAAGACAGATTTCTAAAAATCTTATGGGGATGAATATTGTGTGGTTGTTAATACATACTTCTGGGAACTGCATGTATTGTTTAATTCCTCCAAACTGTCTGTTTCCCGTTGAGTAGACATATGCTAAGTGCTTGTGTACTCAATGAGACAAGCAGAGTTCATGCAAAATACTTTTGAACAATATCAATTAAGCCCTAAGCCCTTGTTTCTATTGCAAGTGAAACTATTAGTGAAGGTATACAATCCTGAACTTGATCAAAATATTTTTAACTCTGTAAGTCATGCTTATAAAAATGGAAGGAATAGCATGCTTCTACCATAAGTAAACACTAAAAGAAGATAAAAAAAAAGTTTTAGTGTTAAGTTTCTTGCCTTTAAAAGCTATTATGTTCTAGGATTAAATGTAAGCCTTGTTGCAAATGGTTTATGAAGTGTTTATTTATACCCACATTGTTTATTGTTTTCTTTTAAGTGGCCTTATGCAGATGTTCTCAAAGCTAACACATCTTCAGTTTTTTAAATATCTCTGGGATTCTTTTAATTGATAGATAATCTTTGATTTCAAAAACTATAATTGTTATATCATGAAAATCTACTCACATTAACAAAGAGCTTTTAATCAAAAAGTTTAGATGATTTTTTTTATCAATCTCTCTTTATTAAGATTGTAGAACTATGATTGAACTTTTCTGTGGTGTAGCTTGTTACTTTGTGGATCTGGATATGCCACAGGTCAAATCATCTTCTCCGAAATATAATTAGTCTGTCTCATTGAACATGCATCTAAAACATCTCAATGAACGTTGTTAGCCAACAAATTGAGGCTTATCTTTGCTCTCTAACTTCTGTTATTTCAAAGTTCTGTTATATGTGCTTAATGTGAATGAGAGAACACGGCTGATTTTTCATATATGTGGCTAAGCATTGTATTCCAGTTTTAAGTTTCTCAGGACAAATGACTAACCTTGATGTTCAATTTAGTTTTATCAATCTGTTACTATCTGTTGTTCAAAAGAAATCTTGAATTTTTATTTTTATTGAATTGAAGAATAGTTAATTCCATCTAGCAGAGTATGTGAGAGGTGCAGGTTCAAATATATTCACTGAATTCATCCATCTAATATTTAGGCAGAGCTAACTATAATTGTGTTAGGAACTCGGCAAGATGTAAAGACAAATAAGACATGGAATCTACCCATATGTGCTTGCTTAGATATATACAACTGTACTTGCTTGTAAGAATGTGCCAGTATATAATCCATAGTGCTAGTTAAGTACAGTCTTGATTTTTAGATTTTTAGAGTACAATGGGATCTTCAAAAGTTATGTAATTCAAGGAGTTGAGACCTGGATTGCTTATTAAGTTTTACTAAGGTCCTATAGAAAGTAGGTTAAAGAATTAGAATTTGAAACCGGATTTCCTCACATTGTTCTATTCTTTATATCATGCTAACATGATCATTTGAAAAAATACTAGTGAGGTTCTCTGTCTCTGTCTTTCTTTAAAATACCTGAATCCTTTGGAATGCTAAAATGCATTGTAATTATATAGAATATATGTATACATATGTATATGCATATGTTTTGATGCTAAATGTGATTCTGTATAAGATTCTTTTTTTCAGTATGACTTTTAAATAAACTAATATGTAAATTTTAATTTCATTCAAATACACTTCATGTGCTGACAAGTCACTGTGGTAACTCTAGGAAAATGTTAGGTTTGGAAGAATTATTCAAAACTTGTTTCTGAGTTTGTTTGCAACATGGCTGCAAATGTCTGACAAGAGCCAACATAAAAGGGTTTAAAGACAGTAATCATGACTCCTTAGTAAGATAATAGAATTGGCAAGTCTTATTTAATTGTCAACTGAGCAATTAGAAAGTGAGATAAAATCTGGACCCAAATTCTTGTATGACATTCTATTGATAAGATTGTGTGTTTCCCATAGGAGAGGTATTTTTATAGGCTGTACCTCTGCTTTTTCCCCTCAAGTAACTTATCAAAAAAAAGTTTGTCAAATCATGTGAAATATAAACAATAAAATATGACAAGTTTCTGAAGCCTAGAAAGCAAGTACTTAAGAGCCTGTTATATAATAAGAGCCATTCTAGAGTGATACCTTTGTACATTTTCTCAATTTACTTTGGAGATCAGAGGTACAGCGGTACCACAGGTACCTCTTTGGAGGTACAGAGAATCCACAAAGTAAACTTTTAGTTCTTTTCTTTTTTGATTGGATTCCAATAAGTTTTTTTTCTGCAGAGAATACATATTTGCTTTTTTGAGCAATAGGAAGGAGACGAGTGTGATTTAATGTTCAAGGACTGATCAGAAAACTATGTTATCTACTTTTGACTTAATCTATGTTCTCGGATAAATCACTTAAATATCTCAATGTGCCTGATTTTATTTCATGGAAATAACTATACATAAAATGAGTTCTTAAGATAAAAATTTTTATATGGTTTTATTGTGAATTTGCAATAAAACTCTACATAATTCCCAGCACTCATCTTTCTTAATCTATCTGTTGCATTTAACATTGTTGTCCATAGTCCTATTTTGCACTTTGTCCTCTTATGTTTTTTGTGACACTTTTGTTCCTTGGCTTGCTTCTTACAAGAACTTACTACAATTAGCTATCTCAGCACTCATACCATGTTCCTAACTATAGGTGTTTTCAAGTTTTTCTCTTGTTTTTCATTTTTACAGTCTCTCTTTCTTGATAACCTCATTAACTCCCATGTCTTTAACTTAAGTCCTGAGTCATCAGTTGTTTATTGGCCATTTCAAATAGGAAGTTGTTAATGATATATTAAATTCAACATGTTCAGAATGGAGCTTATCTTACCCTAGAAATGATCTCTTCCAAATTTCCTTATTTCTTTTTAAATCAGCATTATGTTTATGGTCTCTTAGTTTCATAATCTTGGAATTATCCTCAAATACTTTTCTTTTCCCACAGTCAGTCAGTTGCCATTTCTATCTTTAAATCCCTTACATATGATCCCTTCTTTTCATTCACATCACTTTAATTCAGATCCTCACCATTGATTCTCTAAATTATTGAAACAATCTCCTTATTGTTTCCCCTTTCTCATCTCCTTCACAATTTCTTGTATCACTGTCAAAAGTAATTTTATTGAGGGCAGTTAGATGGTGCAATGGATAGAGTGCTGGCCCTGAGGGCAAGAGGACCTGAGTTCAAATCCAGCCTCAGACACAATACTTCCTAGCTGTGTGATTCTGGGCAAATCATTTAACTGCAATTGCCTCAGCAAAAAAAAAAAAAAAAAAAAAAAGTAATCTTATTTAAGCACTGAATTGATCAGGTGATTCCCCTATTCAATTAACTCTGGTTGCTACCTATTACTTCTAGGTTAAAGATAAAAAGTCTTCTGTTTATATTTAAATTTTTTAAAGTTTATTTTGTTTTTAATTTATGAAATAAAGCAAATATTTCCATAACATAGAATAAAAAGATAATTGTACAAAACTGCAAATCTACTCTTTACAAGTTGATATTGTTTTAAAAATATAATAATTGTTATATTAATATTTTTTCTCCCTTGCCCCAAGATGGGTAACACGTGTGTGTGTGTGTGTGTGTGTGTGTGTGTGTACATCATTCTATATGATGAAATCATTCTATATATACTTCTATTCCTCAATTCTTTCTTCTGGATTCAAATGATGTCTTTCTTCATAAGTTCTTTGTAATAATTTGAGTATTTATAATAATCAAAATTATTTGGTTGCTCAAAGATGTTCTTAAAACAACATTGCTGTTTTTGTATATAACATTCACTTGGTTTTGCTTATTTTGTTTTTCATTATTTTTTGCAAGTCTATCCAGGTTTTTTTTTTAAACCAAGGTCATCATTTCTTAAATCACAGTAGTATAACACAATCACATATAACAACTTGTTCAGCCATTACCCAATTGAGAGGGAATCCCTTCAGGTTTCAGTTTTTTGCTTTAGAGAGTTGCTATAAATATTTTAGAACATATAGATTCTTTTCTTTGTCCCCTTCTCATCTTTTGGAGTAGATCTGGTGATGATATTGCTGAGTTGAAGGATATAGGCAGCTTAAAATGCCTTCATGACGTGATCCAATCTTTTTTCTAGCCTTGCTCATTGGATATTACTCTCCCTCTCACATTATGCCAGCCAAACTAGCTTACTCTTATTGTCACACATTATAATCAATTACCTGACTTTATGCCTTTGTACTGACTATCTCACATGCCTGAAATGCACATTCTCTTTGCCTGTGTCTTCTGGGGAAAAGCCCTCTTTTCTTCTATAATGCAGCACAAAAACATGTTAACGTCTTAACATGCTTTTAACTGCATCTTAAAGGTGAAGAAGGACTTTGAGATACCCAGGTAAGATGGGATGTCTGTTGCAAAGATGGAAGATAGGAAACAGTTTTGTCATTAATTTGAAAAAATTTGTTTTTACATTTTCTCAGGAATTATAATTATGTAAGAAACAATGACTTATGAGGAATCATTCAGTCATCCAGCAATGATTAAATACTTACTAGATGCCAGGCATTGTGCTGAGGGCTGTAGCTACAAAGAAAAGGGAAAATTTTTTCCTACAATTAAAAGATAATGGTGAACAAAAGCAATAAATATCATGTGGAGATTTTCTAATTCAATTTAATTTGGCATATAGATATGAGAGCCTTTCAATGCTGGTTCATTGATGCTATTGAATTTAATTAAAATATTCATTAAACATTTTAAAATTATGAAATATTTATTAAATATCTGTTATATAAAAAAACATTGGTTGAGAATATAAATATGAACAAGGTACAGCCCTCTTCCTCTAAGAGCTTACAATATAGTCGAAGAAAGGAGACATATAAATAGTTATAATAGGAAATTATATATGAGAGGTGCATAGAAGAGGCACCAGCCTGTGGTGAGAGATCTAAGGATGGAGAGATTACATATAGCTATGGGAAATAAATAAATGTCATGGCAGGGATAGTATCTGATCAGTTTTTAAAGAATTTAAACAGGCAGAGATAGAGACTATAGGAACAAAAGAGACTTGATGTGTTCCAAATAAATGAACAGAGGCAGATAAAGACAAACCAAGTTCAGTCAATAGCATAAGCAAAAAATGCCTTGTAGTCTGGCATGGGGTAAAAAGGTATAGAGAGCACACTATGAGTTTGAAAGTAGACCAGTTTGGCAGGATCATAATTCAAGTATTGTAGTAAAGGGAGACAAAACTGATAAGATCCAAGTTATAGAAAACATTGAATGTTATTCTGCGGAATTTGTTGGTAATGGGATGTCACTGACAATTGTTGAACAGAGAAGTCACATCCTTAGGATTAAATGGTAAGAGGATTGATTAACATTTTCTGGAATGTTATTATTATTGCTATCTTATATGAGTGGGCTATTCCATGGATCAAAATGAAGGAAGAAGCAATAATTCTTGCATTTATATGGCAAAATGTTGTGTAGTGAAGTACAGAAGTAAAGAAAACAGATACTATATTTGATAGTAGACCAATTTGAGATGCTTATAACTCAAAGTGTTCCTGGTAGTGTGAGACAAGGATGGTCTCAAAACCTTAATATTTGCAAATATTTATAATATACTCTATAAAATATTTCATTTTATTCCTATAACAACTCTGGGAAAGAAGTAATATCATCACCCCCAGTTTTTAGATGAGGAAACTGAAGGATATAGAAATTAAGTGACTATCCCAGATTCACGTAGCTACTATGTGTCAGAGACATAATTTTAACTTGTCTTTTTGACTCCTGACCCAACTTAACATCCACTGAATAATGTAGTTGTTTACCTATTTTCAACAGATGTGATAATTACAAATAGTTTCCCATTTTAATCCTTTGAGAATTTCTATTACATTGTTATTGCATGATTCCTTTTTTAATTTTTTTCCTGTTTTTTTTTAAACTGGAAGAAATTATTATCTCTTTTCTAAAGTCACACATGGCTTTGTGGCAGATTAATCAGTTTTCCTGACACCAGTTAAGAATTAATTACTACATTCAATGCAGATAGTAGGTGGATATTTAATAAATATGCAAGACCCATACAAATTCTGTAAAGTTAATAAATGTGCATTGCAGATTAGGAATCATAAGATAATATTAGATCTGAAAGAAACCTCCAAGACCATCTTGCTATAGCTAAAGAAGGTGAGAGTAAGTGACCTGTAGAGGATAATATACGTCTTGAGTGCAGAACCAAGAATAAAACTCACCTCTGGTGACTCCAATTTTAGCCTTCCAGTGTTTGCACTGCACAATTATTCAAATGGATTAGATTAGATTAGGTAAAGCATTTATTACAAGTTTACTATATGCTGGGCATTGTGCTAATTTTTAGAAATACAAATATGAGCAAAAAGACAGTCCCTGATCTGAAGAAATTTACATTTTAACAGGGGAAGAGAAAACATAACAGAGTTGGACAAGGGGAACAAATAGACACACCGGCTTGGTAGCAAGGTAGAAAAGTGATCCAGAATGCTAGTGTCATTGTTCAAAACATTTTTAGATGTCCTCATTTGAAATTCCCTTCAGCACCTGCATGAGATAGACTATAATTTAATTTCCATAAACTGACTTAATTATAGATTAATTAGAAAATTAATCTATAAGGGAATTCCAAAGATGTTTTGAAAAATGGAATCATTGTAATGAACCTCAGGGAAATCCTTTGAATGGTAGCATATTTTGAATGTTTAAATTCTATTATATTTGTTTAAAAACAAAAATCAGCTTTACTACTTTTAAATCATATTCAAGATATGTTCAAGTATGTGGGTGGATTGTATAGTATGATATATTTGTAGTGAAGAGCAATTAAATTTAAAGGATTATGGAAAACATATTCTATTGTTACACTTTAATTCCTGACTGTCTTTTTAACAACTGTGATTCATTTATCATAAAGTTGTTCTCACCCATGCTACATATATTATTGTCATTTTATTCTCACTTCTTTTGTTCCCAAGCTAGATAGCCTCATGTTATTTCACCATTCAGATGTCATTTGATTAAAGTCATATTGATATATTGCACCCCCTTTGTCATAATGTCCTTGTGAGACAAGTATCTTAAGTGTTACAAGGAGGAGCTGTTATTATGACAAAGGTTATTGTAAAAGGGTTAGAAGAACCTGTTGGGGAATAGCAACTTCATACATGAGAAAAAAAAACTGTTCCACAGTTCAAGAAGGCCCTGTAAAAAGGGTGGAGTGTTCAGAAATGATCTCAGGTCACTAGATTAGTTCAGATGACTGAAAAGGAAAAAAGTGAGCACAAGTTCCCTGTTTGGATACACACTGGGAAGTAGTCGAATCTGCTGCTCTGGGTATTACCAGCACTACATGGGTGCAAACGTATCCTGTGACCTGGTTATCTATAGAAGGCCCGGGACTGGATCCAAACACTTTGATCCTCTAAAGAAAAGGGAATGTAGCATCATGTAGAGCTAATTTAGTAGAGTTCACTGAGAGTACAGCACCAAGTCTGAACCAGGCTGCCTGGATGACCCTGCTGCTATGTGCCGAAGGTCTCTGCCACATGCCTGCATGCCAGCCTACTTGCCTAAGTAGGAGCTCTTGATATTGCTCTCATGAAGTCATGGGCTTTTTGTTTATTTGTTTGTTTTTTTCCCCCTTTGGACATAACTATGTTCCTGTTAGGTTTCCTGTAAGAGTCAAAAGCTTTGAGGAACTGGAATGAGATAGGAAAGGAGAAGATAGAGTGCAATTATGGTTGAACATTGCTTTAGGAATAAAAGTCCATCTTTGAAACAGAAGCTGTCTGTCTCAGCCCACGGAGAGCATTTGGAAACCTTTACGGCATTCCAGCGGAACCCACATGACTTTGATGCCTTCTTAATTGGAAGCCCAGCAGCAATGGAACATATTACCTTACTGAAGAAAACCTGACTTGTGTTGCCTTGGTGCTGGCAGAAATGGTCTTCACACAGTATGTCTCAAAGTGCCTTACAGAGTAATAAATTACATTACCAACAGCCATTATGACCTCAGCGAGAGATGCAAATGGCCAAGAACAGCTACATGTTACTGTCAGTTAATTAGCATTGGTATTCATTAAAAGGGGGAGTGTGAGCCAGGAAGTTATCCGTTACTCCTTGTGAATGGTGTCATGGGATGGCATGAAAGCCATCTGAACAGCCACTGGAAGCAGACATCCAAGAAGTGGAATATAGATCAAGGCCTAGTCACCCATTTATCTTCTTTGAATTTGTACATTCATAAACAAACACATGCATACATGCACATTTACCCTCAAACCCAGTTTGCACACCCACACTTAATTCAGGCTTTCCCATTTATATTGTTTATTTTCATATATGTGACTAATTTCTCATGTAGCCCTTTATACTCGTTAATATATTCTTAAGTGGTGATTTTTATTTTTATTTTTATTTTCATTAACTATTTCAAGAGTATAGAAGTCATCCAACAAGGAACTTTTCTCCAGTGGATATCAGTACTTGCTTTGCCTTTAATAGGTATAGAGAATTGTCAGAATCAGAGAAATATTAAATGATTTGCTTAGGATCTCCCTGATATATGATTCAGAGTCAAGATTTAAACCCAAGTCTTTTTGACTGAGTACTAACCATATGCAAACATATACCTGTTCATATAAATTCAGTGCTATTTATCAAGCAATTTTAAGAATGTATGAAAGGCAGGTAGATAGACAAGAAGGAATGAAGGGAAGAAAAAAAATTTTTTATTAAGTGCTTATTTATGTACCAGTCACTGTGCTAAGCAAAGATTATCTCATTTGATTCTCACAACAATCCTGGGTGGTATCCC